>NW_026571018.1:30301461-30933961 GCF_026225935.1 Boleophthalmus pectinirostris | reverse complement strand
GCAACCCCCTTCACAGCCAGAATGCCAATTTTTCAAGATATTTTTGAGCTATAAAACCACTTGTAATTTAATACACGTAAGGTAGAGCTGTTTAATGTCATACTGTGGAACATTTTAGACAAAGCAATGACATATCTATCCATAGAAACAAGCAGGTGATGGACCACCAATGAAAAAGTTACACAATACACATTCAAAGCTCACTAGAATCCATTTAGCGTAATATAGGACATTTAAAGGAAAGCATGATTTATACAACTACATATAGAACTGTCTTTGCGCACCTTAAAAAACCCTGAAGCCAATTTGACGTGGTTGTAAATGAAAGGAGACAGTTATCTGATATTACAGATGATTACAATAGGCCTCAGTCTAATAGCTCATTTGATTCAACATTCAGTCGTGATTACGCTGCATGGCTAAGTGTCATTGTTTCCCTTTGTGTCTGCGCGAACCCGAGGTCCTCTGAGGCCACGAGTCCGTAGTAAAACCCAGTGTGGAACGTTTTTCACATCACTGCCGCGGTATGGGACATGTGTGTGCGCCTTATGTGAGTGCGAAGGAGCCAATATGGACGCTTACGAGAGGAAAATGACGAGGAGAGAGAAAGGAAATGGTGTAACGAGGCAGCAATACCGAGAGTTCAAGAAGAGTGACAATCAATGAAGTACTGGGTAATACTTGGGGGTTTCGATGGTCAAAAAAGATTAGAATATTGTTTTGAAGGTATGCAAAGAGATGGTGAAATGAAAATGCAGCGCAAGTCAATATCTCCGTCAATATTTCCATCCCTTAAAAGCAGTAAAAACCAGAAATCGACTTGACAAAACAAACATGATAACATAAATCAGAAAAGAGCGTAATATAGGATCTTTAAGTTAAATCAAGTCTTCCATTTACTACAAACAGCCCTTTAAGGTATAAATAACATGTAATAATATAATAAGGCCAGAGATCAGTCAATGAAACAGACTATGAAAGGAGGAAGTGGGCTTTAGTAATAATAAATAACACTGAAACCCAATGGATACATCAAGTTCCTGTTTGCATCTTAAGATATAACTTTTCCTTTCCACTACACAAAGATCTTGGGACTCATTGCGGTCGTGTTGAATTGATCTAAAATCCAGAGACTACTTTGTCAAAGCCACAGACAAGATGCAGTCCGTGAAACCCCCAAATCACTCAGCGTGGGATTAGGGGTGTACTATTCGGTGGTCTTTAAGATTTGAATCTTGGTTGTGAGCTAAAACTCAGACTAAGTGGCCATAATGAAGAAGGCTGGTGGAAAATACTGAGTAAATGATGAGGAACGCAAGCCACCGCACCATCGTCCACGGAATTTATTTGAATATTCGCTGTGTTTTTAGAGAGGAAGTGTTGTTTTTGCCCAAATGAAATCAGCTGAAAACATGAAGATGCAGATCAAATTTAACCAGTATCTGATTATTTCTGTGTATTTGAGCAAAGTATTTAAACAATATCTTGCCGAAGTACAGATATAAACAGCTCTTGAGGTTTTGAGGGTTGTTGTTATCTTAAATGTGGTGTCTGAAAGTTGTAAAATGTGCTTATAAACTAATCTGGGTGAATAATTAGGATGTCTGCATGTGACTACTTTTAATTACTGCAAACTGTTCAATTAACTGGTTCTGTTTTTTTGTTTGTTTGTTTTAAAGAGTTTAAAGACAGGAATTTTGGACATAGGACCTCATTTTGTAGTGAGCCAGAGTGTTGGAGACGTGTGGTGACTCTTTTTTAAATATTCCATCCAGTCCTTGTATTTGCAGAGGTCGCTGGTGCTAGGCTAGTGCATGTCAATGGCCATAGTTAGCCTGTCACTAAAAACAGTCTTACCCACTCCGCAAAACACCTGAAGCAAATCTATTATTACGCCAGACTGTCGATGTAAATATCTGTGTTGATAGAATAATGTATGAAATAAAACTAACCTTCCATCACATGAATTGTTATTTTCTCATATATCAGTCCGCCACTGCCAAGCTTTCTATCAGGAAGTACAACTCACTGCCGCTGCTGCTGCTCAGACATAAATCCTTCAAATGCAAGGTTGGTTTTACTTCTAAAATTATTGTATCAACACAGACATTCACATCGACAGTCTGGAGTAATAATAAATTTGCTTCGGATGTTTTGTGGAGTGGATAAAATTGTTTTTAGTGGCAGGCTAACTATGGCCATTGACATGCACTAGCCTAGCACCAGTGACCTCTGCAAATACAAGGACTGGATGGAATATTTTAAAGTGAAATGAGGTCCCATGTCTAAAATTCCAGACTGTCCCTTTACGTAAGTGGGGATGCAGCGATACTGATACTGGCATCGGATATCAGTGCTGTTGCTGAAAAATGTGTTAAAATGTTTGCTAAAATATCGGTTCAGTAGATATCCTGGTTGGATATATATACATTGATGTAATAAAACGATTACCTGGTCATAGTCGCCCAAAAGGTCTCATAATGTTTGAATTTTTGTTCATCATAAAACACAAAGCTGCTCTGTCACGGCTACATAACACATTTGTATCAGTTTTGTCTTATTTTAGTTGTACTTTAAGGAAATAAATGCTGTTTTGAGTCTCTGCGATGGTATAGGTTGATATCGGGCATCAGCAGACGCCTGAAACTAAAGAATCGGACTCAGAACTGAAAAAGCTGGATCTGTGCACCACTAGTTTGAAGAAAAAAATGGCATAGCATCTTTAAATAGCCCATATCCACTGCTCTGCTTTGCAACAACATAAGACCAGAGAAAGCACTATAACATAAAAAGCAAGAGATGTGTGGAAAAAGCTGTAAAAGGACAAAGCATAGATTTAAGTTAATGCAAGCTGCTAATGTTATCTGTAAAGAAGAGCATATTACACTGTGTCCTTAGGCGCAGGGCTGGCCAGTTAGCCAATAAAGTGTGATTGAATTTGTTCACAGATCACAATGATTGTTTTTTTAGCCAATCACAAGGGAGCAAAAACAAGGTTTGGGAGAGTCAAATGGATTCTCCGTGTTAAATAAATGGCATGTTTTAATTAGCTTACAAGAACATAAATGGCAACGTTTTTTTTTTTTTTTTCTCACAAGGAACGGAGGAAGGGGGAGGGTCTGATTACGATAATGCAAAATGTACTTGGGTTAACTGGATTAGCTGTACAATCCCTAACCTTGGTTATAGTAAAAATAGTAAAAAAAATAATAGTAAAATGAAAAAATAAATCTCTTAAAAGGCACTGTACCCGATTTTTACTGACTTCATAACGCGAACAAGTAGTGATGCACCGATACAGCTTATCGATATCGAAATAAAGCTTAAAGTATCTGCTAGGGATGTAAGAATAACTGAAATATGGTGATGTCGTATCGTCAAAGTTCTCACAATAATATCATGGGCCATCACAATATATCGAATTACAAGTCTCTTTGCGTAAATTAAGAGTTATGGTGCAGCAGTAGCTAAAAAAGACAGAGGGAACTACAAAGACCATGATCCTTTGCTCCATTTCAGTGTAGACTACAAAGAAATAACAGTTCTAAGCACTTTTAAGCCTTAGTTCTTTGGATTAAGACTTGTCAAGGCATTTTAAGAGGAAAAAGTAGCATATTCACAGTCATCAAAACCAAATCAAATCAAAATATCGCAATAAATATCGTACTGTGAGATGTATATTATGAAAATATCGTACTGAGAGATTTGGATATTGTTACATCATGAGCCTCCCCACGATATCACAATAAGTATAGTACCGTGACGATGTCGTACCGTGAGACTTGGATATCGTCACATCCCTAATATCTGCCGATTCTTGATATCAACCATGTGTAGAGACTGAAAACAACATTTATTTACCTTACACAAAAATAAATTAAGTAAAAATAACAGATCCAAATGTCTTTCGTAGCTGTTATTTGTCCCTCAAGTAACTACAGAACTACTTTGAGACTTTCTGGACCAACTATGCTCACTAAATAGTCTTTTTACATCAATATACTCAACCGGGATAACGTCTGAACCGATATTTGGAAGCCGATGTCCGATCCAGTAATTTTTTGCACTTCCAAAGTTCATAAAAGCTCAGAAAAGTAATTTACCATCGCATGAAAAGTATAAAAATAAAAAGCATAACAGCCGACACAGCACATGCATCTCAATTCTGCGAAGTGCGATAAATGTCAAGTAGTTGATTTATTCCCCGTTATCAACAAAACCTGCTCATCCCGTCTGACAGAGACAGTCACACACACACACACACACACACACTCAACTGCAGTGTAATCCGCCTGTCACCAAATAAGCCTAAAATCAACACTTCTCTATGGCTGTTTTAAGATCGCCGCAGAAACTCCACCGCAACCGAGCAGAGTGCAGAGAGTGGGCTGAACTCTGGTTTCGCACAAAAGGTGGAAATCGTCGAAAGAAAATGTTCAAATTGAGAGTTACGGATTTCAATTCTGAAAGGGGTGGCTGCCGTGATTGTTGTTGTTCGGCGTTCCAGAAAAGGGCTCAGAGAAAGTGGATTATTTTGGAGATTTTTGAAGGTTGGTTTAAGGGGCGTAGTGTAAGACCCGGAGCTGGACCTCTAATCCAAAAATAATTTCTCTCGGTCACATAAGCCCAAACTGCTGACACGGACAGATGTGTGTTTTATACGGGTAGACCAAAATAAACGTGGCTGAGTATTCTGTGTAAGGTATAAAAAGGCGTGTGATTTTCTCAAATTTGCGATGTGAAAAGGGCGGATTTTTGTCAACCTTCTTTCTTATTGGATCTTGTTCAATCAAAAAAGCGCAGTTACGTATAGAGATGCGCCGATCCAGCCTTTTCAGCTCTGATACCGATTTTGATACTAAGGCTTTAAAGGTGCACTGTGGAACTTTTTGGTTGGGGTATAGTCACATCCTCATTTCAGTGGAGATGTTATTGATCTGCTTGGAATGTTCCACAGTATGGCATTAAACAGCTCTACCCTGCATGTGTTTAACTTTATAGCTCAGAAATACCTAGAAAAATGGGCATTCTGACTGTGGGTGGGGTTGCCTCTCCGCAGATGTGACCTGTAACTTGATCTGGTTTGCCATGATGATAGAATGGTTTAATAATATACTGCGAAACATGCCAGACAAAGCAATAATATCTCAATAACATCTCCATGGAGAAAAGCATCTGACAGGTCTGAAAGGTGCATTGTGTAACCAGAAATGTTATACAATGCACCTTTAAGCAGATACCGATATTCATTATGAAACTTTCTGGCCACTTACGACCAATTACGACGAGGAAATAGCCTTATTACATCAATTTGTATGTCCAACCAGGATATCGTCTAAACCGATACTTGGAAGCCGATATCCGATCCAGCTAATTTTTCAGCATCATCAGTATGCATCTCTAGTTTTATACAGTAGTTATTAGTCACACTTTGCTTTATCTTGGTTAACCCCAGTTAAGACCTGATGTAGGCTCGGTTTGGTACTGCTCTGGTACTATTTTCGTTCTGGTCTAGTCCTAGAAAGGCTGGTGCCACCTATTGCTTCTGCTCAATTTCATTTCTCTCCAGTGACTAGGTCAGGAATCGGAATACACTAGACAGTTTGCAAGAACCCCAAAAGTTGTAGACTGCGCACCGGCCAATCAGCAAAGAGTTGTGAAGCCATGACGTCAAACTCAAGAGCCTGTCTGGGTCTCTTTTGTGGTACAGCACAGAAGTAAACAAAGCGGTCGAGTGGATGAAGACAAAGACATACATTCTGTGTTGGCAACGATTCCCGATATTGAGGATTTAAAGCCGTAACAAAGAGAACGTTTGGTGAATTTTATCAAGGGGAAAGACGTTACTGCCCTTCTTTCCAAGGGATTTGGCGCAATACATGCATCATGACCAAATAGCAGCGATTGGTTAAATAAAAAAAGTATTCGCCTACAGTCGAGCGAACAAATCCTAATACTGCGAGGTCAGAGGTCATTACAGTGAAACCGGTTGATGAATCAGGTTAGTCTAGTCCAGCATCAGTTCCAGTTATGGGTGCACAATAGGCTCTATTCACGCTGACACAAACCAGGAAAGATGCGTTGACAACTTCAAAAGCCAAGTTTTCTTCATCTAAATGTCATTGTAGCGTTCTGTTATGTTCGGCTAATCAACAATTATAACCATACCTCAGTTTTTATCATTTCCCCACTGATGCACAACTCTGAGTGCACTGGGTTCATGTGATTAGAAGAGATGAGGCGCCAAATTCAAGATAATTCCAAACAGCACATACATATGCAGTCTTCATTTTCCCGCTGATCACATTTTCTTCAGTGGGTTTTATCACAGTCGGTTTTATTATTTTCACATTAGGCAAGTCCAGTGTCGGTAACTACACTTCAAGTTGTAATCGCATCTTTCCAAACATCTTCCTGGTTTGTGACGTAAGCATGAATAGAGCCTATATGAAACTTTTCCGATTAACGATCCCCAACCTGCTTGTCTCCATGGTAATTTCTTTGCTTACTATGTTCCACAGTATTCCATTAAACAAACTAGCGTTCAGATGATGCCACAAGGCTAAGTTATAGGTCAGTTCTGTGGAGAGGCACCGCAGGTCTCAGTAAGTATGTTTATCAGAGTATTTTTGAGCGATAAATCCTGGAAATGCATAAATGTAAGACAGATATTTCTTCGAGGATATCAAATAACATCTCTATGGAGACAAACAGATGGCAGACCCCACTACTAGAAAAGTTACATAGTGTACTTTTAAGTCCAAGTTGTGGTGAGGCGTGTCTAAGCAGCCCGATCTACCCAGAGACTCCAAATATCCATTATTGACAAATGTGCGTATGATCCATGGTACCAACTTTGCGTGCAATCAACTCACAATTACATCACGAGAAGACAAATGACTTGGCACAGAGAAAAAGAGACAACAATACTTCACTTTCATCTGTGTGAATATATATAGCGCGCAGGATTAACGCTTTTCTGGATATAGACGCGGCTCAGACTCACTGGAAGCTTGTTATTAATGACTCTGTCCCACCAACACAAATGAAGGGGCCAGGAGCAAACGTGGAAGATCATTTGTTTCATCAGGTTTTTGAATTTCAAATGCTGTGGAATTTCACACTTTACATTTTACATTAACTCTGAAGAAACAAACATTTGAATTATTGTCATTATACATTTCAGTAGGTGAATTTTTAAAGGCGCATTGTGTAAATTTTCTGGTGGAGGGTTTGTCAAATGTTTTTCTCCATGCAGATGTTACTGCTTTGTTTGGAATGTTTCAGAGTGGCCATGTTTACATTATGTTTTTTTGTTGTTTTTTTTTGTTTTTTTCCCTGAATGAATTGGAAAACACGTTAAATCACCTTTATTTAATTCTGTTCAATGTCTAGAGGTTGAGAAGGGTTCTGATTGGACCGGATGTCGACCGGAAGAAAACACACAGTCGAAGAGTGTCGGAGAAGGGAGGAAGAAGACAAACTGAGTCAACGGCTGCTCTACCTCAGCCCACTCCCATATCCTGCTCGCAAATCCAAAGAGTCCTGGATGAAAGTCCGAAGTGGGGACTGGTGGAGCCGGATCGTCCAGATCACGTCAGGAGGGCGACCCAATGAACATGCTCTGAACAGCCAGAATTATTTTTTAGAAGAATAAATATTTACATGATCAAGGAATAAATTAATTTGGCTTTAAAATCAGAATAAGCCACCCATATACTTTGGAATTAAGTTGAATTCCAAATAATCATTTTCACACATTTTTATTCAGAATTTTATTATTTTTATTTGGACTTACGCTCTCATGTAAAAGTGGCAATTATGGTATTAAACCTTTCCATCTTCAAGGAGACTCTAACCCAGGCATGTCCAAACTATGGCCCGGGGGCCAAATGCGGCCCTCAGACAAATGTTTCTTGGCCCTCAGAGTTCAAGGTGAATTGGCCCAAATTACCTTGCATCAATTAAAAATGATTTTTTTACTTCAAGTTTTTTGAAAATCTACCTTGATATAACTAATATTGAATATTTAGTGTTTGGTTTTAAGGATTTCAGCATGAATAAAGACCGATGGCTCTTTCTAAAATATTAAACATGCACATATTTCAATTATTCACTGTATTCAGCACCAGTCTACGGCCCTCGATCGGCCCTCTGCTTTGTCTACGTTTAGATATGTGGCCCTTGATGAAAAAGTTTGCACACCCCTGCTCTAACCAGACCATGTTACAAGTCAGATCTGTGGAGAGGCGACCCCGCTCACAGACATGAAGCCTGTAATTTAATGTAATTTAATGCATGTAAGGTAGAGCTGTTTACTGTCATACTGTGGAACATTCCAGGTAGTGCAGTGACATCTCCATAGGAAGAAGCAGGTGACCACCAAGTTACACAATGCATCTTTAAGTATACATTTTGTGTTTAAAATGTGTTTCACACAAATTCACTAGAAACAACACATCACAGATAACAGCAATCAACAGTCAAAATTCAGTGTAAATTTCACAGTAAAACATTTCGCAGCAAAGATTCGAGATGTTAAGGCATAAGAGATGGGTAGACTGTTTCCAAATGGTGGTTCTCTTATGCAGGTGGGGCTTATAGTTAAGGAATCAAAAGGATGAAGTTTTGACAGACGATTCTCTTCCAAAAGCAAATGGCTACTGTACTGTATAGAATAACGTGAATTCAGTAAAATGCATACAACAGTTTGTGCAGAACAGGCTAAACATAGAAAAAGTAGAATAGAAGATTTTTAGTTTTCCTAATAGTAGATTTTGTCCACCAATACAGTTTTTCTTTTTTTATAATGTTATTCATAGTAGTACTCAGGGCCGGAGTGCAGTGGTACTTGAACGCTGCAGTTCAAACTGAAATTGAAATTGTAAAAAGGTGATTTTTCTTTTTTTTGAAAAAAAAAAAAAAAAAAGAAAAAAAAGCTGGCATTCAAATCATACTCTGCAGTGTACTTTATAACAATGTTTTAATGTAGGCCTCATCTTTCCTTATAAACCTCTAATTCCTCTTTCTCTTGCCCAGTTTGTCTGTTTGTGTTTGTCCCTGTACAGAAAACCTCGATCGGGTCAATCATTGACTAATCTATGGCACCGCAGCCTCTGGTCATCTGCTGACAGCTCACACCAAAAAGCACCAGGCAGACTTATCAGTGAACAGAGCCAAACAGGGCCAAAATCTGTCTGGAAATCACTTAATTATAACAAATTAAAGGCCCAAAAAGGATAATAACTTGACCAATATTACGGAACCGATACCCGATCTAGTTAATGTTTCAGTATTTGTACTGGTGCAAAACCTAGTTCTCATAATCAGATGAAACAGCGTGACGTTCTGGATGATTTTCGGTGTGAGTATTTGTCATCTATCTTTTGCAGTTAACTCAGATCGTGACAGCTCACACCAAAAAACACCAAAACACAGAGGAGACTTATCAGTGAACAGTCAGCTCACACCAAAAAGCACCAGGGACACTTATCAGCGAACAGAGCCAAACAGGGCCAAAATCTGACTGGAAATCTCTTTTTGGCACAAATTAAAGGCCCAAAAAGGATAATAACTTGACCAATATTACGGAACCAATACCCGATCTAGTTAATGTGTCAGTATTTCCACTGGTGCAAAACCTAGTTCTAATAATCAGATGAAACAGCGTGACGTTCTGGATGATTTTCAGTATGAGTATTTGTCACAGGAAATGAAGAATACGAAGATAAATGTGAAAGGGTATCATGCATTAAAGGACCTATATTAAGCAAATCTGACTCTTGTGAGCTTTTAGCCTTGTTGTAATGCCGTTACCGCCTCAAAAACAGACCTGGAGTTGTGTTTTGTTTCATTCACACATGTCTTTATTTTTAGTCGCTCTGTATCTCCGAAGCTCAAAATGTTCTGCTCCACCTTGTGATGTCATGAAGCGATTCGTTTTCAAGCCACCTTTGACCTTTTAAATCAGCAGAGATTGTAAATTCCCGGGCTGAAATCATCCAAATAATTCTAGTGATGTCAAGTAGTAGAACAAGAAATGCTTCCCAAGTTGGAACAGTGTGTTTTCAGTTTGAGAGAAGAACTTTTCTGTTTGTGTGTTAAACATGTGTGAATGAAACAAAACACACCTCCAGGTCTGTTTGTGATGAGGAAATTAGAACATAGATCAGAAAATAGCGTAATACGGGCCCTTTAAAGGTGCACTGTGCGGCTTTTCTGGTGAAGGGTCCGCCTCACGCTTGTCTCCATGGCGATGTGATGATTGCTTTGTGCAGTAATAAGTAGTAACGCCTCTCAAAGTGTTAATGTAGTCATTATTCATTCACTCCGCACACAATTGACTGACTGAATGTTATTTCATAATTGTACTCGGGGCAAGAGGGCAGTAGTACTTCAAAACTGCAGTTCAAAGTAATTCAAGCAAATTAACATCTAAACACAAATGGAATATTTCTGTGTAATTATTTCAAAACCAGATAGGGAGAACAAAGTGAAGGATTTTCTGAGTAGTAATAGCAGTAGTAGTAGTAGTAGTGGTAGTAGTAGTAGCAGGCCCGTCGATAGATATTTGGGGACTCGGGGCAAGAAGCTTCACATGGGCCCCCCTTTAATATAATTCAAAAGGATTATACTGAATTTTATTAAAAAACTTACTGAATAAATGTGCCTGAAATAAACATGGAGTTATTATTTGGACTAACACCCTTCACAACCAGCTCCATCAATGATAAAAGTTACACGTCAGATCCGTGGAGAGTAAAAGTTTGAGCAAAAGTTGTATCGTGGCACATTAAAACAATGGCATAAGCAAAGAACCAGAGCGATTAACGCAGGGGTCAAACTCAAATTCACAGAGGGCCAAAATTAAAAACTGGGACTAAGTCGCGGGCCAAACAACATCTGCGTGTTTTCTCTTCTTTCGAGATATGCAACGTTAAATCTTTTCTTATTAAAATAAATGTTTAATAATAGTTTTGTTTAAACACTGAATCCAGAACAAGCATATCATAAAATAATAACACAATTTTAAATAAATAATGTCTCTATAGTCTATCTGTAGCCGGCGGGCAGCTCTAATACATATTTGACATGATCTCGTGGGCCAAATATAATTATATCGCGGGCCAAATTTGGTCCCTGGGCCTGAGTTTGACATGTCTGGATTAAAGGAACTAGTATCACATCCATTTTTAATCAAAACAAGCAGCCTCCGAAATACTTATCTGCCAATGTCTGACATTACCCAATACCAATAAAGGGACAGAAAATTACACACATTTTCTCAAAACATGGCAAATTTATAAAACTAAAGATCCAATGATTTTATTCGACTGTTATTTATCCTTCAAATGACTGCTGGAGAAGTCGTGTGAATACAAGCTCAAACATTATGAGACGTTCAGGGACAAAATCAGTCTGGAAATTGTCTTAATATAACAAAACAAAGGACAAACCAGGATATCGAACAATACCCAGGTAATGTTTCAGTATTCAGTATATTCAGTATCGGTATCGGCGCGTCCCTAGTTCTAATAATCAGATGGAACAGCGTGACGTTCTGAATGATTTTTGGTATGAGTATTTGTCATCCATGTTTTGCAGTTAACTCAGATCGTGTCCTTGATGAGTCACTTTGCATTTCTGTTAAAACACAGACGCTTAGCAACAGCTGCAGTGTTTAAAACCGTCGCTGGGACAAAAGGAAGCTCACATGAAAGCTACCTGATGGACGCTATTGTTTCACTGCGGCATGTACATTATTTCGAATAGAGTAGCTCAATGTTAAAAGAGCATTGTATATGTATATGTATATGTATGTATATTATGAGTATTGTGAGGTTTAGTTTGAAGCGTCATACCACAGACAGAAGGAAGTGGTCTTCTAACCACCACAGCACGAGCTCTTTTACTCACGCTTTGTGCTAAGAACCTCTGACGGAAATATTATTACAAAAGATACATTTGGCAAACAATAACAAACATTTCCACTAACATATTTCACACGTTCAGTACTCTTCTGGGCAGTAAATGACGTACTTTTCTCATACTCGGTGTACAGACTGTCTGAATGTGGGACAAACAAACTCTCTAAATGTATCTCACTACTAAATTGTGTATGATCATTTTATTTCAATGGAGTCCTGATTTGGACCCAAGTTAGACTTGAGACACAATTTTTATGACTTGAGACATGACTTGATAAAATGGACTAAGACCTGGGACTCGACTTGGACTTGAAGTTCATTTACTTGGGACTTGACTCAGACTTGAGGCCTTGAGTAGAAGACGCACTTCAAAATCTGAATTCTTTCTATTTGGACCGTAATGATTCACACTAAGATTTTGTCAAGACATTTAAAAAGGAAAAATTAGCTAAATTAATTTCTTCTACTCTTACATAATGTATAAATACTCACATATAAATATACTATGACTTTTTAAGTACAGTTTATCTTTAAAGTCATATAAATTCCAAGAATCTAAGCTGTATTTGGTACTTTGGTTTGAAATGACTTGAAGCTCAAAGTAGACGACTTGGACTTGACTTGGACTTATAGGCAAGTGACTCAAGACTCGACTTGGACTTGTCTGTATTTGACTTGGGACTTGACTTGGACTTGAGGTCAAAGATTTGAGACTTGCAAAACAAAGGCTCACCTCTGAAATGTAGTGGATCAAATGATAATACAAATTATTATGTTGGACGTTAATTACGAATCAAAATTTTGGATAATGACCTTAATTAACAATTGAAACTGTGAATTAGAAAAAAATCACTCCCATTTCAGAGATCTATCACGACACATTCAGCATGCATCCCGCTAATAAAACTACAGCACATCGCGTCAGGTTTGTGAAGTTGTAGTAAACAGTTTTGTATCCTGCCTTTGTATATTTACAGAAAATTGTCATGTGGGAGTCTGGGTGATGTAAGTCTTGAATCGTACTTCTAACTAAGGATGCACTGATCCGATACCGGTATCTGATGTCAGCAGCAATAAAAATGAAAAATATGGTTTTATTTATGCAACATACAACTTACCTGCTTTTCGTCACCTGCTTGTGTTGTTGCTTCAAAAAATGTCCGACAGTATGACATTAAACAGCTCTACCTTACATTTGTTACATTTTATAGTTTTATAGCTCAAAAATACTTTGAAAAACAAACATTCTGACTGTGACTGCGTACCTTGGCCTGGTTTGGTCTCCATGAAGATAGAAAGGTTTAATGCCATACTGTAAAACATTCCAGACAAAGCAATAACATCTCCATGAAGAAGCGTTTTTGCAGATCCTGCACCAGAAAAGTTACGCAACAGATCTTATTTTATTTTAGTTTAAAGGAAATAAATGCTGAAACTGGAATTGGAACTGAAAAATCTGGATCAGTGCATCATGATCGCTTACCCTAAGGAAAGTTAGGGTAGGTAATCAGGTTTTTGCTGATTTACTCAGACATGCATGGGTGACATCTAAAACCACTTAAGGCATGTTTTTGATGAGGGAACATTAAAACAGAAAGTAAATTAATTTTTTTGCTTTTAAAATACCTTAACAAGATTTTGGTGTGAATTATTACCATCATAATCCCAAGAATTCAAGTAAAAACCATATATCTTCATGTTGTCTACACTGAAATGAATCATGGAATATGTAGTTCCCGACGTTTATAAGCCGTTGCTACTATAAAACCATGCATTAAAGCAAAAACCACGATATTATTGTGAGACTTTTGACGATACGATATCACGATATTTCAGTTATTGTTACATCCCGAGTACAAAACATTTTTAAAGCCAGTCTGAAACACTGCTTTCCACTGATATCACAAGGTTTTGGAGAAAATAACACCATAAATATGCAGGATTTTTGTGTTAAACATGTGTGTGAAACAAACAAAAAAAACATCTCAAACTAACTACATTATAACATAGATCAGATAATAGTGCAACATAGTCCCTTTAACCAAAAAAAATCAAATTTCTTCCTCTGAATTTTGCTCCAAGCTAGTTCAATAAAAAAAACGAAATTGAAATTTATCATTGATGATTAGACGTGACTGAATTTTGATCGCAATTCAAATTCAGTTTGATGATGGTGACGGTATCAGAACTGAAAAAGATGGATCACTGCATCATTACAGCTTAAGGAAAGTTAGAATAGGGCCCAGGAGAGATCTCTAAATTGCTCAAACATGCATAGATGACAAATAAAACAACTTCAGGCATTATAACATAGTAGAAAGTTGATTTTCAGTAACCACTTTTCAAAGATCTGTTTGTCTGTCTTATCCATTTGTTTCTTTTAATATTTTGAATGTACAGACACATTTTTAAAAACCAGTCTGAAACGCTGCTTTCCAATGACATCACAAGGTTTAAAAAAAAAAACACAACCGAAATTTACCATTTAAGATTAGTTGTGACCAAATTTTGATCGCAATTCAAATTCAACTTGATAATGACAGTAGCGGAACTGAAAAAGATGGATCAGTGCATCATTACTGCTTAAGAAAAGTTAGAATAGGGCCCAGGAGAGATCGCTAAATTGCTCAAACATGCATGGATGACATCTAAAACCAGGCAACATTATAACATAGTACAAAGTAGATTTTTCAGTACCCACTTTTCAATGATCTGTCTGTCCGTATTTTCACTCCACTGTTTTAAAAGCCAGTCTGAAAAGCTGGTTCTTATTAACATTTACTCTAAAAAACATCAACATATGAAGCACTGGAGCTGGAGTTCAGGGTGTTCACACTTCAACAGGTTGGAGGCTTGTGACATATTGAACCCTGGGACTATGGCTGGACACTGTACGTATACAAAGACGCCATTGAACGCAGCGTGGCCTTGTGGACGGTGTGGATTCTTGAACAGATTAAGGGCATTCCCTGTCGGCCTGAGCAGATTAAAGATGATCGCATCACCGAGGAGCGCCGACTGACCCACTTTTGGAAAGCTGGGCGACGAGGAGGACAGGAGGGAGAGGAGGAAGAAGAGGGTGAGGAGCAGAGGGGGGAGAGGAAAAGAGGAGGAAGAGAAGGAAGAGGAGGGTGCTACAGTAAAGAGTGTGTCCCGCGCAGGGCAGGGTGAGCTGAGGCAGACTGTACTAGACCAGAGCAGGCAGGAAATACCAGCGTCTTGATTCAGTGAGCCACTAAACAAGCTAAGACCTATCACGCAGAGGGGGAACGAGGAAACACACTACAAACTTTACCTCGTACTTTGAATGCACAAATAACTCACAATTTACCTGATCTTAAAACTACTTGTGAAAGATGTAGTAACTGGTTTCACTTCGCATATGTGGCATTCCTTAGGTAAAAATACTCAAAAGCAAGAAATCTGAAATGAATTGATATGATTGGTGATATGGAAAAATGGTTAATCACAATATTTGTTTATCTCAAATGGATCCATCTTGATTTTTTGATTTAAAAATTTATTTTCAAAAACAAAATAAAAATGGTTTTCAGTGTTGATTTCATGAATATCAACAGTGGCATTTAAAGGTCCTATATTACTCAAAATAGAGCTTTAAGTCATACTATAATGCTGTTACCTCATCAAAACATACCAGGAGTGTTTTGTTTCATTCACACATGTTTGAGTAATGCTTTATAATTAGTCTGTCTACACCACAGGTGTCAAACATAAGGCCCGGGGGCCAGATCCGGCCCTCCAAGACCTTCAATCTGGCCCTCGGCTGATTTTCTACTAAAATATTTTAATTATATTTTCTATTAAAGTGCTGGTCATTTTCTGTGGTGTTTATCATAGCAGCGTCTCCAGCGTCTCTGTACGTGGCCCCTCCCACCAGAGCAGCACAAATGAAGACTTGTCTCTTTCCAAACGCTCTTAAAGGACGATCGTTTTGACTGTTGACCATGACACCCTCATCAGAAAAATGTCAAAACTGAGAAAAGTGGAGCCGAGTGCAGGATTTTCCAAGAAAAACTGACCTATTCCTATTTGCATACAAGTTAATTTTAAAACATTGCCTTGAATTGCATTTTTTTTTTTTTTAAGTTTCAGGTTGTTCATAATATTATAATATTTTGTAAAAGAAAGATTTCATCAATTAGAAAAGATTTCTGTAATAGATTTGTGTTTCTCTGCACAAATATTTGAACTTATTGTTATTTTTGGGGTTTATATGACATGAGTTTTCTGATCCGGCCCCTTTGGGATCAAAGTTGGTTGGATACGGCCCCCGGACCAAAATGAGTTTGACACCTCTGGTCTACACCTCCAAAGCTCAAAATGCTCTGTTCCACCTTGTGATGTCATGTAGTGGTAGTTTTCAAGTTTAACAGCTACCTGCTTTTACCATTTGTTCAGCAAAGATTGGAAATTACAGGACGGAAATTATCTAAATGATTCTAGCTAAAATGTATGGAAAAAAACTAAAACAAACAAAAAAAAAAAACAGTGGAGCACTTTCTGTATTATCACATGACATCACAAGGTGGAACAGAGTGTTTACATTTGGAGAAAATAACACCATAAATATGCAGGGTTTGTGTGTTCAACGTGAGCAAATGAAACAAAAACAACTCCAGGTACAGTCTGTTTGTGATGAGGAAACAACATTATAACAATTATAACAAATAAGGCTGTGCAGTAAATTTGAATTTTGATCACGATTTCAATTTGTGTGACAAACGATTTCCAAACTCATATAATCGAGTTGAAACGAAAGCTTAACATAGGTTATTCTGGGATATTTTTATATAAGTAAGCATATTTAGTTTAGTTTTAAATATAGAGATTGTAGAAGAGCTGGAAATATAGTTTATTTTGGATACATTTATGTTATTCTATGCCTTATTTCATGTTCAAATTTAAATTTTTTATATTTTTTTTATGTATTTATTTTGGGCAAGTAAAGATTTACATTCTTATACAATGGAACATATAACATCAACAAGTGAAATCATAATAGAGATGAAAATAACCTCAACAAAAAAATTGCCCAAAAAGGAGTGGAAAGAAGGAAAGTATATTTTATTCATTTTATGTTTTATATGAGGGATAAGGTACATATTTGTAGCCTATATTTATTTTAAATTTAAACGTTTTGCATAAATGATCAATAACAATATATAATATCAGAAAATGGTGCAATATAGGCTCTTTAACAAATAAATTCTAATTTCTTCCTTCGAATTTTGCTCCAAACTATGCTGCTTGATGCTTGACGGGGGCTGGCTGTAGACCGACCTCTCGATTAAAAAAACAAAATTTATCATTGACGATTAGACGTGATTTAATTTTGATCACATTTCTAATTAAATTCATTGCCATTTTGTCACTGTGTGTGTGCAAAGTGAATACCAGCAATATGATAAAAATACATTTGGATTAAGCGTCCTTTACTCCTACGTAGCAATTGCGAATACTACTTCCACCAATATTACAAAAACACTCAAATTGGGCTTGTAAATGTCTTGGTTGAAGTTCAAGTATCACTCAAAACGTGAATGGACCATAAAATTAGCCATAAAAAAACTCACATTACTCTTGTTTGAAAGATTACAATTGACATTTCCGTTTCATTTTTAATCAACCCTTTTATATGTCGTTCACAATAGTTTTAGTTATAGACAATATACTCAAAACCCAAAATTTATGATCTTTTCAGACTTTATGTAGCCCCATTTCTTATATACTCTTTGGGCATGTGGGATAACACTATAAAAGAGCCATTATTTCACTAAACGTTCGCACATTTTAACTCCCTCAAGTGTGAATAATGACGCGTACTCCATTGATGTAAGATCCAGACAGGAGGGCCGAGTCAGCTCTTCCTTTTGTATTTACGACGACTTTGAAGTGTAGTGTGTACGGTACAGAATCATCTCCAGCGCCGGGGCCCTGTTATTCTCAGCCCGTAAACACAAGAACCGCACGCCCATAACAAAAGACAAATTACACTGGCATTTACGGACGCACACAGAAGTGACCTCTTGATCCTCACCGCCGAAATATGCACGAGCGTGTTAAAATGATAGACAACGTAAGCGCGGGGCGGTGTATTTTCAGTAATAATAGTGGTTCTAACAGCAGCGATCTGCAAAGTTACAAAAAGCAAAGTGGAAAAGGCAAAATTTTTCGACTATTCTTTACAATTACAATACAGTTACCCCAGTGGTGGTGATGTAATCCTAATATGTTTGGGTATTTAGTAATAAGCTAGTAATACTCCAAAGTGTATTGTTTACGTGTATTTTAAATGGTCCTATATTACACAAAATTGACTCTTGTGAGCTTTAAGATGGGTTATAATCAGAGGCGGAGCTACCATTAGGTAAAAGTAGTCAGGTGCAGAGGGTCCCCAAACCTGGAGGGGCCCCCAACCAATTGTCTTCAGTGTCACTAATGGCCGAGGCCTCAGAGTAAATTGATTTTCTCTCAATATGACATTAAATGAGAGTAGTTTACTTCTAAATAATAATCATAAGAAAAATAATAATACTCATAAATAATGGATGTAAACAAAAATGTAATTGTACTAGTAAAAAAAAAACAAAAAAGACTATCTAACCTCAGGGGTCTCTATCCTTTTTCCTCAAATGAGCTACTTTACAAAACAAAAATGCCAGAGAGCTGTTAGTTTTAGCGGTCACAAGACATTGAGCATATATAAGAGCCACAGCGAGCCGTAGATGAGGTCCAGTTAGACGTCTATATAACAAACCATTATCCGTTTATTGGTGCACAAAGTTAGGCATCAAAATGATACATGTACTATGGTAAAAGGCATTTAATCAATCAAATTTTACTTATTCAGTGTGTTACATGTACTTCAGAAATCCCTTGGCAAGCTGCTTGTAGTGGAGAGCATAGGTTGGAGACCCCTGATCTAACTAATAAGACAAGTTTCCAATCCAGTATAATTCAAATAAATAGAGTTGAGCTTGTCAAGAACAATGGGGAAAAATGGACAAAAATATATATATATATATATATATTAAAAAAAAAACAAAAAACGGTGCATTATAGTGCAGACCCCAAGGTTAGTTTTGCCTATGGTCCCCAAATTATTATCTCCGCCACTGGTTATAATGTCATTTTCTCGTCAAAAACAAACCTGGAGTTGTGTTTTGTTTGATTCACACATGTTTGAGTAATCCTTTTTATTAGTCTGTCTAGATCTCCAAAGCTCAAAATGCTCTGTTCCACCTTGTGATGATCATGATCATGAAGCCGTACAGCTTCATTTTACGTTTTGTTTAGTAGATATCGGTAATTAAAGAGCTGAAATAAACCAAATGATTCTAGTGAAGGTGCGTACATTTTAAAAACACAGTGAAGCACTTCCTGTGTTACCAAATGACATCACAAGGTGGAACAGAGTGGTTTCTGTTTGAGAGGAGAACTCAGCCTCAACATGGACGCTTTGTGTGAGTGAAACAAAACACAACTCCAGGTCTGTTTGTGACGAGGAAACAACATCATAACATAGATCAGGAAATAACCTTACATAACCTTTAATAGCGTAGTTTACACTCCAATCAGTTTCTCCAGCCGTCCGTTCCAAAACAACGCTGCACTGTACAAAACTAAAAGAGGCTTTTATTCCCCCATTTTCAAATCTGGACAGCCCCTGACAGTTGCTTTCCAAATGTTCTGAAACATTTTATAGTACAATTTTTCCAGACATCATAAAACGCCTAGTATTTGAAAAGAAAAGAACATGGGGCAAATTCACAGCCAAAGGGTTTAAACTGGCTTCCAACATGGCAAAGATGACTCCACGTATGGAGGTCTGCAGGATCAAACTTGCAGAGTGAAACTTAAAACCTCGACCAAGACATACCTGATGGATTGCCAATATTATCAACTGATATGAAGAGGTTTTTGTGGTTACTTGTGCAGTCAATCCCTTATAATAGTGATTTCCATTATGACTTCAATTAATTACGACAAACATATCATCTTATTCACGCTTACAAATCTTCACAAAACTGGAAGACCTCTGGAAACATGTGGATGATGACTACCTTTGAGCTCTGTTGGCGATAGTAACTCTGACAAAATCTGGGAAAACTGAGAGAAAATGGGCCAGTTTTCTTCATCTAGATGTCATTGTATTCCTTCTTTTTTCTTTTTATTAATTGCCTATTGCTGGGTTTCAGTCACGTGACCCTGATGAGGCGCGAAATTAAAATGGGGGGTTTCGCTTCAAAACAAAGCACGATGGGTGACTGTGAGTACGCTAAAAGTTTGAACGTCTCGGCACGGAAAAATAAATCTAAATACAGGTTATGACCCGTACGATACGTAGAAGTCGGACTTTTCATACAGTTTGGACGATTTTCTCGGCATTGAGGCGATAGGTATCATAAATTATCTGGTGCTGCAGATCTTGTATTACACTGAGCCAAATGAAAGCCTTTAAAAACCTGGAGGTGCACAACTATTGAGAATAAAAATCACCCGCTGCACTAAGATAATCTAAAATAATGATTTAAAAAGGTATAAAACGCCAAATTACAGCAGTACAGCACATAAAACTTTTTGCGTGACAAGTTAGGACCTAAAATGCAACAGTTTACCTGTCACTTATGATGCTTGTCTTTCTAAATAATTGTCCAAAAAGACTTTGAAAATATTAATTAATAAGTTACACTGAGAATGTAACAATAACTGAAATATCGTGATATTGTATATCAAGACAATGTCAAAGTTCTCACAATAATATCGTGGACCATCACAATATATCGAATTACAAGTCTCTTTGCTTAAGTTAAGAGTTATGATGCAGCGATAGATAAACTACATAGACCATGATCCTTTGCTCCATTTCAATGTAGACTACAAGAAGAAATAACAGTTCTAAGCACTTTTAAGTCTTAGTTCTTTGGATTAAGTCTTGTCAAGGCATTTTAAGAGGAAAAAGAAGCGTATTGACAGTTTTGTTAGCCTCCACAAAATATCACAATAAATATAACATGAGATGTATATCACGAAAACATTGTACAGAGAGTTTTGGATATTGTTTACATCCCTAATCGTGAGTCTCCCCACCATATCTTGAGCTTTCCCACGATATCGCAATAAATATCGTACTGTGAGGTTCATAACGTGACGATATCGTATCGTGAGACTTGGATATCGTTACACCCGTAAATGACACAATCCTTATCTGTTATAAAGTAGTCGCTGCAAACTGTAGCATTGTCTGTTTCCGCACCTCCTGTTTTAGCCGGAGATTGTCGATCCACTTTTGTTGTCTTTTTACTGTACGTTTTTTACACACACACACACACACACACACACAAAAAAAACACATTTGTCTTTCTTCCAATTAGAGCGTTTGCAGCAACCACAGACCGCAAAGAAAGAGGTAAACGGCGTTCTCTGTGTCTGTCTTTACTTCCCGACCCCCATGTGCTTTTGGTGACGCTGACGTGACATCATCTGAAACCCAGTAATTAATTTGTGTATTATAATTATCAATAACTTAACAATAATAATAACAAACTAAAAACGATGTAAATTATAGGGTTCTGTTATGTTCAGCAGATCAACAGTTACAACCAGCTGCACGTGAGTGACATCAAAGATACGATCAGAGTCACGTCCTCCACGGAAAGCTTTGAATTAATGGTTTTATCACATGCCCAGTGTCAGTAACTACACCGGAAGTCATCATCTGCATGTTTCCAAACGTGAAACGCAAGCGTGAACAGAGCTTATTATGGTCACCAAATTACCATCAACATTAAAAAAAAGACCTATTGTGCTTGTGTTTACTATACAGCTAGAATTTATAACACCTTTCTGTGAATCATTCTGTTATAATTTGCACATTTTCCATCACGATATTCATGCAAAAATGACTTAATAAAAGAAACAAGTCATCACAATAAAGAATTGGCAGTGCACACTAGCAAGCAGCAGATATGTTTTTAATTTGAACCAAAATTGATGACAAAATGCTGCCAAATCCTACGTGTATCACCGATAAAGAGTAAAACAAAGTAGTACAAAAGCAGTGTGATTGACCTGCAGTGTCGCGTCTCGAAAATAAGTGATTAAAGATTGCTCAAATGTGTATGAATCACTCCAAATGCAACTTCGAGAGGGTAAATGAGAAAAGGAAACGACTATAAGATCTGAAAAGTCGGTTTTGCATAATAGGTCTGCTACTTAACTTAACTTCACTTCTAGACGTCAGAAAACCTCCTCTGTGCCGCAATGAGGAAATTCCAGCGTTGCGACTCAAAATAATCGGGATTTCAGTGACCAAGTGAATCATTATTATTCTTTTCCTAATCAAGCTGCGCTACAGTGTGCTTGAGCTGGACTAATGAAACCCAAATGGACAGTATTACAGCCCGGAGGTTCTAGACTGTGCACTTCCTGCTTCCTGACGGACCTGCTGCCAAACATAACAAGCTCGATCCCTTTCCTAATAGTGACTGTGCCTCTATTTATACTCGCACACATGGTACAGTGCTGCACAATGACCAGCGTCCGTCTCTGACTACACACTGGAACTGAAGAGGCCTCGCAGACAGCCAAATAACAAGCCTGTCCAATTATGTGCTCACAGCCTGTCACTTTGGGGTCCACTTGTTGCAGCGTGCAGAGGGAATTCATTGGTTAGGAAGCCAAGTAAACTGCGGCGCGTACGGACATTTATAGCGAAGGCTGTTGCTTAGAAATAGAAAAGCGACTGCGGCTTGTCAGCGTAAACCAGATTTTAGTATTTTTGTTTCGTCAATGAATCGGTGGATGGTAGGAGTGAGAAAGGGCGGATTAGTGAAAATGATTGTTTGAATGTTGTTTTAAAGATATGCAAAAATTGAGTAGTACATTGTGTAGTTTATGTTTAAAAATGCTGCATAAACAGATGAGTGAAAATAAAAATGGAAACTGTACACATTTGTTTTTTCACGAATACCGGCTCGAATGAGTTAGAAACTCAGCGTTCTATATCGTAATAAAATGAAATGTGAATGTAGCGAGACCAAATGTCAGGCCTTGTTTATGTCATTTTACCAGTCTTCCTGAAGTGGCACATATCTTTTCAGTATGTAATATCAATATAATCCTCATTTGCTCGTAGAAGTTTACTATGAAATCGTATTTTAAATAATTTTTCTTGTTCCCCATATCCTATAGCATCTGCAACTGTTGATTTGGGAAGAAATACTAATTATTTATTTTAATTATTTGCAAGCAGTGCAACACAAAAAAACTTGGAAAGCTACAGAATTTGTTCAAAAATCACTCCGAATCACTTTTAGGAAGGTCTTAACTAAGTATTTAATTGAAATATGTAAGATAAAATCCTGAAATAGTTGTGGCACAGTTGAGACCACATCATTTTTGCATGTTTTTTTTTTTTTTTTTTTTCATACATACAAAGAAAACATGCACAAATGATGTGGTCTCAAACACACACAAATCGAGTAAAAATACAGTGTGTCAAATTACTCCTCAGGAATAGCACTTCTGCCTCACACTCCTGTGTTTTCAATAAATGTGCCACAACTCTTTCAGGATTTTATCTTATATAGTTCAATAAAGTACATATTTAAGACCTTCCTAATAGTGATTCTGAATGATTTTTGAACTAATTCTGTAGTTTCTTATGTTGCGCAGGTAAGGAAATAATTAGTATTTCTTCCCAAATCAACATTTGGAGATGATATAGGACAAATTTATTTAAAATATGATTTCATAGTAAACTTCTGCAAGCAAATGAGGATTATATTTATATTACACACTGAAAAAAATGTGTGCCACTTCAGGAAGATCGGTAAAATGACATAAACAAGGCCTGACATTTGGTCTTGCTAGATTCACATTTTATTTTATTACACTATTATTTATACTCAGGGGTAAACTTGTCCTAGGTCAAACTAGGAACAAAATACACCCGTCTATTTAATCTGTCAATCTCATGTTGTGTTAATTAGGACTATATAAGCCTATTTATTTATTTATTTATTTATTTATTCATTAATTATTTGACCAGGTCAGTTGGGGATTTAGAAGCAGCACAAAAACAAAAAGACATCCACTACATTAAAACATTTATGATCAGATCCGGTGAAATCCCCTAGAGTGAGTTTTATTTTTGATTGAGGTACAAATGTAAAATGAGCTTGTTATGCAGAACAGCTTGAGCCTAAACCTGTTTCCTAATCAGTGAGCTGTTGTTGTTGTTGTTGTTTTTGCTTTTAAAACCTTCTAAACAGTTTGAGATTTGAGTGTGTTTAGTGTTTGGTAAGATATTTCTATTTTTTTTTATTCATTATAAGAATCAGAAGTGTGTATTGGCATTGTCAGTGAACAGAATTAACAAAAACAAAAGACATAAAGAGACCTAAAACAAAGAATAATCATACTGAAATGCTATTATGTTTGATTATTCTTGCTTTTATTGTTGGATTCCATTGTCTGCGTTAAGTCTGCTGTGGTTTGCAAAGTATCTTATCTGTTATATTTTGTGAAACCCATATCTTTGACTTCCAGGGACAGGCAACACCCACCGTCTAAGTGTGCAAGAAAAGCGAGAAGTTCATGTTAAATTAGCTTTACGAATCAAAATTGTAATGCTTTGTAATTTCATTTTCACAAATATAAGAACATTTTATCTCGCAAATGTGCTTCACGCTTTGTGTTACCAACTCTTAACCCACATGAGCTACACTTTGATACTACGATTTCACAATAATGCAATTTTAAACCACAAGAAGCCCTGACTACAACAATTATTTTACTAGTCAGGAGGAAAAAAAAAGTTATAATGCGGGTATAAACTGGCAGGTATAAACTGGTATAAACTGGTATAGGCCAAAATATCCGAGTATAATCAAACCTAAACCTTGGACCCGGAAACGACATCATGGCTTAACAACTCTACAGTATAAAACAGAGGTAAGGAAATACTTTTATGGGGTATTTATCATGTCTACCACTGTTTGATGGTTTAATTAGTGAACAAATGAAGGAAGTATATAGACTGAACAGCAGAATGGGAAATGGAAAATTACAGCTGGTCAAAGTCCTGTACACAAACTTAGAATAAACAAGGACAATCGCAGTACAACAATACAAAATAAAAAAAAAAACAATAAAACTACTAAAAAATGTCAAAAACAATAAGATCCTCAATGACAAGAGATGTACATGTCACTTGTTAAAAGCCAGTGGTTTTAGGAGTGATTTTAAAAACATGTAGACACTCCGCCGGTCTAATCTCTAATGGCGAGTGATTCCACAGCAGCGACAAAGAACGCACAGTACCCACGAAGCTGCAGGCTGGAGCTGGTCTGCTGACCTGAGGGTGAGAGAGGGTGCGACAGGGTGCGAAAGGGGACGTGAGGGTGGCTCAGGTCAGCGGGGTAGGAGAGAGCTAGGCCGTGCACACACTTAAAGGTAAATAAAATCATTTTAAACTGGAATCTAAAACACACTGGGAGTCAATGGAGAGAGGCAATGCAAGAGTATATGTTCTTATTCATTTGATTTGGCAGTTTAGATACTTATCACTTGCATTTTCTTATGGATGCTCAAGTACAATTTCTACTAAGATGCAAAAAAAAAAAAAAAAAAAACCCAAGGCACTCACTGGACAAAAAAGTTTAAGACATGCCGTAAACTAATAAAGGCATTTTATTTTGAACCAGTGAGTGCCTTGGTTTTTTTTTTTTGCATCTTTGTACTGACTTCCCTTCCCAAAGAGCACCGCTGAGTTGGATCTACTGTGTATTATCCTCTGGAGGTCCAGGAAGCGCTTCTTCTGAAACATTTTTTATACAATTTCTACTATATTGGATGGACATATACATGAGCAGTAGGGGTGTGCATTGCCATGAATCTGGCAATACGATACGCATCATGATATGCCTGTCACGATTCAATGTATCTCACTATATCCTGATACTAAAACAAAGGACAACATATTGTGACTTCTCAATGATTATGTATAATATTGTGGCTGAGTACACATTCACAAGATCAAAATTGAATGAATACAGTTTATTTCACTTTTTAAATCATGAGAACGTTAAACTGAAAAAACATGACTTTTAAAAACTGATTCAGACACATTTTGGATCAATATAAGAATCACGCAATGAAGTATCGCGATATATCACTGAATCGATATTTTCTTAAGTAGCAGTGGTGGATGGAGTATTCTGTTGTGTTACTTAAAAGTACAGATACACGGTCAAAATGTTGCTCAAGTAAAAGTAAAAAAGTATTTTGAAGAGACTTTTAGAACAAATAAAGGTTGAAATGTAGTGATTTTGATAAAGAATTTAGCTGATTTTAAGTTATCCAGTAGATTAGCTGTTTTTAGTGTAGTCGTGTATTTGGTTTGCTCAGAATTGGGCCAGAAACTCAAATGAAATGTGCTAAAAATAAGTCTCATAAGCCATTTCAGGAGGTCCCACACCATAAAGTACTTTTTACTTTTCAGTGCAGATATAAAATGTAGTGCACTAGAAAGTACAGATGCATGCTCTTAAATGTAATGAAGTAAAAGTAAAAAGTAGCTACTGTAAAATGTACATAAGTAAAGTACAGATACCTAAAAATTTAAAAACGTTTCTTCTTTGTTACCTTCCACCACTGCACTGAGTCTTGGGTTAAAATGTTTGCAAAGGCCATATCACAGAATTTCAGAACGACACAAATAATTTTAAGTTGGTGAGTAGATCTTTGAGGAGAAACATTTTGACGGGTGATTTGTTTAGTTTTACGAATAACGAATATCCCAGGTGTTACCAAACCGCTCTGCAGAACAAACAGAAAATGTCTCTATGTCGGTGTAATTTATTGAGGTTTGGCTCCGGGGCAGGTTCACATTGTGTCGAAAGAGTAAAGATCTTATCAGCCACTAATTCGCAGAGGAGTGACGCACAAAATACTTCGACTATCAACGTGCGACTATCTCCCTCTTTGTCAAATTACTGTTCACGATCAAGCCTGATCCAAATGTGGCCCTTGGTGAAAACGAGTTTGACACCCCTGACATAGACCATGATCCTTTGGTGTGGTCAGTGCAGACTACATGAAGAAATAACTGTTATTAAGCACATCTAAGTCTAAATTCTTCATATTAGAACAGCACTAGGGATGTAACGATATCCAAATCTCTCTGTACGATATACATTTCACGGTACGATATTTATTGCAATATTTTGGAGAGGCGAATGGAACTGTAGATAGGACACTTTTTGGCTTTTAAAATACCTTGACAAGATTTTGGTGTGAATTATTTCTGTCATAATCCCAAGAATTCAAGTAAAAAACATAATTCTTCATGTTGTCTGCACTGAAATGAATCATGGGATATGTAGTTCCCGATATTTCTAAGCTGTTGCTACTATAAAACCACTGTGAGACTTTTGACGATACGATATCACGATATTTCCGTTACTGTTAGATCCCTAGACAGTACCGGCGGGTTCTCGGGGCTTTTCCAATGCTTTTAAAAGGAAAAAGTATCATATTTACAATTTTGTTTGGTTCGCCTCCACAAAATATCTCAACAAATATCGAACCGTGAGAGAAAATGATTAGAACAGCAGAAGATTTTCCGGGAATCACCTTCAGATATACGCCCACATTAACTGAACGTGTAAACCAGTTGTAGAATTAATCACAAGTAAACCACAATTGCAATCTGAATGTAGGGCTGCAGTCGGAAAGAAATTCTACAGAAATTCCAAAGTAATTCTAAAGAAATTCTACAGAAATTTTTGACGATCGACTAAAAAGGGGGCGTGGCAAAAATTCTCAAAACTAACTTGGTTCATGCAAAAACAATTTACGCAAAAAAGTACTAGGAAACAATGTATTTATATGTAAAAGGATGATATATTTTTCTCTCTGCGGTTGTGCTGTATATTACCGTATAAATCGAAATAAAAACTTAGTCAGCTAAAACAAAAATTGGTTGCGTAAGACACCATTGGCCGACTACGCGCTGACCTTCAACCCTGTCTTTTAATGGAAAACTTGCCAAGAACACTGTCAAAAACATATTCGGAAATGCATGCTCATATTTTAGTCTTTCCACAGATGTTAATATTTGGTGTGTTTTCCAGAGTTAAGACTTTACAGAGAAAAATATTAAGAAATAAATCACTGCGAGATCGATCAGTGGCTATACGCACATGGCATGCAAACCAAAATGTGATTATAATCTGATTTGTGGACATTAAAGATGGCTTAAATGTTACGTAAACCACAAAATCTGATACTGTGTGAGTGATCGGAGGGACCAAACATCTGTCACGACAACAAATTTTGATGATAATGATAATGAAAATGATATACTGTTGAAGAAAATATAAATGATACACAACAATACTGAATGCAATTTATGCCACTGACGCACTAACCCTAAAAAAACATGACAAGTGATAAATTTAACTAATTTAGCACTGATTTTGTAACTATAATGAGTCATAGATGTTCATATTCCAACCTTCGACAGCTCAAATCTTTTTGTAGAACAGAAAAATAACAAAAAGTCGTACCCCATTAGTACAAAGAATACTTTATGTTTAACTTTTCTGGTGGCGGGTCAGTTGTTTATGTAGGTATTTTTGAGCTACAAACCCGCCTGTAAATAAATAAATGTAAGGTAGAACGGTTTTATGTCCTACTGTGGAACATTCCAGGAAGAGCAATGACTTGTATACTATGAAGCAGTACAATGTTTTGTGGACTTAGTTTTGTGGTACTCAAGACCGGTCTTGGTCTCAAGATCGGCCTCAAGACCGCGTTTTTGGTTTTGTCTCAGACTCGAGCGCATTTGGTCTCGGCCTTGTCTCGGACTTGAGGCCCGTACAGTAGAGGACAGTAGGCGGGTATTTTTTTTTTACTCAAACAATTGCTGCTGTTTTGTTGTGACGTATGTAATGTGTAACGGTCCTAACTGGTATATTAAGCTTTTCCCAAATCCCATAGGAAGAAGGGCAATAATGTCTTTCCCCTTGATAAAATTCACAAAACATTCTCTTTGTTCCGGCTTTAAATCCTCGATCATGGTAATCGTTGCCAACACAGAATATATGACTCTTCGCTGATTGGCTGGTGCCCGGACTCACACTTTTGGGGTTCTTGCAAACTTCTAGGTTATTCTGATTCCTGACCTAGTCTCTGGAGAGAAATGAAATTGAGCGGAGGCACTAGGTGGCGCCAGCCTGGCTACGGTAAATGTACAGAGGCTGCTAAAAATCACTACAAACCCAGTAAGATAATGTGACTGTAAATGTTATGAACTTGAAAAAACTCACTTGATTCACTTTGAAGTTGTTTTGTGTAAAGTGGGTTTAAAGAAGGGGTTCTCAAACTGTGGGTGAGGGTCCAAAAAAGGGGTGCTGAGTGTTTCAGTGCAGTACAGTTTGACTGGCCTACTTTCAAACTTAAATTAATATTAATCAGAAAGAATGGAGATAGATTTAAAAACACTGATATATATGTGCCAAAATAACTGTAAAATACAAATAAATATAGGAAATTATATCTCAGTCTCAACTCTCTGGGGTCTTGGTCTTGTCCTGGCCTCGACTTTTAAAAACCTTGGTCTCGTCTCGGTCTGGACTTTTAAAAGTCTTGGCCTTGTCTCAGTCTCAACTCTCAGATTCTCTTGGTCTTGTCCTGGTCTCGGGACCCTGCGGTCTCGGACTGGTCTTTGTCTCGATTAGTGCGGTCTTAACTGCAACACTACACGGACTACTGATCTATACTTCAGCACTCGTTTTTCCTCTGCTTCCAAATATCCCCGTTATGAGCGTTCTCTGGTCAGAGTGGTGGCGCCTTTATTGCTGCGTTAAGACTTTGGCCTCATTAAAATCTCAGAGTGAAAAGCTATACAAAATTACATAAGTGCAACATATGACATAAGGCCCCGGCGAAAGTAAACATGCTTAAGGCTGTAGCCGGTGTCAATGATCAACTCCAGACCGATCCCGGGGTAATTGGTCTCACGCAGACATGAAGAGGAAGGCTTCATATGTGAAATATCGTGCGTGGTAGTGCAAGAATGCACTGTTACCAAACCATGGGCTTCCTGTCTGCATAGTTTACGCTCAAATATGAAGGGTACAAATGGAGGGGAGGGGAAATAACAGAGAGAGGGGGAGAGAGGAGGAGAGAGAGGAGGACGAGAGAGACATGAGAGAAAGAGAAGGGGGAGAGAGACAGACAGAGAGAAAGAAAAAAGAGAAGGAGAAAGGGGGGGAGGGGGGACACAGAGACAGAGGGTCAGAAAGAGAGAAAGGAGGGCAAGAAAGAGAGGAGAGAGACAGACAGTGACAGAGAGAGAGAGGGGGGAGAGAAAAGGAAAAAGAAAGAGAGGAGTGGGAGAGAGAGAAGAAGAGAGAGACAGAGAGTGAGAGAGAGAAAGAGAGAGAGGTGGAGAGAGAGAAAAGTAAAGAGACAGAGAGTGCAAGAGGGTCAGAAAGAAAGAGAGGATAGAGAGAGAGAAAGAAAGAAAGAGAGAGAAAAGTAAAAAGACAGAGAGTAGAGAGTGCAAGAGGGTCAGAAAGAAAGAGAGATAGAGAGAGAGAGAGAAAGAGAAAGAGAGAAAAGTAAAAAGACAGAGAGTAGAGAGTGCAAGAGGGTCAGAAAGAAAGAGAAAGAAAGGAAAGAGAGAGAGAGAAGGAAAGAGAGAGACAGAAAGAGAGAGGAGAAGAAGAAAGAGAGAGAGGAGGGGTGGAGAGAGAGAAGGAGAGAGACAGAAAGAAAGTGAAATGAGAGTGAGGAGGAGAAAGAGAGAAAGGAGGGCAAGAAAGAGAGGAGAGAGACAGACAGTGACAGAGAGAGGGGGGGAGGAAAAAGAAAGAGAGGAGTGGGAGAGAGAGAAGAAGAGAGAGACAGAGAGTGAGAGAGAAAGAGAGAGGAGGTGGAGAGAGAGAAAAGTAAAGAGACAGAGTGCAAGAGGGTCAGAAAGAAAGAGAGAGAAAGGAAAGCAAGAGTGAGAAGGAAAGAGAGAGAAGAAGAAGAAGAGAGAGAGGAGGGTGAGAATGGGAAAAGGAAAGAGACAGGCAGAGCGAGAGAGACAGAGTGAGAGAGAGGAGGGGTGGAGAGAGAGAGAAGGAGAGAGACGGAAAGAAAGTGAAATGAGAGTGAGGAGGAGAAAGAGAGAAAGGAGGCAGAGAAGGAAAAGGAGAAAGAGAGAAAGGAGGCAGAGAAGGAAAAGGAGAAAGAGAGAAAGGAGGCAGAGAAGGAAAAGGAGAAAGAGAGAAAGGAGGCAGAGAAGGAAAAGGAAAAAGAGAGAAAGGAGAGGGAGAGAGAGAAAAGGAAAGAGACAGAAGAGGAAGTAGCACTCTGTTCACCTCTGGAGGTCGTGGAGTTGCTTCAGAAGTGACGTCGATGATGACGAATTCAATGGATTTAGTGATTTGGAGTGAGATGGAGAGTTTGGTAAACCTTGTTCTGTTCTGTTGTTTCTGTTATAGTTTATCTGAAGAACTGTTCATATGTGACGTTAACAGTCTGTTGTTCTCTGTTCTATTGTTGTTACTAGAACTTGCCTTTCAACATGAAATGTCGTTTCCTGGTCTCTGATTTTATAAAATGAATGTCCCCTAAAAACTGCAACTTTGATCTAACTTCTATGGCTAATTATCGGTTCCTTAACGTAGCAAAATCTCGTGCTTCAGAATCGTATTGCGACAGGCCTATAAACGAGACTTAAAATATAACGACAGGAATAATGCACGAGACTTATAAGTGGGTTAAGTGTCTTGCTTAAGTACGCAGTGGCAGTATGAGGTTACAGAGCCGCCGCTGCCCAAACGCGGCACCTGGCATTTCCCAACGCTCTCCCACCCAAGCACTGCCCGGGCCCAACCCTGCTTAGCGTCTGAAATGAGATGAGATTGGACATTCTCGAAGAGGGATGGCTGCGTAAACGAGCTGTATTTCAATTTTAAGCGCACTCTGAAGGCTACGGCGATTCCCAGACAAGCGCTAAAGGGTGACGCGCTTTAGTAATTGCAGGAAAACGGAGCGGAATGAAATGAAGTGAAATGAAGATTTAAAGCAGCGTTTGTGCGGTGTGCGTTCTACTGTATACAAACGGCGCTGCAGCAGATCAAATATGGAAGGAAAGGGGAAGTGAGTTGGTATGCAGAGAGTGTGACCACAAGAAGCCCTTTCATGTCAGAATTCGCAGTGTTTAATCATTTTGTGTTTCAGAAGCATATTTTCAGATTTCAAACACAGTCACACGGAAATGAACTAAAGCAACATCAGCATCTTCTCTTTACCCTTAAAAGTCCTGTATTGAACAAAACTGACACGTTAGAATGTTGTTACGACACCAAAAACATGCCTGGAGCAGTGTTGTGTTTCATTCACACGTCTGTAGTTTGTAAGGATTTAACAATAACCAAAATATCGTGATACCGTATCGTCAAAGCTCTCACAGTAATATCGAATTACAAGTCTCTTTGCTTAAATTAAGAGTTATGGTGCAGCAATAGCTAAAAAAAAAAGACAGAGGGAACTACATAGACCATGATCCTAACAGTTCTAAGCATTTTTAAGTCTTAGTTCTTTGGATTAAGTCTTGTCAAGGCATTTTAAGAGGAAAATGTAGCATATTAACAGTTTTGTATCGCAATAAATATCGTACGGTGAGATGTATATCGCGAAAATATAGTACTGAGAGATTTGGATATTGTTACATCCCTAATCGTGAGCCTCCCCACAATATTGCAATAAATTTGTCTATATCTCTAAAAGCTGAAACTGCTCCATTCCATCTTGATGTCATGAAGTGTTTTCAAGTTAACAGCTCCTCTTTAACTTCATTTCAGTAGAGATTCGCAATTCCGGGGCTGAAATCGTTAAAATCATTCTAGTATGGGTGTGGACAGTGGAGCAGTTGATGTATTACCGCATGATATCACGAGGTGGAACTGAGTGTTTTCTGTTTGAGAGAAGAACGCAGCCTAAATATGCAGAGTTTGAGAGTTAAACATTTGTGAATGAAACAAAACACAACTCCAGGTATGTTTGTGATGAGGAAACAACATTATAACAGATCAGAAAATAGCGTAATATGGGCCCTTTAATAACAATCCTAACTATTTATATGTATGTGTACTTTCTTGCGCCCTATAGAACACAATAGCCAAATAGACCGGGGATTGAAACAACCAAAATAAACAAGGATCTCGTGTAAAGGGTCGTCAAAAGTATCGAAAATCAGATACCGAACGATTCACAGGACAGAAATGAACCTTTCCTGAATACCTTTAGAATGATCTTGAGCTGTATCAGAACAAGTATGAGACTATTTTAAACGCCCATGGACCACTTTGGAACCTACTTGGACCACTGACGGATTACATAAACATAAAACCACACGGGAATATAAAAGTATCTTGACAACACTAGCTTTAAACTGACATTTTAGACCTGAAAAAAGCCTTTGTTATAGTTTCTATTCTGTTGATTCTATTGAAATCTGTTGCAGTGACAAATGGGTCAAACCGTAATGCAATGTACAACAATGAGGTGAGAATACATACAAACCCAATATTACCTTCGTCGGTATATTAACAGCCCTTGCGTAACGTGCTTAGTCATCAGCAAACAGCACATTTCTTCACTTAAAACACTCTCCCTTTAAATGATCTGACCCAGTGCACAATTACATTTGACCTATGTATTCTCACAATGACTCACTTCCTCTGGGATCGCATATTTACGTAAACTTGTGATATCCCATAATAGCACAGCAACGGGAAGTGATGACAGAAAGACTCCCATGCTTAATCTCATATGTATAATAATAAATATGTTTGATGCAAGATACATACGCAAGAACACTTCTAATCAAAGTAAGTCTTTTCTGGGTATTGAAATATCGGTCCTGTATCCTGGCAACCCGTCTATTAATTCACTTGTTGCCTCATGCGACATACATGCTACAAACACTATCCTGAACCCAAACCATGAAAAGCGTTTGTTTTTTTTTTTTTCTGAAATTCAAAGCATGCTTATTGTGTGTGCGTGAGTGCCCAACCCATAAATATGTTACATCTGCCCCATCTTTCAAATGCCTATTTAAAGGGCAACTTCTGTCTGCTATATTTACAAGGGTTTTCAAGGTTTCAAAGTGTACTGTAGACAATAACATATCCACTATGTTAAAGATGATTTTTTTTTTTCTTTTCTGCGATGTATGTGCCTACAAGTCCACCAGAATGCTTAGCCAGCATTTGGTATTCTTTGCCATGTTCAGAAATAGGCCAGTGGGCAGTTATCCTCACATCCACAGGCTGAATACGATACTTCAAAAGCATGACAAGACCAGCCACTTAATTTCACTTCTTCATAACAATATAGTTATTTACTGTACAACTTCAGTATCTAATTATTACACAAAGGCCCATTCATATCGAAATCAAATTCTGTTTTTTAACATGTTACCAGGCCAAGACTGTTTACACTCTTTGAATGACGCATGCACAAACTAAAAGCGTACATAACATGCTGATTAAAGTAAGCAAGTGTGACATAACGTCTTACCTGGGGAAGTTCAGTGGGTACGGAGCCAGGGATGGGCTGGTGGAGGGCAGGCCGTTCTCGCTCCTCTGCATCCCAGACCCCTCTCCATATCGGCCCCGCGCCCAGCCCTCCTCCACCGGGGGCAGTGTGGGGTACATGGAAAATGGCTTCTGGTCAGGCAGGGTCACAGTGGAGCTTGGGGCGGGTCTGTAGTGGTACCCGTGCCCCATAGAGGGGGGCATAGGGGCTCCGTGCAGAGAGCTGTTCTGGAGACACTGGTTGGTGCAGTAAGAAGAGTTGTCCGGCTTCTCCTGCTTGACCACTCCGGGCGTTTGGATGTGAATGAAGTCATCCTCCTTCTCTTCCTTTATCATGACGCTGGAGAGGAGGGAGGTGGGCTGGTGGTGCAGCAGCGGCACATCCTGAGCCTGGTGAAGCATGGAGGCGTGGTGGGGGTCTGTCCCGTTCACACCAGAACAGTGGCCTCCGTTACCCATTAGGGGCTTGGTTTCCTTTAACATGCCCCGCATTGGGACTCCCACATTGCTGGCGGTTTCATGGAGGATGTTATCCAGGAGGGCCACCTCTGAAACCACTTCAATATCACTGATTTCAGGCAGAGTACCAGGAAGGTCCAGACCCTGCCAAATCTCACTGTCCTCCATCAGCCTGACGTTGGTGCCGTCCAGGTCACAGGAGCCGGGCGGTGTGTTATACCCTCCGATGTCCTTGTGCAGAGGGAAGTCCTGCTCCTGTTTAATGTGGGACCCAAACAGATCTGGGATGGGCAGGTTCCTCAAGACAGACGTGTCTGAAGAGTTGATGATATTAGTGGAGGAGCGGTCCAGATCAGTGCTGCCATGGTTCAGCACGGGCAGGTTGTCCTCAATGTTGAAACAAATATCCGGAGACTCAAAAAGATTCACCAAGTTCACTTGGTTTTTGGGTGCGACCCGTCCATTGGAGGCCACGGTGGACTGCGACATCTGCAGAGGGGCTGTGTTGTTGTTGGGCAGGTGCATGTTAGCATGTAGCAGTGAACCAGCTGTGTCTACTGACTCTCTGCCCACTCCAACTCCAGGCTCCAGAAATGTCAGGCTGTCGTCTCGATTACCGTTGCGCTTCAGTCCTCCCTGATCCATTGCTTTATCTTGGAGAGGGAATAAAAACACAAACAACATTAGAAGATCTTTCAAAATAACAAGTGTCAGAAAACAATCTCAAATCCAAAAAAGTAACCTCCAAGCAAAGTTATCCAACATTTCTGCCAGTGCTCTGCTGTTCATTATATAAGAGAGCTGAATGACAAAATTGACCCGGTCTCCTGTGACAGTTGCACTTTTAACAGTTTGCCAGAATCAGGAGCAGCACGGGGGGACAAAAAGACCTGCACTGCCACAACATAAATCATTAGAACATTCAAGTCATTGCTTTGAACTATGTACTCCAGTCTCCGGCACATGCAACGTTGCTATGTGCCGTTTGGATCTGAGCCAACAAGAGCAAGACATGCCTGGGCTTAACTGGTGTTACAGGCAGTGCAACAGAGTCAGTGCTGTGCAGCCAATGACAAGGTACAAATACATCTGTTTATAGAGATTAAGGCTCTGGGCTTGGAGCAGTGGGAGCTGTCACCAATATTTATCTCTGTTTGGTAAAAAGTGTGTACATTAAACTGCTACAGCATGAGATAACATATGAAAAGTCGGTCATGAGACAATGTAGAAAATGGTTCACAGCTTAGTAGATCACCTGTAGATTATTAACCTTGATGGCTGTATCTGGAGGGCGAGTCAAGCCAGCTGTCACCACAGACAAAATGTTTCTTGAGTTACTGTTGTAGAGAAATGACATATCCTAAATGGAGACCGGGGTCGGTTGTCTCATGGGTCGGCTGTCACATTGCTTTTCATAGCCACACCAGGGGGTGCTGTGGCTTGATGTTGGTATCATTCATCTTATTATTTTTTTAAGTCAAGTGAGAAGACGTTTGTCTTTTTTATGAGTCATTTTTATGACAGCTAACCTTTCTGTTAGAAAGTGAGTTGGGGTTGGTTGTGTCCGGGAGGTCAGGGTTGGTTGTCATTTGTAACATAAATGGTGGAGCTGATGTAATGTGTTTTATAGACCCTGACTAGTCATTAAAGCAGTAGCTTTTGTTGAAACTATATCTGTCTATCTACAACTCCGGAATTATTCCTTCAATTTAAAGCTTAATAGAGACTTTTTTAAAAATTTAAATCAAACAAACAATTGCTTGTGCTCAAATTAATAGTTTGTACGCATAATGTGTAATGTGTGATTATATATATATTTATTTATTTATATGCCAAAAGCATGTTTTAATAGAAAACAGGGTCAAGCTGTCCCCCACACTGTGACAGTCTACCTTGACAGGGGGCAAGTTGTCATAATCGATTTTGTTATCTTTAACGGTTCATAACTTTCGTCACATTAGCTTATACAAACTGTAGTCCCACACATTTCAAGCAAAGGCTTTAAGTTTTTATTTGATGTATTATGGACTTCTTTTCTGATGATGAGCAATTTGCTCTTGAGTAAAAAGCGTGACAGACAACCCCGGTCCTCCCCTGACGCTGTCACGGGCCAAGTCTGCATGCCCTACTATGTTTTTATTTTTGCTTCAGGCGGTGGGCGTGACGTGGTTAGAGGCACCATGCCTCATCTACAGACGACGTATAGACTACCACATGTACGACGTGGCTAGTGCAGTGTTTATACATGCACAAGTGCACAATCATACCAATAAACAGACTGGTCTTGATTTGAAAATATAAGTGGCAGGGCTGAGAGTGCACAGTTTACAGATGAACATGATAACCGCTCACAGTAACACGCACGCACAACACATCACGTAGGCCTAGTCAATCAGTAAATGTAATGAGCTATCGCAAAATGAGCTTGTGCTTGTTTTTATTCTGCCTTGCTGTTTTGGTCATATCTCGGAGAGCAGCAGTGTTTTCCACGCCCACGCAGACTACAGTATAGATTTCCACTCGACTTGGACTATGGTCTATATTTATTGACCGTGGTTTGCTGACCACAGGCTGTTGTATTTTTCCTTCCCATGTAGATTTAGTAAAGGGAAAATAGAAAGTTTCATACTTCTCGGACTTTTGCGATACTTTTTCCAGTCTGCACTGTGCGCTGCACACACGGCTTTAGTGCAACCTGTTGGCTATGACGAGACACTGCACTGAACACACGCCTAAACGGGCAGATCGCTCACATCGGATTTATTTAAGTTAATGCAACAGAGTATATATGATATTTGTTTTTGTTACAGCTACCTTGCGTCCAGAAAAATACGGCATATCTTACACAATACTGTTCCTACTATTCCTACTATGCATTGAATCTTTTTGCGTTTTCTCCTATACGGTTTAGAATAACAAATAGTTTGTATTTAGGGTATTCTACTGCACCAAGAACAAACAAGCTGCTCGTACCTGTAGTTTCAAATAAGATGCGCTCCTCCAGTTAGGTCATCTGTCCGTCCAAATTGTATTAAAAAATAGACCTCTGTCAAGCTCGGAAAAGGTTGGGTGTTAAAATGTCAGTGGTATCCGTACGGGGCTTTATCCTTCTGCAGAAGAAAAACATGATCTGGAGAAAACGGCGTTTGTGCAGAAAAGTACACACGGTTCGCTGACCTACATGTAGTCCATGAGAGCCGCTGTGCGCACCACCGTTTTCTGCGAGACGTCGACAACTTTAAACTCACGTCGCCAGCAGGGGGTAAAGTGACCAATATCTCCCTCCTCGCTTTTCAATCCCTCAACTCAAATCCACGAATAAATGCAAATAGAAGGACAGATGTGTGGTCCTGCACTCTGCTCCCGCGGCGTTAAACTCGTGAGTCCATTAAAGTTATATAATGGAGACGTACAGCCTGGCGCAACTCTACAGCAGATACAGGCACAGCAGGGCGGACGGTTGGTGCGGGGGTGTCAAGCGAACTGTGTGACAATTGCGCTTCCGGTTTATACTTCCATCTTATGTTACGTAACGCACAACAGGACCGTGAAATGCGTGCGTAAAGTTGGACGGCGGATTTTCCATCAATTTTCTTCGGCGCCACTTTGGATTTTGGCACATTTGTATTGACATTTTTAACAATTCTCCAAATCCTGCGTTTATTTACATAAGCAATTACCCCAGCTGCCTCTTTTATTTTGAATGGGTCATTGCCCTGTTTTCGGATACACCTTGCATATCCATGAAGAACTTTACGCAGCTGTTAGTTTGACACTTGTGGGTGAACGCCCCTTACCCCGCTGAAACTCTGTTGAGGAATCTGTCAAAACGTGTCTTGGGTCGCTGCTTCACGCCGCACACGGTACCAAGGTGTCAGGATGAAAAAATATTATAGAAGTGCTTCTGAAATTGTTAATTTTTTATGTTGCCTATAAGCGTATTTTTATTTTATGTTGCCAATAAGAGGCAAAGAGGCAAAATTGACAGCCAGGCAGTTGTAATAACAGCACAATTCAATGGGAGTGATAAAGTCTAGCTTTTTCTAGAGACTACCTCAAGTGCAGAGGTAGTGGCACCACCAGCAGCAATAGCAGAATTTCTAGTTTTAGTAGTGGCAGCCATGTTAATAATGTATTTAACAGTAAGTGCAGGCTTTGCGATAGGACATTTTGTGCCACAATCCCATAGCATAGTGAACTGACTCTACTCTTGTAAAGAAGTCATCTGTGTCAATGCTTAGTTCATTTTACCCACTTACAGTTTTTGTACTCCACACAAGTTATTTCACAAGTGGCTTCTTTACATAACTACATAACAAACTTATTGTATTTCTGAAGGGCATGTTGAGATTTGAGAACACGGTGAGAAGGAATCTTGGCTCCACCTCTTTGATTCACTTCAATATGTGAGACTCAAGAATGTAACTGGATGCTTCTGATGCTTTTCATTTTCACAGCATTGCCCCGAGACAACAGTTAAAAACATAGAAAGATTCTGAGAACATTCATAGAAACTGTTTGAGTCTTTTTCTTACTGTGGAGTATGTGGATCAGGAGCATTAATCATCCCTGGGCCAGAGTTCTGCTCTCACCGCGGCCCGTTTCAATTACAAAGCTCCAGAACTGCCAACACTTTCCATATATGCAGGCTGTCCACCGGGAGCAGAAAAGAGATTTCAAAATGAGTGGTCAAGTTATAGTTAGATCTGGATATTTGAATCATTGTTTCCATAAAATATTTGATTGATCACAGTATTGTATTATAGTATTCATGAACCTGAACCACATATAAAGACTAGAAACCTGCTGACTTACACTTTGAACCGAAACTCTTTTTCATTTGGTTCTGTAATGACTATACTGTCTGTATGGAGCTTTGTGCGTCACCATAAGTTTCCCCTTGGGAACAATAACGTGCATCTTTTCTTATTTGAAATTGGGGCAGCAGGGGCTCAGTGTCATGAGCATTCACACACTAGAAGGTTGGTGATCCAATCTCGTTTGAACTAAATTGTTGTTATGTTATTTCATTTCATTTATTTCATTTCATTTATTTCTTTGTTTGAGCGAGGTACAACAAAATTCAAAAACAATAACAAAAATAGTGATATATACATGACATATTTGGGACCTGGTGCTCAAAAGGAGGAGGATGAAGTTTAAAAAACTTATGGAGTCCTACCCCAATTGTTTTACATAATCACGTGGTTCACTTTTTTTTTTTTTTTTTTTTAATGTTATGTTATTTGCCAAGACACTTCAAACACTTTATTTATAAATGTAATATGTGTGTGTGTGACTGTGTGTGCGTGTGAGTACGTGTGATTGATGGCAGTCGAAGGGGCCGTCTCTTGTCTCCGGGCTACAGATGTGTCTACAGACGTATCTCATTGCAGGTATGAAGTGAAGGAATGACCACAGTGTAGTAGAGCTTCTGGAGTCTTGTTTCTTGTAAAGTGGAGTACAAATGGAAGGTAATATGCTGGACGTAGTTGACGGACTGACAATAGAAAAAAAGTAGTAAAAGCTACAGGTCTATGGGTACTTGACATTCAACAAATGAGATTCTTAACATCTTTCAAGTACTTCTACTTTATGATCAAATACAGTGGGTGGAATATTTCGATGAGGAGCTGAGTACAGGTGAGCACTTTAACTGAGAAGCCACTAAAAGGATCACAATACGCATCTATCCTGAAAACATTCATGCTATGTGTACGTTAGGAGCAGTCCGTACTTTGTACATTGACACCTTTTCGCAGGATCACATTGTTTAAATGACAGTGATGCATTGTGGGAATCTGTCACTTCAGTCGTATTCACATCTGATCAAGAAGTTACCCAAACATACTTACATACCTGTCTTATTTGTGTCATGATTCTACAACAAATATAAAATATTGTGGTTTGGAGCAGAGTTCAGACTTTAGAAAATATTATTTAAAGGAGGAAATTATATATTTTTGTGTTAAATGGCATCAAAAGTCAGAAGATAACACTGAAGCTGATTTAGTTAGATATTAATTACACAAAACTAAATGGAATCAAAAATGGTTTATGATTTATCGTCACTGTATTCAGCCCCGCCCACTTTTGGCTCGAACTGCTCTCACACAGTGCCTTCTTGTGGTCACATTTGAGGTCAATGGAGAATATGATTAAATATGACACAAAGTAGATTAATTTTCAAAGTCAACACTGCACCGATGCTCTGCGGGCTTTAAAGCAGCTTTATAGTCCATATCGAACTTCATAATAAAATAATAATACATTTGGTTTATATTTCAGGAGTTTTTCAGGAGATTCAAAGACTTACCGATCACATTAAAACATTCAGTAAAAGTGTTCAATTTTGGTACTTAAGTAAAAGTACAGATACCAGAGCAAAAGAGTACTCAAGTAAAAGTATCACATGAAAAAATCTAGTTAAGTAAAAGTATTACCTTTTTTTTTTTTTTTTTCTAACTATGAACACTCCCCAGACTTTTCAGAAAATCTCAAACTACAAAAAACAAAAAAAAAAAAAAAAAAACACTTTTCAGTCCTATTCAAAAATGTAGTGGAGTAAAAAGTACCGATACCTGCTCTGAAATTTAGTGAAGTACAGCATTTACCATACCATACCAACTTTATTTATAAAGCACTTTAAAAACACTTTTAAAAGCACTTTAAAAACTTTACAGTTGGCCATTTAACCACTTTTATTTCATTACATTTCACCACTGATCAATAGAGCAAGAAGCAAATAATAGAAATAATAACACAGCAAAGATAAAAACAGTAAATTATGTAGAGAAAATTTAAATATTAAAAGCTATTCTCAGAGACGGTGTTACCATTAGGCAAAAGTAGGCGGCTGCTTAGGGCCCCCAAACCTGGAGGGACCCCCACCCAATGGCCCTCAGAGCGATTCGATTTTCTCTCAATATGACTATAGATGATTAAGTGAGAGTAGTTTACATTTAAACAATAAACATAAGAAAAATAATAATAATCGTATGTAATGGATGTAAGCAAAAATGTAATTGTACTAGCAAAAAGATAAAACTACCTTCAGCTCTGGTTGTCTAAAAGGCAACTGAACTAATAAAACAAGTTTCCAATCCACCAAAATAAAAATAAAAAATAGAGATGTTTGCGATATTGAGTGGCCCCATTTCAAGAAAACAAAATGGGGGAAAAAAACAGAACAATCCAAAATATATAGTTTTTTTAAACCAAACAAAAACAAACAAAAACAAAAAAAATTATATATTATAGTGAGGGCCCCAAACTCAAGTTCGCCTAGGGCCCCCAAATTGCTAACTCCGTCACTGGCTGCTTTAAATACATGGATCTTGTCAGGAGCAGCAACCCAATGCAAAATAATACAACACGAATTATGATGTTGGTGCACACGTCAACTTCCCGAAAGGTGAATAAAGAAGAAAACTGTGATTGATTTCATGTTTTGTTTTGGTTTTGTTCATTTGTTTATTTTCCCCGTAGTAGTAATCCATGCATTCGACTCATTACACACGTGCACGACGGCGATCTCTATACGTGCCCGGAGAAAAGCCGGCAGAGAAAAAGTGGGCGGGGGCTGTTTGGGAGGAGAGAGAGTGTGCGGGTCCATGGCGGTGGTCAGATTAGCCGCCGCAGCAGAGTATGTCCTGTGCATGTGGATGTGTCATTAGGAGGATGTGTGGCGGTGGGGACGTGCGCCGCTCCCCAGAGGCCCACAAAACCGCGCTGTTCTCAAAACATCAGCAAGAGCACAGCGAGTTTTCACCCAACAGCTGATCCTGTTCCATCACACAATCACACTGCGTACTTCTTATGCTAATCCACCTGAGGATTCACCGCCAGTGTGTTATCGATTAGGATGCATGTTAAGCTCACGTCGTTTTCCTGTTAGTAATACGTGACAGGTAAACATGGACGCGTGCTATTGTGTGGAGAGACGCCATAAAACAAAGACAACAAAAAGATAAATTGCTAAAATTTGGTCATACTAATCCCAAAACAATAAAACCAGTCAAATCAAAATAAAAGCAGAACACATAAAATCACAGTAAATAAGTAAAATAAATAAAAGACACAGAGGACCACACAACTCACACGGTGTTAAAAGCCACAGAATAAAAGACGAGACTTAAAACACTCCACTGTGGGGCTGTTCAGAGCTTTTCAGAGTTTGGGGTCGGCCACAGACAAGGCCCCCTGGTTTTAAGTCTGGTCTTAGGCACCAAGAGCTGGATCTGCCCTCGGACCACGGAGCACTTGCGGGGGAGTAAATTTGGAAGTGGTCCGAGATGTACTGTGGAGACAGTCCACTCAAAGCTTTAAAAACAAACACTAAAAACTTAAAATCAACTCTAAAACGAACTGGAAGCCGATGCAATGACGCTAAAATCAGAGTAATGTGCTCATGTTTTTTGGTTCCAGTTCAAAGGCATGCAGCAGAATTTTGGACTAAATGCAAGTGAGAAAGTGCTGATTCCGGCTGATTCCGGAAAAAATGCATTACAGTCGTCTAAACAAGAGGAGACAAAAGCATGCATGACCTCTTCAAATGATTTAAAAGATAAAAAAGGTTTAATTTTAGATAAAAGCCAGATTTTTTAGACTAAAGACAGAGGTGATACTGTTTGGGTCAGGCAGTACCCTCATTGATGTGGAACCCGTCAAAAATTATGTTCGCCCCACAGTCACCAAACTTGGCGTCACCTTAGACAGTGACTTCAATAAAATTTGACAAGCAGATCAATGGCATTTTAAAATGAAGTTGTTTTTTTTTAGTTTTTTTATTTTATTTTTATCATTTGTGGCTTTTATTTAAAGTAAAACCTTTGTATCTTTTAAACTTTTTGAACAAGTCATGCACATTTTTATTTTGTCACATCTGGACTACTGTAATGTACTTTATTCCGGCATCTCATAAAACGCACATTACTGACTACAGTTAGTCCAAAACTCTGCAGCGCAACTTTTAACTGGAACCGAAAAATGAGAGCACATTACCCCAATCCTTGCATCTTTGCACTAGCTTTCTGTTCATTTTAGAATTGATTTTAAGACTTTATTGTTTGTTTTTAAAGCTTTGAATGGACTGGCCCCAGTAACTGGTCAAATGAAAAAAGTACCCACCGACCGGCGAGCAAACGAATCCTAATGCTGCGAGGTCAGACGACCACAAAGTGAAACCTCCATGGCCTAAAATGTGCCACATTATGGTATCATAATACAGTATATGAATCTGTGTCTTGCAAAAGAACCTAGAAGATAGTGGTGACAGATGCTCAGTTGGTAGAGTGTTTGACCACCGATCCGAAGGTTGACGGTTCAAATCCTGCACTCACTCAGATCCGCTGACCTGCAAGACGGCAGTGCCATTCCAGCTCCCACAGTGGGGAAGACACTTACACTCACCTTGCTCCCAGTTTGTAAATGGATGAATGGTTTTTTGATGTTCCTTGATGATCCTTTGAGTGCCTTGGAGGTGGGAAAGTGTTATATTCTCCTGGGACCCGAAGGAAAAAAGAAAAAAAATTGCAATATACGTTTTTTTCTGAGATTTTCCGTCTATTTGGAGGTAGATGAACACCTTAGCATTTAGATTTTGTTCATTTTATTTTTGTTTTGTTTTGTAATGGACATCGGGGACATTTTGATGTTAAATCCATGTGACGTTAAGAACCTAACAACAAGAACTTTTTTGCTGACCAATATCTCTGACAACGCTTCTGCAGTCACAAACATTTTAGACTTCCTTTAAATTTCTTCTTCTTTTTTTTTTTTTATTATAGTGCAGCCACAAACTAAGTCCTACTGAGGTTTCTTTTTAATTTATTTATTTTTGATCATAGTCCTGGACATGACAGTAGCGTACAGCCCTATTTACTCAGAGGAACCGCTTCCCCCCAATTAAGAGTCTATCTCAAAACACTTAAAAGATCGACTGGTTAACTCAGTGTCCACAATAAAGGACACAAATCAATGGGCCGGGTCTCAAGAGGATATAAAAATGGATATAAAAATGATCATTTACCATCAAACTTGTACCTCCATTGAGACAAGAAGGTGACACCAGGCCAATCTCTGGAGATGCATCACTTCTTCCACTGTATGTATGAATGAAAAACTAGAATTGGATAAACAACACATTATTGCCACTCTGTGAAACATTCTCCTAAGTCAGATCGTCAACATTCACTCTAGTTGTTTACGTCGTCTTGTAAATCGGGTATTGAACACAGATCCAGTCAGATTTCCATACTTCCCCAAAGGAGGTTTTAATTTTCATTACACGTCAGTCACATTTGCATGATTAAAGAGAAGGCAAGTTTGAACACCATTTGTTTTCACTTCTGTCTTTCCAAAGCCTATACAGCATATATAAAAAGTCAGCAGCACAAGTGACTCACGCAAACCTTGAATTTGAAGTATGCGCAGGGTTCTTTAAGGTGAACGCAGAGACAATGCCCTCTTGTGTAGGTCATGTAAAAAGAGGAAAACACGTCATAATGTGCTATAGCAGTGATTTCAAATGTGACCTGTGGTTGATTTGTATTTTTTTAAGTATGTGTGCGCAGACCAAAGCTACAGCGAGAGATAACCACTCCATGCGAAAGGGCAGGAAGTGGCGGCACCCGGATGTCATCTTTGGCCTCTTTACTCATTACTCATTACTCATCATGTCGAGCTGCTGGCTTGACTAGAGGATGCTCCGTAGCACGCTGCCAAGCATTCGAACGTCACAATTAAGTTTAAAGGTCTTATATTACGCAAAATGGACTCTTGTGAGCTTTAACCCATGTTAGAACATTTCCACGTCACCAAAAACATACCTGGAGTTATGTTTTGTTTCATTCCCACATGTCTGAGTAATCCTTTATTATCAGTGTTGGGGAGTAACGGATTACATGTACCAGAGTTACGTAATCAGAGTACAAATTATGAGCAACTGTATTCAGTTACAGTTACTGTTTCAGTGAGTGGTAATTGGATTACAGTTACTTTGTTGAAATAAATGCATTACACGGCAGTTTTTTTTCCTGTTTGCACATTTGGGGCTATATCCCTTTTTTTTTTCTTTTTTTTTTTTGGGTAATTCCACTCATTGCTGGACACTAAACCAGGTCTAAACCAGGTCTAAACCAGGTCTAAACCAGGTCTAAACCAGGTCTAAACCAGGTCTAAACCAGGACTTAACCTGGACTAAAGCAGGACTAAACCAGGACTTAACCTGGACTAAAGCAGGACTAAAGTAGGACTAAAACCAGGTCTAAATGAGGACTAAATCAGGACTTAACCAGGACTAAAGCAGGACTAAAGCAAGACTAAAACCAGGTCTAAACCTGGACTAAACAAGGACTAATCTGTAGGAAAATACATTTTAAAAGTAACCTTCCCAACACTGTTTATTATTAGTCGATCTACGGTTCCAAAGCTCAAAATGCTCGGTTACACGTTGTGATGTCATGAAGTGGTAGTTTTCAAGTTACCTTAGCTACGTTTTGCTTTTTGTTTAGTAAAGATCGGAAATTGTCCAAATGATTCTAATGAAAGTGCATGGGGTTTAAAAGTGCAGCATGTCCTGTATTACCACATGACATCACGAGGTGGAACAGCTTTCCTGTTTGCAAAGGACTCAGCCGAAATATGCAAGATTTGTGTGTTAAATGTATTTAATTTATTTGTTTGGAGGATAAGCCCCTTGAGATGTTTCGCCATCTCGTTTTCAAGGGGGCCTCATAGTTACAACAACAAAAGACAGATACAGTAGGGCAGACAGGCGGATACATGAATTCAAATAAACATCAAAACAACAAAATCAACACAACCACACACACACTGATACACACATTTCACTGTTAGACACATAGTAAATCAAATATGAACAAAAAACTAAAACCGAGTTCAAATATAGTCACAAAATACAACAAGATGAACAACAAAATTTAACAAAATGATCGAAAATAATTACACAGGTTATGTAAATATTGAACCAGAGCATTTTTAAATGAAGGGACAGAAGTTAATGCTCAAATCGATGAGGGAAGATTGTTCCAATCAGAAGGAGCTTTATATTTAAGTGAGTGTTTTCCAATTTGTTTTTTGACTCTTAGGACAATGAAAAATATCTGATCTATGTGACGTAAACTGTAAGAGGGTCTGAGTGGAATTAAATACTGTTTGAGATACGTGTGTTAAATGTGTGAATGAAACAAAACACAACTCCAGGTATGTTTTTTTCTTACGTGAAGTTGTATTTGGAGTGATTTGTGCATGTTTGAGCAATTTTTAATAGTGTATTTTCAAGATGACATTTTGCAGATTAATCTCTATTTTCACTGCCACCAGCATTCGACCACTGCTCTGTACTAAATTAATTCTCCTATTTTATTTTCTTATTCAGTGATCCAGTCACTGTAGTCATTTTGGTACAAATTAGTGGTGTCACTTGATTAAAATATTTAATATAGTACAGGTCACTTGCGATTAATCACAAATTAATTGCACATTTTTGTCCCTTGAATAATCATTTTAAGACTCTTATCAACATAGAAAAGTGGATAGGCTTGCTTTGTGGATTTTAATATTTTTTTTTAAATTGCAACTTTGCTATTGTGTTTGTCTGCCGTCATCACACTTTTAGTGGAGAAAATAAGTCCAGCGGCAGAAGTATTTATTAAATAGTGAGACAGATGTGAGTTCTGCAGTGATACACTCTCCTCTGTGAGTTTATGGAGAGAACAACAGCTCGGAGCAGTGAGAACAGCCGGACCAGAGCCTGTAAAACCTTTGTCTCTTGTCACAGTTCTTATTGATGGTCATGGTGATTCTGTTTTAATCACCCTTGCATTTATATAGATTTAAAATGACAATATCTTATAATATGTTCATTATACATGAAGTTTAGATAAGTGATTTGGATGAGCGAGCTGTTTTTTTTGATTTTTTTTTTCAGTGCTTACAAATTGCAAATTAGTTTAATTTCTATTAAACGTAAACAAATGTGCTCAAAGCTGCATTAAAAAAAGTTATAATCTCAAACAGGCTGATGTGGCTCTATAGTGTTTATGGTTTATATGTTGTAAAGTTGAGTTTATTTATGCAGAAGATTTTAATTAAGAATCTGCTGCATTGTAAAACTTGTACGATAGTGTTTGGAAAATGTGGATCTGTGCGGTATGAATAACATCAGCGCACGTGACAGGGCTTCTCAGTGTCATACAAATTGTTTTGCTTCCTGTTTACAGCTGTAGTTTTTCTAATGTTTAGCTTATGAAAAAACTAGGTCGCGATAAAAACAAAACAAAAAACGCTATTATAAAAATAGTTTTGCGTGAACTCGTTAATAACGCAATATTTTTAACAGCACTAATACAAATGAAAAAAACGAATCTGCTACTCTTTAGTGTGACGTGCAGTTATCCATCAGAGGCGGCGACAACTTCATGACTCTTTGTTGTGGTGACATTTAAGGTGACGTCAGCTCCCACTGGGCACCGCAATTTTCAGTGGAAGTCAGTGGACCTGTTTATTAAGTTTTAGAGGAATATTGTGATTTAAAATGTGAAAATTACAATGGTCCAGGTTAAAATTATGATCCACGGGTGTCAGACACAAGCACATTATGCATTGTGTAACATTTCTGGTGGAGATTTTATTGCTTTGTCTGGAATGTTTCACAGTATGACATTAAACCTTTCTATTTTCATTTAGACCAAACTGGACCAAGTTACAGGTCAGATCTGTGGGGAGGCCACCCCACTCAGTCAGAATGCTTTATTTTGTAGATATTTATGAGCTATAAAACCACCTATAATTCAATAAATGTAAGGCAGAGCTGTTTAATGTCATTGCGGAACATTATGGGCAGAGCAATGATATCTCCACGGAGAAAAGTATTTGGCAGACCCTCCACCAGAAAAGTTGCACAATGCACCTTTAACAATAGTAGTAGAGGTGGTAGTAGTAAAACAAAACAAAACAAAACAAAAACCACTCATTTTAATCCATTAAAATACATTTATATGGATCCTTTATAATCACAAATCAACTAGTATAATTCATTTTTGACAGAAGATTGACAGAGTATGCGTAAACCAGACCCACCAGAAGGATCAAGCTTACCCTAACCAAAGATAGAACCCACAACTTCCTCGTAGCACAGCACACGGGACACTGGAACTTCCCTTACAGAACCATAAATATACCAGCGCTGTCCATCAATCTCTATTCAAATCCTGTTATAAACGTCTTGCCATAATAAGCCCCAAGTTGAGGAGGCCCCATATGAAAAACAAGCCCACCAAATTTAGATCTTCAGTATCAGTATCAGCAAGAAACCAACCGACCAATGTTAACTGACCACTATGACCTTTGGATTCAATGGAAGGTTGAGGAACACGATCCAGCACCAGCAAAAGAGGGTTTTAGAGCAGATCACTCAAGAAAAATAGCATTTAGTCGATGATAAAGTGGCCAGGGTCTGGGCAGCGCTTCTATTCACGAGCTAATTTAAGAGGATTTGGCTTCGGGACAAAATTGGGACTTTATTGCTGATTAAAAAGCAGATCTCTAAATTGTTCTTGGATTAAAATGGAGGACCTTTACTGAGCAATTGAAAAAGATAATTTGGTTTAATGGACTGTTTTTTAACATCCTGGCAATGCTTGGCTGAAAATGAATGCACTGAAAGTACTGAAGTGTTGATCTCCTAAAGATTTAGTGGTACTTAATGACTTGTGTGTGTGTGTGTGTGTGTTGTGTGCACACTTGGTTTGTTGTGGGTCTGTAAGGGTTTTGCGTGTTTACATGATCACTTCTTGTTTTCTTTTTCAAATTAAGCATTTTGATATCACTAGAACTAGGGCTGGGTATCATTAAGAAGTTGCCAATACGATACATACCTCGATACATAGGTCATGATATGATACATATCTCGATACAGTGAACTTTTGATTAAATACAATATATTTGAAAACGATTCAATACGGTTCAATAAAAAATAATGACTAAATCATGGCTGTGACACTAAAAGTCTTTGTTACACTGCACTTCTTGTGCAAAGTTCATATGAAACACAAATATTTTAATCCTCAGAACAGTGAAAATGTCAAATATGTCGCATAAACAAGTTTCCTCCTCCTCTACACAAACAACAAAACTGTAGCGCTGTAATAAAATGAGTAAAATATACTACAAAATACTCATGGTGATATATCAATACAGCAGTCCACGATATCAATACTGTATCATCACATTAAATGATACAATATATCAATACTTCAGTATTTTTTGCACACCCCTAACTAGAACAGGGGTCACCAACACGGTGCCCGCGGGCACCAGGTCGCCCCCAAAGACTACATGAATCCCCCGCAGGTCAGTTCTAAAAATAGCACAACTCATTAGTGAGCTGCATCTAAAATTTTATTTTATTCTGTTGCTATTCTTTCTTAATCTCCCTTGCATCTATAAAAAATAAAAAATGACAATATCTTAAAAAATATGTTCATTATACATGAAGAGCTGTTTTTTTTAGCATTTACAAATTATGCAAATTAGCCATGTGGTTTTAAGCTTTGTTTCTTGAAAACGTAAACAAATGTGCACAAAACTGCATTAAACACATGAGAATCTAAACAGACTGATGTGGTTCTATAGTGTTTATGGTTTATATGCTGTAAAGTTGGATTTATTTATGCAGAAGATTTTAATTAAGAATTTGCTGCAGAGCAGAACTTGTACAATAGTATTTGGAAATGTGGATCAGTGTAGTAGATTGTGGGATACCTCACAGCTCCTCATCGCTGATAAGGAAACTCCTGAGCTTCCTACGCTAAAAGAGCTCTTGGTTGTTTGCATTTTTTGTGGTTTTCGTGATTAAATATATCATTTTTTACACTTGTGCATTTGTAAGATTATGTCAAGAAACCGGGAAAGTGCATTTATAATGCTGTACATGTAAACGCACTCAGAAAAGCAATGATGTTAAGTGCAAACACTGTACTTAAAATAGTTACAATTACTACGCTTAATAAAGTTAAAGTTGCTGAACATTGATATCTGTTTCCCATCTTGCTATCATCAGTGATAATTATTGTGAGAAATCATTAACGTGACCAGTGTCTTCACATTCATGATTATCATTAATCAATATTAATAATGTATAACTAAAGGCAAACTGGGAAAAAGTGTTATTTCAGAAGAGTGTATCAAACTGGTGGCCCTTCGTATGACTCACCTATTCGTATGATATGAAGTAGATCTCAGTTTCACTGCACTAGAAGCTAAAATTGGGAAGTGTTGCGTGGCAAATCCAGACATATACTTCTGTGTATTTTTTATACAGACTGATATCAATCTGGTCCACACCTCCTCTGTTGCTACCCGGCCAAACGCAATCGTCCAATCAGATCTATTTATTTCAGTGCCGCCTGTAAAATGAAGAGTCTACAAATAAAACCAAATGTGTGTCCTCACATTAACACAGTGACAACAGTTTAGTGCTTAGCTCATTGATTTTGCAAAAATCCACAATGTTTTTCAGTTTTTCATGTCCTTATTTTTTCTGATACAACGGACCATGCACCTTGTAACTGATTAGCTACTCCACCTGACAATTGCCTATTTGAAGTTCACCGGTGATCAGACACATCTTCGTACAGTGGTACTGAAGTGTGAATTCTGGAGTAAGTGTTGACAACTGTTGAGGAGCCGGCTGCTGCGTCCAGTTCATTTACTTAAAGGTTTTAAATTACACAAAATTGGCTCTTGTGAGCTTTAAGTCATGTTAGAATGTTGTTACCTCATCAAAAACAGACCTGGAGTTGTGTTTTGTCATGAAGTGGTAGTTTTCAATTAAACAACTACTTTTTATTTTTAGTTCAGTAGAGATTGGCAATTCCAGGGCTGAAATTATCCAAATGATTCTGGTATGGAATTTGTATGGAGTGTTTTCTGTTTGAGAGGAGAGCACAGCCTAAATTTGCAGGGTTTGTGTGTTAAACATGTTGCCTGATTCATCAGCCGGTTTCACTTCGTGGAAACCGTCTGACCTCACAGCATTAGGATTCGTTCGCTCGACGGTAGGCGGGTACTTTTTTTTATTTAACCAATCGCTGCTATTTGGTCGTGACATATGTAATGCGCCAAATCCCATAGGAAGAAGGACAATAACATCTTCACCAAACATTCTCTTTGTTCCGGCTTTAAATCCTCGATTTCAGGAATTGTTGCCAACACAGAATGTCTGTCTTTGTCTAAATCCATCTCGACCGCTTTGTTTACTGTTGTGCTGTACCACAGAAGGGACCCAGACAGGCGCTTGAGTTTGACGTCATGGTTTCACAGCTCTTCACTGATTGGCTGGTGCGCAGGTCTACACTCACTTTTGGGATTCTTGCAAACGTCTAGTGCAGGGGTTGGCAAACTTTTTGACTCATGGGCCACAAGGGGTTCAAAAATTTGACAGAAGGGCCGGACCAGGAGAAGATGGTTGGAGTTTTTTGGTAACCCACCCCACAAGAGAAACAAATTAGATGGGATATGTTTTATTGAAATATCCCAAAATTTAAAAACATGATAAAGCATTACAACAAAATATCTGTCTTTCAAATCCCACGGTATTTACAATTTATTGAAATGCCTTTTAAAACACTGAAAATTATTATTATTATTCAAGTTCAGTGGAGCGGATTAAAATGATTAAAGGGCCGCATAAGGTCCCCGGCCGCAGTTTACCCACCCCTGGTCCAGTGTATTCCGATTCCTGACCGAGTTGTTGGAAAAAAATGAAACAAAACACAGCTCCGGCTATGTTTGTGATGATGAATCAACATTATAACATAGATCAGAACAGAGTGTAATACGGGCCCTTTGATAATTATTTTTTTAAAAGCCTGTTTATAAAAGAAGATGAACAGATGAACAGAAGTCGGCCGTATAAGGACTTGAGAGCTGTAACTAATCAAGCTCGAGTCCTCTGTTCACAAATCGTGTCCAAAGTCACCAGTCTTTAGTCAAGTCAAGTTTATTAAAGCAATGACATCCTGTGGTCTGACATTTTAAAGCAGGTTAATTCCTCATCTACGAGTACACGCCAGTCTTTGATCCAATTTAAGGCGGTTCATCGGGTGCATATGTCTGAATCTAAATTGGTGAAAATGTTTCCGCAAACTGACCCCACGTGTGACAGATGCAAGAGCGGTGAGGCTACACTTCTTCTTCACATGTTCTGGTCTTGCCCTAGTTTGGAAGGGAACTGGAAAAACATATTTGAGGCATTATCCACAGTGTTAAAATATCACCAAGTTCTCTTATTGCACTGTTTGGGGTCACACCTGGGGGGGGGTGCGGCTTCCAGTAGGAGGACACAAAAGGAGATTTCTTTTAGCACTCTGCTTTTAAACTGGAAAGCCCTGTGCCACCCTCTGTAACCCACTGGATTTTTTATTTATTATTTTTTATTTATTATCTCAGACTTGAAAAAATCAAATATACACTGTGTGGTTCTGAACAAAATTTCTTTAAGGTGTGGAAATATCTTTTATCTTCTTCGATAAATCATTAATAGGGATGTAACAATAACTGAAATATCGTGATACTGTGACGTCAAAGTTCTCACAATAATATCGTGGACCATCACAATATATCGAATTACGAGTCTCTTTGCTTAAATTAAGAGTTATAGCTCAAAAAAAAAGACAGAGGGAACTACTTAGACCATGATCCTAACAGTTCTAAGCACTTTTAAGTCTTAGTTCTTTGGATTAAGTCATAAATCATCATGAAAATATCGCACCAAGAGATTACATCCTTAATCGTGAGCCTCCCCACCATATCATGAGCTTTCCCACGATATATCGCAATAAGTATCGTACCATGAGGTTCATACTGTGACAATATCGTATGGTGAGACTTTGATATTGTTACATCCCTACTAGTTACACTGAAGATTAAAAAAAAAACAAAAAAAAAACTCTCTTTGTACTTAAAATAAAAAACAAAATCTAAAGTTGTTTGAGACACAGACTTTTTCCATTGCTAGATAATTTTACTTGCCAAGTGAATCCTACTCAGATCAAGTTAATCTAAGAATTTACTTAGGCTACGTTCAGACTGGAGCCTGAAGTGACCCAAATCTGATTTTTTGGTCCCTATGTGACCTGTATCTGATCTTTTAATGACAGTCTGAACGACACAGATCCGATTTTTTCAAATGCGACCCAGGCCACTTGGATATGTGGTCCTAAAACCGATACATATCCGATCGTTTGACATGCGACTTCAGTCTGAACGGCCAAAGCGCATTCATCTGACCTACACGTTATCAACAAGCCACAAGTGTCACTATTCTGCACTGAAGTAGAAATTTTTTAATGAACTCCGTGTCACTGAAGAGAAGCACATCACCACTCATCACTCTTGGATACATCTCCGCATCCACACGTTCCTTTCAAAGGACGTCGCTGCTACTGTCCCACAAAACACCACGACCAAAAACCTCGTCCTTCTCCTTCTCAATCTCCTCTTTAAAACAAGTAAATTGTTCATGTTCTGGCTCTGGTACAAGAGGAACTTTAAAATCTCCAGGTGCTCAATGCTCGCGTCCATGTTTTTTTACAACTTCCGTAAACACAGAGCACGCTCGCTGCGGTTGACGTCGTCGTGTCTCCAGTGCGCATGCGGGACACTTTCGGGCCATTTACTGTTCACACTGGAGTCACATACAAGTCGCATTTAAATGGAAATGTGAACGAACTCGCAAAAACATCGGATTTCACAAAAAAATCCGAATTGAGCGTTAAGCCCTGCATTTTGAACGTAGCCTTAGATATGAGTTTTTACAGTACACCATATCATGAGCTTTTCCACGATATCGCAATAAATATCGCACTGTGAGGTTCATACTGTGGCGATATTGTATCGTGAGACTTGGATATTATTACACCCGTAACCATTAACATCTGCTTGCCCTTGATGGCTTTATTTTTATTTTTTATTTTGTGTATATTTCAATTTTTGTCAATTTGTTTTATGGGCTTTGTGTTTGTGTTTTGTTGTTTTTTTTTTTCATTATATTGTGAAATCCAAAAATATATTTAAACACAAAGTTTACTGAGGCAATACCAAGTGCAGTATAATACACACAAAAACACAGTACAAAAATACAAATGATCCACTCAGCTTATGTTAGAAGCCAATGAGTTTTCAACAAAGACTTAAAAATATTTAAAGACTGGGCTGTTCTAATACCCAAAGGAAGACTGTTCCAGAATCTTGGAGCAGCTACAGCATTTTTATTTTTTTTTACCTGGACCTTGGAACATCTAAAATCATCTGGTCTGCTGATTTCAAGGTTCTACTGGGAACTTGGACAGACAGAAGCCCAGAGAGACAGTTAGGGGCCATTTAGACATTTAACGATATTTAGAGTCTCGATGTTTGAGTTAAATCCCATATGTCGAAAGGATTGGAAAATGAATCACAAGTCTGAGTCTGGGGTTCAGTATAACTCTACTGCACCAGACAGCTACAGTGATCATGTCTGGAAAAAGCAACAACTACACCAGTGAACAACAACAACAATAATACTAGTTAGTGAATTATAATTTACTGGTATTAGTTATAAGAAATTAGAACTTTGAAGTGTCACTGATGCAAGCTTTTATCCTGCACGAGTAAAATCAAAATGTAGATAAAGTAAGATAAGATAAATAAAGAGGCAAAAAGTTGATTCTATTTTTACATTTGTTTTCATTGAGGGTTGAAGGACGGGGCATTGATACTAGATACAGGTATATTGTGAAATAAAACCAATAGGCTGACAGAGTTGCTAGGTTTGTGAAAGGCTCAAGTTTTGTCGTGCTATTTATTTTATATTCACGGTCAATGTTGTTAGTAAAAGAGCGCGGGGTGTTATCAGGACACATGGTCAGTGAGTTCACTACAACAGGAGAATGAGGTTGGCCCCGGCACACAGCAGCACACAGCAGCACACAGAAGCACGCAGCAGCAGCAGCTTCTGTTTACATTCTCCGTGAACAAACGTCTGAATGTGCTTCTTGTGTAACTCTTCACACAACACACTGCTGCAGCCAACAGGGCAAGGCTCTAGCTCGCTCTGTTTTAACCTCAGTGATCTCATGTACACCGCGAACAGAGGATCGATACAGTATGTAGCGATGGGTGAGATAAAAAAGCATCATAATATTTCTACTCATGATTTTGTATTTGATTTTATTTTGTCATTTTTCAGACAAATAAAAATGGCTTTCAATATTAATTACGTGATTATAAATGAGACATACATCAGTTAAAAAAACAAAACAAAAATACAAATGTTTACCTCCAGTGTCTGAAATCTGCTCCAAACCATGACAGAAGATTAGTTGTAGAACTCTTGATTAAAATCATATTATTGACAGTTGGAATCTTGGGATGAATCTGGGTCCATTTCAAAGTAAAACCAGCACTTTGATCAGATCACACTCTTACGCATGTGTTTATGTCGGTATTTTATCCATCACAAAGTAAACTCCACTAGGATTGGCAATTGTTGATCAACACTGTTTCACTTCATCATGTGGAAAACACTGTTCTAAAGATGTACATGCATCTACTCGACACAGAAATGTCAAACATATGAGGGTCAAAAATGCATTTTTTTTAAACCAATACAGCCTATTTCCCAAAATCCATTCAGACAAATGCAATAGTCTGAAGTCCATAAAGCAGGCATGTCCAACCTATGGCCTGTGCGCCAAATGTGACCCTCAGACAAATTTTTCTTAGCCCTCAGGCTTCCAGGTGAATTGGCCAAATGACCTTGCATCAATTAATAATTGACTTTTTATTGGAGGTTTTTGGAAACTTCCAGTACCTACCTTGATAAAGCTAATATTTAATATTGAGTGTGTTGTTTTAAGGATCTTAGCATGAATAAAGACCAAGTTGTGACTTGGACTCAAGTCAGACTTAAGTCACTATGTTTAGGACTTGAGACTTGGGGGGACTTGGCTTGGACTTGAAGGTCAGTGACTTGGGACTTGACACGGACTTGAGGCCCGTGATTTAAGAAGACTTGAGAAACACTTTTAAATCTGAATTCTTTCTATTCTGACTGTAATGATTCACCCTAAGATTTTGTCAAGACATTTAAAAAGGAAAACGTAACATTTCTACAGCTCTTATATACTCTATAAATACTCAATACATACACAAGCACAATTTATCTTAAAAGTCATATAAACTGCAAAAATCTAAACTATATATGGTACTTTGGTTTAAAGACTTAAAATGATTTAAAAAAATAAAGGCAAAATCATGGCTGTGATACTAAAGATCTTTGTTAAACCACTTCTTGTGTAAAGTTCATATCAAACAAACACTTTAATCATCAAAGTGAATATGTCAAATGTGTTGCATAAAAAAGTTTCTTTCCTCCAAACAAGCAACAAAACTGTAGCTGTAACAAAATAATTTAGTAAAATATACCAAAAAATACAATATATCAGTACAAAAGCCCTTGATATTGATACTGTATCATGACAGTAAATGATACGATATATTGATATTTTTGCACATCCCTAGTTCATTTTGTCTTCTTTTATACATTAACGTCTTGGGTTCTTTTTAAGGATGAGGTCCCATCTCCTACTGTATTACCTTCGATCTAAAAATATAAGAACTTAATAACTTTATTTCAAATGTTCCTTATTGTTAAAAGTCATAAAAAACAAACAACCGGCCCAATTTTCTTCTGATGTGCAAAGTTGCTTTTTGGTTCATAAATGACTCCAGCACCACACAAGGGTTAAGACAGGAAAATCAGGTCAACTCTTGAATAAATGTCTAAATCTGTGCTTTTTACTGATATATTTAGTTTTAAAGTACTCTTACTGCATTTTAGTTCACTCTAGGCTTCCGTACAACATGTTGAACAAGACAAGACAAAAATCGAGCAAATAGGTGATTTGTGATGGCAGCAGGTAGCACTTGTTTTGTCTGCTTCTAACCAGTCATTTGTGATTCAATGAAAACGTGAGCGTGCACAAATGCCTCCCACCAGCTCTGAATGTGATGTGAGGCTGAGATGGAGCTGTAATGGTGACAGACAGGTAAACACATAAAAGATAAAGATCATTTTGGTTTCAACGTTCAATTACAAAGATGCCTGCAGGAGAGAGACGTCAGGAGAGACACAACAAAAAACACCAAGTCAAGTGGAGTGGAGACAAAGGAAGCTGTTTTAGGACAGTTTCATTTAGTAGTAGAGGAAGTAGAGGAGTGGTTGGTGCTCGTAACTTTTAGCAAGAGGTTGTGGGTTCAAATCTAGGCCAGTCGATACACAATCTCTTGGCACAACCTATCCATTGAAATATATAGACCTATCAAAGAAATTGTTCTATATTCAAAGAAAGAAGTTTATATTTTTTGCTTTTATTAGTTACTATATTATCATCCTCAGTGTGCATCACAGATTATTTGTCAACAAAAATAAACAAAAGTGAACTTCTTGTTTTAATTTCACAATAGCTTCAGAAAGTAGTTCCATTATTGACAGATGCCCCATATTACCGTGCTTTTTGGACTATAAGTCACACTTTTTTTTCATGGTTGGGGTGGTCCTGCGACTTTTACTCTGGTACGACTTATGTATTAAAATTTTCACACTGACAGCCGTGAGAAGGCACTCTAGGCCAATATCTGTAACTCCTATTACTCCTGTACTACTGTCACTTGATGCTCTACTGCACATGTCTCCTGCAGAAAGAGCCGCTGTCCTGTCTGTATCCTGTCAGTCGATCGCACCACTGACAATGTAAAATTTAAAGAAACTTATAAAGACAATTGAGAAGACTGAACACAAATGCCCCCAAAAAGAAAATCCTATTTTAGCAAAGTAGTGAAATATGCAGCCGAAAATAGTAATCGCAGCAGAAAGAAAGTTTGGAGTGAGCAAGAAACTTGTGACACTGGAAGGGTGCACCATGCAACTTTCCTGGAAGTCATTGGATGGATTGACAAAGCCTGGAATTCAGTGACAACCAAATCCTGTCGGGATTCAGAAAGAGGTTTGAGAGAAGAACTCATTCTAAATATGCAGGATTTTGTTATGTACAACAGGGGTGGACCACAAAAAAATGACTCAAACAGGGACAAAAATGCAAAAGTAACAAGAGTTTATTAACCAGGGAGGATAGGCGGTGGAGAGATGAGGAGCCAGCAGCCGGGATGCAGGAGTCTTCAATGGCGGGAACTAGGAGTACAAAAATGCAGATAAGTTTACTGACAGCGAGGGAAAATCAAAAACTGAGCCAACAGGAAAATCACCATCAGGTAGACAAAACAATCTGGCAGAGTCTGGCAGGAGAGCTGGGCCTTTGTAGCAGGCATGATTGCAGATGGTGTGCAGGTGCTCCCAGCAGACTCCGCCCATGTCCACACGCAGAAAGACTCAGGACAGGTAGGGGCGTGACAGATTTGTGTGTTAAACATGTGTGAATGAAACAAAACACAACTCCATGTAAGTTTTTGTTGAGGAAATAACATTATAACATAGCTTAGAAAACAGGGTCATATAGAACCTTTAAACCTTTGTTGCCCAGAAGTTGACACTGGCTCCTGCCCTCCATCTGAAATCATGAATTCTAGAATGCGAAAGCTACTTCTAAAATTAAAATAACAATACATATTTTCTTTTTACATTTATCTCTCTTATCTCTCCCATGTCGTATAGTCTGAGCTCAAAACTATTTGCATACTTTGAATAGGCATCATGCATGAAATTCAAATCTGCTTTGTCCTGATGGAGCATAAGTCATCCTCTTCAGATAATACATTTTTAAGACAATCTGCAAGTTATACTGTGTTTTTGTGCAAGTCATAGTGGTGTAATAGACCAGAGGTGGGTAGTACTCACATTTACATTTAGCGAACTTGAGTAACTTTTTAAAGGTTCCATATTATACAAAATTAACTCGTGAGCTTTAAGTCCTGTTAGAATTCTGTAGTCTCCTCAAAAACACATTTCATTCATACATGTTTGAGTAATTTTATTATTAGTCAGTCTACATCGCCAAAGCTCAAAATGCTCTATTTATTTTTATTTATTTAAAACAAGGACAGTGCACAGAAAACATTAAACTCAGAGAGAAAAGATGTTCTGTGTCCGATTTAGCTACAAGTTACTTTCCATCTGCAGTTCTTGGGCAGGTGATGACATGAAGTAGTAGTTTAAGAACTATCTTTTACATTTTGCAGGATAATTCGGAAATTATCCAAATGATTGAAGTGAAAGTGTTTGGAGTTTAAAAAATAGATCAGAAAATTGTGAGTAATAAAGTAACACTACTAACATTTGTGTTTCTTGCACCGCTCAGTTCTGATTTAGTTTTTTTGCATTTTTGTGATCTTTAAAAATACACTGAGTCAAAAGTTTTAGAACACCACACTTGAAAATGATTAAGTTTATTGTGTCATTGCCCTCTAAAATGAAAGCATAGAACAAATAAGCAATGTGAGAAATCATGGAATCAATTTATAGGCCAAAACATATTCTAAACCACCTTTGACAGATATAGCAGCTGAACACACTCCTGGCATTCTTTCTGCAACAGAAATCAAATATTCTTCAGAAATTTCTTCATAAGTATTTTGCAGAAGTTCCCATAAATGTGTAGCACTTGTAGATTGTTTGGCTTTCACTCTTCTGTCCAGTTCATCCCAAACCAGCTCGATGGGGTTTAAGTCTGGACACTGCGCTGGACACTCCATGTTTTCAAGCTTTACCATCTTGTTCTTTTTTTGTCAGGTAGTTTTGGCAGAGCGTGGACTTGTGTTTTGTATCATTATCTTGCTGTAGGATGAACCTCTGACCCACCAGGTGCATGCCAGAGGGTATTGCAGAATGCTGTGGTAGCTATTTTGGTTCAGGATAAATCTAGCGAAACAAGCCACAGACCATCATACTTCCTCCTCCATATTTGACAGTTGATTTCACATACTGTTGAACCATCATCTCACCTACTCGACAGTGTACAAAGGTCCTGCATGATGAACTGAAGATTTAACATTTTGATTCATCAGTTCATAATATGTTTTTCCAGTCTTCAGTAGTCCAGTGGTGGTGTACTATGGCCCAGGAGAGCCTCTTTGTCTTATTCTGACATCTTAGCAATGGCGTTCTTACTGCAACTCGTCCTGTCCAACTTGCAGCTCCAAGTTTTCTCTTCGCAGTTGAAACTGAGACTTCCTAACTACGACCACTATTAAGCTGTGTCCTGTGAGCAAACTGTTAACTCACATAAACTTGTCCTCTGATTCAGTTGGGGCTTTGGGTCTGCCAGAGCGCTTCCTGTCAGATTTCCCCCCAGTTTCTGAATGCCTTTTGATGGTGAAGGAAATTGTACTCACTGACGCTTTGACTTTCTTTGCAATTTCCCTGTAGGAAAGACCTACATTTTTAATTGTTATGATAGTTTGTCTCTCTTCCATTGTTAATTGCATTTTTCTCTTCATTTTTGAAGCAACACACTACATTCTGGAGAACAATACTGTTAACCTGATGCTCTTGAGGGTCTGGTATCACAGCGTGTTTCAACGCTGCTTTTATGCTGACAGAAGGGGGTGGAAATAAGGAAGAAAAGTAGGAACACCTATGGGAAAATAGCACCAGCTCTGAAAGCTGATTCAACCTTCATTGCTGCAGAACAGTGTTAAATATTAACCCGTTTCATGTTCCCTGAAAAAGACCTATTTGTATAATTTTGAAATGCATTATTTTTCACTTTTGGGAAATCAAAACCTTTTAACCTCTGGCCGTTCAGTTCTTACCTTTGTACCATTTCAAGCTATTCATTGGACTTGCACGACTTGAATTGCGATAAATAACTGGAAAAATGAGGGTGTTCTAAACCTTTTGACCGGTAGTGTACCTGATTTTGTAATGCCAGTTTACATCATCTTAAAGGCGCTGAATGTAACTTTTTGGTTGGGGGTCGCCTGCTTGTTTCTATGCATATGTCATTGCTCTGCCGGAATGTTCCACAATAGAACATTAAACTATACTACCTAACATTTATTCAGTTACAGGTGGTTTTATAGCTCAAATAATAAGATAGAAAGTTTTAACACCATACTGTGAAACATTCCAGACAAAGCCATAACATATCCATGGAGAAAAGCATCTGATGGACTTTCCACCAGAAAAGTTACACAATGCACCTTTATAATGATTAATCAGACGTTATGCCGCTCTTTTAGTTACTCTCACTTACTTGCGTAGTAGTTTCCCCTTTGTACGTTTATTTTGAAGTAGCCGTTCTCTTACTTGAGTACTATTTTTGGCAACTCTCCCTGCGTCTGATATAGATCTACACTGCAGACGTTGTGTGTATGTGAGTCTGGTGTTAGCAGCAGTTCCATATAATCAGCCTTGAGTAAAACCAATGAAATCGTATGTCACACTAACATGTTATGCTCTTTTAGCTCAAAGCGCTGGTAATACGATCCTAATGCTCTTGTTTTCTTGACCTAAAAGCCCATTTAACACCATTATCAAACAGCCGGGGATCGCATTACCAAATTACGTCGAATTTTACCCTTTAAAGATGAAAAATGAAGTCAAATGTATATAAATACAAATGAACAGTGGTGGAAGAAATACTCAATGTTGATACTTAAGTAAAAGCACTATATCCTGGAGTATTCTGTGCTGACTTTTGAGATGAGAGATGTAGAGATGTTGATAAAGATTTATGCTGAAGAAACAATTGAATCAGTTGTTTATTTGCAGCTGTTTCTACGTGAATAGTTTTGATTTTGCTCAAACTATGAACATGTTAAAAACAAATTAGATCTTAGACAATGATAAATAATTTTACTTTTCAGTTTTGTTAAAAAATGTAGTGCTGCAGAAAGTACAGATGTAGTGAAGTAAAATTAAAAGTACCTCAGTGTTTTTACTTAATGTTTCACATAAGTACAGTACTTTACTACTTCATTCCACCCCTAAAAATTTAAAAGTAAAGTTTGTATTAATTCATGATATCTTGCACGGATAGCAATTTTTGATTTTTATTTTGACGATGACAGGACATATAAGTATTTAAGCATATAGCAGCATTTGAAGACATGACATCATACGTTCAGAGTTGTGAGGTGTCTTGGTTATTTAAAGGCGTTATTTAAAGGTGCACTTCGGGTGGAGGGCTCGTCACCTGCTGGTCTCCACGGTGGACATGTTATTGTTTTGTCTGGAATGTTCCACATTATGACAGTGGGTCTAACACTTACCTGACTAGCTAGAACCACACACTTTGACAAAACTTTACAAAAATGATGTTAAAAACAGAAACATTTCCCTTTGTTTGTACCCATCTTTTACACGCAAACGGTAAATTCGCTTCTGATGACAAATCTTTCTAAAAACTCTCAGCTAGAGTGGAGATTCTGGAAAATTACGGTTTTGCGTTTGCATGTAAAGTGAGATAAACGGAGTTATAGACAGCTGACGCGCCAAAAGTGCGACCAATGTTTACCTTTTGCTCTGATGATGATCATGAAGCATTCAGAACATTTCTTCTGGTGCAAACAGTTTTCATGTGTTTGCATTTGCACACACAGCTGATGGATCATATCCATGACCAGAGATGAATGAGCTCGGAGGTCAGCAATTTTGCCACTTCTTTTACATATCTACGGAGAGGCGAGCCCCCTCAGTAATGCATTATTTTCAAGGTATTTAGTAATACTGACAATTGTAATGAAATAAATGCTACAGGTTTGAATCTAATCCAGGTGCTGCCCAGGGGCTTGGCGTCGTTATAATGGAGCTTGATGGCGTATTTACATGGGTTGATGTAAACGAAATTTTTTTTTTTTTTAATTGATCCTATATGCACAATTTTATTTTGGAAAATGGAAGGATGGAAATACCCGTTTCTCAACATACCCAGCTATGTGTAAATGTAGCCTGAGTGAATCTGGAGCCTTATCCTGGCTCCCTGATTTCAGAGTGAGTGATTGATAAGGTGAGTAATCAATGAGAGGGCTCTGTCTGTGTCAAAAACAAACATGGCTGCTTACACATAAAAAAAAAGGGAAAAAACACCATAAAGTATTGAGAACCCAAAACATGCTACATAAGGTCTCCAGAACAGTTGATAGTCAAGGTCAATTAAATACAATCAATCAATGAACCTGCCCAGGGACGACAGGTGGAAATTAGCACTGATGCTACAAGCTGATGTACAATGCGTCTCTCCTGTTAAGGTTAATGCAAAAAATTGTGCGCTGTTCCTGTCTCAATTAAATGAAATAAATAAATAAATAAATGAAACAGAGTGGATTTTCTCAGAATCAACAATCAAAGTACCAAACTATTATTTATCTCCGGTGTAAGAAGTTGTATATTTAGTTGTGAATATTATGAGAATTTCTGAGAGGAGATGTCTTCTGTATTTGAGAGACGTGTGCTACAAATCCGCAGCTGTGCTTGGATCATCTAAAGTTAGGATGGAGGATTTTCACCTTCTATGGTCCACTTCCAGTCCTCCAAGAATTCGATCTGAATATAGAAGGAAGTGGCTGGTCACGCAATCTAAACTCTGTCACAGCCACATTTCATATAGAGCAGGTGACTTGGACAGTACGTGGTTAGATTAAAAGGGAGGGGCGGGGTCTAGATATATGAAGAACCGTGTGATTGGTCTAACACGTATCTACACTTCAAACCCTAACCCTGCAGCCAGTTTGTGTTTGGAATCAGAAACACCCAGCTCTACCTAACAGGCCAGTCTTGTGTGATGTCACGTAGTACTTGGATTTACAGTGGTAAGCCTTAAGCCTGCATACTGTAAGAATGCATGTTTTTCAAGCTATTTTCTCACTAAAAACACTTTTAATTGAATAAATGCATGGCTGATGTCTAATGTCCCACACCAGAAAAAGTTAAATTGCATACTTAATTCTAATTGTACTTCCAAAATTCAAACAATTTTCTAATTCCTGATTTGGTACCTCCTCCACTCACTCAAAACCTTATTAAGCTAAACTATTCCAAACTCTTGATATTTGTCCAGAAATATCAACAGCTCCCAACTATATTTGGGGATATTGAGGAAGCACAGGCCACATGAAGGTATGAAACAAATAAATTACTGTTATAATATGTAAAATATCTTGTCAAAGCCGAGCGCAAACAGGTAAAGCAGGACTCGCTGTTATGAAAGGACTTGCACGGTGGATTACAATGTCAACGGCAGCTTGTAATTACACTGTATGTGTGCACGCTCCTCTCATAAAGATCCACGGTGATAACTCTATGTCGAATATTGGCAGCATTTCAAGGTAGGATGAGTCTGGTACAAGAACTACTGTTTATACATAACAGGCTTAGGTAACATAAAAAGGTTAACACTTCATAATATTTACATCTTCTTAATAACATATGGACAAGCGTTTCATTCATTTTGAACAATTAGTTAATTAAGAATGAAGTTATTGAAAGGTTATATATTGATTAAATACACACAAATCCTGAAACTGAAACTATTAATAAGCTATTTGTTAATTCAGTCAGTCAATCCTCCCCCCATCAGCACCATCAGAGGAGCCGTCTACACCGGGAGCAGAGAGACGTCCACCACCACCAGGAACCGCCACAGGGCCCAGGGGAGAGATGAAGCCCAGGCAACACCCCTCCACCAGGAGCCCACATGACAGACCCAGCAGCCGCAGCCGACCTCCGCTCCTGACGCAGAGGGCTCCTACAGAGGAAACACCGGAAATCCTAAAAATATGCCTAAAATGAATAAATATAATCAAATGTGTACAATAAAACAAGTAAAAGTATAAGATTTCATTCAAAAGCTAAGTTAAAAAGGTGGGTCTTGAGCCTGCTCTTAACCCTCTCAGGCTCAAATTAAGTTTTAGTATCAGGAAAAATCTGATATTTGGGGAAAATTATAATATGGGGTAATATACAATTCTGACTTTTTTATCCTTTGTAAAAAAAAAAAGTAATTGCACTTCTGGCAGGCCGTTTGCGTGTAGCCATTCTTGCACAGTCTGCATCGCCCACGTTTATCAGCACGGATGAGAGAAAAGGCTCCTGAGTAAAAAAACCTCATATAATATGGATGTGGAGTAAGTAGGTAATTGGAATTTAGCTGTTGTAAATCTGCAACGCCTGCCTGGAGAGGGTTAAAAGCATGAACGTTCTCTGCAGCCCTGAGCTCCTCCGGCAGACAGTTCCATAGACGGGGGCCATAGTACTGGAAAGACGCCTGTCCGTGAGTGTGTGTCCTGACTTTGGGAATGACCAGGAGCCTGCTGCCGGATTCTGAATAATAATAATTGTGAATGAAGTCTTTGTTCATGCTTTATTGAGGCTAATTAAAGTATATCTTTGTAAGGTTCAACCATCTTCTTCGACTTATAGAGTCATAGAGGCAGCTGTCTAAGCAGGGGCTCTCAGACTTCCCTCTCCCCCAGACACTTTCTCCAGCTCCTCCAGTGGAACCCCAAGGTGTTCATAGAGCAGGCCAGCTGAGAGACTTGGGCTACAATCAGACTGCTACAATCAGACCCAAATCAGATTTTTTGCCCCTATGTGACCTGTATCTGATTTTGTAATGACACAGATCTGATTTTTTAAAAATGCGACCCAGTCCACTTGGATATGTGCTCCTAAAACTGATACATATCTGATCTTTTGACATGTGACTTCAGTCTGAACGGCCAGGTCGCATTCATCCACCTACACGTCATCAACAAGCGAGAGTGGTACAAGTAGGCGCATACAAATGTACACAAATGTTCTTCTCGTCATACTAAAACTTGTGTATGAACTCTATGTCAGGGAAGCATCGAAGCACATAGCAATCCCACCACTCTCGGCTGTGACTCCACATCCACGCGTTCCTTTCTACGGATGTTGCTGCCACTGCCCCACAAAACGCCACGGCCAAAAACCTCATCCTTCTCCTTCTCAATCTCCTCCTTGAAACAAATAAGCTGTGCATGTTTTGGATCTGGTACGACAGCAACCTTAAAACTGCCAGGTGATCAATGCTCGTGTCCACGTTTAGGCGACTTCCATAAACACTGAACATGCTCGCTGCGTGTGACGTTGTCCTGTCCTCCAGTGCGCATACGGGACACTTTTGGGGCATTTAAAGTTCACACTGGAGATCACATACAAGTCGCATTTAATTGGAAATGTGAACGACCTCGCGAAAACATCAGATTTCACAAAAAAAGTCCAAATTGAGCATTAAGCCCTGCAGTCTGGACGTAGCCATAGTTCTTTGGCGTATCCTGAATCTTCCCCAGGGGCCTCCTCCTGTTGGGACACGAACACGACTGAGCTCCTCTCCCTATCTCTAAGGGTTCCTAGGAGCAGAGGAGGTGAGGAGGAAACAGCGGTGGGTTCCTAAGAGCAGAGGAGGTGAGGAGGAGACAGCGGCAGGTTCCTGGGAGCAGAGGAGGTGAGGAGGAGACAGCGGCGAGGGTCCTGGGAGCAGAGGAGGTGAGGAGGAAACAGTGGTGGGTTCCTAAGAGCAGAGGAGGTGAGGAGGAGACAGCGGCAGGTTCCTGGGAGCAGAGGAGGTGAGGAGAAAACAGCAGCGAGGGTCCAGGAAGCAGAGGAGGTGAGGAGGAGACAGCGGTGGGTTCCTGGGAGCAGAGGAGGTGAGGAGGAAACAGCGGTGGGTTCCTAGGAGCAGAGGAGGTGAGGAGGAAACAGCGGTGGGTTCCTGGGAGCAGAGGAGGTGAGGAGGAGACAGTGGTGGGTTCCTAAGAGCAGAGGAGGTGAGGAGGAGACAGCGGCAGGTTCCTGGGAGCAGAGGAGGTGAGGAGAAAACAGCAGCGAGGGTCCAGGAAGCAGAGGAGGTGAGGAGGAGACAGCGGCAGGTTCCTGGGGAGCAGAGGAGGTGAGGAGAAACAGCAGCGTGGGTCCCAGGAGCAGAGGAGGTGAGGAGGAGACAGCGGTGGGTTCCTGGGAGCAGAGGAGGTGAGGAGGAAACAGCGGTGGGTTCCTGGGAGCAGAGGAGGTGAGGAGGAGACAGCAGCGGGTTCCTGGGAGCAGAGGAGGTGAGGAGGAAACAGCGGTGGGTTCCTGGGAGCAGAGGAGGTGAGGAGGAGACAGCGGTGGGTTCCTGGGAGCAGAGGAGGTGAGGAGGAAACAGCGGTGGGTTCCTAGGAGCAGAGGAGGTGAGGAGGAAACAGCGGTCGGTTCCTGGGAGCAGAGGAGGTGAGGAGGAAGACAGTGGCGAGGGTCCAGGGAGCAGAGGAGGTGAGGAGGAAACAGTGGCGGGTTCCTGGGAGCAGAGGAGGTGAGGAGGAAACAGCGGTGGGTTCCTGGGAGCAGAGGAGGTGAGGAGGAGACAGGCGAGCGGGGTTCCTGGGAGCAGAGGAGGTGAGGAGGAAACAGTGGTGGGTTCCTAGGAGCAGAGGAGGTGAGAAGGAAACAGCGGTGGGTTCCTAGGAGCAGAGGAGGTGAGAAGGAAACAGCGGTGGGTTCCTGGGAGCAGAGGAGGTGATGGGACCCTCCCCGTTGCTCCTCTGCACCTGAATGAACTGCTCTGGCTCGGGTCCCGGCTCAGCTCTCAGCGGACTCGTCTCAGGCCAAAAGTCACATATGGACAAAGATACACAACAGTGGGAGGCGTGTAAGCTCGAGGGGAACATGTTATTGTGAAATACTTACATTTAATCACAGGCCTGTCATGCTAACACATTCTGAAGTAAGATATATAGCCCAGCCACCCTGCGGGACGACACTGATTTCGACCGCTTGTATCCGCAATTTCATGCTTTCGGTCATTACCCAAAGCTCATGGCCATAGGTGTGGGTAGGAACGTAGATTGAGAGGTAAACGGAGAGCGTTGCCTTTAGACTCATCTTCTTCTTCGACCGCATCATCACAGACGCTGCACCGATCCGCCGGTCAATCTCACGCTCTATCTTCCCCTCACTCGTGAACAAGACGCCGAGATACTTGAACTCCTCCACTTGAGACAGGGATTCACCCGCTTTAGAGCAATAGAACTGAAAAAGAGAACAATGGCAGGGCACATACTTTTGGTGGAAACCTCTACCCTGAGCAAACTGTGTCAGGGAATTGATCTAATTAACATAACACTGAATGTAGCAGATGCATGAAATTCTGTTTGCCTTTCATTAGTCCCATAGGTGCATCATAATGGTTGGATTACCTACAGAAAGAGGTGAGTGTAACCATGACAACACTCTACTTATCCAACCCTGTGAATAAATCTGTGTGTCTCTCAGCCCACACCATTCATGTTGCCTCCTGGTTTCCAAAAAGTATTGACAAGGCATTAGCTAAAATGCACTTTTTGAAGACTTCTGCCAGATCCTGTGCGTTGGCAAAAAACTGTAATTATCCGGGCTTATGTGGTTGAATGAATGAATGAGCAGAACTGCATGTAACCATCCCTCTTTTCGTTCATATATGATTTGTACAGGTTCGGCTCCAGGTCGAAAGGTCACCAAAGAACATGCTAAATCCACACAGATGTTCTCAAATGGTTAGAACAATATTCATCATTATGTCAAAGGGCCCATAATACGCTTATTTCTGATCTATGCGATAATGTTATTTTCTATTCACAAACGCACTCAGAGTTGTGTTTTGTTTCATTCATAAACCTGCATATTTAAGTTGAATCCTTCTCTTGAAAGGACAACACTCTGTTCCGCCTTGTGATGTGATGTCATGTCGTCATACAGGAAGTGCTCCACGTGTAATTAAACTCTATATACCTTCAGTAGAATCATTTGGATAATTTCAGTGTACATTTAAAGAACACATATCGTGCCTGCGTCTGCTATACTGTAGTTATAATCCATGACATCCGTGGATCATTTATATGTTATGTTATGTATTCATCTAACATTACTTAATAAACATGATCACAAAAGAGTCTGCATTTCTGAATGAAAGCTGTAGATTACCGTAGCAGATTATTATTATTTTTTTTGTTTGTATCAAAAGGACTATGTGATGCTGCCAAATCCTACGCATATCACTCATTAAGAAAGTAAAATTGGAGAATGAAGTAAGTACAGAGCAGTAGGCGTATTCTGGTGGTGATGAAAATGGAAACTGATTGACAATATGGCACCTTGAAAATAAGCAATTACAAGGAGTTTAGTGGTACATGTATTCGGTACAGTTTCGGGATGGGACGTTTGCTTCGGTGCAAGTTGTGTGTGTTTACATTCCCCCTGTAACGTCGGTTGACCGTGAGCGGCTTGGGGTTCAGTGAGCAAGGTAAAAAACAAATCCAGACACAGACCGGTACTTGTGGTCCACAGTTTACTTTTGTTTTTTCAATGATTACAAAAGTGCAAGTGCAAAAAGTGCAGGGTGCAAAACGGAGGCAGGCAGCAGTTTCCTCTCCAGCAGCAGAACACAGACTGATCTTGAAGGCGCCTTTTATGCCGGTCCTACTGATTGGATAAAACCACTATGCTAAAACAGGGATGGTTAAAATCATCATTAGCGTAAAATTAAAACCTAAACCTCTATAAAACAACCAAAAACCCAGATAACTATTAAAACCACCAACTATATACATAAAACCCTAAAACCATTACACCAATTAAATGTTAAAACCCATAAACCAATAAAACACCTAACCTAAAACCCCTGTACAAAATGTTACACGTGGTCCAGCCCAGAACCATAAAAGAGGGAGCTCGTTTCCGGGGGACTCTTTTCACACCTGGACAGAAGATAAAAAGGGGAGGTAAGTAAAAGCAGATCCACCATTCATTAAAACACAATAAAATACACTAAACACATCAACACTTAAAACATTCTAAAACAGATATTGCACCATATTTATTGCACAAAGTCAATTTAAAATGTAATTTGTTATTGTCTCCCTTTTCCTTCAGGGACAAGCAACTTCCAATTAAAGTGCTGTGCCTCAGGAATAAAAAATGGTTAAAGGAAAGCCAATAAATATTTTTTAAAACCAATTGTGTGCAATTTATTTTGTGATGTGCAAATATGTTAAAAGTGCTGTGTGCAAGGAAAGTGTAGTGTTTTAAAGTGCTCCAGTGAAGGGTGAAGGTGCTAAGTGTGGTTCTGGGGTAACAAACCAGCCTGTTTGTTACACCCCCACTACATGTGCAGCTACACGAAGACTCTGCTCTTTAATATTCATGAGGGAACCCGTCTGTGATTGGGGTGGCAGTGTTTCCCACAGCGCTTTATAGTTAAGGCGACCGTCTTGACCACAATTGCCCCCTGTCTTGACTATGTCCCTCAGAACCACGTGAATCCTCCTCATGCTTGCCTTTCGCCGGCACGGGATCTCCACTCTTCCCCCATACCTGCCATACCTGCGACCTCTGTACCTAGTGAAAGGGTATTTTCAATCGCTGGACACATCGTAACTGCCAGCAGATCTGCACATACTGAAGACAATGTGAACAAGTTGTTTTTTCTGGCAAAAATATGAAGACTGAGTCAAACTTCATGCTGGAACTGTTAGTGCTGTGCTTTACTTTTTGAAAAGTTTTGTTCACTGTTTACAAGGATTTTTATTACCTCCGCCAAGTAGGTTATGTTTTTGCCGGCGTTTGTCTGTTTGTTTGTTTGTTTGTTTGTTTGTCTGTTAGCAACATAACTCAAAAAGTTATGGACCGGGGTGATCCGGAAGAAATCCTGGATTCTGGATCACTTTGAAATTTTAGTTAACATTGTGGTAAATGGGGCCAAAAAAAAAATTGTTTCTCAATATCTCGGTTAATTATTGACCAAACCCCATGAAATTTGACTCAGGGATGGACAATGGGATCCTCTTTCATATTCCAAAGGCTGATCCGGATCTGATCCAGAAGACTGATTTTATCGCAATTTATATAAAAAATGGGGGTAGTCCTTGGCGGAGGTCTGCGCTCTCTGAGTGCTTTTCTAGTTATTTATTTATTTTTTTTTGATATTTCTTACATTTGTTGCTTATTTGAGACTATTTTATTTAACTTAGTATTACCAAGCAACACTTTGTATTTTGTTCCCGTACTGTACCGAAAATGAACCGAACCGTGATTGTTGTGTACCGTTACAACCCTAGCAATACAGATCATTGTTTGCCATCAAGAGTAAATGGTGAGGGCAGACAACTATAAGATGGTTAAAGGCTCTAAAAAGTCAATTTTGCATAATAGAGCTGCTTTAAATGAGCTGCATTGCACTTCATAATGTATCAGGTCATGTCATGTACACTTATGGCTAGAGCTCGTAGCGAGGGGTTGTGCTCATTTGAATGTGTAAGATCAGCTCGGCAGCTCTGAGCCTGCTGTGGTCCATTATGTGAGCTTGTACTAAGCCGTGTCTTCTATACCCCGCACTTAGCACCTGATAGTTTGACCCCAAAAGGTCGCAACACAGCAGGTAACCATGGTGACAGCCTTGCCCGCAGAAAAACGAGCCAGCAGCAGCGTAAAGGGACTAAATCTGATGTGCATAAATAAACATGTCTTTGTGAAGTTTTATAATGTGTTGGAAAATCAAAACACTTAATATTCAATGATTCATAGGGTTGTCAACAAATATATTACCAGGGCTTTAGTTCTATGCTTTACTGAGCAGACCCAGATACTGTGAACAGTCTTACATGTTGCAGTTGAAACCTCATCAAAAATATGTGGAGTTGTGTTTTGTTTCATTCACACATTTAACACACAAACGCTGCAATTTAAAGTGTGTTCTTCTCTCAAATGGAAAACACGCTAATCTCTACTGAACTAAAAGTAAAACGTAGCTGTTAACTTGAAAACTATTGCCACATGACATCACAAGCACTTTGAGGTTTGGCAATGTAGACAGACTAATAATAAAAGGTTAATGAAGCATGTGTGAATGAAAGAAAACACATCTCCAGGTATGATTTTAATGAGGTAACATGACTTAAACTTACAATAACAACAAACCTTGATCAGCAGTTGGCCCCCGCAGGCTGTGGAAGACCTTGGGGACAATCACCAGTACTACAGGGCTGGGCTGGAGCAAGCAGGGACAGTCTTCTGTCTGCTCAGACAAAGAGTCTGAAAACTCAGACAGAGACAGTCAAATAAGCTGAACATTCATTTCAAACAGACATGATAATGAAGAGTGTGTGTGACGTACAGAAAGCTCTCAGGGATGTCTTCAGGAGACATGAGGAGCCGCCTCGCCTCAGACAATCAGTCTCTCTCATTTTGAGCTGGTTCAGAACATCAACAGGTGCAGGACCCTAGCTGTCTGAGGGACACCAAAACACAAACACACTTTAGAGTTCACTAATTGACTTTTTCTGATAGAAATGCGAAAAGAGAGTGATAAATATACCTAGTTACTAGGGATGTAACAACAACTGAAATATTGTGACTTCATATCATCAAAGTTCTCACAATAATATCGTGGACCATCACAATAGATCGAATTACAAGTCTCTTTGAGAAATGAAGAGTTATGGTGCAACAATATCTAAAAAAAGACAGAGGGAACTACATAGACCATGATCCTTTGCTCCATTTCAGTGTAGACTACAAGAAAAAATAACAGTTCTAAGCACTTTTAAGTCTTAGTTCTTTGGATTAAGACTTGTCAAGGCATTTTAAGAGGAAAAAGTAGGATATTAACAGTTTTGTTAGGCTCCACAAAATATCAAAATAAATATTGTACTGTGAGATGTGTATCGTGAAAATATCATATGGAGAGATTTAGATATTGTTACATCCCTAATCGTCAGCCTCCCCACCATATCGTGAGCTTTCCCATGATATCGCAGTAAATATGTGAGGTTCATACCATGACGATATGGTATCGTGAGACTTGGATATCATTACATCCCTACTAGTTACACTGAAGAGTTCTACTCAAATCAAGTTAATCTTCTTAATTAGAATTTACTTAGATATGATTTTACTGCTTTACAAGCGCTCACAAACAAAGGACTAGTGCTTATTAAGTCCTTGTGCTTTACTGCGGAACATTATTTTAAATGTTGCTCAAAAAACATTAAAGTTTATTAGAAAAAACATGTAAAAATAAGTCCACTTTCACAGAGTTTGTTTTACTCGAGTTCTGATGTAGCTGAGTGCATTAACAGCCAACACAATGAGAAGCAATTAGCAGCAATTACCAGTCACCGTGGGTTGTGCTCGAACAGAGAAGGCTGCAGTTCAAATGGAGAAAAGGAACAAAAGGTAAAATCATCCTTGTTTTTATGGTTCATTAATTTATATTCATAACAAACTTAATTGTAATGTGGTCATTTTTAAAAGGTTTTATATTTGTTTATCATCCAAATACTGAGTTTTTCATACACATATCAACATACATATCAAGTCTATCTATCTTTTAGGGATGCAACGATACAGATCATATCTCGATACACGGGTCACGATATCGATTTGATTTCGAGACGTTTTAAGATGCAAAGTAATACAATGACTATATGCTATAATGAAACAATACATTACATACAATACATTAAATGGTAATGGTAAATGGTCACATTTTTCTATAGCGCTTTTCCACCTTCAAGGCACTCAAAGCGCTTTACAACAAGGAACCACTCACCCATTCACACACACATTCACACACCAGTGTACACAGACACTGTGTGCATTAGAGTACAACGACTGTACAGTTGTAGTTTATATTTGAAATGTTTTAGTTCATTTGGCTCAGTGATTCACAATTCAGAATTTTTATTCAGTGAAATAAGAGCAGAGCTTTCTCAGGCTATTTTCGATTTTATAATATGGCATTCTACTCTTAATATAGACTACTAGGGGAGTTACACTGTCACACTTTTCCTTTTTTGATGATGATTTGATGATTTCTTTTCTGAGTCTGTCTCATTCACAGAGGCTCCTGGGGGTCGGTGCTGCTCTGCCTCGTCTCCAGCAGCAGCAGAGACAGACAGTAGCTCCTCCCACACTGCCCAGCTCTTTTTACACACATTGTGCACTAACATCTTCTTTCTGAACACTAAAACTATGTTATATTACATAGAAATGTCTCAACAGACAGTTTTCTGAGTAAAACTTATGAGTTAGAGTTTAAGAAAAAGATCGTGTATATTGTCTGTATAGTCGCATACGAGCACATTTGATTAAAGTTGATGAAAGCCAGAAGTGATTCTAAAGTATTTTAAAGTTCGTATCGTTGTCATTCCTGGGTCTATCAAAACCAAATAAAAAGTGACTCAAAGGTAAAAGCCACTTCTGTTAGAATATTTCAACTGCAAATCCCTATGGAGCGGCTTTCTTGTTGCATCCTTTTGAACCAAAATAAATGTCAACACAAATGAAAAATAAATGACAAAATAAAATTACATCAAAATCAAAATAAATGACAACACACCGAGCATGGAGCGACACGTGCTCACCGACCGAACCTGTGTATCGAATCGTGACACTAGTACTTAACGATTTGATATTATATTGAATATCGTTGTATTCTTACTATCTATCTATCAATCTATCTTGGTGGTTGAAAAAAAATAAAAAAATTATATTATACAAAAAATAATACTAGTGCAAATATATTTTTAAGAGCCAATTTCCAATTAAAAGGCACCATATGTAGCTTTCTTGGACACACTACCTGCATAATTACATAGAAATAGTAGTAGAAGCCATACTTAGGAACACTCTCCACGGTGATACTATGGAATATTGTTAGCCAGGTTGGCACCACCTAGTGCCTCCGCTCAATTTCATTTCTCTCCAGCAACTTGGTCAGGAATCATAAGACAATAGAATATTCCCAAAAACCCCGGAAGTGCGAGTTCGGGCACCAGCCAATCAGCGAAGAGTCAAATATTCAGTGTTGTCAACGATTTCCGAGATTGAGGATTTAAAGCCGGAAGAAAGAGAATGTTTGGTGAATTTCCACAAGGGGAAAAACGTTATTGTCCTTCTTCCTACGGGGTTTGGGAAAAGCTTAATATACCAGAACGAAATCTAAGGCTGCGAGGTCAGACATAGGTTTGTACGTGAAACAAAGTAAAAGAAAGTAAAACGACGTAAAACCTGCTGATCAATCAGGCTAGAATATTGAACCCAAAGGAACAACAATTCCATGGAAAGAAGAAGGCTGTCCTCTATGCCAAATAAGAGGAAATAATAAGTAAGTGGAAATGCAAGCCCGCTCAGAGTAAGGACACATGTTTTCTGTTTTTATTCAATCATAATAATAAAAATGATAATGATAAAAAAACAAAAAAACAAACATGCTTTCAGTTTAGTCTGTTTTTTGGGCTAAAACGTTACCAACTGTGTCTTCAAACTCCGTCTCCTCTAGTTCCTCACATGGCTTTTGGGCCGTTTATTTTTGCTTAAATGTGTCCCGTATCCTGGTTCATTTGTGACAGTCCTCCAAAAACAAGGCTTTGTTACCTGGCTGATTATCACGCTAATAAGAAGCTTGTTTATCCAAAGGGCTCTATTAGCAGGGTCTATTAGCCTCACTTAGAGCGGGTGCATCTTAATCTGCCATTAGGATTCAGGCCCAGACAATGTTCCCGAGCCTACTCCTGCACATACATGCCGTTATGAAGGATGTCTTTAAAGGTGCATTGTGTAACTTTTTAGCCGGAGGGTCCGTCAAACGCTTTTCTCCGTGGAGATGTTATTGCTTTGTCTGGAATGTTTCACAGTATGGTTTTTATCCTCACGGAGACCAAACCAGACCGAGTTATAGGTCAGATCTGTGGAGAGGCGACCCCGCTCACAGTCAGAATGCCTGTTTTTCTAGGTATTTTAGAGCTGTCACTGAATAAATGTAAGATAGAGCTGCTTAATGTCATACTGTGGAACATTCCAGACAAAGCAATGACATTTCCATAGAAATGAACAGGTAACGGACCCTCCACCAGAAAGGTTACACAACAATACTATATAAGCCTGTAGGTGCGGAAGCCTACAACAGATAATAACAATCATACTAAGGGACGTGTAAATCATAGACTGTATATATTAATGCAGTGTTTCCCAAACTTTTTTTCTGGAGACCCATATTTTAAAAGTCACAGACGTTCGTGACCCAAGTCAATAGACATTATTCATAATTCACAAAATAAAGGTGGATTTGACCATTGTTGAAAATGAATTTGGATATTTTATTGTTGACTGAGTGATTGTGTCTCTCTGAACAATTAGAGAGATCAATTTGTGACCATACCGGCTTGTCAAGGTCTGATCCTGTCAGATCTCATAAGCTAAGCATTCTGGGTCTAGGTAGTACGTGGGTGAGAGACCACTGGGAAAATCAGCTACCACAGTGGGGCACCAGTCGCAAAAACTGTCATTGCATCCTTAGGCAAGACACTTCACCTGCATTGCCTAGAATGAAAGTGGTGTGTGCGTGAGAGATGGTGTGGTCGGAAGGGCTGATGGTGGAGATTGACAGCCTCACTTCCGTCAGTCTGTCCCAGGGCAGCTGTGGCTACAGTAGTAGCTTACCACCACTGACTGTTAAGTGAATGAACAATGAACTGTAAAGCACTTTGGGTATCTTGAAAGGCTTTATATAAGTGCAACGATTAAAGTATTACTCAAGTTTTAAACAATGAGAAACAATAACTGAAGCAGCAATAAAAGGATTCATAAGTCGCCTATTTGGACATTAAATGTAGCCCATTTCTTTTTCCTTTCAACATTCAACTGAACCAGTAATATTGGAACAAAATAGTCATTAAATAATTACAAAAATAAAAGACATTAAACAACACATGCCATTTCAACATTTCTAATGAGGTAGGTGGGTCTGTTTGTGTTTTTGTAGCATGTTCCAGTCCGGGTGCAGGAGGAGAAGTACAGGCAGAACTGTATATTGCAAAACTACATGCAGATCGTGACAAGGTGACCCCCCAAAAAAATCTCTTGAAACCCAACTGAGGGTCGCACTACCCAGTCTTTGGGAAACAATGAATTAATGGAATCAGCTTACCCACTACTCGCCACGTTCCAGAGAGGAAGTGTTGCTTCCGGCTCCATTGACTCCACTTGACTTTACATTGAACAATTGTCACCCCTCTCTCTGTAACTGCTGCTGTGAGCCTTGTCATTTTGGTCTTTAAATATTTATATTAATCCTCTCTACATGATCCTGGCATTTTTATTTTGCTATTTTTTTTAAATTTTGACTTAATTCCTATTCTAATATCAAACTCGCTCCAAATTCGCTCCTGTAACTGCAAGCCTCGATGAGCTTCATTTGACTGTTTGCGAACGCTACGGGCGACATCATGCTCCCTCGGTCCACTTCTTTATATAGTATGTGTTGTAAATATATGTAAAGTATAAAAGTTCTAGCACGGCAGTTCTCAAATTTCTCAAAGTATTCCAGTTTTTAGCCCTATTTGCACGGGATAAGTACAACCTGAGGACGTCTGATAATTAAGAAAATTATCACCCCACCTCTGTGTTACTTGCGGCACATTCGCATGCACGGGATGAGTGAAGTCCGTAAATGACTCTATTTCACTGACACTGACTGAGATTGAAAGAGAAAAAAACGCAAAAAGAAAAGAAAGAGTGAAAAGGCGTTAATTTGCGACGGACTTTTTACTTTACAAATTACAGACATGGCGCAGTCGCACGGGATTAAGATCTCAGGCATCCTCTGCAATGATTACAAATCACCAAAGGTCCACAGGTAATACTAATCCTGAAGACTTTAGATTTTGAGGCACTTTTTCCCACTTTAGGTTTAAAATTACGGCAGCATTAAATTTACAGAATCAGTGCCAAGAAGAAAAGATTCCTTAAATAGCTGGTGTCCCTGAAAGCTCTAACTGATTTGTCTTGTCTGATTTGTCTTGCCCCAATACAGATCAAAATATGTCCGCTGTGAGCTGTCTGAATCAAATTACAAAGCGCTTTATTGTGCGATAATAAGGAAGTACACGTTAGAATTAGGGATGTGTAACAATAACTAAAATATTTTGATATCGTATCGTCAAAAGTCTCACAGTAATATCGTGGGCCATCACAATATATCGAATTACAATTGTCTCTAAATCAATAGTAATAGTTCAGCAATACAGCTAAAAAAAAAACTGAAGGAACTACATAGACATAGACCACGATCCTGCCAATTACGTGAAGAAATAACTGCTATAAGCACTTTTAAATCTTAACCAAAGTCCTGTTGAGGGATTTTTAAAAGGAAAAATTTGCATTGTTTGTGTTGTTATCTTGACCGTCGTGGCAAAACTCCCCGTTGTTCTGATCTGGTTACAAAAAGTGATCGTAAACACACTGTGACAATTGTATTCAGTCAATTTATAGTGAAGACATTTTCGCCAAGTGATTTCTTCAGTTCTGTGCATAGGTTGGTTATCCCTAAGTGAGGAATAACTTTGGACCATGGCAAACTGTTTCAAATAATCTGGTTTTGTTTACTGTGATTTTAAGACCGTCTATGTGAAACCCACGAATACTGAAAGACTGAAATGGATTTATTCGAAGGACAGGACCATGAGCCACAAACAAAACGTCTGCCCCGTTCAGTGTAGTGAAGAATGCAACGAGCAATGCTTTTCTCCATAGAGATGTTATTGCTTTGCCTTGAATGTTTCACAGTATGGCATTAAACCTTTCTATCTTCATAAAGACCAAACCAGACCAAGTTACAGATCAGAGTCCTGCACTGGTCCATTTTTGAGGACCCGTGATTTTATCAAAGTTAAATCCACACCCGCCTGGACCCTTTAACATTCCACCTGTTACCTGAACAAGGACTAAACAGGACTGAACCTACACGGTGATTAGCGCCATTAGCGGACTATAAATATATACATGCCGCAACCACAGAGCTGATTGCCAGGGCTACAGCAGGACTGGACCAGGACTAAACCAGGACTGAACTAGGACTAAACCAGGACTACACCAGGACTAAATCGGGACTAAACCAGTGTCATTAGCATAAGGCCTACAAACAGGACTGGACCAGGACTGAACCAGGACTAAACAAGGACTTAACCATGACTTAACCATGACTAAACCAGGACTACACCAGGACTGGACCAGGACTAAACCAGGACTACACCAGGACTGGACCAGGACTAAACCAGGACTAAACCAGAACTTCATCAGGACTGGACCAGGACTAAACCAGGACTAAACCAGGACTTCATCAGGACTGGACCAGGACTAAACAAGGACTTAACCATGACTTAATCACAACTAAACCAGGACTACACCAGGACTGGACCAGGATTAAACCAGGTCTAAACCAGTCTAAACCAGGGGCATTAGCATAAATATATACGCGCCGCAACCCCCGAGCCGATTGCCAGGACTACACCAGGACTGGACCAGTTCTAAACCAAGACTAAACCAGGTCTAAACCAGGTCTAAACCAGGACTAAACCAGGAGTGCAGCCGCCGAGGCGATCACCTCGGCTGATGGATTCATGTAATAAATACTCTAAGGTCACTCTCTCAACATGGTCTGCCATCATTCCTGGAAAAGTCCGAGAAATGGCACTTGTTTCCAGGGCAACGTACGCCCTCGATGCACTTCAGGTATCCCCACCCCCACCCCCCCGTGTGTAATCACTACCTGCCCGCATATCCACCCGTAAAATTCCAGAACGTTAAAACCCGCAACTATTACCTGACTTGGTGCAGGACTCTGGGGAGGCAAGCCTTTTTTCTAACAATAAAACCACCTGTAATTGAATAAAAGTAAGGTAGAGCTGTTTAATGTTATACTATGGAACATTCCAGGCAGAGCGATGACATATCCATAGAAACAAGCAGGTGACGGACCCCAACAAAAAGGTTACATAGTGTACTTCAAAGACAGCTGCAGAAACCTCTTGGATGAATGGCGAAAAATAACTTTGGCTCACGTTGTCAGAATTACATTTTATTCAAAGCTACAAGCTACAACTGACTGCAGGTCCAGAAATCAAATTCAAATCAGATTTTGGTGTGCATATCAACAGAGCCATTGAAATAAAACGGATTGCAAACTGATTGCACTATCATGTTTGGTTGCCAGGCAGGTCCAGTAATATACGAGTAATTCTGGAGATATCATTCTGTACTTTCCAGGCAACCAAAATATTCATGGAAACAAAAAGTCCCCATCCTTCATATCCATTCTTTTCTCCTCTGCTTCATCTCCACTCTCTCTTTCTCTCCTTACTCCATTCCATTGTATCATCTCCAGCGACATGTGCGTTCCATGTTTCATCAATAATTCACGGTGTGGGGTTAGGCCGGGCCATCTCGCGTTCTCCTCTCTCCTGCCAGAGGTCTTCAGATCCTTCTCCTCCATCATCCGTCCAATTACTTCTGCTTCTTGGAGGTTTGAGAGACAACCTGAGACCAGCCGGGGCGAAGGCATGTGCTACTTTTAACTGCAGCGCTGATGACTCGTGAAATAATGATGATTTTAGTTACACTTCACTGAGCACTGGGTATGCAGAGCTGAGAGAGGAGGAGGAAGACGAAGAGGAAGAAGAAAAAGAGAGTTGTAAACATGTTACCCGTCAGAATTTTTGGAATTTTTGAGGGATAGCAGTTCAGGCAGCACTCACTCACTCACTCCATTTTTCTTTCAGTTTTGAAATTTTACACAGCAAAAAAAAAAAAAAAGAAAGAAAGAAAAAAACCCTCCCACACCCCACCCCTCTCTACTTGAAATTGCTGTGGCCTAGAGACAGCACACACACAGTTTTTGACAGTTTACAACAGAAAAATGCAAATATACCTCGTTTGCATAAAGTTGCCATAAAAGACTAGCCTGATTCATCAGCCGGTTTCACTTCATGGAAACCGTCTGACCTTGCAGCGTTAGGTTTCATTCGCTCGATGATAGGTGGTTACTTTTTATTAAATTTTTTAAAATTTATTTTTATTTATTGCTCATGCTATTATTTTGTTGGCATCAATTTAAAGTCAACACCAGCAACAAAAATCTGACAATTAACATAAATACATAATTCTACCATGTCTTTGCTGCACGAACAAAAGGAACAGGAAGAAGATAAATCTTATAAACCCTGCTCCTTTCACAGATCAAAAAAGTTAAATTTCATTTCATTAACTTTAAACATTTTCCTTAGTCACATAGTCCCTCATTATTTTATCCTTGTACATTTTCTTGCATTTAGAAACACTAGTGCAACTTTTGAAACCATGATTTAACACACATACACAGAGACGCATTTCTGTTTTCTGTTGTTCTGTTTTCTGTTTGGTCATGATGTATGTAATGCACCAAATCCCATAGGAAGAAGGACAATAACATCTTTCCCCTTGATAAAATTCACCAAACATTCTCTTTGTTCTGGCTTTAAATCCTCGATCTCGTGAATCGTTGCCAACACAGAATGTCTGGCTTCGTCTACATCCATCTCAACCACTTTGTTTACTGCTGTACCACAAAAGGGACCCAGACAGGCACTTGAGTTTGACATCATGGCTTCACAGCTCTTCTCTGATTGGTCGGTGCGCGGTCTACAACTTCTGGGGTTCTTGCTAACTGACTAGTGTATTCTGATTCTTGACCTAGTCACTGGAGAGAAATGAAATTGAGTGGAGGCACTAGGTGACACCAGCCTGGCTAGTAAAAAACACCCAGGGTATCCCCAGGATAAGACCTTTGTAAAAAAAAAAAATAAGACTTGGACAACATAATTTAAGACTTTTTAAGGCCTTAATTTAGGAACATGAAATGTATGACCTTTGTAAGACTTTTAAGGCCCTGGGGCTGCCCTGGACGCCAGACACAACCAGAACAGTAGCAAAACTAAGTTGTTTAGTTCCACTTTAAAGTTGTCAAAAACATTTCTATCTTGTTCTTGGGTAAATGTAATTCTGTAGTTTGTTATGCCAAATACTGACCCTGTATGTTTTTTTTTTTATATATTTTTGTAATTCTTTTAGAACCGTATCAATACCATACCCATACCTAGAATCGATTCACACGTCTCTAGTTTGTTTGGCTAGACTTTGAAAAGGCAAAGAATTCATTTTGTTACACTGCGAGTTGTTTAAGGAAAAAGCCTGGGAGCCAAATCGCAGGCATCTATTACAATTATTTACCCTCGCACTCTCCTGTTTTGACATGTACTGTCTGCTGACGAGAGCCTGAGCTGTCTGCTGAACCCCACACACTAACAATCATACATATGTGCATCTTTCTATCTTTACCATTACATGGACCTAATCCTGTATGCAGTCCCTATCTGAGTAATGGTACATGTACATTAAGCAGTGGCCATTGAACTCTGGGTAATTACTCATAGATCTCATATGTGCTGCAGTGTTTATAAAGTATAATGTGAAACGCCATAGCCATTATAGTGTGTGCATTTTGTGTATGGCTTCGTATGTTCTGAGAAAGGCTAGACGGCACATAATAGAGCTTTTTTTCAAGTTACAATTTCCTGTTTACGACTCATAACCAGGCTTATGTAAACTGAATGGGCGGTACATAAACACAAATGGATCCACAATGCTTTGAGAGAAAGGTCAGAGGTCATGGTCTATATAGCTTTGCGGTGTCCATAGGGAAGTCTTTTAATAAACCTATATTTTTCTTCTCTTATGTAAGATAGTGAATATTGGCTCGATTTTCTCATTACAAAGGGGAGTACAGACATTGATATCGTCCAAGGATCGTACCCACAACCTCATCCCGGATTCTAATACTATATTAAAGGGACTGCCAGGAATGTGACCTGAGTCATTTTGTATTTCTTCAATTTCTGGTGCTTTGTTGCTAAAAATGGACTGAAAAACATGCATTCTTACAGTGAGCAAGGTTGCCTCCAAAGATTTGACCTGAAGGTTCCTGGTTCGATTCCCGGGTCATTCAAGCCTTTCCATGTAGAGTTTGTCTCTTTTTTGGCTTTGTAGGTTTCCTTTGGGCACTCTGGTTTCCTAATCAGGCTGGCGCCACCTAGTGAATCTGCTCAATGAGGTCAGGAATCAGAATACACTAGACAGTTCGCAAAAACCCCGGAAGTGCGAGTCCGGGCATCGGCCAATCAGTGAAGAGCCATACATTCTGTGTTGGCAACGATTCCCGTGATTGAGGATTTAAAGCCGGAACAAAGAGAATGTTTGGTGAGTTTTATCAAGGGGAAAGATGTTATTGCCCTTCTTCCTACAGGATTTCGGAAAAGCTTAATATACCAGTTTACCCCGTTAACGACACATTACATACGTCATGACCAAAAGCAGGGATTGGTTAAAAAATTATGTATCCTAATGCTACGAGGTCAGACAGTTTCCACGAAGTGAAACTGGTTAATGAATCAGGCTACTGGTTTCCCCCAACAACACAAAACACCTTAAGTACAATTCTTCAGCTACTGACCAAGATTAGCAACAAGATCATAGCGATGGGTCCCCAAGTACAAAACTGTAGCACCCATTTTTCCTGATGAGGTGCCTCAGAGGCACTGAGGGATTGGTCAAATGCAGAAGATAAATTAAGAGGACAACACAGTGTACCTAAATCCACTGGCTTGTTCCCATGAAAGATATTTTTAAAGCAAACCTATTCTTCCAAATTGACTTTTCAGAACTTTTAACCATGTTATAATATTTTCCCTTCTCTTCTACCCTCTCAAAGTTGAAATTGGAGTGATTTGTGCATGGTTGAGTAATCTGTAATCCCTTTCTTTAATCAACCATTTTCATCGCCACTGGCACATGCCCACTGCTCTGTACGTACTTGTTTCTCCAGTTTTACTTTCTTAATCGTTGATACATGTAGGATTTGGCAGCGTCTTGTAGTCATTTTGGTACAAATGAAAAAAAAGCGCTCACGATTGTGATCTGCAGCTGTTCACTGGAGGTGCCGTGTTTTTCTTGTGATGGTGTTTATGGCGATGTCTGCTCCAGTTGGGCATTGCATTTTTCTAGATGAATAGCAAAGGAGAAATTCAATTCTGTCAACTGGGCAAAGTTTTAGACTGAAGACATTTTGTAGCTCATCCAAGCTGCTTCTTCAATTCTAGTCAGATTGCTGGTGGACACTGCCTTATATCTGCCTGAAAGAAGGAGCTAACTACACTGAAACTACTCTGAAACTTACTTGTTTACAGTTTCTGTTGTTAGCTGAGTCTATTGAACTGTAATAAGTGGGAACTGTGAGTCATATGAACATAATCTGACCAAAACTGAAGCAGCAGCTTGGATCTACGAAACATATACAATCAAAAAACATTTGTCCAGTTAACAGAATAAAATTTTTCCTTTGCTATGGATCCTACCTGGATGATTGAAGGATTACACAAAGATTCATGGATTAAAACACATAGATTAAAAGCACAATATGTGTTTTTTAATGCCATACTATGCTACATTCAAGCCAAAGCATTCACATCTCCATGGAGACTAGAGACATATCCTCCACCGGAAAAAAAAAAAAAAATAAAATGTAGTGGACTTTTATACAGTTAATGTAATGCAAACTTAAACCCATAAACTCAAAGGTCATCAGTCCGGGAGTGTGCCTATGTTCCCTCAGCCCTATGTTCCTTAAGATTTTTTTTTTTTTTCTTCCAAAATTAGGTCCTCTATTTCCCACATTTATGCTATCATCAGTTTGCATCAGAATTTATCCACATTTCTCCCAATTTGGTTGTCAATTACACCCAACCTATTCTCCAGCTGCAGTTGACTACAGATGTAATGTAGAAGTATGGTGCAATAGCCATCCTGGTGCCACCTAGTGCCTCCGCTCAATTTCAGTTCTCTACAGCGACTACACCAGGGATCAGAATACACTAGACGGTTTGCAAGAACCCCGGAAGTGCGAGTTCGGGCACCGGCCAATCAGCGAAGAGCCATACATACTGTGTTGGCAGTCATTCCTGAGATCGTGGATTTAAAGCTGGAACTAAGAGAATGTTTGGTGAATTTTATCAAGGGGAAAGACGTTATTGCCCTTCTTGCTACGGGCTTTGGTGCATTACATACATCTCGACCAAATAGCAACGATTGGTTAAATAAAAAAAGTACCCGCCTTCCATCGAGCGAACGAATCCTAATGCTGTGAGGTCAGGCGGTTTCCACGAAGTGAAACTGACTGATGAATGAGGGTAATACTGCAAAGGATCTTAGGTTGAACTGACTCGGAATCATCCCTTTAAATGCGGTATAAAAATAAAAATGACTTGACTTAGAGTTTAATTTTGAGAAAAATCTTAGAAATAAGAAAAATATTAGAAATACAGGAACATAGGGCTGAGGGAACATAGGGCCCACCCCATCAGTAAAATCCCTGTTTCTAACCAGCGCATATTGTAAGTGCATCTTTCAGCAAAACACGTCATCCATAGAGAAGTGTTGTGGGAGTTGGCGCAATGGTACTTTAACACAAAATAATGTATGGGCATGTCCAGAGGGACCATCCAAATCCACACATCGTCATCATTATTTCATCTCCGCCGCACATCCACGGTGGGTAAAGGCGGTCTCCTGAGCTGGTCATGTCCAAGGTGCCGTGCGTATTTGTATTAGATCATTGAGTTCTGAATTAGGCGTCGGTGAAGTCCACAGTGGAGCACACAATTAGCCTAATGAAGAGCAGCCACATATCACAGTGAGTGCTGGTGGAACAGTCTCCCGTGAATATTCATGTGCTTTGGCCTGGGTGGGTGCATTTGTGCCTTTGTGAATACCAATCGTTACATTTGCTCCTCTGCCTGCTCTCTCGGCGCCGTCGTGCAGATAACAGTCTCATTAGCCTAATCTGCAGCAGGTTTTTGGAGACGCTCAGGCCCGGGCCACATCTGTTAAATGTCCGCTTCACCTTTACCCAAAATATATTCACAGTGTAATTAGGTTATTCTCTGCTTACACAAGAGGTGCTGTTTACCATAATCGGGAATGAAATGTTGGGCTGACATTTTTAGTGGTGGTGTGATGTCACAAGGTTGTAATGTAGAACAGAGGACAGCTAAAAAAAAAATCATAATGACAGAAATGGTGGCTATGTGTTTCAGAGTGATGGAAAACATTCTTGCCATTCTTCTGAAGGCGGAAAAAGCACTCAAAATAATGCCTAAGAAGAAGTTATCCTTTTGTATATAACTGAGATATTTTTATGACTCATTTTCTATTTTATTTTAACCTGTACATATACATTTATCTCATTATCACTTATTGGCACCTGTCTCTTGCTATCTTTGTTGCTTCTTATTTAGAATGTGTTATTACCATTTATATCTTACTCTTTATTTTTATAATATACTGCGATGTATGAGCTCCTGTGTCTAAGTCATTTCCCTTGTGGGTCAATAAAGATTGTGTAGATTTGTGTGTTTATTAAACCAACAATTTGTTTTAACAGTATGCAAATAGGAAAATAAGTGGAGATTCTGTGCCTGCAAAAGCCAAACGTGAGGACCGCAGCATGACGACCGTAGTTTTGCGAGGATTCACATGGTTCGGAGGGATGTACCGTATTTACTGCACTACAGGGCGCTTTGGATTATAAGGCGCACTGTCATAGAATGGTCTATTTTTGAACTTTTTTCACAAATAAACCGCACCGGACTTTATACGAAACACAACAGTTGGATGGGTCAGTGGGACTTTGTTTAGCATGTTCACGGTGACTCTCAGCTTTGTTCAATTGTGGCGTGTAGGGAGGGTGCTGTCTAGGACCGCTGGATTGTTGGTGTGTTCGCAGTGACTCAGTTGTTCAGTTGTGTGGCACATTGCACTTGCTTTTTTGGTTCGTTTCTCTATTCCATTCCTCGTCCTTGTCAGTGATGAGTGTGGCTGTGAGTGTTTTTCTCTGAGCGGTCGCTGTCTGCTCCGTGTGTGTTTGCGTGCGCTGCGGGTGGTGTGGCTTTGTAGTTTACTGAAGTCGTGCTGGGACACCCGAGTGGATTTGTGTATAGGGCGCTCTGGATTGCGGGGCGTGCAGTCGTTTGTGATGGGGTTGGAAGCTTATGAGCGCCCTATAGTGCGGAAAATATGGTAATTAAGGTGGGGAACAATTGTTGTCAAGGCAGCCGCCCTAACTATAAAGCGCTGCGGGAAACACTGCCACCCCAATATTAAATAGCCGAGCTTCCGTGTAGTTGCACATGTTATGGTGGAATGTAAACACACACAAATTGTGCGAATTCTCTCGTGCACAGCCCTGCACTGAATTGAACGTCCTGAACCAAAACAGTCTGGCACAAATATATGTACCGTTATACCCCTGGTCCCCTACCATTGATACTTTGCAGTAATATTACGCTGGGGGTGCTCTACATGTTTCTATAGTGGTGAAATGTTCAGTAGTTACCATGGTGAGACAATGCACACATAACAAACACTGTTACTGCCAAGAAAAAACAAAAACAAAATGGATTTAAACAACTCATTTTCAGGAGCCTGTTGTGATCATTTGTGGTCCTGCATAGGTGCACAGAGCAGTGCTTTCAGTTAGCTTCTTACCCCCAGGCAATGTTGTTGACATCAGCTGCAAGGTATCAGGGTCATGAAACAATAATTTTCCTGACAATAATTAGTTTCCCTGTTTGGTCCTATAAGCAGAATTTGCCTTTGGGGCCCTAAGCACCCAAGCTCAACTATTCACATTTACCAACATTAAGACTAAATACCAAGCATATTATTAACACCAGACTGAAAAAACTGAAGCTTTTTTCTGATTTATGGTACATTTGAATGTTCTTCTGGTTGGATTAAGTGGGTAACATTTTATTATGCTATTACACACATGTTTAACACACAAACCCTGCATACTTCGGCTGAGTTCTTCTCATTGTGAAAACTCTCTGTTACACCTTCACTAGAATCATTCACACACTTGACATAAACGCCACTGATAGAGCGATCAGATCCACAGTTCGATTGCAATTCCAGCTCCCGTATATGAATGCTGTTGTAGTGTCCTTGGGCAAGACATTTAACCCATTTGGACCCCAGTCTCTGTGCACACTGTTGTATGAATGTGTTTGTGAAGTGTGTGCCTTGAAGGTAGAAAAGAGCTATATATAAAAAAAGAAAAATTACCATTTACAATGCATTAGTCACTTTTGTCAATACGAGTGTTGCGCTATTGTTACTTATTCAATAAAGGATTTTCAGGTTCATAATCAGATGTTGATGCTGTTTACTTTGTGTTATGAGCTGAAACATTTATGCAAAATGTGAAAAGAACAAAGTATCTCCTTGTTTCTGGACCATTAACGCTGTCACGTAGCTTAAAGTGTTTTTCAAATCTCCCAGTCTTTTGCATAAGCTTTTGAACAGCTTATTATTAGTGAGTGGGCCGCACAGAACAAAGGAATAAAGAAAGTTTTGTATTCATACCAAAAATGGCAATGTCTTGGCAAAGTCTGGGAGTGAGCACGCAGCAATCACCCCGAGCAACTGAAAAAGCCTTTGGAAGTTATATAATACATGGTCTAATTTTCTCATCAATATGAATAACTGTTTTTACATATTTGTGTTGTTTCCATAGCGGCCGGAGCCTACAGGAACCAACCCTGACAAATGATGAAATACATTTTAAAGGTGCATTGTGTAACCTTTCTGGTGGAGGATCTGTCAAATGCTTTTCTCCATGGACATGTTATTAATTTGTCTGGAATGTTTCATAGTATGGTATTAAACATTTCTATCTTCACGGAGACCAAACCAAACCAAGTTACAGGTCAGATCTGTGGAAAGGCTAATCCGCTCACAGTATTACCGTATTTTTCAGATTATAAATCGCACTTTTTTCATGGTTTGGGTGGTCCTGAGACTTATACTCCTGTGTGACTTATATATTAAAATGTTCAGGCTGACAGCTATGAGAGGCTCTAGGTTTGTGTGTCAGTATCTGCTACTCTTGTTACTCCTGTACCTAATGTGCATGTCTCCTGCAGAAAGAGCCTCCGTCCTGCTGCAAGTAGCTGAAAACGGTAATCGAGCAGCAAAAAGAAAGTTTGGAGTGAGTGAGAAACTTGTGAGGGACTGGAGAAAGGCTGGGATGGAGGACACAACATCACGATAACCGGGAGAGGGTACCATGCAACTTTCCTGGAAGTCATTTAATGGATTGAAAAAGCCTGAACATCAGTGACAACCAACTGGAGCTAATGCTGAGTCTGACAACAGCTACACAGAAGAGAAAGCGGCGCTCTGTTTACCTCGCGGAGTTGATCAGAAGTCACACCGAGGATGAAGAATTCAATGGATTTAGTGATTTGGAGTGAGATGGAGATTTTGGTAAACTTGTTCTGTTGTTTATGTTACAGTTTATCTGAAGAACTGTTCATATGTGACATTAACAGTCTGTTGTTCTCTGTTCTATTGTTATTACTAGAACTTGCCTTTCAAGATAAAATGCTGGTTCCTGGTCTCTGATTTTATCAAATAAATTTCCCCCAAAACGTGTGACTTATAGTTCAGTGCAACTTATATATGTTTTTTCTTCTTTATTATGCATATTTTGGCTGGTGCGACTTATACTCCGGAGCAACTTATTGTCTGAAAAATATGATAATATTTTCTTTGCATGTATTATAAAGAGTTAACACTAAGTTTAAAATAACAAATTAAAAAAGTAAAAGTAGAATACTTAACTGCAAATTTGAGGTATCTGTACTTTACTTCGGTACATTTTACAGTGATTTTTTTTTTTTTTTACTTTTATTTCACTACATTTGACGTGTATCTCTACTTTCCACTCCACTATATTTTTTAACTGGACTGAAAAGTAAAAAGTGCTTTGAAATGGCAAAGACTTTTTTTTTTTTTAGCACATTTGATTTGAGTTTCAATCCCAACTTTGAGCAAACTAAATACACAAAAACAGAATTAAAAAGAAACAAAATCAATTGAATCACTTAAAATCAGCAAAATATTTATCAAAATCACAACAATTCATCCTTTAATTGTTCTAAAAATCTCGGCAAAATACTTATACTTTTTACTCTCTAAGTACATTTCTGAACAGATATGTATTATGTAACTTTTTGGGGAGGTCCGTCGCCTGCTTGTTTCTATGGAGATGCCATTGCTGTTCCTGAAATATTCCACAGTATGACATTAAACATCTCTACCTTACATTATTCAATTACAGCTGATTTTATAGCTCAAAAATACCTAGAAAAACATCATTCTCTCATTCTGACTGTGAGCGTGGTCGCCTCTCTGCAGATCCGACCTGTAATTTGGTCTGGTTTCCATGTAGATAGAAAGTTTAATGCCTTACTGTGAAACATTCCAAAGCAATAACGTCTCCATGAAGAAAAGCATCTGACCGAGCCCCACCAGAAAAGTTACACAACACATATTTAATTAGATTTTTTTCATGTGATCCTTTTACTTTTACTTGAGTTGTTTTCACCCTATGTATCTGTACTTAAAATATTGCAAATGTAAAGAGGAAAACAGTGATATTTTCCCTGCTTATGTGTGATGGTTCAGCAGCTGGTGGGACTGGCTTTAGATCAAGTCTCCTCAGTGGACAGATGGACATGAGATTATCTGCTATTAGATAACATAACAGAGTGGGGTCCGACTGCTTAGTTTGACCAAAACAAGATCAGCATTAAAGCCTTTAACACAAGCACTGCATCAAATATCAGACTTACTGATTTCATTTTATTTATTTATAGTTGGTTTAAGTTTTGCTATATGCCATATCCTGCAATATCCTGTATAAATGGGTATCCTTATAATATTGTCGCTTTTTTTTTTTTTTTTTTTTTTTTTTGACAAAGTGTACTACAGAAAAAATATAATCCATAGCAGTAATCTACCAGTATCATCGACTAAAATATTTTTATTTGTAATTTAAAAAAAATATATTATTTTTATCATAGTTTCATATTTTTGAGGATTAAAACTAAATAAGAAAATAAATAAAATGACAACACTGTAATTTACACAGGCTTATTAGAAGCTTTTTTTTTTTATTTTTTTAACTAAAATTAGCCTTGTGATATGCTCGTCAAATATGCTAAATAAAATAAAATAAAAATAAAAACAAAACCATAGATGAATGAAATGAGTGGAGACTAAAAATAATACTAGATAAAAGATTAAGGGTGTGTTACATAAAATTTACTCTTGTGAGCTTTAAGTCGTGTTCTGCCACAACACAAATACAAACGCCACAACAAACCAAAAAGCCACAACAAACTAAAAAGCCACAACACCAAGCGAGGATCAAGGATCAAGCTGGAAGTGAATGGGAAAAGTTGAAGAAGAACAATAATGTGAAAAGTAAAGGAACGGAGAAGTGAACGAAGTTGGAAACGTAAGCAAAAGTAATTTTATTGTTTTGTGGCCAGGATCGATGTCACTGTCTGACCGTTACTTGGACTGTTGGAAAAATCGAGTCCCACGGTCACTTCCTTTGTGGCTTTTTGTTGTGTTGTGGCGTTTGTATTTGTTGCGATGTTTGCATTAAAATAGAGTCCCGTAATCACTTCCATTGTGGCTTTTTTTTGGTGTGATGTGGCGTTTTTTTGGCTTTGTTGTGGCTTTCTGTTGTGCTGTGGCATTTGCATTTGTGTTGTTGCGTTTGTATATGTTGCGGCGTTTGCATTTGTTATGAGCCCTCCTGGCTTCCGCAGGTTTTCAAGTTACCAGCTCCATTTTATCTTTAGTTCAGTTGAGATTGGCAATTCCAGGTCTGAAATTATCCAAGCAAAACCAGTAGAAGAGTTAGCAATTTTGGGGGCCCTAGGCGAATTTAAATTTGTGCTTCTCACTATAATGCACCGTTTTATTTTTATATATTTATGATCTGTTTTTCCGCATTGTTCTTTAGACATGCACATCTCTATTTATTTGAATTATGGTGGATTGGAACCTTGTCTTATTAGTTAGGTTGCCTACTAGATAACCAGAATTGAAAGTAGTTTTACATTTTTGTTTACCTCATTACATATGATAATTATTATTTTTCTTATGATTATTGTTTAAAAGCAAACTACTCTCATTTAATGTCATATTGAGAAAAAATCTAATTGCCCTCAGTGCCAGCAATTGGTTTGGGGCCCCTCCAGGTTTGGGGACCCCAGGCAGCCGTCTACTTTTGCCTGATGGTAGCACCGCCTCTGAATGAATCAAAACACAACTCCAGGTAAGCTATACCTGTGATGAGGAAACAATATTATAACATAGTACACAAAATACTGCTTTAAGATGAAAAATAAAAATGTTTGCATAGATGTAAACCTGTGTGAAGTGATAATACAACTTAGCAAAAGCTTTGAGTGAGTAAAAGTGGTAGTACCTTCAGTCCACACACAGCACTATTATTATTTCTTAAAGTAGCTGTCATGATAAACCTATAGGCTACCTTGGAGTGACTGTAAAACGTGCCCAACGCCACACACGCTCCTATTATTAGACCTAATTACGTGCAAAGATGACAGACAGTAGCCTGAGTAAACACGTTATGAAAGCGGTAGAAAGTATGGCAGGACGCAGCTGTGCCAAACGCCCGGCACGCAAGGCGCAGGGGACGGGGAAGGGACCGTAAATTCAACGATCAGAAGCCGGAGCGAGTTCACACCAAAAGGAGGGGAGGCGGTGCCGAGGCTCTTGCGCGCAGGGTAAACTTGAGGACACGAGCCAATGAGCGCGGCGAACTGACTCAGCAGCCAAAATAAACACGGAGAGGATCTGTGACTCAACACTGACACCTGGCGGAGGAACGGAGGGAGTGCAGCACATGGTTACGTCACACAAAATAGCTCCATATAGGCTCTTCCAGCGTAATGTAGGGCAGCTATTTATTGTTAGACCGCAAGAGGAGGGGGTTTATAAATACTTAATGTGTTAACCGTATGTAAATATAGACTACGAGGCTATTGCATGGGCCTACATGTTTTGGATATTAAAAATAGCTGAATGGTATGGTTGTCCATGTATCAGGATTCTTTTTATGTTGGTGCAACTAGGGTGACCCCTGTACCTCCCTGGGTTTTCCCCACAACCAATGAGGTCCATTATCCTGCTCATTTAGAGACTTTTTCAGTAGTGTCACTTGAATTCAATAAACATTTTCTTTAAATAGAAAAATATGTTTTTTGTTTTTTTTCTTTCACAAAGAAATCTCTCTCTATATTTTTGGGGGTGAACTGACTTTCTGGGTTCTATTACAGCTTTGATACATTACTTGAAAACTGTTCACACAAAATCTATTTATTTTTATTTACTTATGATTTGGAGGATAAGCCCCTTGAGATGTCTTGCCATCTTGGTTTCGAGGGGGTCCTCATAGTTACAAAAGTAAAAGACAGATACAGTAAGGCATTCAAATAAATACAGAAAAAAAACCCCAAAACAACAAAATCAACACAACCATAGACACATACACACTCACTCACACTTGACTGTTAGACACAGAATAAATCTAATTTTAACAAAAAATAAGACCGAGTTCAAATATAGTCATAAAATACAACAAAATTAACAACAAATTTCAACAAAATTATGAAAAACTCTTTTCCAAAATTTTTCTCAGCAAAATACAGTTTTACATTTAAAACTGATAAATCGAAGCCCAAAAGCAAGTTTTGCCATCAAAACTTTCCACTGTGGTGTTTTTCAGTGCTCTTTCATTCAGAAGCAATTTGCAAATGTGCAAATACTACATACATCATGGATCATGACCGAAAGGGTCCAGGCTGAAGTAGAAAGTACTTATAATGCCAAACCCTATTAAAAAAATTGATAAAATTAGAGAATATATATTATATTTTTTTTTATAAATATATTTGACCTCTCAGGTTGTATTTGAATTCATTTGTGCAAAACAGTTTTTGACTGTTATCTGGGAGCAGGTTGAGTTTTGCTTTAAATAAGTCTATTATACCTGTTGTTGTATAAAACATAATTTTAAAATTAACCCATTGTCAGTTGGGGGACTGGATTTTACTGTATTTTACCTACACAAATGTGACATCAGATTTAAGAGTAAATCATCTTTGCTTTCGGAATACATTATGCATGTGTTTTTGAAAAGACCAACATCACACTGGATAAAAATGTCTAGCTGACTCAGCTGACTTTTCTCCCTCTTGGTTTTATGTAAGAAAGTCTTCTTTGCTATTAAGATTTTAGGTGAGTACAAATTCTTTTTTTCTTTGCTGTCCTGTTTGAGTTTCCATATGGGAGGTGACAGAGTTTGGGCCAAAGTCCTTTACCACGTGTGAACAGGCCTGATATCGAACAAACCGGGTGAATCCACTGATAATAACTGTATATGTTTCTGAATGAGAGCTGTGTTAAGTGTTCTGACAAAGAGCCTGAGAACTCTGTGACCTCCACCCCCCCCCCCAGCACCAAATTAAATGTGTTTATCTAGTACAGTTTATATTCAATTCCATTCACAGTACTTCGATGAACTTAAAGAGTTTCAGTTTGTCATGCATCGACTTGTCAGCACAGGCCACTATTATTTCAGCTTGTGCTAAATATTTTCCAGTTGCTATGATGATTTCAATGAGGATTACCAAAAATAACATGTCAAAATGTCTCTGAATGAATTTGGTCGAAGACAAGGCTGACTCAGATGCATCCAGACGAATCCATGGACGTCTAAATGCTTCTGTTTTATCTTGGTTTCTTTTGCGGTTTGAAATCTGCAGCGCCGAAATTAGCACGCTCATTTGCTACAGTTTGTGTGCATGACAGGGTAGGCTGTGTAACCATGTTTTATTCATTAAAATCTATAGCAAAAACATTCAAAAATATAAGATCTCCATATTTCGTGCTGAAAACTGTTAGTGGAGCACCCTGTGAGACAAAACTGCTCCCGTGATGGGTGCTTGGAAAATGCTAATGTGGCTTTGATGTTTTGGTTTGTCAGATTAAAATAAAGATTAATTTTAATTTTGAATTATTCATTTCTCTTGAGTGGTTTATTCTGTTTTAAAAAAAAGCCTCTTTGTATTTATAGTTCGAATAAATTATTGAGAATTAAATGCAGAAGAGAAACGTTAAAGGTGCGTTGTGTAATTTCTCGGGTAGAGGGTCCATCACCTGCTTGTCTCCTTAGATTTTACTGTATTGCTTTTTTATAAAATGTTTCACAGTGTGGCTTTAAACTTGTCCATCTTCAGTTCATTCAGCACAGTCAGCAGGGTATCCTCTCCACAAACCTGACTGGTATCTTGGTCTAATGGATATAGGTAAGTTTAATACCATACTGTGAAACATTCCAAGCAAAGAAACTAAATTGTCATGGAGACAAAAACACAGGCGGACCCTCCACCAGAAAAGTTACACAGTGCACCTTTAAACATACTGCTATTTTTATATTTTGTAATATTCATTGTTCCTGCTCTTTTTCACTGACAAAATTTCAAAACTTTTCCATGACTTTTTCATGACCTAAAGTGAATTTTCGATGACTTTACGGCACCTACATGTGTAGAATTGATCAGACTTTTAGGGTAAAAAATGGTTATGGTTTGGGATTATAGTTTTAACATTCAGTTTCCATACGTCTGCACTTTTTGTTTAAAAGAGACGACAATAAATGCACTGACAGTATTTTGAATGTTAAAAAACTATAATACCAAACCATAAGGTGAGTGGAAAGGGTTAACATTTCATATTTAGCCCTAAAATACTGTCAGTGCATTTATTGTCCTTTCTTTTAAACAAAAGGTGCATATGTTCAGGAATAATCATAATAGCCTAATCATAACTTCACGGAATGCTGTAGTTGCGTGAAAGAGATGACTTTTCCAAAACTTTCATTGAATTTACAAAATTCAAGGCCTGGAAAAATGACATTTTCAATTTCCATGACTTTTCCAGGACTGCAGGATGCCCATGGGAACCCTGAATATTTCAATTATTAGTATCAGCTGAAGAATATTTGCACTTATCCCTCTGGTTGTCCAAATTATACAGAAATGTAAAGGGGCACTAGTCTGTAAATAATTATTATTAGTTGGTTTGTCCACTGATCCAAAGATTGGAGGTGCGATTCCAGCTCCCACAGATGAATAATGTTGTTGTGTCCTTGGGCAAGACACTTAACCTACCTCGTTCCGCAGTGTCCGTGTGAATGGGTGAGTGGTTCCTTGATGTGAAGTGCTCTGAACACCTTGAAGGTAGAAAAAAGCACGTTATAAGAATTCCACTATTTATCATTTACTATATTTAAAGGTGCACTATGTAACTTTTCGGTTGGGGGTCCGCCACCTGCTTGTTTCTATGGAGATGTCATTAAACACCTCTACTTTACATTTATTCAATTACAGGTGGTTTTATAGCTCAAAAATACCTACAAAATAAGGCATTCTGACTGTGAGCGGGGTCACCTTTACACAGATCTGACCTGTAACTTGGTCTGGTTTGGTCTCCATGACGATCAAAAGTTTAGTATCATACTGTGAAACATTCCAGATGACATCTCAACGAAGAAAAGCAAGAAATGACAGACCCTCCACCAAAAAAATGCACTTTTAACATGCATTTATTCATTTGTATTTTTTTTTTTTTTTGTGGCCCAAAATATCTTGAAAAACATGCACTCTAACTAAAAGTGGGCTCGTCTCTGCACAAAATTGTCAAAAACTGCTTCCTGCTTGTCTCCATTGAGGAAAAAAAGTAAAAAAGGAAGCTATACTGTGAAATATTACCAGAAAAATAATCGCCATGGAGACAAATTGCGTGTGAATCTTAAACATAACACAAAAACAGTTCATGCTCCAAGCTTCAATCAAGTTCTAAACGACTAATGCTGACACTTTAATTATGAATTTGGTTATTTGCCAGATGCTTGTCAGAATGATTACAATAATTATGAAGACACAAAGAGGTTATAATTACTGTTGCAAGATCTTAGACAGGTGGACATGGCGAAAATGTCAAATGGAATTATGGAGGGTTTGCAGATTTTGTGGCGGGGTTGAATTCATTTTAATTTTTGTTTTCATTTTGGTTGAAAACTAGTAATATTAACCAACAAAATAAAACAAGAATACTAATGATGCCCCCAAACTCACAATGTAAAATGTGAAAAAAAGATATAAGCTCTCTAATGGCAGGAGACGGACAAAGTTCTTTTAATGCTGACGTCTTTGCATGAGAAGACAGGAGAGTGATGACAAACTGAGAAAGTGAGTCATGTCTAAAATAAGCTCCACATAAATGACAATCCTAATAAACTCCAAATCTACCGTGATTCATGCCAAAGGCTAAAAACAATATTGGTGTTACTGTGCAAACTGTACAGTCTTCTTCAAACGCCTCCATACCGAAAATGAACCTCTAAATAATACATGAGAATAATACACAGAACTGTAAAGCTGAATTAAAGGCGGACTGCGTCACTTTTCTGGCAGAAGGTCTACCAACAGTAGCTTGATTCATCAGCCGGTTTCACTTTGTAGAAACCGTCTGACCTTGCAGCGTTAGAATTCGTTCGCTCGACTTTTTTTTTAATCATTTAACCAATTGCTGCTATTTGGTCGTGACGTATGTAATGCACCGCTAATGGGGCTAACTGGTATATTAAGCTTTTCCCAAATTCCTTAGAAAGAAGGGCAAAAACATCTTTCCTCTTGAGAAAATTCACCAAACATTCTCTTTGTTCCGGCTTTTGAGTATCAGTCGAAGGATATTTGCAGTTATCTCTTTAGTTGTCCAATTTATACAGAAATGTACAGGGGCACTAGTCTTATTATTATTATTATTAGTTGGTTTGTCTCACTGGTCCGAAGGTTGGAGGTACAGTTCCAGCTCCCACAGATGAATGCTGCTGTTGTGTCCTTGGGCAAAACACGTAGCCCACCTCGTCCTGCGGTGTCTGTGTGATGGTAGGCAGGTGCTTTTTTTCATTTAACCAATCGCTGCTATTTGGTCATGACGTATGTAATGTGCCGGAGTTAACTGGTATATTAAGCTTTTCCCAAATCCCGTAGGAGGAAGGACAATAACGTCTTTCCTCTTGAGAAAATTCACCAAACATTCTCTTTGTTCCAGCTTTAAATCCTCCATCTCGGGAATTGCTGCCAACACAGAATGTATGGCTCTTTGCTGATTGGCTGATGCCTGAACTCGTACTTCTGAGGTTCTTGCAAACCGTCTAGTGCAGGGGTGTCAAACTCATTTTGGTCCGGGGGCCGTATCCAACCTACTTTGATCCTAAAGGGGCCGGATCAGAAAACTCATGACATATAAACCCCAAAAACAGCAATAAATTCAAATATTTGTGCAGAGAAACACAACTCTATTACAGAAATCTTTCTTTTACACTCTTTCTTTTACAAAATATTATAATATTATGAGAAAAAATGCTATTTCAACACAATGTTTTAACATGAACTTGTATGTAAATAGGAATAAGTCAATTTTTGTTGTAAAATCCTGCACTCGGTTCCACTTTTCTATTTTTGACATTTTTCTGATGAGGGTGTCACGGTCAACAGTCAAAACGATCGTCCTTTAAGAGCGTTTGGAAAGAGACAAGTCTTCATTTGTGCTGCTCTGGTGGGAGGGGCCACGTACAGAGACGCTGGAGACGCTGCTCTTCTAAGCTGAACAGAAAATTACCAATATTTTAATAGAAAATATGATTAAAATATTTTAGTAGAAAATCAGCCGAGGGCCAGATTAAAGGTCTTGGAGGGCCGGATCCGGCCCCCGGGCCTTATGTTTGACACCTGTGGTCTAGTGTATTCTGATTCCTGACCTAGTTGCTGGAGAGAAATGAAATTGAGCAGAGGTACTGGCTATATCAACAGTATCCATGGAGATATTATATTGTCTGTAAACAGTGTGGCACATTCATTCTATTCGTGGATGTCTGTGTAATCCCTCAGGCATCAAGGTAGGTTCCATCGTAAACAATCTTTGTAAACACAAAACAGGTGAATGTGCCAGGCCAAGTTATAGGTCAGCTCTGTGGAGAGGCGAACCGGCCCACAGTTAGCAATACACATGAATGATTGAAAAAAAATCCAAAAGATAAGTTTAATGCCAAACTGAAAATTCCAGCCATAAAACAGGTGGTGAAACCCTGACCAGGAAAGATACACAGTGCACATTTAATTCTAACATCTGTCCTCTGAGCATCTGAACACTTTTTCTCTGGAATAAGCACAGAAAGTTAAGAATGTACAAAACAAATGTGCTTTGTGCTCGCATTACACTCTGAAAAAGTGTACTAGTATAAGCAGGGCAAAACTACAACTGAATGCAATAAAATTCTGATCAAGCTGGGGCATGACAACATAATGCAATGACTGGTTATCAGAATTTGGTATAATAAAATTTGCCAACATCTAGTACTAAGACACCAGGTGTTGTTACAGAAATAGTTTTAGCATTTTTTGGAAAAACAACAGCTCTTCTTCAACTGTAAAGAGCAGAAATGGAAAAGAATTACATAAGCCAAGAAAGGAAATCTTACAGAATTTATTTGTACATGTATTTAAAACTGCTGGAGGAGTGTTTAAACTATATTGGTATAAACTGTTAGCTCTTCATGTCGTCTAAAAGCAGAATAGTTACACATTTCCTGAATCGCTTCGTCTTTTATTTTTTATTTTTGTTTTAACTCCAGCGTTTGAGGATTTGGGGTTGCATGAGATGTAGACACCTGAAAAAACACGGTATATCCTAGTGGCTTAAATTACTGTTGCAAACACCTTTCTTACGGTCCATTTGAAAACCTTTATTTATGGCTCCTCCTTTGCCCGTTGTGCAATCTCATAGTTCCTCTTTCACTTTCCTTCTCTTGTCATCCTTAATGTCATAGAACAGTTTTGGTCCAATTTCTGCAGAAAGTTCTTTAAAACCCGGTTGGTGGACAGTCTCTTCTCTATCACGGTGACAAGTGAACGCAACACGAACAACCATTTGCAGGTGGACAGGTGAAAATGCAGGGAGAGGCGAATGCTTGGACCAAAACAGAAAAAAAAACATCCTTGGTGCCATTTTTGGACTCTGCTCGCTGCTTTCTATCTGTAATAGCTGTGTAATTATGCAATAGCTATGATAATTATACATCTGCAAATTGCACAGAAATTACAGAAATCAGGGCAAGGTTATTTTGGAATTTCATGATTTTCTTTAAAAGACAGAGATGAGGGCGAAGACTCCGTACAAGAGAGCACAGGGGTAGGCCACTAATAGCTGCTGTCCATCCATGGCAAGAGCGGAGATGAAAATCTTTGAAGCCGAGAGACTGCACCAACCGATTATACCAGCTGTTAAAATGACTCCCAGCATGCCCCTGGAGGAGAGAGAGGACACAAATATGTTAGAATTTTAACTTATTACTAACAGAATGTCCCTAATGCATGTCTGTTGATACTTTAAGGTCGTTTTCACACCGCTAGTTCCATTATTTGGTTCGCACCAGGCAATAAAATTGTTATTATGTAGCAAATACACTCCAGTGTGGTCCGCGTTCACACCGGCAAACGAACCAAAACTGGTTCGATTCACGTGTCTCTGTTTCCCCGGTAAAACAGCGATACCTCCAGTTATCAACACCGATGTTCCTGTTAATACCGCGGGCCGTCCTCATCTCAAATTATCACCATGAACTCATAAAACAGCACCATGTAGAACTTTGTACAAACTCACCGCATCAGCCCAGAGTTCGGGTAACAGCAGCAGCCAACAGCGCTCAAAGTAGCGCGCAGCTCCTCAGGACGGGGCTGGGGTATGGTCCTTGGTCTTCTGTTACAAGCTCGTTGGTCAGATGGTCCGGAGGCTCTGTCCTCCATGTGCTGGTTCCAAACGGTGGCGAGCAAGACCAGTGCGCAATGACTGGGTCCAAGCGGGTACGTTCCGTCGTCTGCGCGCTGTTTCCGTGCGGGAAAAGCGAGAATGCGCTGTGGACTACAGGTCTGGCGCACTGCTCTGGTTCTCCGCGCTCAAGAACCACGGCTGGTTCCGAGGTGGTGCAGCATCCGGACAGAAGTGTGAGTCCAGTTTGGTTTGTTATATGTTGTTCTGAGCGTCCGTCCTCCGCGCATTTGGTTCTTCCCGGGGAAAGTGCTTCCTCAGGTCGAGGCTCCCCGCTCCCGCTCCTCTGAGCCCGGCCTGAACTGGAGCTGCCCCCGCTGGTTCAGGACTCTGGTTTGGATCTAGTCCGACTGTATTTCTCACACTAGGCTAAAAGCAGGGACTTTTTTAAGTTGTATCAATTGAATGGGCGATTGCCTATTGCCATAAAATTATTTGGTTAATTAAAGCCTAAAATAACAAATGTTGGTTGCTGTGTGATCACGGGGGAACACCGGGACTTCTCTGTGCGTGTAGGTCCCGAACAGGGGTACGCACCCCCAATTTTGACTCACTCTGGAGCCACACGTTCGCACGTACTTGCTCTGATCTTCGTGTGTTACATTCTCTGTATTGGCCATTGTTGGTAAAATGATTCGAAAATGAATCGCGTCTGCGTCTGGACAACAATCTGTTACTGCGCTGGAGTCGTACAGCGCGTCATTTCAGGCAGAGGAGACGCATGTCCCTCCCATGATGCATTTCGAATAGTCCGTTTGTCCATACTGTCTATGGTTTGGACCCGGGTTCGCGTTCACACCAGAGGAACCGCACCAAAGTTGGTCATTTGGTGCGGATTCAAGCGAACCGAGACCACCTCTTTTTAGCGGTCTCGGTCCGCTTGATTTGGTTCGGGTCCGAGTCCGATTGACGCTTTCACACCAACGCAAACGAACCGAACTAACCACTTTTGGTTCGAATGGACCGTTTGGTGCGCACCAAATACTGTCGGTGTGAAAACACCCTAAAGGTTCTATATTAGTCAAGATTGACTCTAGTGAGTGTTAAACCATGTTATAATGTTAAATAAACAGCTGGAGTTGTGTTTTGTTTCATTCACGCGTGTTTGAATAATCCTGCATTATTAGTCATTTTGCATCTCCAAAGCTCCAAATGCTCTGTTCCACCTTGTGATGTCAACAAGTGGTAGTTCAGAAGAGACTGGCAATTCCAGGGCTGAAATTATCTAAATGATTCTAGTGAAGGTGTGTGGAGTTTAGAAAAACAGAGGAACACTTCCTGTATTATCACATCACACAAGTTGGAAGAGAGTATTTTCTATTTTAGAAAATAACTCAGCCTAAATATGCAGGGTTTATGTGTTAAACATTTGTGAATGAAACAAAACACAATTCTAGGTATGTTTCTGATGAGGAAACAATATTATAACAAATCATAAAATAGAGCAATATGGGCCCTTTAAACACTGATATAACAACATTCGCAAGAAATATACTAGGTACAAATGTTGAATATGATTGTTTCTATTAGTAAATATTAATAGAATTATTCTATTAGACTCAATAGTTTGCTTTATTACACCAGAAAGCTGAACATTTATTTTAGCTGGGCCCCATTAGTATTAAGTATAGAATGTTGTGATGTCCTCTGTAACCCAACATGAGTTACTCTGAAGAAATGTATGTAGAGCCTTGTTAAATAAGATAAACAAGTTAAACTAAATACACAGCTAATGACAACACAGAGATAATACACAGTGAGTGCAAACAGTAGGAAAACACACAACTTTGAAGTGAAACAAAAGCGAAGCGGAACATCACAGTTTGCGTAGTAAGCAGCACCATTTTCCTACTACCCAAAATAACCATGCAAATTACCCCCTGTGAAATGTGACACATGGTATTTTTTGTTTTTTATTCAATTTTACTGCAGCTTTCACTACTTTTAATCATTTCACATAAACCTAATCCTTATTTTGAAATTATTCTTGTTATTTTTTCTCATTTCTCATGTTTATGTATTATAAAAAGAAGAGTTGCATGATTTTGGAAAATTTTGCAATGTCATATTGATATTATTGCAATATTTGAAGATACGTTTGACTCAATATTTCAGTTAAAATAAAACAAAGAATTACATGCTTTCATTTATGAGTGAATAAAAAAATACCCGAAACAAAAAAATAAAATTAAGGCAAATGTTAGATTGAATAAATTATAAATAAAATCTGCTTCGATTAAACATTCAATAATTTTATTATTATTTTTTTTAAGTTGTACATATATACAGTTGTACATATATAGGCCGCACCTGAATATACGTCACAGGTGTTCATGTCTTAAAGAACGTTTTCAAGTTCGGGCCATCTGCTTTTATTGCCTCTAAAACCTTTTGTCGTCCTTTTGCACTGAGTCAGCTCGTCACGCTGCTGTCGCCAAAGTGTCATCATATTCCTTATAGTTCGGAAATTACGGTATGTGCGATATCATTTACTCAGTCAGTCAATACCATGATATCGACTCTTTTGCGAGATACTGTACAGTGCAGCCCTAACAAAGACACAGCGACATAAGCACGCATTACAACAAAAGTGTCATGAATGTGTCCTTACTGTAGTGAAAAGAGGACTCCGAAGCTGGAGAGGAGGATCATGGGAAGGAGGCAGTACCCCAAAACACTGGCCACGCAGCCGAAAGACACGCCCGTCATACTCATCAGGTTCAGCAGACAGTACATGCCCAGACAGCCGATGGCACTGATGCCGTACACATACCCGAACTGGATCTTACCCGACTAAGACAAGACAGAAAGAGGTGTTGTTTAATGAAGGATTTGTCACATTAAAAGTTTCCCTACGTAACTTTACGGGTGGAGGGTCTATTACCGCCTTGTCTCCGTGGAGATGTTATTGCTTTGCCTGGAAGAGTACACATTATGGCTTTAAACCAGGGTCTCCAACCTGTAGCTCGGGAGCTACCAGAAACTCGCCACCCCCTTCCAAGTAGCTCCCCAAAGGATTTCAAAATTATACCAAAATTATACCATTGTGCTGATAAATAGCTTTTTTTCTTTTTTTGTGCACATAAAGCAGATGTCACAGAGAAAAACAATTAGTAGTAATATAACGTGACATTTTTTAAAATTCCCCAAACCCCCCTCCCATTACTCTTTTCCACTGTCTCCTGTGGGGATATAAAAAATATATATATAATAAAAAAAAAAAACATATATATATATATACAAATTAATAATGTAATAAAATGATAAAAAATAAAAATAAGAATAATAAAGTAATAGTTAAATAAAATAAAATAAAATAAATAAATAAATATAGGGAAAAGAGGGAAATTAAATAACAAAATGTGGTTAATTACATGCCTATTACTATTGTAGATGTATAATTCTGAAGTTCAACTTTTTGCACTAATAAATGGACAGTGTTTTATGTTTCTTTAATCGTCTCGGCCACTAAAATGAGTAGCTCTCTGGCATTTTTGTTTTATAAAGGTAGCTCACCGGAGGAAAAACGTTGGAGACCCGTGCTTTAAACGCATCTATCCTGCTTCTAGTCCAATGCCGTTTGTTTATATTGCTCAGTAACACCTCAAAAACATGCATTCTCACTGAAAGCGGGAGCACCTCTCCATGGATCTGACCTGCATCACATGTTCCTTTAATACTATACTGTAAAAGTCCAATGAGATTCATTTGGTCTTCCAATATTCTATGTTATTAGGTTCTTTTTTTCAGACCTAGGGTGTTATTTCATACCTGACAGTTTCGACTGCTCACTAGCGTCTTCCTCAGAGTGGTCACGTGATGTTGCTGTGACGTGTCTGGTCAGCTGATTTAAACAGGTTTTGGCGCTGTCTTCCTACCGGTGGAGGCAGGACGACCAGACACGTCTGGTCACGTGACCACTCTGAGGAAGACGCTAGTGAGCAGTCGAAACTGTCAGGTATGAAATAACACCCTAGGTCTGAAAAAATAACCTATACTGTAAAACATTCCATAAAAGTAAACACCACATCCATGGAGACAAGCAGGTGATGGACCCTCCACCAGAGATGTTACATAGATCACATCTTCAATAACTTGACAACAACAACTTGAGCATAGTTTACCAGAAGAAGTGTGGCTCCAAACGCCAAACAGAAGACCATGGGCCCAGCCAGGTCTGTCTCGTTCATGATGCTGCCGTCTGCTGCCTTCAGCGGGTGTAATACTGTCAGCGTCTTCTGCCAGATGTGGTCAAAGTTGATGCCTAATTCTACAGACACAAAAGGATTTGATGGTGAATTGCAGGTGTCAAAATTACAAAACTAGTAGTGGCAAAACTACAAAGTCCTTTACATGCGTCAGACGACTATAGTTTTTTTTTTTCTTTTATTCCAATAAAAATAACACCATATCTTAGCACTTCATCCAAAAATGTGGGCGGAAAAAACATCTTGTAACAGCTCTTTTTAAAATATACAATCTACTAAAAATTGAAATATCTCCAAAACAATGTAGATATTAGAAGTTATCAATATACACTACTAGTGAAAAAAGTTTGGAAACGCCTTCTAGTTCATTCATTTTTTCTTTATGTTTACTATTTTCTACATTTTAAATACACACAGACATCAAATGCACAATATATAGAATTATTTGGAAAAGAAAAAAGTGAAACAGCTAAACTAATCAATTTAGATTCAAATGCGAAGTAGCCACTCTTTGAATTTTTTACAGCACAGCAAACCCTTGACCCTCTTCTCAGTGAACTTCATGATAAATCTGAAATGTCAAATGTATAAAGCAGTGATCAAAGCAAAGGCTGACCATTACAGTCTATCCGAGTCTATTTTTTGTGTACTATATTCCGTATTTGTCATCCATAGTTTTGATTCCTTTTGACTGGTAGTGGATCTTCCATTCCATCTAAATATCATTGTCCAGTGTTTGTTTCTGGTACCTTCTAGCAGTGGGGGTTCATCATCGAAGGTGCTGTGGTACATGGACTGTGAGGCTGACGGTGTGTAGGTCTGTGTGGGCTGAAAGATCTGTCCTGTGTACGGCTGCTGGGGCTGCATCATTCCCGGGTCGGAGTACGCCATGGGCTGGGAGTAGTCATACTGATTGTACTGTCTGCAAACACAATAAAAACAACAGTAATGAACTAGTTTGTCTTCTGAAAAATCAAGGAGCCAAAGGAGGGACAAAATAATCTAAAATCATCAAGGTTTTGGATTTTAACAACATACAAAAGTAATACATTTTTAGGACTTTTCCAGATACCCAGTTGTTATGTATTGTTAGGTGGAAGAGTGTTTCTTTTTATAAACTTGCCCCAACAAGCCATTAGTGTGCATTGTGTAACTTTTCTGGTGGAAGGTCTGCAACCTGCTTTTCGCCATGGAGATGGAGATGCTTTGTCTGAAATGTTTCACAGTATGGCATTAAACCCTTCTATCATGGGGACCAAACCAGGAGCAATAAAACGTGTAATTGAATAAATGCAAAGTAATCTGTTTAATGCCATACTGTGGAATGGTGAAGAACCCCCAACCTAAAATTTACACAGTGCACCTTTAAGTATAAAATAATTATTGAAAAACGACAACTTATCCAATTTGTAGGGGTGGACAATATGATAAATTAATTAACATGTTTTGTTCGTATTCATTTCTTGAACATAAACATATATAAATAGCTAAATTACAGTACTCACGGAGGATTAGCTGTAGATCTCTGCATGCACATCAGTGACAACAAATTCCTGAATTTTTATCTGATCTCTTCCAGTTGCACAGCCGTGTTTTCTAATATGATTTCATCTGCTTTTTCATACCATGCTATACTATGCTTTTACATTCTCAAAATCAAATGTATCCTTTTTCTTACTTGTTGTAAGGGTCATTGCTGTACCCATAGCCCTGCTGGCCCTGGTCGTCCACACTGTAGCTGGACTGGTAGAAGTCTGTGTTGAAATTGTCAAATCCCGACATCTCTCACCCCTGTCAAAAACCTGAAAAATAAGAGGCACACTTTTAGCCTTTGGACATAAGGACACTAAATACACATGGCACTAAGGCTGTCAGGATTAATCTTAATTGATAAGTTAGTATGTAGGTCACAATAATATTACAAGCAAGAATTAATAAGTAAGTCATTTTGCCTGACATAAAAGGGTTATTTGAATGGTGATCTATGATTACTGTGTTTTTGTTGTCAGTTTTGTAATAGCAAAATCACATAATTATAATGTTTCTCCTCACAACAATCGTAACCCTATAGTTTAAAATTCTCTAGATCACTGTTTCCCAAAGACTGGGTCACAACTCTCAGGTGGGTCGCAAGAGATATTTTTGGGTCGCCTTGTCACAGTTTCCATGTAGGTCTGCAATATACAGTTCTGACACATGAGAGAACTAGAACTGTTTTATCCGAAATTGCTGGTTCAATTGAATGTTGAAAAAGAAAAGAAATGGGCAAAATTTAATTTCCAAATAGCTGAATTATGGATCCTTTTATTGCTGGTTTAATGACTGTTTTTCATTGCTTAAACATGAGTAATACTAATTGTTCAGAGAGACATGATCACGAGTCAACAATAAAATATCCTCATTAATTTTCAATAATGGTAAAATCCACCTTTATTCTGTGATTTACTAATAATGTCTATTGACTTGGATCGCAAAGGTTTGTGATTTTTAAAATATGGGTCTACAGAAAGAAAGAAAAAAAAGAAAAAAGTTTAGGAAACACTGCCCTAGATTACATGACACAAACAAATATAATATCCCACTATAGAAAGAACTAACAACAAGAAATGTTTGTTACTGCTCAAGTGAACACTTTGCAAGCTGCCCTAAGAATTTTAATGTACAGTTTTATCTGCAGACTGAACAAATCAGACAATAAAATAATAATGTCACTCACAAATTTGAGATTCAGTGCAATAAGATATCAGTCCAACATGTGGAGACACTGGTATGGCTGTCTTTTAAAAACATGAATGTTTATTGTTTTGTATTGTCACTGTCCTTGTCTGTTTTTTAAATGGACCATGAGTCCGGAATAAAGATGATGATGATGAAGTAGCAGCATATTTTAGCTCACAAATGGATCATTATATAGGATTGGGCATCAAGTTACCTATATTATAATAAATGTTACTATATTCACATCACTGTATTTTGAGCCTTGGATATATAGAAGTTTCCCTGCCTGAGGCTACCAATAATCTAAGAATAGCTGAAGTAGGCTAACAGTGGCTTAACAACATTCATTAGCAGCAGCACGTACGCCGGTTTAAAAGTGGCTGATGTTCATTTCACCGACGGCGATTTAACACAAAAGAGGTGACAACAAAATGTAAGAAACTATAAATACGAAACAGCTTCAAATACTTGTAAATGTCCAAGCCTGCACACAGTTGTAGTTAGCGGGGTGGCTAAAGTTTCCCGTTAACTACACAGGGCTATTATGTGCTGAGCTAATGCTACTTACAGACAAATAACAGAGAGTTTACTAAGAAACGGTCTCTCCAGAGTAAACAACCAGGATCTATCGTGCCTGCGCCCTCCCGATCACGCTTTTATCATCATCGTAAACGCTCCGGTGCGGTCTTACCAGCGGTGTAACAAATGCTCCAGCTCTGTGCCAGCGCGGTGCGACGTGTCAGAGCGTCAGGAGCGTCGGTTCACACTTCCGGAGAAAACAGGAAGTGGTGGAGAGGAGCAGTGTGCGACCTCTACCGGCGAGAGGAGATACTGCAGCCTGTTTAATGCCACGTTGATGTTGTTTTAAATCGGGGTGTCCAAACTTTTTTCCATCAAGGGCCACATATCTAAACTCAGAAGAAGCAGAGGGCTGATCGAGGGCCATAGACTGATGCTCATTACAGTGAATAATTGAAATATGTGCATGTTTAACGCGTTAGAATGAACCATCAGTCTTTATTCACGCTAAGATCCTTAAAACCACACACTAAATATTCAATATTAGCTTTATCAAGGTAGATTTTCAAAAAAACTTGCAGTAAAAAAATATTATTTAATTGATGCAAGGTAATTTGGGCCAATTCACCTGGAAGTCTGAGGGCCAAGAAAAAATTGTCAAAGGGCCGCACTTGGCCCCCGGGCCATAGTTTGGACATGCCTGTTTTAAATCCAATGAATGAAATCTGTAGGAGGTATTTGCTTAGTTTATTATTTTTGTTTGTTTAGTTAGTTTACTAATTTAGTTTTGTTAATTTGTATAATATAGTTTTGCTATGTTAATATAATTCTTACAAATTTCTTAGTCTAAGTTGGTATTATTTACGTTAGCACCTCTTTTTTGTTTTTGGTTTAATTTGGGTCACCTAGGGGATAAAGGAGGGTGGTACACGTAGACCAGAGTGCACCTGGGTGGGTCACGAGGAGAGGCAGCAGGAGTAGGCCTTAAACATGTATTCCTTGTTGCTTGCCAAAAAAATGGAAAATAAATCTTGGAAAATCATCTCTAGTCATGGACATTGATTTGTACTGCGTAAACCACATACCCATGGTGCCCAAAGGTGATTATTTGAGTTATGTTTAGTTCTGAGTTTTCCCACGCTTTTGTTTGTTACTTTTATTTGACAAATAGTCACTACAAAATCTAATGTTAGACTAGCGTTTAAATCCTGCAAGTTTTGTAGTGGTTTATAGGTCTAGGTCCGTGTGTAAAGGGCTATATTTTTAAATTTTTGTGCATCTTTAAATCAAAATCAAATTAAAACTAATAAAATACAAAGACACATTTAAGGAGACAAGGAAACTTCTTTTGCCAGAATCAGTTTTAATTAGAGTGACCAGATTTTCAAAATGAAAAAAAAAAAAAAGACATTCCTGGTTTGGGGTGCTTGGTAATAATAAAACTGTGAAACAAGTGTGTAATTATGGAAAATTGTTATGCACTTGGCACTAATGTGAGTCAGAATAGTCACATTTTCTTTGTGTTTTGATCATTTTTAAGCAGCTTTTCTGTATTTTACCTAAAGAAACATAAATGTATGCCTCTCTTTACTGTTGGCAGGGATCAAGTTGGTCAAAAATAGGACCACCTGGGACATTTTCTTCTATAAAATTGGGACAAATCGCTGATTTTGGATAAATCTGCTGGGACAGGGGACACAGGGCTCAAAACTGGGACTGTCCCAGGTAAACAGAGATGTCTGGTCACCCTAGTTTTACTGCCATTCATTGAACAAAATTCACAAACTAGGAACTGGCTTCGGTGTTATAGTGCAACATAACAATAATAGAAAATATAAACTTTTATATAAAAAAAGGCCTTAAATGCATTAAAAGAAGGTAAATAAAATGTTTGAATAAATTAATTGAACTTGAATATAGCGATGGGGGTGTTAGTCAGGACTGTGAGTCTCCTGAAGTCCCTCATCATCATCTCCACTGTCTTCTGGGGGCGTTGAGCTCCAGATTGTTACCACAGCACCAGGTCACCAGTCGGTCCGAGATGAGCCCGAAGAGAGTGGTGCATCTGCAAACTTGCAGTATAGGACTATGTGTTTTAATTGCCCCTTGGAGATAAATCGTGTCATAATGATTGATTGGGTAATTAGGTGTTTAGAGATACATTACTTAGACTCTACCTTCTTTTTTTCCTACGCGAAGATAGATACATTTAATAGTGTAACAAAATCAGACTAAAGTGGACTGTGAATCTAAAGATGAGCTTACAAGTAATTCCTCAGGCTATTGTTCAGTAAATTCCTCTTTCATCTAACTAGGCACAGCAAGTTAAATGTACTTTAGTTTTCATTCATAGAACTCATGTTGTGAAGCTGTGCCAACAAATCAGTCAATGCTTCAGATCAGAAATATGTAACCCAGGGTGGTCCTGGGCACGGGCGGACAGGGTGGCATGAGTACTAGAAAATAATTGCCCAGGGGAGTAAATCAGTGTCAGATCGCCACTGTAGTAAAACCATGCAAACTGACTGCCTTGTATTTTACTAATATGTATGTTGTGAATGTTACTTATATACACAAGTCTCCAATCTTTTTCCTCTGGTGAGCTACTTTTACAAGATAAATTGCCAGAGAGTTACTAGTTTTAGCTTTTACAAGAAATTGAGCATATATAAGAGCCACGGCGATCCTTAGATGAGCTGCAGTTTGAGGCCTATAAAACATAAACCATTATCCATTTATTAGTGTACAATGTTAGGCATCAAAATGATACATGATTTAATTAATCAAATTTTACTTATTCAGCACAATACGTGTAATTCAGAAATCCCTTGGGGAGCTACTTTAAAAGGTGTGGAGAGCTATTGGTGGCTTCTGAACTACAGGTTGGAGAGCCCTGAGTTAGAGTAAAAACAGGTTCTATTCAACAATAATGACATGCACAAGGATTTGAATATTTATTAGTGTTTGAAAAAAACACAGAAAAACTTTTGTTCAGATTAAATTCAAACACATCGTAACATGTGGAACAATAAAATAATACAGCTTGGTCATTCCAGGTCGACAAAACCAAGGCCCCTGCACTTAGAGCTCAAAAAATGCTGGAAGAAACAAAACAGGTGTCCAGGTGAGCACAGACTGAATGAACAGAGGGAGGATGTAGAGACGCCCTGGGAGGATCAGGGAATGAGGGAGGTAGTAAAAGAAGTACCAGAATAGACTGGGAAATGGAGCTGGACTCTTGGCAATAATATGTCACTGTTGAAGTTACTTGTCTCATTACCTGGTCCCCGAAGGGTTGACCAGGTTTTGTATTCACCCTATGTGTCTGTGTCTGTGTGTGTGTGTCTGTCCACAGCGATAATTCCGCCATTCGTCACCGATCGTCATCAAATTCGGTACGTGGGTCAAGCCCCTGTGCCCGATGCTGCAAAAAAAAGTTTGGTAACGATCTAAGGTCATTTGAGGTCACATGGGTCAATTGAAAGGTCACGCCATTATAAAGGATCGGCAATTTTGGCAATTTCTGAACCATCTGCGGGCTAAAATATTCACCCAATCATCGCACAAGTTGGCACACACATAACCGGGGTACACTGGATGTTACAGGTTCAAACCGGTCAAGATCACTTGAAGGTCAAGATAACCAAGGTCAAATATGCGTTTTCAGTCATAACTCCCCAAAGGATCGAGCTAGAGCAATGGGAGTGGTCTCAAAATCTCAGAAAAAATAGTATCTATTTATAATTCTGTGCCTTTGTATAGTAAAATATGAATAGTTTTCGAGATAATCGCTAATTAGAACAGTTCCTTTCTCTTTCAGTGTATGCCGTTATAATTCTAATTGGAACAAAAATGTCTTCTTTTTTTGGGTGATACACGACACACTGATCAACAGTCACACAATTAACATATACAGAACTCATGAATAATGACATTTTCGCTAGTAAACACAGACATTCTCATGCATGACCAATATCACACAAATGTTCATGGGCCTGTACAGATACACATGTTGCATTGTGGATATAATGATCATTTAATATGGGCTGGACTCCTCATAAACTGCTTCTGTGGTGATGAACTGCCCCCACAATGCCTCATGGGAGACCAGGTTGCGCTTGTTCAAGTTGATCTTAGTCTAACTGACAAGTAATGTGCTTTTTTCGTCCTGAAAGTAACTGTTACTTTACCACAATCATTAAGATCGCTGTGAGTAAAGGAAACTGGAGCTGAATGCAAGTGAGCCCTAGTGTTAGAATTTACAGTGAGGGCCAAACTCATTTTCCATAGAGAACAATAAATATTTAATTAAACGTCTAGGTGTTTAAACGTAATATTTTTTCAGCGGTAAAACGGCAGAATGAACTTAACAAATAGAAGTAACCTTTTCTGCAGCGTTTAATTTGCTGGCCTTATTTACCCCAGCACTTTAAAACTATGAAATTGAAAATAGCACTATTAAGAAGAAGCAATTGCTACTCCTGGCACATAATAATAAAAGTTGAGAAAAACAAAATGTCATTACCAAATCGGTGGCTGCCTGACATGGATCATTTCTCTGGCTCATAAAACAAAATCAATTTAAAACACAACACAAATACTGGCGCAAACATCCGTGACTAATCATGAGGCAAAACAACTGTTCCTCTCATCCTCCTGGAGACTTTGAATCGTTTTCAAACTTTAAGGACATGCTTTTCTTCCTAATCCACGAAAGGGAATTGAAAAGTGTTGCACAGGCTAATTGAATTTAGGCCAATGTACTGTCAGGCTTAGCATAAAGTATGTTTTTCCTGAGCGACTGGTTATGCAGTTAGAGTTAGAATTGTAAGAGATAAAGTAATTGCATTGTATAATTTATTTCTGTAAATCAGGGACTGCAGATGGAAACTAACAATTTTGCTATAACCTGGTAAGGAACATGTCTGTACATTGGATCTTCAAATTAAGACTACTGTATTTTTCTGACTAAAAGTCGCACTTTTTTTCATGGTTTGCGTGGTCCTGCAACTTATACTCTGGTGTGACTTATATATTAATTTTTTCAGACTGACAGCTGCGAGAGGGTGCTTTAGACTTGTGTGTCAGTATCTAATACTCCTATTACTCTTGTACCACTGTCACTGCACTCTACTGTGCATGTCTCCTGTAGAAAGAGCCACTGTCTCACTTCAAATAGTGAAATGTTCATCCGAAAGCGGTAATCGAGCAGCAGAAAGAAAGTTTGGAGTGAGCGAGAAACTTGTGAGGGACTGGTGGAAAGCGAGGATGGAGAGTACAGCTTCACGGCAACCGACCGGGTGCACCATGTAACTTTCCTGGAAGTGACTGGATGAATCGACAAAGCCTGAACTTCAATGGCAATCAAAACCATCCTTCAAAAAGGCCGGAATAATTCTAACTGGAACTGATGCTGAGTCTGGCGACACCTACACAGAAGAGGAAGCTTCGCTCTGTTTACCTCATGGATCTATGGTTTATGTCTGGAGGTTGCACAGAAGTGACACAGAGGATGAAAAATTCAATGGATTTAGTGATTTGGAGTGAGATCGTGAGTTTGGTAAACTTATATTATGTTGTTTATGCTATAATTATCTGAATAACTGTTAATATGTTCATTTAACATATTAACACCTGTTCAGCCTGTTGTTTGGTTCTATTGTTACTAGAACTTGCATTTCAACATGAAATGTCGGTTCCTGGTCTCTGATTTTACAAAACACATTTCCCCAAAAAAGTGTGACTTAAAAGTCCGGTGCAAATTATATATGTTTTTTTTCTTCTTCGTGCACATTTTTTCAATAATGTATACATCATAGACCAGACATGTCAGACTCAGGCCCGGGAACCATATTTGGCCCACAGCTCATATCAAATATGTATTAGAGTTGACCCACCGGCTGACACGCCAGTATGGTTCATGCACTGCTAATACTGCTACTACTAATACTACTACTACTAATACTACTACTTTCATAAACTTGTAATGAGAACAGATGCCAAGTATTTGTATCTGCTTTGGACCCATGTGTATCAAAGTAAATCACAGTCCAGCAAACTGAGCTTGGATGAGTGTTTTCTTTATGATTTTTGACTGTTCACAGTTGAAAGATTGGATTTTCAGTGGAGCAAATTATTATTTTTGACTGGTTGTTGGCTTGTGAAAAAAAAAAAAAAAGAGGAAAAAAAAAAAAAAAAAGGAATTCAGAGAGTTCAAAGGCTACAGATAGACTATAGAGACATTATTTATTTGAAATGCTGTTATTATTTTATATTATGCTTGTTCTGGATTCAATGTTTAAGCAAAACTGTTATTAAACATTTATTTTAATAAGAAAAGGTTTAACATTACATACCTCGAAAGAAGAAAAAACATGCAGATGTTGACATTTTTCAAAAAATATTTAGTTTGGGCCACAACTTCCCAGTTTTTAATTTTGGCTCCTCTGTGAATTTGAGTTTGCATTTATAAATGGATAGATCTAACCCTCTAGCCGACGTGTTCCAAATAAGAGGTGACCGTGGGCGTGCTTCTGGCTCCACTGACTCTGGCTCCAGTTCACTTTGTATAACGAAAACTTTGCCTCTCACTCTCCGTTAATGGTGCCCGGAGTCAGGACTAAACACGGGGGAGTCAGCGTTTCAGATTCTTGCAGCTAAAACCTGGAACAGTCTTCCTGAACATGTGAGGCAGAACTCTACTCTGACTCTGTTTAAATCCAGGCTCAAAACCGTTCTGTTTGGCTATGCATAAGACTGAAAGGCTTTTTTATTCCACACTCTCTAATTTAATGTCTCTCTCTTTTTAATTTTATAATGATTATTTATGTTTTGATTTGTTTTTATTGTGATTTTAATGTATTTCTTATTCTGTAAAGCACTTTGAATGACTTTGTGTACGAACTGTGCTATACAAATAAACTTGCCTTGCCTTGATAAATTCCCATTCCTAATATGAAACTAAGCTCCAAAGTCAGCTTCATTTGACTGGAGATGAATGGATGACTTTATGCAGTCTGCGGTACATCCCGGTGTGCAACTTTAATCCACAATCTCCATCGTTAGTTTCTATGTGATTTCTCCGTCATTATCCCTGCCGTGTGGGGTTTGGAGGTGCATTCTGGGATTGTGTGACGTCAACTGCAGGAGTTCTATGGCACACAAAGCCAGTTTATTGCAGACTCCTTTTGGTCGTAGGATCTGGCAACCCACAAGGAGCTCATTCTGCTTTCTGACTCTATTAAGCCTAAAGGGGATGTACTTGATTTTGGACCATGATAGAAGAACAACAGTGTCTCTGATTGGCTAAATTTGTCTGTCCCTGAAAGTTGTTTCCTTGCGTTTCTGATTATTAGGTCCATAATTCAAGAAGAACAACATGCACAGCAACCAAAATGTCAAGTGAACTACAAGAAATCAGAAAGTAAGAAGTCAGATACTGGTCCTTTAAGAGCCAAAAGACAAAATTATAAACATGAGCATCTCTTACATCAGTTGGACATATGGATAAAAACAGGTTTTGAAAAATCCTATATTTCAGCTACTTTACTGCCCACTGTGCCTGTTATGAAGCCCCTCTAGGCTACTGCTTTTTTATTATTTATTACAACACATAGATCATACATCTGAATACTCCATTCACAAGGGGAAACATCACAGAAAAAGTTGTTTGAAAGTAGTTGTTTTAACTTCTAATAGACTAATAGAACAATAGGCCTTTTGCTATAACTTATGAGACTTGGGAAAGGGCCCATATAGTACATTATTTTCTGATCAATGTTATAATGTTTTCTCATCACAAAAATACATGTAGTTGTGTTTTGTTTCGTACACACATGTTCAACACACAAACCCTGCATATTTAGGCTGAGTTCTTCTTAAACAAAAAACATTGTTCCAACTTGTCATGTCACGTGGTAATACAGCAAATGCTCTACTCCATACACCTTCACTAGAATCATTTGGATTATTTCAGCTCTACATTTATATGATGATGGTCTGAAAAGAAGATGCAAAAACTGGTGTCGCGTCTTCACTTTTTATTCCACGTTTAGACAGGCAGACGGATATGTTAACGCAAAAATGTGTGGAATTGGATTGGGGATACTTCTGCTTAAAGCAACAAGGGTGGGCATATGGAAGTTTTCAAGCCATGCATTTTCATCAGCTACTCCTTTTTTTGCTGATCCTTCTCTGTTCACTAATAGTATCTCTGCATATTCTGTACATTTGTTGGGAGCCTCCTGTAAGTTTATTAGAGCTGCCAGGGCAGTTTGAAGGTCCGGCACGTGGAAATGATCTGACCTGTTTGTTTCTGTGTACTGTATGTATGTGACGTAAATGTGTACGCGACCTGAGCAGATCTGACCAGAGTTTTGTTTCTTGGGCAGTGTAGACAGAAACACTATGGTGGAGCATATTCAACTTTTCCACTCTGGAGGGTAGTGTCAGATTTTTTGCATTTTTAAGCCCCCAAAACGCCATCACCGTCTAAACGAAAGGCATTTCCGATAAAATATTTTGTTGTTTTTACCCACAAGCATTCTTGTGTAAACAGGCCCTAAGAGTAGCTGTGAAAACTATCATTTCATGACATCACAAGGTGGAACAGAGCATTTTAAGCTTTGCAGAAGACAGACTAATAATAAAAGTTTACTCAAGCATGTGTGAGTGAAACAACAACTCAACTCCAGGTCTGTTTTTGATGAGGGAACAACATTATAACATGGCTAAAAGCTCACAAGTGTCAAATTTTTTGTAATACAGGGCCCTTAAGCGCCACAGAAGTGTTTGTGTTTCTAGCAAATATTTTGAAAGATGCAACTTTACAGAGAAAATGTGTGGTTGTAATTTAGCTTGAACCAAAAAACTCAAAAATAAGACAAATATGAGACAAACAGAAGCCTATAAATTGCCCTGAGGATTAACAGTGCTAACAGTGCTAACATATTCTTCACTTTTGGTTGGCTTTTCAGTAAAATGGAGCTCCCCTTTAAAGGTGCACTGCGCAGCTTTTCTAGAGGAGGATCTGTCACCTGTTTCTCTCATGGGCGCAGGTTTGGTCTCAGCTTTGGTGGGGAGATTATCCAAAAGAAATCGTTTTTCAAAGTTTAGTGCGCAGTGTCTTCTGGTGCTGGCCCTGCCGCTTCCCCAGTTTAGGCTCCTGACACCACTAATGACATCACTCTGTTACAGCCAATGAAACAGCGGCAGGTGTAACATTATCATCATATCACTGAATACATCTCAGAACGACTGATAAACAAAATGTGAACTAAAACATCTTCAATTAATTGGAAAAATATCAGAATAAATTTGTATTTTTGTTTATTACAATAAAATGGTAATACTGGTAGGGACTATTTTGTCTTCCCCAAATATTGGTTGTGACATGTCCCCACCGTCCCTATGTAAACCTACGCCCTTGACCTGTCTTCATGTCATTGTTCTGCCTGGAATGTTCCACAGTATGACATTAAACAGATACCTTATTACATTACAGGTGGCACTATAGCTCAAAAATACCAAGGAAAACAGACATTGTGACTGTGAGTGGGGTCGCCTCTCCGCAGATCTGACCTGTAACTTGTTCTGGTTTGGTCTCCATGAAGATAGAAAGGTTTAATATGTCACACTGTGAAACATTCCAGACCAATCAATACCATACATGGAGAAAAGCATTTGACAGACACTCTAACAGGAAAGTTACACAATGCACCTTTTACATTATAACAGAACCCAGTCATTAAGCAGGAGATGAGCTCAGGCATATTTCCACTAAGCATTCTCATGATTGCATTTAGGTCATGTGATCAAATTAGCGCTCACATTACAGGAGATTATCAGAGATCGCCAACTGGTAAATGTCCACACAGGGACACACAAACATCTCCGGTGCATCCTCCATAATTTGTGTCACCACTCATCCATGTGCACTCGTAATTATATTTCCTGTATATGTTTTCATTTCAGCCTGCCTTTTTACATCTAGAGAACAACAACTGAAATCAGCTAAAGCCCTCCACACACTACAGAATCTTTCAGTCTTAAAGGTCCTATAGTAAAGAACATTGACTCTGATGGGCTTTAAGAAAGGTTAGAATGCTGATACCTCCTTAAAACATACCTGGAGTTGTGTTTTGTTTTGTTTCATTCACACATGTTTGAGTAATTCTGCGTTATCACTGTATTTTTTAGAATATAAGTTACACTTTTTTTCATGGTTTGGGTAGTCCAGCAACTTCCACTCCAGTGTGACTTATATATTAAAATGTTCACACTGACAGTTTTGAGAGGGCGCTCTAGGCTTGTGTGTCTGTATCGGCTACTCCAGTTCTGTACCACTGTGACTTAGTGCTCTACTGAGCATGTCTCCTACAGAAAGAGCCGCTGTCCTGTCTGTATCCTGTCAGTCGATTGCACCATTACTTCTGTACCACTGAAAATTTCAATTTTAACTGACTTCATTGACAAGCAAAACCATCCTGTTGGGATTCAGAAGGGCCAGAATAACGTGAACTGATGCTGAGTCTGACGACAGCTACACAGAAGAGGAAGTGGCACTCTGTTTACCTCTGGAGGTCGTGGAGTAGCTCAGAAGTGACACAGAGGATGAAGAATTCAATAGATTTAGTGATTTGGAGTGAGATGGAGAGTTTGGTAAACTTCTTCTGTTCTGTTGTTTATGTTATATTTTTCTGAAGAACTGTTCATATGTGACGTTAACAGTCTGTTGTTCTCTGGTCTGTTGTTATTACTAGAACTTGACTTTCAATATGAAATGTCGGTTAGTGGTCTCTCATTTTATAAAATAAATTTCCCCCAAAAAGTGTGACTTATAGTCTGTTTTTTTTTCTCTTCTTCATTACACATTTTAGGCTGGTGTGACTTTTACTCTTGAGTAACTTATAGTCCAAAAAATATGGTACTCTGTCTACATCCCGCTCACAGTCAGAATGCCTGTTTTTCTAGGTATTTTTGAGCTTTAAAACCACTTGTAATTGAATTAATGTAAGGTAGAGGTGTTTAATATCATACTGTGGAACATTCCAGGCAGAACAATGACATCTTCATAGAAATCAAATCCTACTGAAAAGCGAAAGAAGAACTCTTTAAGTGTTAAACATGTGTGAACGAAACAAAACACAACTCTGGGTTTGTGATGAGGAAACATTATAACATAGGTCAGAAAATAGTGTTTTGTGGCCCTTTCCCATGTCCTCCAAGCTGTAGCTAAGGGCCTATTGTTCTATTAGTCTATTAGAAGAAGACAGAACATTAAACAACTACTTTCAAACAACTTTTTATGTGATGTTTTCCCTTGTGAATGGTGCACAGGGAGTATTCAAATCTGTGGCCTGAGTGTAGTTATAAATAATAAATAAAGCCGTGGTCTACAGGGGCTTTACATCAGGCACAGCTCTAAATTAGCTGAAGTATAGGGTCTTTTCAAACTATACCTGTTTTTATCCACATTGAAAACTACCGGTCAAAGTTTTAGAACACCACACTTTTTCCAGCTTTTTATTGTTTACTGTTTACTCTTGACCAAAACATATTCTAAACTTTTGATTCATGAAAGTGTCCACCTTTGGCAGATATATATTGGTTAAGTCCTGGCTAAATCCTGTTTAAGACCTGTTTTTAGTCCTGTTTTTAGACCCGTTTTAGTCCTGTTTTTAGACCTGTTTTTAGACCTTTTTTTAGTCCTGTTTTAGACCTGTTTTAAACCTGTTTTAGTCCTGTTTTTAGACCTGTTTTGGACCCATATTTAGACCTGTTTTAAACCTGTTTTGAGACCTGTCTTAGACCTGTTTTTAGACCTGTTTTAGACCTGTTTTAGTCCAGTTTTTAGACCTGTTTTAGACCTGTTTTTAGACCTGTTTTTAGACCTGTTTTAAACCTGTTTTGAGACCTATTTTAGACCTGTTTTAGTCCTGTTTTAAACCTGTTTTAGACCTGTTTTAAACCTGTTTTGAGACCTATTTTAGACCTGTTTTAGTCCTGTTTTAAACCTGTTTTAGACCTGTTTTAAACCTGTTTTGAGACCTGTTTTACACCTGTTTTAGTACTGTTTTTAAGCCTGTTTTAAACCTGTTTTGAGACCTATTTTAGACCTGTTTTAGTCCTGTTTTAAACCTGTTTTAGACCTGTTTTAAACCTGTTTTGAGACCTGTTTTACACCTGTTTTAGTACTGTTTTTAGACTTGTTTTAGTCCTGTTTTTAGACCTGTTTTAGTCCTGTTTTAAACCTGTTTTAAACCTGTTTTTAGACCTGATACGCTTTCACAGCCCGGTATCAAATGACCCACGGCTCGGTACTGGTCCCCGGGCGAGGGGTTGGGGACCCCTGCCATAGACTCTATAAAGTCCCCGAATAGGCTCCAGTCAAGTGAAGCTGACTGAGGCTTACCGTTATGGGGAATTTGAAGCAAAGTTCCATATTAGAAATGAACATTTATTTAACAGACTAAATTGAAAAAAAAGAAAAGAAAAACAGGATCATGTAGAGCTGATAAATGTACAGTTTTGTTTTGTAGGTCAGAGAAACGTTCTTGTCATACTTAAGCCATCATCAAAGTGACATCGTCTTTTCAAACTCATCCATTTTTCACCAGGTCCCTTTTTATCTCTGCTGCAGATGAGATGATGACCTGCCACCCACCGCTTGGCACAGTGGACAGGGGGAGGCCACCCATGGGTGCTGGAGCCGTCAGAGCAGATTTACAGCGGGCTAAAATAAAGCGCGCTGCTGTTAAGTGTAGCGCGGCCCGGTTTGCCCTTCAGCTTTTATCTGCGCGTCCCCTGATACTGGAGCTTCATTAGGCATTCTGATCAGGCCTCTTACACCACGCTTCATATGGCAACACAGGACACAAACAAGTTCACTCTGACGCGCTGTAAACGGCAATGACTGTTTTATTATACACGTTTAAATTTACTCAAGAGCGTCTGATTTACATTATTGCAATACAAGATGTCCAAATTTCTGAGATTGTTGTGACTGTGCTCTTCAAATCACTTTCTCACCAAACCTGAAGCAGAAAATAACTTACGGTTTAACAAAATATGATGTCTGCCTTTAAATAAATCAAAATCTTTGGGTTTTGATAGCTTTTAGTTTTGTTACTCTATCCTGCAGCTTTTCCTTTACAAAATGATGTGATGATGATGGTTTATGTGGTAACTTTTCTGGTGGAGTGTCTACAAACCAACGTGTGTCCGTGGAGATTATTTTGCTTTCCCTAGAATTTCATAGTACAGCTTTGAAGTATTTCCAAAAAAAACAAGAAGGTGACACCACAAGGTCAAATTACAAGTCAGATTTGTGGAGACAGGACCCTCCTCACAGTTTTTATTTTTATTTTTTATTATTATTGAGGAGAAGAATAGAACACTTGTAATTGAATAGGTACAAGATAAGATAAATGCCATGCTGTGGAATATTCTGGGACTACAGCATCATCATCTCCATGGACACAAGCAGGTTTTAACATCAAGAAAGACTAGTTTGTTTGTGAAAAACCTACAGAAGTTAAGTGCTTTGTGCATTTGTGGACACGGAAGAAGTTTGTATTTGCAACTGAATATTGGATTTTCAGCTTGTTGCGCTGTTGTGATGTTTCGATCAATCAGATTCAAACAGTAGTCATGGCCCTCCATGTTTTCTGATCTCTTTCAGTGGGTTTAATCTTGCAAAACAATGAGCAATCATAATGTAACACCTGCAATTCACAGGTAGCTTTAGTAACAAAGCAAGCCAGTCAGTGTATGGGTCTTACAGCCATACGGCAGCGTTTATTTACAAAAAATATTAAAAGGTGCTTTTAACAAGTGAGGATACTACTGCAGGGGTGCGGCTCCACCCTAAAGCTGGGGTGAAGGAGACATGCTATAATGTGAGGAAACAAACAAGATTAATACAAAGAAAACCATTACCACAACTGAAAACACCCATTTACAAGTGCCACCATCACCAATAACTATAAATAAGGTCACCCTCTATGTGAGCCCCCTCCACACCCAGCTACCTCCAGCCCACACCCACTGCAGAGCTGTAATGAATTAACAATCAAAACTAAAACTCAAAAACGGCAACCAGCACTGAGCCTCTCTCATCTGGACTGTTAAAACCCAGAAATAGCCGTGTGTTAGGCCTGCTCAGGAAGAGGAAGTCACCTAGTTCCCCTCTGACCTTTGTGGTCTCTGCCATGTGACACCTGTGTCACATGGCAGAGACCACATGATCAGCTACCTTGCCACAATAAAGACAGGAGGGAGACCTGGTGCAGATATAACAATCTCTGCCTGAATCCTTTAAAAACAAATGAGTTGATTGTGGACTTTTGGAAGAACATGAACAGCTGCTCACTGCCCCCTGTCTACATCATGGGCACAGAAGTTGAAGTGGTGTCCTGCTGGAAATACCTGGGTCTGCACATCACTGACAGGTTAACGTGGTCCACTAATGCAGCCAACATGGTAAAGAAGGCCCACCAACGCCTGGACTTCTTGAAGAGACTCAAGGCTGCTGGACCAGGCCTCCAAGCTCTCATTTCTTTTTATAGATGTGGGCTGGAGAGTGTGCTGACCCGGGCCATCACAGTTTGGTACGGCCACTGCTCAGCCCAGGACAGGTAGACGCTATAGCATGTGGTCAGAATGGCAGAGAAGATCACCGGTTGCGACTTTACACCCATCAGTGACATTTACGAGGAGCGCTGCAGGAGACGGGCCTGCAGGATCATGCACCCCTCCCACCACCTGTTTTTCCCTCTGCCTTCTGAGAGGAGAACATCAAACCTAGAACATCTCCGCTGAAGTTTCCCAAGGCTGTCAGACTTTTGAATGGTACACACTGACCTCCTGCTTAGGCTGCATCTCTATCTTGTCACATGTTTTTCTTGGACTTGGTCTGTTGGAGCTGCTAAATGTTTGTGATGTACTTTTTAATATTGCCTGTTTATTTATTTTTTAAATCTCTCTTGATCACTGGGCCTCGAGCGACACATTTCGTTCTGTCATGTGTTTCTCTCGCATGCTTGAATGACAAATAAAGAACCTTGAACCTTGAGAGCCATCGCAGATTGATAACGCGTAGAATCAATTCAGAGTGACACAAATATAAATCTCTCTCGCCAGCGACTAGCTCAGGAATCAGAATACACGAGACGGTTCACAAAAATCCCGGAAGAGCGAGTTCAGGCACCAGCCAATCAGCGAAGAGCCATACATTCTCTTTTGGCAACGATTCCCGAGATCAAGGATTTAAAGCCGGAACAAAGAGAATGTTTGGTGAATTTTGGTTTGGTGGATTTGGGCAAAAGCTTTATATATCAGTTAGCTCCGTTAGCGACGCATTACATACGTCACAACCAAATAGCGGAGATTGGTTAAATGAAAAAAAGTACCCGCCTACCGTCGAGCGAACAAATTCTAATGCTGCGAGGTCAGACGGTTTCTTCGAAGTGAAACCGGTTGATGAATCAGGCTAATATTAATCTGGCATGAACCTGATTTTTACTGTCTATAAAGGTAAAAATCAAAACAAGTTCATTTTAAACAGTTTGCAGTGGTTCAAGTAGTTCCTCACTTATGCATTCTGAAGATCTTAATTATTCACCTCAATGTGTTTTAAGCGCTTCACTACTTTCAGAGAAGAGAGATGAGTTTTGACATGACAGAAGAAGAAGTTTTGCTGAAATAAAAGCAGGTACATTGCCTTTAACCTCTTAAGGAACATTGCAAGCTCATGAAAATAAAATGTCATGTCATAATTGTAGAACTCAAAGCATTTGTAGAATATGTTCACATGTGCAATGTCAGTGTCCCTTGTTCCTGACGCTAGATTAACCATCGTGCTCTATTACACTTGACACGACAAGGCCTTAAACAACTCTCATCCTGGTACTTTAACACAACTGAGCTACTGCGGCAGTGAAAATCAATGTTTGGACAGATCTATTAGATATCTCTGTTTACATCAAGTGTCTTTCTCTTAGTGTTGGCGATGAAAGGATTAGAGGAGACTGTGCTATGGAGGTGGAATGAAGTTAGTCCATTACAATACAGTAGGCCTAAGCTTAAAGTAAAAAGCAATGTAAAAACTGTTATACTAAGTGTTATTTTGTGGATTTCTAAATTTTCAGTTGTTCATATAAATAATAGATGTTGTTTATATGTTGCATTGAGGCAAATCCTGCGTGTCTGAATACATTTCCATAAAAGATTATCTGTTTTTGTGCATATGTGTGGGATGGATGTGGTGTCACGTGTTTACAGTAATGTGCAGTTGTATTTTTTTGAATGCTGCCTAAAATTCACATTTATAGGTTTAGAGTAGATGGGCAAAACCAAACAAATTGCATATTTTACCAGCAACATGTATTTTTGAGAAATTAAAACACCTCTAATTGAATAAATCCACTGTATTAATGGCAGTGGAACATTTCAAGAAAAAGGTTTAAGATCTCCATGGAAACAAGTAAGTTGTGGAGCCTCTCACCAGAAAAGTTACGAAATGCACCTTCACAGACTATATAAAGAAGTGAACTAAGGGAGTGTGATGTCACCTACAGTGTTAGACTCCATCCAAATGAAGCTCATCGAGGCCTGCAGTAATAGGGGCGAATTTAGAGCTGAGTTCCAGTTTTGGAATTTCGACCAAGAGTACCATAACGCCCAAAGAGCCAGTCTGGAAAGAGGCAGCTGAAGGTAACGCCCCTCCCCGCCAGCACCACTGCTTTACAGGTGGTGGGTACTTAGCAACACTGTCAATCAAACCTGTTGCTAACAACAGTCTGAGCGGCTTCAGGGAAAGAAGGATGTCAGCTGATTTGTCTGCTAGAAATGTTCACATCCTGATCTACGAAGAAATTAAAACACCAGCGTCATGTACAATGGGTTAAAAGCAACATTTAAGACCAAAATGGTAAACGGAGCGCTGCTTCCTCTTCTGTGTAGCTGTTGTCAGACTCAGTTTCAGTTAAAATTATTCCGGCCTTTCTGAATCCCGACAGGATGGTTTCGGTTGTCACTGAAGTCCAGGCTTTGTTGATACATCCAGTGACTTCCAGTTGCATGGCGCACCCTCCTGGTTGCCACGAAGTTTCTTGCTCACTCCAAACTTTCTTTCTGCTGCTCGATTACCGTTTTCGGCAGCAGATTTCTCTACTAGCAGCTTGTAATCTGCAAAATATGGGGCATTTGTGTTCAATCCTCTAAGTTGTCTTTATAAGTTTGTTTAAATTAAAAATTTTCAGTGGTACAGAAGTAATGGTGCAGTCGACTGACATGATACAGACATGACAGCAGCTCTTTCCACAGGAGTAATAGGAATAGCTAATACTGACACACAAACCTAGAGCGCCCTCTCACGGCTGCCATTGTGAAGATTTAAATATATAAGTCGCACCAGAGTATAAGTTGCAGGACCACCCAAGCCATGAAAAAAAAAAGTGACTTATAGTCCAAAAAATACAGTATGTCAGTTTTTATCATGTCAGTCTATGTGCACAATGAAGCACTGAGCAAATAAAATCACTTTCGCATTAGTAAAAAAAAAAAAAAAAGTATTTAAAAGGCTATGCACAATACTGAACAAGGAATTTTAAGTAGCTAATATTATCCAACTTCCTCCTGTCAGTTTGCCCTTTCTCTTTGACTCCCATCCAATTGAAACACCCATTTGCACCCATTAATCTTATTTGAGGAGCTGTTCTTGAGTAAGGTGACAAAGGTATTACTAACTCAAGTGCGAAATTGAATGCTGCATCTTTAAAGTGGAATTACAGTTCAGAGGGCTTAGGGACAATTTGGCGAGATTTGGAGATTTGTTCATTGAAACATGTGAGAAAAAAGTACACTTTAATCCTAGATTTAGAGAGCTAGAAGTGAGGAGTACTAAACCACCCGCTACTGCTGAATGGTCCCAAATGACTTTTCCACTGGTGATGGGAGCCCAGCGCTTAGCAACCTCTCATGTGAGCGAATCGTCATACCAACAGGTCAGCATCCCATTGGAGCGAGAAAACGCCTCTCCTCTGAAGCGCTGCCAAAGATCAGTCTGCAGAGTTCAAAACACAAACGCAAGATACAAGAGGGTCAGATCTGCACATCAGGGCCAGAAATATCAGAGCTGCCATTTTATAACCCGAGGATGTTTTTTGAGTACACACACACACGCACACACACTCAAAAAAAGAAACAAAGAAAGAAAGAAAGGAATGATGTCATCTCATCCACTTCTGAAGAAAATAATTTGGGTTTCAAGACAATCTATTTTAAAGGGTTCATATTACTCTATTTTCTGATTGACGTTTGTAGTGGACCAAACAGAAAGGCAAAGGCAAAGTATAAAAATAAGTTTAAATTTAATAAAGTCAAATAAACGTAATTTGACAAAGGCTCAAATCAGGTAAATCATTAAATTAAATCAAACTGAACAGAACCAAACTAACCCAACCAGACAAAGAACAGGGATGTTTAAATACATCAAGAGTCCAAATAAAAATGAACACAAGAGAGGTGAATTACACTAAAAAATTCACTAAAAGTACAAACTTAATCAAAGTAACAAGAAAGCAGATAAGTATAATACAGAAAATAATAAGTCATAATAAAGTAAGCTTAAACAAACTAGACAAACATTCTCTTTGTTCCAGCTTTAAATCCTCGATCTCGGGAATCATTGGCAACACAGAATGTATGGCTCGTCGCTGATTGGCTGGTGCCTGAACTCGCACTTCCAGAATTTTTGTGAACCGTCTAGTGTATTCTGATTCCTTACCTGGTCTGCTCTTCCTGATTCCAAGGTTCCATATAGGTCAGATTCTAAAAGAAGTCCTCCATTGTCTTTAAACTTCATACACCTTCACTAGAATCATGTAATAATCAAGGTAAAGGTAAAGGGTACCTCCTTGGCGGAGGTAATAACAAATATAAAATCGCCTACAACTTAAATGTCACTGGTGAAAACAACCTGCATAGGCTCATGATGTCTGCACTACTGTCCTATAGTGACCTGCCACATGAAGGGACACGACACACACACACACACACACACACACACACACACAAACACACACACACACACACACAAACAAACACACACAAACACACACACAAACACAAACACACACCTTCATCATCGTCATTCAACCTGAGAACGCGCGTGGACCACGTTTCTTTCCGTAGTTACTGCGCGGACACCGACGTGCTCCCGTGAGCCGCATACGTTTTCTCGCGTACGCTGCGTAAACCGCGCTTCCTCCTGTGCGCCTCTAAACCAGATCTAAAACCAAGACTAAAACCGGGACTAACCCAGTCCAGGACTAAACCAGGACTAAACCAGGACTAAACCAGGACTAAACCAGGACTAAACCAGAACTAAAACCAGGACTAAAACCAGGACTAACCCAGTCCAGGACTAAACCAGGACTAAACCAGGACTAAACCAGGACTAAACCAGAACTAAAACCAGGACTAAAACCAGGACTAACCCATTCCAGGACTAAACCAGGACTAAACCAGGACTAAACCAGGACTAAACCAGAACTAAAACCAGGACTAAAACCAGGACTAACCCATTCCAGGACTAAACCAGGACTAAACCAGGACTAAACCAGGACTAAACCAGAACTAAAACCAGGACTAAAACCAGGACTAACCCATTCCAGGACTAAACTAGGACTAAAGTAGGACTAAAGCAGGTCTAAACCAGGATTAAAACCAGGACTAAAACCAGTGATCTCATATATAAAGCATTTCTCTATCAATAATATTTTTAATATGGTTAAGGAAAGACTGGACTTTTTATTGTCTTTAAGTAGACAAAAGTTATTATGTTCAGATTTCCTCGTCTTTGCTACTTTACAGCAAACAGTTTCTTATTCATGGAGACTCAACAGCCAATTTGGAGAGATTTGTTAAACAATAAATGACTTTATAAAGTCATTTTTTTTTTTGTTCTATATCAGTCTTTTGATCTGCCACAATAATGTAATAATGAATTTAAATGAAAATACCTCAAATTGAAGGCTTTTCTCAGCTATTTTTTAGGTGAGATTAAAAATAGATTAATTAATTACAGATCATAATTAATTAATCTCTCAATTTTTTTTTATCGCATGACAGCACTAGTTATAGAGTGTTACTAACCTTTGTGTAGACATTTGACCACAGCAGTCCAGGCCGTGTAAAAGACTGCAGTTTGAGCATTAAACTTGTGGTGCACTTTATGATGCTTGACATTGTAGTAATGATCCACGGTTCACCTCTTCCCCTTTATTTTAGCATATTCACTTTACTCTGAGCACTAGCAGCAAGGTGAGCCAGTGTCAGTGCATGGAACTGCCAGGCGAAATGCACTTTGTTGTAGGCGGTGAGTTGACTTCACAACATTTGACCTTATACTTGTATGATGTATGCATGCCTGTAACCATGCCAACAAACAAATGCAATGAGAGAAACTATAAATAAATAATAAACAGTTTTGCCAACAATTTGTTGTATAGATCCACCTTGGCACCATGTGTAAATGACAGCTGAAATAAAACTAAGACAGGAACATAAGAGTCGTGTTGTCTTGACCTTTACAATGAACAAATTATGTTTCCTTTAAATGCCATGTTAATAATAATAATAATAATAAATAAACTAAATAGGCCTATGTCATAAATGAAGATAGCATTACTTGACAGCTGTGTGAGAAACTGCATTTTTCACTGCCAGCTCAGTCCTTGTTATCTTAGCCTATGTCTGCACAGGTATAATACTCCCTACGACAGAAGTAGTATAGCCAGACTGATGAGTCCTGTACTGATGACATATAAGCTTTTCCTGCAATTGAACTGCAGATTCATGCCTCTTTTATTCTATTCCAGCTATTGACAACTACAGTTTGTTATATCAGAAAATTACCTTTTATATTTTTTACTTTCTTCCATTTGAGAGAAGATGCTAGCCTAAATATGCAGGATTTGTGTGTTAAAATGTGTGAATGAAACAAAACACAACTCCAGGTATGTTTTAATGATGAAACAATATTATTAATGTTGTGGTGGATACTTCTGCTTCAACTCCACAATGTTAGTATTATTTCATTTACATTTACAGTTAATTAAAGCACGCATAGTTTAATTTAACTTTAACTTACATTCTAATTTGGGTGCACATATTTTAATGAGTCTGAATTTTCACTTACACTTGTTTTTTTGTTTGAGTGGCCAGACGGAGGTAGCCAGGTTGGCACCACCTAATGCCTCCACTCAATTTCATTTCTCTACAGTGACTAGGTCGGGAATCGGAATATACTAGACAGTTCACAAATACCCCGGAAGAGCGAGTCTGGGCACCAGCCAATCAGCAAAGAGCCAGATGTTCTGTGTTGGCAACGACTCCCGAGATCGAGGATTTAAAGCTGCAACAAAGAGAATGTTTGGTTAATTTTATCAAGGGGAAAGACGTTGTTGTCCTTCTTTCTACAAGATTTGGGAAAAGCTTAATATACCAGTTAGCCCCGTTAGTGATGCATTACATACATCATGACCAAATAGCAGCGATTGGTTAAATGAAAAAAGTACCCGCCTACCGTCGAGCGAACATATCCTAACACTGTGAGGTCAACCAGTTTCTATGAAGTGAAACCGGCTGATGAATCAAGCTAGCAGAACACTGGACCAACTCTTTACCTCCATCAGGTGCTTGAGGGTTCATGGGAGTTTGACCAACCAGTCAAAATGTGCTTTGTGAATCTGGAGACGGAATTTGACCGTGTCCCTTGTGGTGTCCTATGGGGGTTGCTCCGGTCATATAGGATCTGGGGCCCTTTGCTAAGGGCTGTGCGGTCCCTGTATGACCGGGGCAGGAGCTGTGTTCGCATTACAAGTCAGACCTGTTCCCAGTGCACGTTGGACTCCGAAAGGACTGCCCTTTGTCACTGGCTCTGTTCATTGTATTTATGGAGAGAATTTCTAGGTGCAGTCAGGGGCTGGAGGGGTCCAGTTTGAGGACCACAGGATCTCATCTCTTATGCTTGCAAATGATGTTGTCCTGATGACTCCATCGAACTAGGACCTGCAACGTGTACTGGGACGGTTTGGAGCTGAGTGTGAAGCAATGGGGATGAAAATCAGCTCCTCAAAATCCAAGGCCATGATTCTCGACAGGACAAAGGTGGCTTGCCCTCTCTAGGCGATGAAGAGTCCCTGTCTCAAGTGGAGGAGTTCAAGTATCTAAGGGTCTTGTTCACCAGTGAAAGAAGGACGGCATGTGTGATTGCATGTCCCACCAGGAGGAGGCTCTCAGGACACACTGGAGGGACTATGGCTGGCCTGGGTGTACCTTGGGGTCCTTGGGGTGAGAGGAAGTGTCTGGGGTGAGGGAGGACTGGGAGTACCTGCTTAGACTGCTGCCCCTGTAACCCAGCCTCAAATAAGTGGAAGAAAATGGATGGATGGAATAAATGTTCAGTTGATTACATCATTCACTGGGATATTTTGTGTGCAGCATGTAGGCCTATTTTGCATTATGCAGGGAGTCCCTTTTGCATTATTCACATGTTGTGTGAATTTCCATTGAGATTGCTGTAATTTGTCTCACCCAAACTGTTGTGACCATTTGATATTAAACCAAAAAACTGTCTCGAATGTGATTTCACCTTTTGGCAACCCACCTAATGTTCTACCCGTCATTTTTATAGCGGTCATTTCTGCTCATCTCCTTGTGATGTAATCCACTACACACTTGTCACACTGGTTTATCTCAATGAACATGCTTCCTTTTTCTCTCTCACCCAGTTTTAAAGACTTTTTATCTTTTACTTTTTGCTTTGGCGCTGTCAGATCATCCGCCCCCTCTCGTACTTCATGACGCCCACCAGTCGGCCCGGGCCAAACGCTACTGCTGCCACATGGAAACTGGCAGAATCAAAAGACTATCTCCCTCTATCTCATTCGCTCCTTCGCTCTCTCTCTCTTTCTTCTTTCTCTCCTTCTTTCCTTCTCTGTCCTCTCTTTCTCTCTATATCCTTTCTCTTTCTCCTCTTTCTCTCTCTCCTCACTCTCCTCTTTCTCTTTTCTCTCTATCCTCTATCCTCCTTCTCATCCTTTCTTTCGCTACATGCAATGCTTCCTCCTTCAGAACATGAGAGAGCACATGGGACTTATCTGAACTGTCTATTCTGATAACGGCAAAAGGAACACGCCGGGAGACAGAGCTACAGTGGGTTATGGAGGAAACGTGAATCATCGTGTGGAATAGAGCTACAGCGGTTTTACACAATAGGAACACATTGATTTTATGCTTGTGGTCTGATTTTCCAATGTAGTTTCATCCAGTTTCTGACACATCATGGCTTTTGCTTGATATTTAGTGATAATCTATGACACAGGTTTTCATTATACATTTAGTTCATTTCAAACCACAATATTGATCTAAAAGACTTAACAATAGAAACTGTCCCATTGATTTCACTTCATGTAAAAAACCTTTAACCTTTCTCTGCCTGCTGTGTCTCTGTTGTAAAGCGCAGAGCAGTGGGCATGTTTTATAATGATGACAACTTTGAACTGTTTCCATAGCAATTAACAATTTAAAACAAAGTGGTTGTGGGGAAGCTGGACAAAGTGGTCTAAGTAGGAGGCAGACGCAAAATGTCTGAAAAAAATTTATTCTTCCTTGCACCGTGAATTCGTGGAAACAAAAATAAAAAAATGACATATTTACAAAAAATAACTGTGATTAAATACAGGCAAACGCAACAGAAGTTAATGAAACAAAAGAAAAACCCCACACGGCTGCACTGATGGTGAACCCCGACTGGCTGAACTGCTCCCAGTTTATAGTTCCCAGACAGGATCTACCTCCCCCTGGGTCAGCGCCACCAAACACAGGTTAGCTCTTCTTGCAGCTTTTACACATTTTCTTATGAGGGCCTAAGTCCCCTTTAAATAACAGTGCTCAAAATAAACTAGAAACACTGAAATATGAAAAATTAAACAAACAAAATCCATAAAACAAAGGAGAACTGAAACCGAGGCTCCGACCTCCACATGGTCTGGCCCAAAACCTCCCCCAGAGACTACAAATATGGCTGACCCCTCTTTTGTCTCCAGAGCCTGTGGAGTAACAGGTAAGATGGTAAGTTGTATGTATGTTAAAATGAATAGATATAACCAAATAAAATAGTAATATTTAGCTGTTTAGTAGAGTATAGAAACAGATGTAAAATGAAATGAAATGTGAGTAAATAGAGACAAAGGCCCTCTTTGTCACAGTGGTATGTATTTCAAATGATGAAAAGTCATCAGAATATGACATATAACAGGAAGCTAAAACCCATAAATAGGGGGTAGGTGAAAACTGAATTTTTTAGAGCAATGACACCTCAAACACAAAACAATATGATTACTCAAATCTGCATGAATCACTCCAACTATAACTTAGAATTATACTTTATTTCTTACATACAGACCTGTTTATTTCACAGTAATGACCACTTTGCTTTTGGCTGCCGACATTTTCGACTGCAAGTAAGTAAGTAAGTAAGTCTTTATTTCTATAGCGCTTTTCACAGACATTTTCTGTCCCCAAAGACGCTTTACAGAGCATTAGTCAGCGTTATTCATTCATCATTCATTCATTCAGCATTATTCATTCACTCTATACACTGGTGATGGTAAGCTACTATTGTAGCCACAGCTGCCCTGGGGCACACTGACAGAAGCACGTGTCATGTGATGTTACTGTGACTTGTCTGGTCCTTGGAACAGATTGTGGCTCTGTCTTCCTACTTAGAGTCGTCGGGCTTCTTCAGAGCTGTTTCCCAATTGTGAGAAAGTTGGTATGCCCCCTCATTCTAAATTACACTCTAAAATCTGTTTAAATCAGCTGGCAGGGAATGTCAAAGCAACATCACATGACAATTCTGAGGAAGGCAGCAGAGTTCAGCCCAAACTGTCAAGGTATGAAATTTATAGAGGTCTGTATATAAGAATAAAAGTATAATCAATACAGAAGACCTAATAAACCTAACTGAACTAAATTAGAATTAGATAATTATGAACTAAAACATGGTTCAAACTTCTTACAAGTCAATTTTGCATGTCTCCTTAATTTTCTACATTTGTCTACTGATACATATACCTGTGAGTCTAGCTTGTGCATTCAGACGACACTGACTTCCTGATTTTTTCTCACCCCATCATTGTTTTACCCATACCCCACTGTGACCCCTGTGCCTTGGTGCCACTGATAAAACAACATATCATCCTGGTATACACACTAGCTTTGTTTCCAGCATAAATAATGAGTGAGCACAGTATATACAGATGCTCTGAGCTCCCTGCTCTTCAAATAGTCATGCATTATGGTTTGCACCTCTCTCCTGAATTCTGCAGTTTTCATCTTCCATATGGCCCACTTGTAAAACTTTTTAAAATCCAGATCAGTTTTTAAACCCACAGGGATTCAACACTTTTGTGATAAATGAACAAAGTACCTCATTAAAATATTGATGAGTTTTGCCATAATTATATTGTAGGTCACTGGAAAAAAAACGAATTTAATCTAACACTCAACTAATTGAATCCTATATTATGCAAAATGGACTTCGGCGCTTACCTGTTACCTCCTCAAAAACATACATGAAGTTGTGTTTTCAGTCACACGTGTTGGAGTAATCCTTTATTACTGTCTGCATCTCCAAAGCTTAAAATGCTCAGTTCCACCTTGTGATGTCATGTAGCTGTCAAGTTAACAGTTACGTTTTATCGTTCAGTAGAGTTTGGCAATTCCAAATATCCAAATGATTCTAGCTGTGAAGGCGTGTGGAGTTTAAAAACACAGTGGAGCACTTCCTGTATTACCACATGACATCACGAGGTGGAAGAGGTTTTTTTTTTTTTTATAATGTATGCAGGATTTGTGTGTTAAACCAGGCTGAGGACCAGGTATGCCTAGAGTTAGAAAGAGACACCTTGGCACCTTGTTGTTATTATTATTATTTATTATTATTCTGGTTGATTTGTGTATTATTTATGTTTTATTTCATTGTTCAGCACTTTGGTAAGATTTGGCTGTTTTAAATGTGCTATATAGATAAATTTAATTTGATTTGAAACATGTGTGAATAAAACACAACACGACTCCCGGTGTTTTTGATGGGGAAACAATATTGTAACACAGATTAGAAAATATAGGTCCATTAAAACTAAAACTCTGGAGTCCGAACACAGAAGAAGTTTATTCACCATCAGCGTGGGACCCAAGACACTGTGATATTGCCCGTTCCAGTCTAATCCAGTCCGGTCTGGCTGTGCTTCTGTTGTAGGGAGTATTATACCTCTGATGATGTAGGTCAACATAACAAGTGCTGAGCTGGCAGTGTGGGGCAGGCACAGCACAGACACATCATTTCACCGAGTTATTAGGTTCTTTTATTCAGAAGTTTTTTTTTTTTATACTAGTGATCTTTTTACAGTGGTCACGTGATGTTGCTGTGACGTGTCCGATAAGATGATTTATACAGGTTTTGGCACTGTCTTCCTACAGGTGGAGACAGGACGACAGCACCATCTGCAGTCCCACTTCCTCAGGACAGTATCCCAGGTGTGTGACAGTAAAAAAAAAAAAAAAAAAACCTCATCCCAGTTTATAGTTCCATCGGCACATTTCCATATTTCGATATGCCTCGTTAATCCAGCAGCGATGTTTGTTGTCTTCTGTCCCAATGATGTTTGCTCTGTCCCAGTCCATAATGTGCTTCTCTCTTTTACAGTGGTCAGAAATGGCCAAATTGAGTTGTTCCTGTTCTGCTTTGTGTTTTGTTGCTCGTGTGCACGCCTTCGCCGTTTCCTTCTCACATTCTGTCCTATGTTGCTTCTTTTGTGTACTTAAACCCCCCTCAGGATACTGTCCTGAGGAAGACTGCAGATAGCGCTGTCATCCTGCCTCCACCTGTAGGAAGACAGTGTCAAAATCTGTACATATATATAAATGTGTATACGTGACCACTCTGAGGAAGAGCGCTAGTGAGCAGTCAAAACTGTCAGAGATAAAAACAAACTCTCAGTCAGAAAAAAGAACCTAATAACATAAATTGTTGGAAGACCAAATGAACCTCATTGGACTATAACTAACGCACTAGTCACCACGTTCCAATTAAGAGACGAGCCCTTGGCGGACTTATAGCTCCATCACTTTACACTGAAAAATTGTCACCTCTCTCTCTGTTACTGCTGCTGTGAGGCTCGTCATTTCGGTTTTAAAAACTGAGTATTAATCCACTCTACATGATCCTGGGGTTTTGATTTTGCCATTTTGTCCTTAAATCAAGAACTGAACATTAAGAACAGACAAATGAGACTGATTTCGCTGAGGTCGCTCCTGCTAGCGTTAACAGCAGGTTTGATTGAAAGCATTGATGGGTCCCGCTCCCTGCTAAACCAGTGGTGCGAGCGGGAAGGGGCGTTACCTGCGGCAGCCTTACCGTGGATTGGCTCTTCGGTTGCTATGATACTTGTGGTCAGCATTACAAATGTGAAACTCTGCTCCAAATTCACCCTTATATTATAACTGCTAGTCTCGGTGAGCTTCATTTGAGTGAAGCCAAACGCTATGGGTGACGTCGCACTCACTTGGTCCATTTCTTCCAGTCTGATATGCTTCTGTTGTAGGGAGTATTATACCTAAGATAATGTAAGACCAAGATAGCGAGGGCTGAGCTGGCAACACAGCACAGACATGCAATTTCTCTAACTATACAAGACCAAAGCAAATCATTCCACTGCTCACGAAGGCAGCGATGCGTTTGAACGTTGACTGTGGGATGAGCTGAGTCTACAAACTCTGTCCCTGCGGAGTCCTGTAGTCCTGTTCTTTTGCTGCTTCTCTGTGCTTCTGTGCTGCCAAACCCCCAAATGCTCACTCCTCTCTGCGTTAAAGAGCCTATCCCCGCACAGAGCTCCACGATTGGCTGTGAGGAGCGCCGCGATTGGTGGCGGCCCTGCGCTCTAACGCAGCGCAGAGAAAAGCACATTTCGGAGGTGCTGAAATAGGCAAGAATCATAATACAGTAATTTGGGCTCCCAGGCAAAACATATTCCCGTGTGCACCTGCAGAAGAGTGAAAATCTGATTGTGGAGGTATTGGTATATTGGTACTGCAAGGGTTTTCATAGCCTTATACTGCATATGTTTTTGGATATTATTTTTTTAATGCAAATACACCATAGAGTAAGAGAATAGAGAAGAGAATAATCTATATCTACCATACATAAGAGGGGGTTCAAATGGGTCTGAGCTAGTGATGATTTTCAGCTCTTCTGCCGTATCCGAATCTTCTTGATCCATTCACATCAAAGAACCATTCCAAAGACTGTCTCCTTTTATATTTATTTCTATGACTGAAGCCAATGTGAGAACTCATTCTGACAACTAACTAATCACAGAGAGAAATGGCCAAGGCTCAGATTTGTTTAAACTGGTTCAAACAGAGAGTGGGAGTGTGTTTACCCTTTAAATGATGCATAACGGAAATACATCATTGCACTACAATTACACTGTGTTTTTCAGACTATAAGTTGCACTTTTTTTCATGGTTTGGGTGGTCCTGCGACTTATACTCCGTGCGACTTAAATATTAAAATTTTCACATTGAGAGGGCGCTTTAGGCTTGTGTGTCAATATCTGCTACTCCTATTACTCCTGTACCACTGTCACTTCACTCCACTGGGCATGTCTCCTGCTGAAAGAGCCACTGTCCTGTCTGGTATCACGCCAGTCAAATGCACCATTACTTATGTACCACTTAAAATTTTTAATTTAAACAAACTTATAAAGACAACTGAAACCATCCTGTCTGGATTCAGAAAGGCCGGAATAATTCTAACTGGAAGTGATGCTGAGTCTGAAAACAGCTACACAGAAGAGGAAGCGGTGCTCCGTTTACCTCTGGAGGTCATGGAGTTGTTCAGAAGTGACACTGAGGATGAAGAATTCAATGGATTTGGTGATTTGGAGTGAGATGGAGAGTTCGGTAAACTTATTCTGTTCTGTTGTTTATGTTATAGTTTATCTGAAGAACTGTTCATATGTGACGTTAACAGTCTGTCGTTCTCTGTTCTATTGTTGTTACTATAACTTGACTTTCAAGATGAAATGTTGGTTCCTGGTCTCTGATTTTACATAAATTTATATAAATATAAATATAATAAAGTTACCCCAAAAAGTGCGACTTGTTTTTTTCTTCTTCATTACGCATTTGGTTGGTGCAACTTATACTCTCTTTTAGCCCAAAAAATACAGTAATAATCATTTTAAAAACATTATTACAATGTTATTACAATGTAATATATGTTTGTATCTTCTTTAACGCTGTTTAAATCCAGGCTCAAAACATTTCTGTTTAACTGTGCATATGACTGAAAGGTTTTTATTCTGCACTCTTCTCTCCAATTTATGTCTCTCTTTTTTAATTTTAATCTTCATGATTATTTATGTTTTGATTTGTTTTTATTATGATTTTAATGTGTTTCTTATTCTGTAAAGCACTTTGAATTACTTTGTGTACGAATTGTGCTATACAAAATAAACTTGCCTTGCCTTTTTTTTATGCACAAAGGTCTCGCTCTTGTTTCCTACTCTGCTTCCTTATACCTTATTTTTCGAGGAATGCATGACTAATCTAAACCAAGTGTCTAAAGTTTCCAAAATAAAGACTTGTAACGCTGGTTTGCCTAACTGGGGTTTTTAAAGATTTTTCCTGTAGTGAGAATTCTGCAGTGTTTTTCAAACTGTTACACATACAGGTCTGTCAACAGAAATTTTAGAGCCAGAGCAAGAAGTTTCTAATATAAATGAATAGGAACAGGGTCCAATTCTGTTCCCCTAAAACTCTGGGGCCTGAGACAGCAGACCCTTTTGGGTTAATTGCTATTTATTTGCATAGTTTAAATGACTCAAAATGACTTTTTAGATCATACTGTACTCCACTGTATACAGCTCACCTATGGTGTAATTACAGCAAAGCAAAGATGCATATTAAGGTGGAATATAATGATGCACTTGGAATACTGCTAAAGACTCCAAGGTAAGAAAGTGCTAGTGCTTAGTGTGTGACTACATATATTCCCACGTTCCCAGCTCTAATGAGGAACCTCATGTATAAATATATGTAGGTTAGTTGAATCAAGAAATGTGGCACCCAATATTATTCTGACATCTGGAAATGCTGGAAGAGCCAGCTATATGTATTTTTATTCTACCAGACCTTACATCACTACATAATTTTTATATTTGTGTGTATGTATGTCTGTGTGCTGGTGGGTTTATATATGAATATAATATATTGTAAGTGTATGTCCTTGTATGTACAATTTGGTGGGTTTATGTATAGTGCAATTCAGAAAATCAAATTCTTAGGCAAGATGGGAGTGAAGTGTTTTGCCAAAGGACATGCAGCTAGAGCTGGCATCAAACTGCCAATTTTGTATCATGAGAACCGCTCTGTAGCCTCTATCACCAGTCATCGCTACTGCCAATTAATGCGCTTTGCCGAATCTGAAAAGCAGAAATCACATTAGAGAACACTTTTGGCTTTAATCCTAGACTAATGCTGTGTTCCATTTGCCTTTGGAGGTCAGAACTTAGATTTTGAAATGATGTAATCTTAGGCTGGAAAAAGACTAACCAGTGTATTACAGTATTAACATTCAACCAAGTAATAGGAAATAGGAAAGTGCTCAAAGCAGCCAAAATGAGGATCCAATTAAGTTAGCGTGTATATTAGCATAACAGAGCGTAATATTGCAGAGGCTGTGCAGGAGTCGGTTCACGGACAGTGGGTGGTCAGTATAAAGCGACTGAGGGAGCATAACACAAGTGCTATCAATATTTTAACTGTTTTTAATTTCCCCAAACACAGGGCGGAGCTGTGTTGGATTTTCTAACTCAAGCTCTGAAACGTTCGAGTAGACATTTCGAGATTGCGGGGAGTTTCAGTTGTCAAGTTAGATCTCTGAGGAAGACTAGAATGCGCCATAGAAACAGGCAACGGTATTACACTTTAACGGGCCCCTCAGTATTTTCTGATCTACGTTATAATGTTGTGTCCTCATCACAAATATACCTGCCGTTGTGTTGATTCATTCACACGTTTAACACACAAACTCTGCATATTCAGACTGAGTTCTGTGTTTTAAACTGTGATTTTAAACTCCATGCACCTTCACTAGAATAATTTCAAACATCTCAGCGCTGGAATTGCCTGGAATTAACCTAAAAAACTACCTCTACACGACGTCACGAGCCCTAGGTCTAGGTCAGACTAGGTCAGGAATCAGAATACACGGTTTGCAAGGACCCCGGAAGTTGAAAACCACGAACAGGCCAATCGGCGAAGAGCTGTGAAGCCATGACTGGGTCCCTTTTGTGGTACAGTACAAGAGTAAACAAAGCGGTCGAGACGTAGATGGAGCCAGACATTCTGTGTTGGCAACGATTCCTGAGATCGAGGATTTAAAGCTGGAACAAAGAGAATGTCTGGTGAATTTTATCAAGGGGAAAGACGTTATTGCCCTTCTTCCTACGGGATTTGGTGCATTACATACGTCACAACCAAATAGCAGTGATTGGTTAAATTTTTAAAAAAGGTACCCGCCTACCATTGAGCAAACGAATCCTAATGCTACGAAGTCAGACGGTTTCCACGAAGTGAAACCGACTGATGAATTAGGCAAACAGACAAAAGGTGATCAGGCCTTTTCAGTCGGGGCGCCTCACTTCTTATAACTAATTTTTCTGGGTTGGCCTTCCTTTAACTGGTTTTAGCTTGATTTTATTCCTTATGTCTTTTTATTCTATTTCTTTTTATTTGTTTATTATAATGAATTGGGTTGTTTGCATCATTGTCTGTTTTTGTATGCTTTCTGTATGCTATTTTTATGCTTTTTGTATTGTTCTTTGTTGCTTGTACAGCACTTTGTAAGTGCTCTCTCCCTGTCGCTCTCTGCCTCCTTCTCTATCTCTCCCTCTCTCTCTATCTTTCGCCCCCCCCTCCCTCTCTCTCTCTCTCCATTCCCTTTCTTTGTTTCTTTCTTTTTCCTCCTGTCCTGTCCGGTCCTGTCATCTCCTTCTTCCTCCCCTCCTTGAGTCGTCACCTCACCGTGGTGGAGGGGTTTCGGTGCCTGAATGATCCCAGGAGCTGCGCTGGGGGACGGGTCAGACCAAGAGCGGCTCTTCTCTCCCCTTCATCTTTCTCCTAATCTCTTGATGGATTCAACATTTATATTAATCTCACTGTGTATGTAATGGTAATGTAATATTCACTTTTGGTTACTTAATCTTATTATAATCAATGTATCAATATGTGTACTTAAACAATTATGTTTCTGAGTATTGCAGATTTCATGAGTTTGCAGAAGGTCATGAAGTCCTATCTATTCAATAACAGGAAACATCTTGGGCGACCATTGCTTAAGGAGGATAAACTAAGGAGGATGAAATGAGGAAGGGCAGACTGACCTTAACTCTGGCCTGAATACACTGTACTGAAGTGTTATTTTTGTGTTTCCTGTAAGCAAAAAAGGAACTACTCCTTTAATGTTTTGCATGTTCCCCCTCCCGTTCTGAGATGAGTAGTTCCCATTGTAACTAGGGGTCCTAATACTGAATAAAAGGCGTGGAGAAACGAGAGAAGGCTTTAGAGAGTATTGGGTGAACGGCAAGTTACATGTAACTAAAGCTCTTCTCTCGGTACTCCCTCCACGCGTGTAAAAGATATTAATCTCTTGTCTTCTCTCTTGTTATTGAATATTGAGTATAGGTGTAAAGGTGAACCTGTCATCTCTCCTCCTCTTTCTCTCGTTTCAGTACTAGGGGGATATTCCATCGAAGTCGCTCCTCCTCTCCTGTTGTCCTCCTCCTCTCCTGTTCTTTTCCTCTCCTGTTCTCCCTCTTCTGTCCTGTTCTCCTCCTCCTCTTCCGGTCGCTCCGTGGATCTTACCTGGAACGGAACTCTTCACATGTACTCAACAAGAAATGACAAAATCCGGGTTGACGTGTTTGCAGTTTGACAGAGTGAGAGATGAGGGGATGAAGAGTGAAAGAGAGAGACCCCCTGTTGAAGACCACTGCCATAAATAAAATCTTAAACTGGACTTGGTGATTTTCATTCTTTATTCACATTGAAGACATGGCCTGGAACCAGAGAGTGACTAGAGTTAATGTTCATATTTATTATTATTATCACAAGATGTAACAGAGCATTTTTACTCAAACATGTGTGAATAAAAGAAAATACAGTTCCAGTTATGGTTTTGATGAGAGAATGCCATTATAATATAACTTAAAGGTTGTATGGAGGATTTATTTTTAGTTTCAAACTGTCATTGAAAGTTTAAAATACCATTACAGAGACGCAGCAGCTTTGTAATTATGATGACCAAAAAAAAAAAGAACGAAAATCTATCAACTGTGGATGTAGTGAGGCCAGATAAACATCAGCCAATAGAAAACGAGGCTCCCTCATTTTCTATTGGCTGTTAGGTTGTCAATCAAACTCCCTAGTATAACTGACTCGTCGGCGCGCGGGGATTACGTGGTTTACGCAGCGGTTCTTAGAGGCTTTTTCGAACTGTCGCTTCCTCACATTTCGCACAAAGTTTGTCACGACGGCGGACGAGAATCCACGACCGGTTCGCCGCAAAAGAAAGTCCGTTTTTGAGGTCGCTGAAAGAAGAAGAGAAGAGGAAAAGGAGCAAAGACAAACTGAGGTGATTCTTGGAGATCTCGTCCAGCGATGGCGCGACCAAAGCAGACGAAGGGACTAAAAACTGACGCGTCGGTCGCTGAATTACTTCTAGACAGGAAACTCCAACAGTAATTCTGAATGCGCACAAGGACTGTCACTGTATTTCTCTTCCCTTAAAAAAATCCTCTATACAACCTTTAAAGCTCACAAGAATCTGTTTTGTTTAATATAGGACCTTTAAACTTGCAGAGAAACGCCTAATGGGAATAAACTCGCTTACTTTTTCTAACACAGCAACTGAACTCAAAAAGTTGCAGAGGTTGTAATATGGGTGGTTTCATGTATAATGTAAGGCTTGAGTTTACTATATGCTACTGCTTTTAAAGTCTCAATCGCTGCCACCGTCAACCAAAAATATCTTGTTTTTGAGACTAAATCTGGAACACGGGGACTGCATTCCCACAAGGGCGTCACAGAGTTTATATTTGAAGATCAATATGAGGCAGACGACATGCTGTTAATGACTGGAGTCCATCACACGCAGCTATATTGGGATAAATGCCTCTTTGGGACAACTTTGAAGACAGAGTTTATTAGTAGCCTGAAGCTGAGGGGACTGTGAGTTCAGCTCCGACCTGCTGAGAACCATGACGGACAATACAGCTCTGTCTACAGAAAGCTACAGCAGGGGCAGTCAAGGTCGGATCTTACTTTATGGGGACACTTTTGCTTTAATTTAGAAACGATGTATCCAGCATAGACTGTATTATGGACATAAGTAACCTGCTGGCCGCCATGTTCCAGATGGAAAATGAGCATGGGCGCGCTTTGGGCTCCATCGACTCCGGTTCCAATTGAATGTGTATTGAAACAACGTCACTGTAAATGCTGCTGTCAGTCTCCTCATTTTGGTCTATAAATGTTCGTATTAACCTACTCTCTATTTTATCCATACATCGATTCCTATTCCTGATGTGGAACTCAGCTCCAAATTCACCCCATAACTGCAGGCCTCGATGAGCTTCATTTGACTGAACAACCCCTCAGTCCACTTCTTTATTCAGTCTATAATATCCACAAATGATGCGACACTGTATTTCGTGGTTAAAGTAACTAAAGCCGCACTATGTAGCTATGTTTTCGGGGTCTGCAAATTGCTTGTCTCCATAGAAATGTTTTTGCTTTGCCTGAAATGTTGTACAGTAAAGCTTTTATTGTATCCATCTCAATGAAGACACGATCAGGCAAAGTTATAAGTCAGATCTGTGACAGGCAAGCATGCATTGCTGCAAGAAACCATGCTTTTCAAGCCACAATAGTTAGATATATCTGTTGACATTGTGGAAGATTCCAGACAAAGTTTAAAGTTGGTCTGTGTCTGAATGTCACACTATACCCTGCTTAGGGCACTATTTAGCGGTCACGCCATTTTTAGTGGTTTCCAAATGCCCAGTTGGTTAAAAAGTACTGCACTCAAAATTTCCCACAGTGCATCAAAGTAGGAACACCAGTGAACAGTGACAGGTCTGTAACTGGACACAACACGACTGAATGAAGCAGATAAAAGTGCTGGTTTATCCCATTGTTGATCCTGATTTTGAATAAACCATTGTATGGAGTAAGAAAGCTTTCAGAAATATTTGTGTGAATAGGACAGAAATCCGTGCATATTTGGGAAATCCGTGCATATTTGGCTGTACTTGAGCATAAAATAAATATTCATAAACTCCCGAATGAGTCCAGTCGTACATAAAACGCATTGTGTGTATTTTATCCATCAGCATACGAATTGAAAATTTACAATTACCCTTTCTTCAGGACGAATACGAATTCACAGATGCAACTCGACTGTCAAAAATACATCATCACTTCACAGGCTTTATTTATTGAGCAGAAAAAACATTGATGCCGGACTTTTGCGACGCATACGGACTGAACCAGGACTAAACCAGGACTGAACCAGGACTAAACCAGAACTGAACTAGGACTAAAACAGGACTATGCTCAACTACAGTAAGTAAGTAAGTAAGTTTTTTTTTAATTTATATATATTATATTATGTGCTTTTCACATTATTATTCAGTCACTCCATACCCGGTTGTTAAGTTACTAGTGTAACCCTGTTGCCCTGGGGCAGACTGACTGAAGCGCGGCTGCCAATCGGCGCCATCAGTCCCTCTGACCACCACCATCACTCACGCACACACCACTTTCATATTAGGCAATGTGGGTGATATTCTCAGGCTCCCATCCAAGTACTAACCAAGCTCGGCCTTGCTAAGCTTCTGTGATCAGATGGGATAAGGCTTTGACAAACCAATATGGCCACAAAGCCAAACAGCCAAATATGCTCTGATATCACGAAATTCTATTCTATACACACAAAAATTTCTGAAAGCTTTCTTACTCCATACGGTTGACGTGTAAAGTTGCTAGTGTTAGCCACTTACCTCGGCTCAAGATATTAAAAGATCGTTCATATCCACATCTCATGCAAAAAAAACCAAAACGATATGAAGCTTGGTGCCCAGACGCCAGAGTCACATGACCCAAAAGTAGTGAGCTGAGTGTTCGAATCACTGTGTGAAAGAGTGCACTGTATCGTTCACTAAAGACTGTGGGCCTATGCAGAGAATGAGGGGTTAGGGACTGGGAGAGACATTCAGACACAGCCTTGAACGAATTATTTCAATAACATGTTTTCAGTGAATCATATTGCCTCTTTTTTTCTCAGTAAAAGGAAAAAAAAAAAAAAAAATCATGAAAGAAGACATGCTTTTACTTGATTATTATGTGTAATGAATTTCCAGGGACTTTTAAAGAAGTCAAACGCAGGACAATTAAGATTACTCAAACATGCATACACGACTCAAAACATAACTATTAAAATCTCCATGCATAATCTGTCTGATTTAAGACAGTGCTCGGGGCTTATGCATTTGCACATTCTGCTTTTTCCAGGAAATATAAATCAGCTTTTACAATCAGATGCACATCACATAATTGGTTTTGTTGAGTGCCTATCCGCTAAGATCAAACAGTCATCGGAAAAAAAAAAGAATTGACGTGGTTAGCTTAACAAACACTGGCTTTTATGTAAACAACCAACATTTGCATAGCGCATTTTTCACTATGAATTATGCAACACATTTTTCTGAACTTGGGGACATTTTCTGTACCAATGGTTTGTGCATTGTCGCAGATTCTCATTTTCCCCTTCACATCTCGCATATGTACAATCTCAGCTCTGGAAAACCAATCAACCTCTAGTCTCAAAGTTGGTGTATTTTAATTTCTGTTATCGGGCGTGGCTCCAAAAAATTGATCAAATTGAGATTTTGCAGCTGGTCATCAACATTACCTGGGCGTGTGAAGCTAACTGTAGGCACTGACCTGTCTGAAGGTCTGTTCAAGTTAGACTTAATCAGAGCATTGTTATAAAACATTCTGACCACAAAGAACTGATTTAGCTGGATCTAAACCAGGTGAGCTGCTGTGTACTGTTAAACATTTTATGGGGACTCCTTCAAATAACATTACAGTCACAAACTAGTCACTGTCACCTTTTTGTTGCAAATCAAACACCTAAACAGCACCATGACCATTCGTATTGATCACAGGTGCCTGAAAATGTGTTGTTTTCAGTAGTGTTGTAGTACTCGACACTGGTCTTGGTCTCGAGACAGCTTTTTTACTGTCTTGATCTCGTCTTGGATTCGAGCGCAGTTGGACATGGGGCCCAGTCAAGCAGAAGTAAACAGCAAGGCCAAAAATTCAAGTTAATGCATCTGATATAAAAATGTATTCAACAGATACATATGTACTCTAGTTTATGAAACTGTTTACCTTTTTTCTGTACCATTTTTGGTTCTAAAGTTACATACGTTTTAAACATATCATGTATGCATCATGGAACAAAAATTATTTCCAAAAAAAATTATATCTTGTGTTATTCGATCTTTGAACTGTTGATGAAGGTACATGATTTTTCAAAAAAAAAAAAAAAGAAAAGTATTTAAAATGATAAAAATTTGCTTGGAAGGACTGACATATTTTATAGAAATAGTTTCCTTTCATTTTGAAGTAATATTAAAGTATTCGGAAGAAAAAAGGTGACAAATTATGCAAAATCATGCACCTTCTACTTGCTTGCACAATTTTCCCTCTGTTACTTTTCCCTCCGTTACCATGACCTTTCTTACTCAAACAGTAAGAGGTTTTTCAACCTAATCTTGTACCATATGGTAGAAAACTATATGAAGCAAATATTCAAACCAGTTTGTTAAGGATATGTAAGTGAGAACCGCTAGTTATCACTGTTTGTATTTATTGCCCAAAAAGTGCTGCATATTTCATTTCCTCCGTTACCGACATGAGTTTTTAAAATTTTTTGTCAACAACTTGAAAGAATATCACAGGTTTAACTTTACCCTGTTGGAGTGTAACTCTTTCCTACATTCTGATACTTTACTTATTTCAATAGTCCCTCTAGTTTCTGAATAAGAGCTATTTGAATGAAAAAAATCTGCCCGTTTCCCTCCGTTACCACTTGACCAGACCCCATGGTCTTGTCTTGGTCTGGATGCCGCTTGGTCTCAGTCTTGTCTTGGTCTTGATGGTGCCTGAACTCGGTCTTGTCTCAGACAATCATATTTCATTATGGCTGGTAAATGTGTAGAGGCAGCTAAATATCACTGCAAAACCAGGAAGAGAATTTAATTGTAAATGGAAATGTAATGAACTTGAAAAAACCCCACTTGATTAACTTTGAAGCTGTTTTCTGTAAAGTGCCAGTGGAAGTGGGATTAAAGAGGGGGTTCTCAAACTGAGGGTGAGGGTCCAATAAAGAGGTGCAGAGTGTTTCAGTGCAGTACTTATTTAATCTTAAATGACAATTAATCAGATCAAGTTATAACAAATAAACACAGGATATGACAAAGATGGTCTTGAATTGGTTTCAGTGGGCCATGGTCTCTGTCTTGTCTCGGTCTTGATCTTTGAAAATCTTGGATTTGTCTCATTTTCGACTCTCAGAGGTCTTGGTCTTGTCCTTGTCTCAGGACCCTGTGGTCTTGGACTGGTCCTGGTCTCAATTACTGAGGTCTTGACTACAACACTAGTTTTCAGCATGATGTCAGTGCAAAGTATCAATAGAGAGTGATGTTTCCAAGCTTGGATGATGTCAGTAATTTTTTATGTAAGTTTTGAAAACTGTTTTATGCCAAACCAAGTTTCCCAAGAGAGATTCAAGCAGATTTTTGGGCAGGCATCGTCCCGTGTAGCAGTTCTTTTTCCAGGCTGATTCATAGCGCATATGCTCACTAAACCTTTTCCCACCCACCTCATTTTGGCGTGTGCACAATAGTTTCACAGCCCCAAATGTCAAAACTTATTAAAACAAGAACTTACAGCCCACATGGTTTTCTAATGAAACTCCACAAAATCCTGATTAGAAAGTTGAATGCATGCACCCATCATTTGATTTGGGAAGAGCTACAGAACGCTTCTGAGGAAGATACAGGAAGTAGTCCAAACATGAAAAGCAGACGAAAATGATTAGAATCTCTAGTTCTTACTGTAAAACCGAAGACATAATAGACCTTTACCAAACAGCGCTTCTATGGATTGGACTTACTTTAAAAACAGCTTTGTAAAAGTTTCAAATGACAAACTTCGATTGTCTCCCTTTGTCTTGTGTCATGGTTCATGTTTTGTAGTGGTTGTAGTTTGTGTTTTTTATTTTGACATTTGTCCTGTCACCTTGTATTTTTGAGTTTTACTTCCTGTCTTGATTGTTTGCCCCGCCCTAATGTGTTTCACCTGTGTCTATGTGTGTGCATTTATACCCTGTGTCCTCCTCTGCCCTTTGTTGGTCCATTGTCTCTGTCCGAGTGTCTCTGTGTCTCTTGCCATGGCAATTTAGTCTTGAGTTTTGGATTTTTTGTTTTGTCATTAAATATTTTGAAGCAGTCCTGCATTTTGGGTCCTCCCTCTGTTTCCACGTGACATCTTGCCCCAAAACAAATATCGCACTGTAGCATGCTAGTTGTTGTTCGCTTTACTGTGAGGCCAAAACTCCTCTCTGCTCTTTGAAAAGTTAGGATGCTCTGAATGCACAAGGTACGCGAGGAACACCTTTGGATCGCAGGTTTTCACATTTGTGAGTCAGTAATAATCAGGTACATTGCTTTCTGGTTGAAGTTTGCATGTTCTTCCCGTTCCTTTGTAGGTTTTCCTTTGATAAATAGAAAATTCAATAAAGACGTCCTTCATCTGTTATATGAACTCTCCTCCTCCTGCTTTAGTTAGCGCCGGAACACTCCCCATATCGGTCTGTGCTCTAATAAAAGCCTGGCTCCTTCCTCAGACTAACCACACTGTACTGACGGCTCCCCGGTGGCTCCACTCATGACTTCAATATAAAGAGCACAAAGACATCAGCAATTTTCTGCTCAGACTTTTACCTTCATTTCCCAGAGCTGTTCACAAACACTCCGCTCTCTCCCTCTTTCCTTGTCTCTTCCGTCAATTCTGACAGTTTTGAAAAAGTTTGGAGAGAGTGGGAATGTGAAAACACCATTGGCAAGTTTTAAATGTTGAATATTATGCACTTTTCAGGGGTTTTAGAGCTGCGTTACACACTTTTCAACAAGTTTCGTTGTTACAAACCATTTAGAACATTGTTATAATTATGTTTTTTTTCAGAACTGAACAAAGATTAGTTAGGATAAGCCATGCTGTGGAACATTCTAGGCAGAGTGTTAACAAATCCACCAGAAAAGAAGTTACAGAGTGCACACTGAATGCTGTCGTTGCGTCCTTGGGCAAGACACTTAACCCACCTCGTCCCCAGTGTTGACATAAAGTGCTTTGAGAGCCTTGAAAGTGGAAAAGCAGCATATAAAAATTTGACCTTTCACCACATTTAACAGAGCCGCACATACAATTTAGATTTTAGATTTCATAAAAATGTGCTCCCAGATACAAAGTAAATATGTTCAAATCAAACAGCTTTCAACAACTGTAATTCTGATTTATTCTTGTTTACAAAAAAACCTTGCACATGGCCATTTGGGAATGAATCTCTCCTTCACTGTGTTTTTTCCTTTTGAGTTTTTCTTCACTGAAAAAGAGGATCTAAGGACAGGGGATGTTCTGGGACCTATCCTTTTGCTTGTTTTCTATCAATGTTGGTTAATCTGACTGTTATTGACCAAAGCCTGCTTCACTCTTGGATTTTCTAACTTTCTGGTGGTTAAATCTTGTTAAGCTCTAAGAGGTGAGTGTTGTTGTGATTTTGGGCTTTACAAAAAATAAATGGAATTGAATGCTGAAATGTGGTGGGCTTAAACCTAAAATGCCTCTCTGATCTGAATGGTCTCTACATAAAGAACATCCTAAAGATCCCAGCATCTTGAGGCAATCATAAATCAGTGCTAGTGCAGCGTCTGCAGTTCAGGGACTGAATTCTGGAAGTTCTAAGCTTCCACATGAGGTATGGCCTGTCCATGTACTGAGAATGAGAAAAAAGTGGATGCGTCCGCTATATGAAGGTTTAGGCACTAGTAACTCAACTTCAGTCAAGAATGTAGAACCATTTTAAACTGTAATATCTCAGGGTCTATTTACATGGGAATCCTTACGGGTAAAAACGACAATATTTTACTGGAAGTTCCTTTCGTTTAGATGGTGACGGCATTTTTGGGCTTAAAAATTCAAAAATCTGAAACCACCCTCAAGAGTGGAAAAGTTGGATATGCTTAGCCATAGCGTTTCCGTCTACACTGCCCAAGACGCAAAACTCTGGTCAGATCTGCTCACGTCCTGAATGCATTTATGTCACGTACATATAGTACACAGACACAAACACGTTGGATGGCATGCATACCCAACTGAATTCCACACATTTTTGCGTCACCATATGCACACAGATTTCCTCCCAAAAAAACGCTTGTTTAAAGGCAGAATAAAAAGTGAAGAGGCGACGCCACTTTTGTGTCTTCTGTTCAGACCGTCATCATATAAACGTAGCTACAATCTGCATACAATTCCTTTAAAGGGGCACTGTGTAACTTTATGTTATTAGGTTCTTTTTTCAGACTAAGAGTTTGTTTTCATACCGACAGTTTCGACTGTTCACTAGCACTCTTCCTCAAAGTGGTCACGTGCTGTGCTGTGCTGTGATGTGTCCGGTCAGCTGATTTAAACAGGTTTGGGCGCTGTCTTCCTACCGGTGGAGGCAGGACGACAGCGCCACCTACAGTCCGTCTTCCTCAGGACAGTATCCCAGGTGTGTGGGAGTAAAAAAGCCCCTCATCCTGGTTTATGGTTCCGTGGACATGTTTCTGTATTTCGATTGCCTCTTTAATCCAGCGACGATGTTTGTTTTCCTCTGTCTCAATGATGTTTGCTTCGTCCCAGTCCATAATGTGCTTCCCTCTTTTACACTGGTCTGAAATGGCTGATTTGAGTTGTTCCTGTTCTGCTTTGTGTTTTGTTGCTCATGTTTCGCTTTCAATGTTTGCTTCTCACGTTCTGTTCTATGTTCCTTTTCTGGTATACAGAACACCCTCCCTGTTTCCACGATGTGTGTTTTTTTGCAGGACATGCAGGGTATTTCCTATACAACATTACTTTTATTCTCCGGTTCTATTTTATCTTTTGAGTAATTGAGTTTTCTGTACGTTTTCCCTTGTGTGGTGATATTGTGTTTGCTCATTGCGCTCTGCACTTTTTCTGTTATGCGCCTGATGTATGGTTTACTTGTGGAGAGTACGCTACTGGCATGTTTCCGTGGAGATGTTCCACAGTATTGCATTCAGTGTTTCTTTCTAACATCTATTTCATAGCAGGTATTTTTAATGCACAAAAAAAAAGTTTTCTTATTGTAAGTGAGCTTGCTATTCCACTGATCTAGGCGGCACGGTGGCTGAGTGGCTCATGCCTCACAGCAAGAAGGTTCTGGGTTCGATCCCTGGGTCGCCCGGGCTTTTCTCTGTGCAGTTTGCATATTTCTCCCCGTGTCTGGATGGGTTTCCTCCGCGTGCTCCGGTTTCCCCCATCAACCCAAAACATGCTGCATAGGTCTCCATAAACAGCTGATAGTCATGGTCAGTTAAATACAATCAATTCAATCATTGTGTCCAAGACACTTCACCCACATTGCCTAGTATGAAAGTGGTGTGTGTGAGTGATGGTGGTGGTCGGAGGGACCGATGGTGCCGAGTGGCATGGCAGCCGTGCCTCTGTCAGTGTGCCCCAGGGCAGCTGTGGCTACAATAGTAGCTTACCATCACCAAGGTATAGAGTGATTGAATAATGCTGTGTAAAGCGCCTTTGGGGACAGAAAATGTCTGTGAAAGCGCTACATAAATAAAGACTTACTTACTTACTGATCTGACCTGTAACTTGATCTGATGGTGTCATATGCTTGTTTCTATGGAGATATTATGAGTGTAATGCCATACTGAGGGACAATAGCATTTCCTTTCCTCTAAAGTTTCTCATTGCACCTTTAAAGAGCTCAACAAGAACATAATATAAGGTGGCGCTCCTGTCGCTGAATAGACTTGATGCGTTGCTTGTGCGCACGCTGTACTTGCAGATTTGCTCTGTGAGGCCTGGCAGCTCCAGACTGGCAGTAATGAGAGACGGAGGTGGGATATGTGCTGTTTATTTCCACCATCTGTGACTGGCCCCAGATCCTCCAATAGTTTCGTGATTCGCACTCACACCAAACCAACGCACTGCCACTTCATGTGTCCTATGAACGCCGCTACGGGGAAAATCTCTTTAAGTGTCAACTGGAAATACTGTTTTATGATTCTGGGAAAAGGTGGTGAATTATTGATATAGTTCGGCCATTGCAGTAAATATTGACTTTCTAATGTTGGAATGTATGAGTTTATTTAGAGATAATTATTCTTTTTTATTCTTTATTTCAGATACAAATATTATTCAGTTCATAGATTTAAAAAGTACAAAAAAATATATACAAGGCAACCAAATTTGGGTCCGTCATCTGCTTGTTTCTATGGAGATGTCATTGCTTTGCCTGGAATGTTCCACAGTGTGACATTAAACTGCTCTACTTTGCATTTATTCAATTACAGGTGGTTTTAGAGCTCAAAAATCCCTAGAAAAAAGACAATGTTTCACAGCACGGTATTCTACGGAAACCGAGAGGGGTCACAACAAACGCAAACGCCGCAACAAATACAAATGCCACAACACAACAAAAAGCCACAACAAACCAAAAAAAGCCAGAACACACCAAAAAAGCCACAAAGGAAATGACCGCGGGACTATATTTTAATGCAAACGTCGCAACAAATACAAACGCCACAACACAAACGCAAATGCCGCAACACATTAAAAAGCCACAACACATCAAAAAGCCACAACGGAAGTGACCGCGGGACGCACGATCAAGCGGCAAGTGAAGAAGAAGAACTACAACGTGAGACGAATAATGACAAAACAATAAATTACTTTTACCTACGTTTCCAACTTCTCCGTTCTTTTACTTTTCACATTGTAGTTCTTCTTCTTCACTTGCCACTTGATCGGTCCGTCGGAAAATAGAGTCCCGCGGTCACTTCTGTTGTGGCTTTTTGATTTGTTGTGGCTTTTTGATGTGTTGTGGCTTTTTAATGTGTTGTGGCTTTTTAATGTGTTGCTGCGTTTGCGTTTGTGTTGTGGCGTTTGTGTTGGGGCGTTTGTATTTGTTGCGACGTTTGCATTAAAATAGAGTCCCGCGGTCATTTCCTTTCTGGCTTTTTTTTGGTTTGTTGTGGTTTTTTGTTGTGTTGTCGCATTTGTATTTGTTGCGGCGTTTGCACTTGTTGTGACCCCTCTCGGCCTCCGTATTATTCAGTCTTTCTATCTTCATGGAGACCAAACCAGACTATGTTACAGGTCAGATCTGTGGAGAGGCGATCCCACTCACAGTCAGAGCGTCTGTAGGTATTTTTGAGCTATAAAACCACCTGTAATGTAATAAATGTAAGGTACAATTGTTTAAGGTCATACTGTGGAACATTCCAGACAGAGCAATGACATCTCCATAGAAACAAGTACATAATGGACCCCCAAACAAAAAGTTACATAGAGCGCCTTTAACCCTCAATCACACCTTTAAGAAATTCACGTTGAAGGTATTAGAGAACATTTTTGTGCAGTTAATTTCATTTGGCTGTAAAAAATGAGAGGATTCATATTTTTTCCAACTTGTTTTTAATTTGCTCAGCCAACAGCTCACCTCATGATTCATATTTTTAAATTAGAATTTTCAAATGTTTTTAACTCTTTAAGTGCTGACTTTCTTTCATAAAGTCAATGCACTCACAGACAGAATATCTTCCACGTGCTGGATACAAATTGGATTCTTTTTGGTTCCAATTTAAAAACATGATGTATGTCAAAGTTTATCAGCCATCATTTTCCGAAAGCATTAGCATTTGTTTGACAATGGCAACAAAAAAAATGTCAGAACACTAATATGAAACACTTAGATATCGTTTTACAATTTCTACAATGGCAGGTTGAAAAATAGTGATTATAATGGAAGTCAATGGATCATTTTTATGCTCAAAGGCTCACAAAGGCAGTATCCCTCCTAACACAAATTAGAATAAGCTAATATTGAAAAAACTGATACTGGGAAAATGTTCAGACAGTCAAAGATGCATCACTCTGCCAAAAATCTGCCCATTTGCATCAAAAATGAAAATGTTAGGGTTAAATAAAAATGAGGAAGAGTCTCCCTCCTTGTCGAACACTGTCGTTACTAACACGAAAAGCCTCTGATTCAACATTGTCCCATTTCATGCTCATTAATTGCTTTGCATACTAGAACATTCAAATTCAAATCAGTTATTTTGGCACAATTGTACTGACTAATTTTAAAAATTATTTGTTGTGGTTTACTCTATCAAACGCCTTAATAGCATCAATAAAAAAACAGAAATATGCAGGAATTCAAACCAAGATATTTCCCTTTTTCTTTCATTTGGCAATCAGAAACTTTAAGCAATTGATGTTTTAACCTGTGTGATGTTATTGAAACCGTTTAGTGACAGTGGGCTGTTCAGAACTTTGGCCAAATGCTCTTATTTTTAATTGTGTTACATAGAAAAAAAAGTTTGACTTCAATTATTTTGAATGGCTTGTTCCAAATTGGCAATTTGAGAATGGATTCATCTAGTGCATTTTGCTTTCCATTGAAGTGGCCACTTTAGATGCTAAGAATTAATACAGATCTAGGTCCTTCTGACACGAATCCTTGCACCAAATTACCCATATACCCCTCTGTTCCACCTTGTGATGCCATGAAGCGGTAGTTTTTTGTTTTTTTTGTTCTGCACACAATACCAGGGCTGAAAATCCAAATGATTCTAGTGAAGGTGTATTGATTTTAAAAATACAGTGGAGTAGTTCTTGTATTATCACCCAATATCACCATGTGTTTTCAGTTTGAGAGAAAGATTCAGCCTAAATATGCAGAGTTTGTGTGTTAAACATGTGTGAATGAAGCAAAACACAACTCCAGGTATGTTTGTGAGCCCTATAAAATCCAATTCCCCCAATAAACAACTATCAATCAACGAATTATAAGAATTACAAAAAATATGTCCAGGTCTGGTTCAGAACACATGTGTAGATCTAAATTTCTTGACAAACAGTAAAATAAGAATGTATAAACTAGAAGAATATATAAACTAAAGGTCTGCCGCTTTCCAATGAAAGCAAGCACCTTGAATTGAAAATTTATCAAATTTTCAGTCAACCTGCCTCTTTACCATGCCTACGTTTCTGACTCGATCGTGGATCACGATCATTCTTGTCAAACTGCTCCTGCGCCGCAGAAGTTCCCGGACGAAGGATGGGAACCTTTGCTCTATCTTTAAGTTCTATCAAACACAGAGAAGTGAAAGGAATTAGGCTGCGTATGGGAGGAGGTGCGGTGGGCGGTCCGACGCATAGTTCTGGTTTAGTTCTTGTTTAATGGCTCACTATTTTGAGTCGGGTTTGCAGGGTTTTAGTATAAACCTACTTCATCAGTAAAAAAAAAAAAAAAAAAAAAAAAGCCTGGCGCACTCTGGTGGACTGGAGGATGTTAAGTGGAAGTGAATTGTCTAATTTAACTCTTCATAGGTGTTCAGTCATGTGTCTATAAATAACCCTGAGCACCGGAGAGAGCTACATGTATTTATGATGAAGCAAACAACATGGCCTAGTTTGAAGCTTCTGGAGTCAGCTTCAAATATTTTGGTTAAATGTTAATATTACGCTATTTTTGGATCTATGTTACAATGTTTCGTCATCACAAACAGACCTGGAGATGAGTTTTGTTTCATACCACACAAACATATTTAGAAAACACTCTGTTCCACCTTGTGATGTCATGCGGTAATACAGGAAGTGCTCCACTGTGTTTTCAACTTCGTACACCTTCACTACGTTTACTTTTTTTGGCCTGTAGCTGATTATTCTCCATATATTTGAGCCAAAAATTGCGATATCTCTTGAGGTCAAAATACATCAGCTGTGTACTCTCACTTTCATTATCCAAGAAGGAGGAGGTGTGTGGTTAGAATGCTAGTTGTTGTTACCATTACAATGAAAGGAAAACTCAGCTCCTGCTACCGAAAGTTGCGAAAAGCACGTATAAAACTCATCACTGTGAATAATTAGCACATGCCTGGACCACTGCAAACTGTTTAAAATCAGCAAGATCTGTTTTTCATGTTTTTAAGACAATAAAAAATCAGGAAGGACAGTACTTTTAAAGGGCCCAGTATAAGTATAAAAAGATATCAACAGTGTCACAACATGAAAAGGAGCAGAAAGAAGAGAAATCTTATGTTATCTGCCCCCTTGTCAATACAATACATCAACACCGATAGTTACTTTAAAACATTTCAAATCAGTATATTTCAGTTCAGGCACAATTATTAATCAACTGCAAATAGAAATCTTCACTATTGCACAACTGCTTAGTTTTCATTTTCATACATACACATTGGACTGGATTTTATGTGTTTTTTTTAAATGCCGTCATTGTACTTGATTCTTTTATATCTTTATCAACACTATTCCGTAAGTTTACTCCTTTCACAGTGATGCTTCGTTCCATGACCTTGGTTCTAAATCTGGGGTTTTAGAACATGTAGGTTCCTTTGGCTTGTTCTCGGTCTTTGAATATTTACAGGTAACACATTGCACTTTGTTTTATACGTGACTTTGAGGAGATTTAAGTCAACAATATCCTGCATTTTCAACACTTTAAGTTGAACAAATAATGGGTTGGATGTCTCTCTACAATGACTGTTGGTGATAATTCTCAAGGCTCTTTTTTGTAAAATAAATAATGGCTGTAGGCAAGTTTTACTAGTCAGGCTGGCACTAATTAGTGTCTTCGCACAATTTCATTTCTCTCCAGCAACTAGGTCAGGAATCAAAATACACTAGACGGTTCGCAAAATCCCCGGAAGTGCAAATTGGGGCACCAGCCAATCAGCAGAGAGTGATATATTCAGAGTTTTAAAGCAGGAACAAAGAGAATGTTTGGTGAATTTTATCAAGGGGAAAGACGTTATTGTCCTTCTTCCTACAGGATTTGGGAATTTATACACCAATTAGACCTGTTAGTGATGCATTACATACCTCACGACCAAAGAACAGCGATTGGTTAAATAAAAAAGTACCCGTCTACTGTCGAGCGAACGAATTCTAAGGCTGCGAGGTCAGACGGTTTTTACGAAGTGAAACTGGCTGATGAACCAGGCTAAAGTTTAACATGTTGACCCCCAAATTTCTACATTTCATATAATCTTACGTGGAGTTGTGTGTTGTTTCATTCACACATTTAATTAACATACAAATCCTGCATATTTAGGCTGAGTTCTTCTCTCAATACAGGAAGTGCTCCACTGTGTTTTTCAACTCCATACACATTCACTAGAATCATTTGGATGATTTCAGACCTGGAATTCTCAATCTCTACTGAACTAAAAGCAGTAGCGGAAGACAACAAAGTACAAAAGTAAAAGTACAATGCTTGAGTACAATTTTATGCATCTGTACTTAAAAGGGGCTGTTCATTACAAGGTAGAACAGAGCATTTTGAGCTTTGGAGATGCAAACATACTGATAATAAAGGATTACTCAAACATGTGTGAATGAAACAAAACACAACTCCGGGTATGTTTTTGAAGAGGCAACAACATTTTATCACGCCTTAAAGCTTACAAGAGTCAATTTTGCATAATATAGGACCTTAAACAAGAGTAGAGTAAAATGTGATACTGTTACTTCTCATGTATAGAAAATAGGTAAGTCCTTAACACTATAGGCTTCTAAGTAGATTGTAGAGAATTGACCAGTGGCTGAATGAATCAATATCAGTGGTAAGGATGAACTTGTTACATAAGAGTAGGTCCTCCATCGATTTCTGTAAATCACTGCAGCAGCATTAATCTGTGAAGCGCCTCTGAAAACATGTAAGGAGGAATCTAAGAGGTATTTGAACAATTCTCACAAGTTCTGTTTTCTGATTATAACCGGCACTTGTATGGCTCATAATAGTGCACGATTGTAGAGTAAATAGAGATAGTGTAGAGAATTACACAAACCAAATTAAGTATGACAAATAATGATATGTTGAAACAAGCGAAAATAATACCACAAACACTCAAAATACAAAAAGGTTTAGAGTAAAAGTTCACATTCTATTCAATTCAGCCAAAAGCATTACACTGTGTATTAGTTTTTATTACAACTTTCTGTCTTTGTGTCTATGGCAATGTTATTCAGGTGACATTTAAAGGTGCACTGTGTAACCTTTTGGTTGGGGGTCCGTCACCTGCTTGTTTCTATGGATATGTCATCGTTCTGCCTGGAATGTCCCACAGTATGGCATTAAACATTTCTACTTTACATTTATTCAATTACGGGTGGTTTTATAGCTCAAAAATATCAAGAAAAACAGACATTCTGACTGTGACAGGGTTGCCTCTCCACAGATCTTACTTGTAATTTGGTCTGGTTTGGTTTCCATGAAGATAAACTGAAAGGTTTAATGCCATACTATGACATATTCCAGACAAAGCAAAAACATCTCCACGAATAAAAGCATTTGATGGACCCAAAAATGCCAAAAATTGATGTATTTTGGGTAATTGGGTCAAATCTCCACAGATCTTACCTAAAACTTGACCTAGTGTTGTCACCTGTATGTCTCCATGGAAGTTTAATGCCATATTGTGCAACATTCTTACATGACAAGCCCTGTATCAGAACATTAAGGTAGTTCAGGGGTGTCAAGACCCCAGTTTAAATCTGAAAATTCCATAAAACTAAATCAAAAGATATATGACAGTGGACACTGTTAAAGGTGCGGTCTTATCTTGGCTTTGTTATTGTCTTAACTGCTCAAAAATATGTAGAAAAACAGACATTTTAACTGTGAGCGGGGTTGCCTCTCCATAGATCTGAGCTGTAACTTGGTCTGGTTTGGTCTCCGTGAAGATAAAAATGCCATACATTCCAAACAAAGCATTAACATCTCCACTAGGGTTGTGCAAAAATATCAAAATATTAACATATTGTATCACTTAATGTTCTGATACAGTATCGATATCATGGGCTGCTGTATCAATATATCGCTAGGAGTATTTTTATTTTTTTGTATATTTACTACTAATACTACATTATTTAGTTTCATAGCTACAGTTTTGTTGCTTGTTTGGTGGAAGGAATCTTGTTTATGCAACACATTTGACATTTTCACTGTTTTGATAATTAAAATGTTTGCGCTTCATATGAACTTTGCACAAGAAGTGCTTTCAAAAGACTTTTAGTATCACAGCCATGATCTAAACTAAAATAATTTTTTACTGACCCGTATCGAATCGTTTTGAAGTATATCTTATCAAATCGAAAGCTCACTGTATCGAGATACTATGTATGGTATCGTGGCCTATTTATAGAGGTATGTATCCTATTGTGACCTATGTATCAAGGTATGTATCGTATCATGTCCTATGTATCAAGGTATGTATCCTATCGTGACCTATGTATCGAGGTATGTATCATATCGTGACCTATGTATCAAGGTATGTATCATATCATGTCCTATGTATCAAGGTATGTATCCTATCGTGACCTATGTATCGAGGTATGTATCATATCGTGACCTATGTATCAAGGTATGTATCATATCATGACCTATGTATCAAGGTATGTATCATATCATGTCCTATGTATCAAGGTATGTATCCTATCGTGACCTATGTATCGAGGTATGTACCGTATCGTAGCCTATGTATCGAGGTATGTATCATATCGTGACCTATGTATCAAGGTATGTATCGTATCATGACCTATGTATCGAAGTATGTATCCTATCGTGACCTACGTATCGAGGTATGTATCGTATCGTGACCTATGTATCGAGGTATGTATCCTATCGTAGCCTATGTATCGAGGTATGTACCGTATTGTAGCCTATGTATCGAGGTATGTATCATATCGTGACGTATGTATCGAGGTATGTATCGTATCATGACCTATGTATCGAGGTATGTATCCTATCGTGACCTACGTATCGAGGTATGTATCGTATCGTGACCTACGTATCGAGGTATGTATCGTATCGTGACCTACGTATCGAGGTATGTATCGTATCGTGACCTATGTATCGAGGTATGTATCGTATCGGCAACTTCTTAGGCAAAAAGCATTTGACGGACCATCCACCAGAAAAAATTACACAATAAATACACATTAAATTGACTTTTGATGCAAGTTTGAGTCATCTTTTATTGTCCTATATTTGAGGGTGAAACGCTCATAAAATGTCAGATTTCACCTACCCCCTATCTACACACATAGCTTATTCCTTACTAAATGAAAAAAAAGCATAATGTGTGTTCATTAAAGGGCCTATATTGCACTAAAAGAAACTGTTAAAGGTGTAACTTTTCTGGTTTCTTTCCAATATCCAAAACTTATATGAGAAAAAGAAAAGTGTAGCTATAGCGTTGAATCTACAATCTACATGCACTATTGCAATTACCCAAGAAAAGAGCAGCAGAAAAGAGAAAAGAGACGAGAGAAGAGAAAGGCCGCCATAGGAAACCGGATTCATTTAACTTTCTCGTAAGGTAATTGGCTTGACGGCGTTCTGGGGGTATGCTTTGGTACGATGTAGGATTTCTTGGCTGGTTAAATGGACAGCAGATTGTAATAGAGGAAGAGACACTTTATGGTTTTCATCTATTTCTTTGCAATAAGCCAGGGCTCATCTCTGTACTGTTGGACTTTTCATAATGGGACTGAAGCAGGTGGCGTATATATGAGACACTACCTTAGGGCTTAGTTATCATGCATTCTCTATAAAAAACTTCTAGTTAGATGGAATTTAATACACTGAATTGAATAAATTTGCACACTTTTTTGTTGTGAATGAACAATGAACGTGTGTCTTTTGTACTTCAGTGATCCAGCTGTGAGAGAAAATCCCCCCTTCCACCCATGGGTCTACTTTATATCTGGAGGTACTGTATGTGGCTTGGCATTGCATGGACAGAAGGGGGCAGTGTTGCAAATGTCACCGTGGGAGTAGGGTCATGACAAAAGCTCTCTTGTAACCAAAATGTATGTCAAGCGTTTTACTCAATAAAAATAACGTTAGTTGTATGTGTAGTTGTGGGAAAGATTAGACAGATTAGATAGATACTTAATTATCTCGAAGGATTAGCTTTAAAGATGCTTGTTGGATACATGATAGAAGGAGCGTTATCTGTTTTAACTGGTTTATTCTGACATAAAAAATAAACAGATTTGAAAGGATTTTATTTTGATTTTAAATTCTATAAACATGACCTGACTGTGTTCCCAGATATTATAATAGTTCATATATAAACACTCAAAGACGCTTTAAAGAGCATTATTCATTCACTCCACACCCGGTGGTGGTAAACTACTACTGTAGCCACAGCTGTCCTGGGGCAGACTGATGGAAGCAAGGCTGCCAACCTGCGCCATCAGCTCCTCCGACCACCACCACCATCACTCACGCACAAACCACTTTCATACTAGGTAATGTGGGTGAAGTGTCTTGCCTAAGGACACAACAACCCCCAATAGACACAGATATGAAGTAGACATTATTAAATTAAATGTTTATTCACAGTTTTGCTGCTTTATTCTTAATTACAAAAACACTGAACATTTATTTATGTTATAATTTGGTGTTTTGGTTCTCAAGAGCCTCACATGAGTCGCTCATTTGGGTTGACAGTTTTAATCTGTAAATCTAATCTTAATGTCTAAAAGAACTCTGATCTGAATCCTCGCTATCCTTACCTGCCGACGATCATGATCCAGTGCTACTGCAGCCTCTGCAGCTCAGGGCATGAATTCTGGAGGTTGGCACAGTCTGTCCAAATATTGAGAATAAGAAGAACTTGCATGTCAAACATGTCAGACTCAGGCCCAGGGGCTAAATTTGGCCCATGATATAATTAAATTTGGCCCATGAGATCATATCAAATATGTATTAGAGCTGCCCACCGGCTACACATGGGATATAGAGATTATAGATATTATTTTATATTTTGCTTGCTCTGGATTCAGTGTTTAATTAAAACTATTATTAAACATTTATTATAATAAGAAAAAGATTAACATTACATATCTCGAAAGAAGAGAAAATAAGCAGATGTTGTTGAAATTTTTCAATAAATGTTTAGTTTGGGCCACGACTTAGTCCCAGTTTTGAATTTTGGCCCTCTGTGAATTTGAGTTTCACCTCTGTTGTATGTGAACTCTGTATGATGGTTAAGGCACTTGCAACCCAATTAATATGAATAATAATAATAAAAATAAATATAATTTTTGACCTTAAAAAATTCCAGTGTCTGAATGACTGAAGCACTATGAGAAACACTGTCAGATGCATATCACTATTTCCAAATGATTTACTTTATATCACTGTAAATAGAATATAATTCAGTAAAACATTTTCATTCTCACATTGATCCAACCATGGAAGTGAAAACTAGAGTAGCTTTTGTTCCTGTCCCGTAGAAACCTCTGTAGATATTTCAATGAGCAACACAAAGGTATGATGTGGCACACTGTCAACTAGATTTGCAAAGAGACAGATGATTTCCCATGATAACCCGCGGGTGTTGCACGTATAAAATGCATTTACGCGGTGGCTTGCTGTGACCTTTCCAAAGACACGGCGCTACACAAGTCTTCAGCTTCAACATTGGAACAATTAACTGTAATATCTCTCCCCGCGCACCTCGCATTGTGCGTGTGATGTGGTGCGTAAGGCTGGAGGGAGGTTAGCCGCGGAGACACCACCCTGCTCCGCGGCGTGGAGGAGGTGGGGAGGAGTGAGGGGAGGGAGGCAGAGGCGCGGGGGGGCGGTGCGAGCGCGAGGGAGCGGAGAGAGGAGGGAGAGAGGCTCGCTTCAGCACCGCGGACAGCTCCCGGTGAAGCGCAAGAGGAGTAGCAGCACGGAGACGCTGCTCTGCCAATAAACGGACCGCTTTGGATTTTTACGCACGGAGAGGACTATCATTTTACCACGTTTTTGTCTTTTGGTGCGGGACTTTTAAGTTTTTGCTCTGTGTAAGACATCCGGACTGCGCTGGAAAATAAGAAAAAAATTGGACTACACGCAGGAACAAGTTAAGGCTGGACTTTACGCGTTTAACAGCTAAAATTCTTATTTGGATAACATCGAAAAAGCAAGAAAACTAGTAGTTTTTCGTGCTCCAGCGTCTCCACTATAGACTGTAGCGTAACCCTGTGTGATGCTGTGTTCCCCTGGGGGCAATGGGAGTCCTGCCGCCTCTGATGCAACCTCAACAACACTAACTACTCAGTATTGCGTGGTGGATTGAGCGTATGCCGGGGCTGGTGGGTTGTAAGGAGTTTTACGTAAGAAATAATGTTGCTTTACGCGCGTGTAACTTTTTAACGATATAAATATTGTGTAGAAACGACGGGAAATTGTTAGATTGATAATGGCGAGTGTGAATTGCAGGGCTACCCCAAAAGAGCTAGCCCAAAATAGTTTCCCAGATGTGGTGGAGTTGAACGTAGGGGGGCAGGTGTACTATACCCGCCACTCAACGCTCGTAGGGACCCCCAACTCTTTACTAGGCAAGTTATTCTCAACCAAAAAAGACGCGACTAATGATCTAGCCAGAGATCCCAAGGGACGCTATTTCATCGACAGAGATGGTTTCTTGTTCCGCTACGTGTTAGATTTCTTACGGGACAAACAAGTCGTACTCCCCGATCACTTCCCCGAGAAAGGGCGGCTGAGGAAAGAGGCGGAGTACTTCCAGCTGCCCGACCTGGTGAGGCTGCTTTCCCCGGAGGAAGTGAAGCAAAGTCCGGATGACTTCTTCCACAGCGACTACGAGGACTCCCAGGGCAGCGACCCGCGCCACTGCCCGCCCCCGTCTCTGGTGCCCGCGGACCGGAAGAGCGGCTTCATCACGGTGGGGTACAGGGGGTCGTGCACTATGGGGCGGGAGAGCCAGAGCGACGCGAAGTTCAGGCGAGTGCCGCGGATACTGGTGTGCGGACGGGTGGCGCTGGCCAAAGAAGTTTTTGGGGAGACCCTGAACGAGAGCAGAGACCCGGATCGGACCCCGGATCGGTACACGTCCCGGTTTTACCTCAAGTTCAAGCACCTGGAGAGGGCCTTCGACATGCTGTCCGAGTGCGGTTTCCAGATGGTGGCCTGCAACTCCTCCGTGACCGCGTCGTTCGTCAACCAGCACACCGAGGACAAGGTCTGGTCCAGCTACACGGAGTACGTCTTCTACCGTAAGTAACCACATGTGTTTTCTTGTTTATTTACTTTTTGGCGACTTACGTGTCAAAGTTTTACGCATGCGTAAAAGTGAGCCGTTTGTTGTTACCACTAGACGGCGTGCTTGGATTCATTTTTGGAAAGTGGTTGATCAACGTCACTCGTTTTAGCATGTGGGGTGTATTTTTAGGCTATGTGTTTACGAATTTGGGGCTTCTAACTTGTGGCTGTTCTGGGACTTTTTGCTTTTGGTGCCAAGTAAATGAAGAGGAAATGGATAATTGTGCATATAAAACTTGCTTTGATGTAACTTTTCTGGGTGAGGGTTTCCCACCTGCTTGTTTCAATGACTGGAATGTTCCACAGTACAGCATTAAAGGGTCCATTTTCTGATATTTTCTGATCTATGTTATAATATTGCGGAGTTTTGTTGTTTTGTTTCATTCACACATGTTTAACTCACAAAAATCTGCACATTTAGGCTGAGTTCTTCTCTCAAAAAAAAAAAAAAAAAAGAAAGAAAAAAGAAAAAAAGAACTCTATGTCCCACCTTGTGATGTCATGTGGTAATACAAGAAGTGCTCCACAGTGTTTTTAAACTCCACAAACCTTCACTAGAATCATGGATGATTCTATTATTAAATTCTTTTAATTGATGTTTTAAAAACGTTAAAACTTACATAAACATTACACAAAAACACAACAGGACAGCAGGCACTTTCAACTGAAAAAAGAAACTCATTCATATCTCTAAAATTATACATCAATATAAAAATCAGATACCATAGGATGGATTTATTTAGCCTGATTCATCAGACGGTTTCCATGAAGTGAAATCTCACAGTCTGACCTCACAGCATTAGGATTCATTCACTCGTCTGTAGGCGGGTACATGTTTTATTTAACCATGACATACGTAATGCGCCAAATCCCATAGGAAGAAGGGCAATAACGTCTTTCCCCTTGATAAAATTCACCAAACATTCTCTTTGTTCCGGCTTTAAATCCTCGATCTCAGGAATCATTGCCAACACAGAATGTCTGTCTTCGTTTGTTTACTGTTGTGCTGTTCCACAAAAGGGACCCAGACAGGCGCTTGCGTTTGACATCATGGCTTCACAACTCTTCGTTGATTGGCCAGTGTGCGGTCTACAACTTCTGGGCTTCTTGCAAACCGTCTAGTGTATTCCGATTCCTGACCTAGTTGCTGAAGAGAAATGAAATTGAGTGGAGGCACTAGGTTGCGTCAGCCTGACTAGGATATAGTTAGTCCATTTGCAATTCTGCCCTGGAATTGCAAATCTCTACTGAAAAAAAAGTAAACTTGAAAACTAACGCTTCATGAGATCACAAGGTGGAACCGAGCATTTTAATCTATAGACGGTCTAATAATGCAAAATGATTCAAACATGTGGGAATGAAACAAAACACAACTCCAGGTATGTTTCTGAGGAGGTAACAACATTCTAACACGGTTTAAAGCTCACAAAAGTCAATTTTGCGTGATGTATGACCATTTAACTTGTTTATCTCCATGGAGACAACCAGCTGATGCCACCGGGTCAAGTTACAGGTCAGTTTTTTTCGAGAGGTGAACCCACACAGAGTGAGAACAGTAGTCACTAAAATAATCTGCAATTGAAGTTTAATAACATATCGTGGAACATTCCTGACAAAAACGATAATCTTGATCTCCATGACGACAAGCAGGCGGAGTACCTTCAACCATTAAAGTTATATTTGAACTCAAAAGGCGGCAGCACTGAAAGAATTCTGATGCATTTGTTTTTAGATCCACATTTTTATGTTATGTTTCTGCTGCTTCTGAGTTTTATCACCGGCGCACAGACCCTTTCATTCAGTCAAGTCTACTTAATTAGTGTAAGAAATTTAGCTTGAGTCGAGTGGAACAAAAGTAATTAATCATATGTAATTGGGGCTGGCGTCAAGATGCTGATTTGGAAACATTTGTGCCTTGACAGCAAAAGCTTACGTAACTCGCCTTTTACGTATTACCACATTCGGCGAGACTTGTTTTTATCGAAGGGAGAAGGATCTAATTTCATTTTACCATTGTCAAGCCTCAGCAGAAAAATGATTCGCGCAAAGCTTGTCTTTTTGGTTAGGATGCAATTTCTCTTCTTATCTCCAGCCTAACTTATAGCTTTGGTTTTTGCCCCGTGTTAACATCCATCATGGTAGGGTGGCTTGATGTCTTTAAGAGTCTTTGCCAGATTCAGGCTGAGTGAAAGCAGGTATATTGTGCACGATATCATGACATTTTTAAAGCCTCTCGTAAAGTTTTATGAAGCAAGAACCCGTTCCATATACCGAGACACGACACCCATATTTTAGGTCTCTGTGGGTACCGACAAATAGGCTACATAAACCTTTTGAGAGCTCTATCTGTGAATTTAACGATACCATTTTGATACAAAGTTTAGTTCAATACTCCAACAATCCAAAATATAAGAAAAAATATTGTAATGCAAATTATTATAATACAAAAACTGAATGAAACTGAATGAAAACAGCAAATAAGTTACTTTTCAGCTGGGTGAGTTGTTGTACAGTTGTAGGGAGCATTATCTGTTACATAAGGGTGAGTTGTTGTACAGTTGTAGGGAGTATTATCTCTTACATAAGGGTGAGTTGTTGTACAGTTGTAGGGAGTATTATCTGTTACATAAAGGTGAGATGTTGTACAATTGTAGGGAGTATTATATGTTACATAAGGATGATTTGTTATACAGTTGTAGGGAGTATTATCTGTTACATAAGGGTGAGTTATTTTGCACAGTTGTAGGGAGTATTATCTGTTACATAAAGGTGAGTTGTACAGTTGTAGGGAGTATTATCTGTTACAAAGGTGAGATGTTGTACAGTTGTAGGAGTATTATCTGTTACATAAGGTGAGTTGTTGTACAGTTGTAGGGAGTATTATCTGTTACATAAGGGTGAGTTATTTTGCACAGTTGTAGGGAGTATTATCTGTTACATAAAGGTGAGTTGTACAGTTGTAGGGAGTATTATCTGTTACATAAGGGTGAGTTGTTGTACAGTTGTAGGGAGTATTATCTGTTGCATAAGAATGAGTTATTTTGCACAGTTGTAGGGAGTATTATCTGTTACATAAAGGTGAGATGTTGTACAGCTGTAGGGAGTATTATCTGTTACATAACTGTGAGTTGTTGTACAGTTGTAGGGAATATTAGCTGTTACATAACTGTGAGTTGTTGTACAGTTGTAGGGAGTATTATCTGTTACATGAAGGTGACTTGTTGTACAGTTGTAGGGAGTATTATAGTATGAATGTAGTCTGTCTGTCTGTCTGTCTGTCCCTCTATAATCTAGTGCAGTGGATGAGTTGTTGTACAGTTGTAGGGAGTATTATCTGTCCCTCTATAGTGTGGTGCAGTTGGTGAGTTGTTGTACAGTTGTAGGGAGTATTATCTGTTACATAATGGTGTGTTGTTGTACAGTTGTAGGGAGTAGTTGTAGTATTATTTATCAGAAGCTACAGCACGCGAGATGATTTGCTCTCTTAAAAAAAATCTCACACATAAAAATATCTTTTAAGAGTTTTTCAGCTTCACTCTCCTTTTTGTTGAAAATCGAGGACCATGAAGGCTCGTATTGATCACAGACTCTCGAAAATATGTTGCTTAAATCAATTTTGCATTTTGTCTTGTTTTTCGTCTTAAAACTTTTATCAATATTTGCTCCTGCACATTCGACCAGACAGACTCTTACACAACACAACCAAGTATGAATCGCTTTACCTGGAATGTTCCGTAGTACGACATTACACGATCTGCTCATCTCCATGCCGACGCCACCGTGTCAAGTCACAAGTCTGTGGAGAAACAAACGTATTTTCAGTTAGAATGCATGTTTTTTCCACGGATTGTAGCGATTCAAAAACCCGTTATAAATGTAAGATAGATTCATGTAATGCCATACTGCGGAACATTTTCATTCAAATCAACAATACCTCCATGACCACAACATCTTTATCAGTATTCATAAATGCCCGCAGACAATGTACCTATTTAAATTTAAACCCACGGCTACTGTACTTGGATGTGAGAATGAGCGTAGGATTTTTGTGAAGGAAGCCAAAATATTACATAACCCTTCTTCTTACATAAAAACAAAGCAGAGACGGAGCTCGGGGGACGGTGTGGTGGAGGATTGGCTGCGGGGAGAGCGGCGAAAGCAAAAAAAGGTTCAGTGTGTCAAGCCGGCATTAGTAACACACACAATGTCATAGAAAGATACCGGGGTAAAAGGCTGTTAAGAAAGAGCCGACCTGGAAGTACAAAGCCAACTTACAGGCGAGGGAACATCCTGTAACCGCTGACACGGAATGGATTTTTGGTTCAGATTTGAGTTTGAATAGAAGCCAAAACTTGTGTTATTTATGTGTTTTAAAAGTATTTGATTTTGAGCAGGTTAACACAACAAAATATACAAATATATCTTGAAATATCTGTCTGGTGACTGAATTGATCGCACATTTAGTGAATTTCAAATGTTCTACTTTTCTGGGTTTGAGAGAGGAATTTTTAAAGGTCATGATTTTGTCGAGAACTTCTTGTACACAGCCATCTACTCCGATATTATAATACATGTATGCCTGTAGCAATAATTACTAATCAGCTTATTGTTTAATATATAAAAGCTGGAATTTCTTTGGTGGGAGATTTTGGGTGTTTTTGTTGAAGTACAGCACAATTTGAGCTAGAGCTGGACAATACAGAGCAAAAAAATGATCTTGATATATTTTGCTATGTCTCAATATACGATATATATCTTGATATCTGTACAGGAAAAATAACCCCCCAAAATCTAGTGCAAAAACATATATGCCAAATTCTACAAGGTCTTTTTTAATTAAAGTCCAAAGAGGTAGGCAACAAAGTACTTCCCTATATACTAATACAATAATTTAACTGTAAAATAAAGGAAGAAATATTTCCTTCTTGTCATTCAAAAATAAAATGACTCAACTCAACTCAAGCTCGTCTTTGTATTAGCTCCAGACAATAACCAGAAACATGAGCTCCTTTCGCGGAGGAAACTCGGGAGGTTCCTTATTTTAATAGATCCATGTTTCTATCCAGCAGTAAGGAGTTATGAGGTTTCCCACAATCCACTGCGCAGATCAAACCCGACGTTTCCAAACACTATTGTACAAGTTACACTGCAGCAGATTATTAATCAAAATCTTCTGCATAAATAAACTTTCCATTTCTAAACTTTACAACATATAAAGCATAACGACTATAGAGCCACATCAGCCCGTTTGACATTATAATGTGTTGGTAACACTTTATAATAACTACACCTTACTTAGCCTTAATAAAGCATGAACAAAGACTTAATTAATAATTAACAAAGATTTAATTAATAATGATTCACACTTAGTAAATGCTTAATAAAGCATAATTTGTCTTCACTTTAGAAAAGCTCTCAAAAAGACTTAACTAACACATAACAGCTGCCTGAATTATTATTGCATTGCATTATAAGTAAATCATTTTCTCATAGCTTATTAATGATTAATAAATGCTCAAATGGTTAGTGCATGAGTAATTAAGTATGAAATAATTATGAGTAACTATTTACAGCACAGGCAAATTAAGTGCAAGTGCTAATTAAGGTAGAAATTAAGTAGTTACTAAGCATGAATCATTATTAATTAAGTCTTTGTTCATTCTTAATTAAGCCTTTGTTCATGCTTTATTAAGGCTAAATAAGGTATAGTTATTATAATGTGTTTAATGCAGCTTTGTGCTCATTTGTTTACGTTTCCAGAAATGAAACTTAAAACCACATGGCTCATTTGCATTAACTATAAGCGCTGAAAAAAAAAACAAAAAACGCTCGCTCCGTGTCCCCTGATGTGGTCTAAAAGGAACGACTCAGTGTCCTTTAGTCCGACAGAAGCCAAAACATGTTACATAGGCCTCCAGGAACAGCTGATAGCTAAGGTCAGTTAAATACAGTCAATCAATAAACCTGCCCACGGACTACAGCTGGAAATTGCAACCTGGTACAGCGCATCTCTCCTGCTAAGGTTAATGTAATTTGTGCACTGTCCCTGTCTCATTAAATAAATAAATAAATAAATATGTGTGTTCTCTCTGTGACTGAGGATGTGCCGCTGATGGTGAGTCTGTAAATGGTGGAAAAGGTTTGTGGCGCTAGAAGCTTTTGGTTGGCATCAGCTTTGGGCATTTACGGCAGTAGTGAGTAGTGAATGAGACAAGAATGAGGAGCGACAAAATCAAGAAGGTGGGGGCGTGTGCAGCACAGAGAAACCAAATAAGCGAAACTGCGACATCAGAATAAATTTTTTTTTTTGTTTTTAATTTATGTTTATTAAGGACATCACAATGGCATTAGACAAGCCAGATGCATTGCTTTGAGTGTTTTAGCACAAGTGCTAGTTTTCAACACCTGTCCATATAAAAATATAAACTACATGCATAAAAACAGAAAGTACAAGACACATAAATTACATACAGATAAATATATATCCAGTAGATTTTCAGTGGATGCAGTTTTGACTGTAAACATACAATAACTTTAATTTCCTTTTAAATTTGTTGTAGTTGGTTTCCAATTTTAAATGAGCTGTTAAACCGTTCCACAGACTAGGCCCTTTAAAAGAGAACGAGGACTGACCAAGAGTCGTCCTGTACCTAGGAACAACACAATTACCACTAGTAGAGCCTCTTGTGTTCGCTCTTTGTGAACAATTTATGGTCCTGGCAAATTCTGAGTGTAATGGTGTATTGCGGTTAAGACACTTAAAAAATAATTTAAGATTGTTAAAATTGATAAAATTTTCAAAGTTAAAAAGTTGATGTTTCTTTGTAATTTCACAGTGGTGCCAGTTTTTGGGCTTTTTGTCAAAGATCTTAAGGGTCAGTTTGTATAATGAACAAAGCGGTTTTAATGTAGTTGAGGAGGCCTGGGACCATGAGGTGATACAATAAGACAGATGAGAGAAGATCATTGTGTTCATGAATATTTTAGAAGTGTGGAGCGATAGATCTTTACGTATGAAACGAAAGCAACTGAGACTAATCTTAATCTTCTTCACCAAGTATTTTGTGTGACCAGTAAATTTTAAATTTTCATTTAGAATGAGGCCAAGGTATTTAACTTCACTGACGGCTTGAATTTTCTCATTGTGCATAGTCACTTCAAAGTCAAAGTTTTTTGTTTGTGTACGCACTGAAAAACAAAGAGAAACTGTTTTTTTCACATTCAAAGTCAGGTGTGACACACTAAGCCATTTTGATAATATAATATAATATAAGCATTATATCGATATATACAACATGTGAGAATCCATTTCGTGTTAAAAAATATCTAATTTATTTAAAATATCAAGATATTGCCCACCTGTATTTTCAGCTGTGTGAGTGACTTCTATGGCTAATTATTGGTTCATTCTCTTATTTATTTGCTGCAACTCAGGCCTTTTAATGATACTGTATTGAAAAATGGTTTAGTGGGATTATCTTGCGTTGTTGTTATTGTATCAGTGGCTTAAAGTATTTTCTTTATCTCTATATATAATGAGCTTCAAAATTAATTATCACGAAAGACCTAAATACATGATAAATACATGACCTAAATTCCTTACGTGCTTATCTATCTTGAAACATTACGATCTGACGTGTAACTTGGCATTGTAGTGTGGTGTTTCTTGCTTGTCTCCATGGAGATAGACAACTTTAAAACCATACTCCAGGTAAAGAGCTTGGTCCGTGCTGCTGTCTTAGTCCCTTAATAAGAGATTTGTCATTTCAGTGGGGCTTTCCTGGTTACATAATCCACCTTTAATTTCACATTTTTCAACTCTGTCTATCTCGGCTTATATACTGTATGTCCCTTGTTTTACCCCCGTTTTTTTTATGACAATGAATGAAATATTAAACACGCTTCTTCTCATCTTGACCAATTGCTCCACTTTGATGGTTTTATTTCCTGTCTGAGTACAGTTGAATCTCCCTCAGCGTTTTAGATTAACCCAGAAAGGCCCCCGGAGAACAGACAGTGGTCCTATACGTAAACACTGCTCACTGCACCTGTGTATAATGTGTGGCACCGGACCAGGTTCTTTGGTTCTGTGGCTGCTCCCTGGTGTCTGCTCCCAGTCGTCCAGATGTTTGGCAAATCCCGTCAGTTCTGGGGCAGTGGTCCAGCTACAGCTCCTGGGCCCGTGTTCCACCAGCTGTAAAATGATTCCCGGGCTAAAAATATTCCCCATTCCCCGAGCCAGTCTCCATCCATTCATCTTCATCTGCTTATTCCGATGGAGAGTGTAACTAATGGAGTCCGTGCCGGCGGCTATGGGCCTTAGGCGGGAGACGGTGGCTACTTAGTCCGGGTCAATCGATGTTAACTCTTGTAGTGTAGCTCAATCAAATCTACTCCAAAATTTGAGTTAAATATCAATTTGTCTGGAGTTGGCCTTCTACGTTAATTTAATTTTTCACAATTTCTCAATTTTCACAACTTTCAGACGTCAGAGAGTTGTTTTTTGCGTTCACGGTTATACTAACCACAGCTACCATGCTAACCACGCACTTCCTGATCATCAGACAGTAACCGAAGCTTTATCCAACTTCCTCGTTTCTCCTCTCTCCTATGGTTCCTGCCCCCTGTCTCCTCTCTCCTAGTTTCTCGATCCAACCTCCCTTCTCTGTCACTGGTATGTTATTGACAGCTAGGATGCAAACCGAGCACTTCCTGATCATCAGAGAGTAACCTAAATTTTATCCGACTTCCTTGTTTCTCCTCTCTTCCTTAGTTTCTGCTTCCTGTCTCCTCTCTTCTAGTTCCTCAATCCAACCTCCCTTCTTTTCTCTGTCACTGTTATGTTATCAACAGCTACCATGCTAACCACACACTTCCTGATCATCAGACAATAACCTAAGCGTTATCCTTCCTTCTTTCTTCTGTAATTTCTGGTTAATGTCTCCTCTCTCCTAATTCCTCTAGCCAATCTCCCTTCTCTTCTCTGTCACTGTTATGATATCAACAGCTACCATGCTAACCATGCACTTCCTGATCATCGGACAGTAACCTAAGCTTTATCCAACTTCCTCGTTTCTCCTCTCTCCTATAATTTCTGCTTCCTGTCTCCTCTCTCCTAGTTTCTTGATTCAACCTCCCCTCTTCTCTTCTCTCTCACTATTATATTATCAACATCTAGCATGCTAACCATGCACTTCCTGATCATCAGACAGTAACCTGAGCATTATCCAACTTCCTCGTTTCTCTTCTTTCCTATAGTTCCTGCTTCCTGTCTCCTCTATCCTAGTTCCTCAATCCAACCTCCCTTCTCTACTCTGTCACTGTTATGTTATCAAGAGCTAGGATGCAAACCGTGCACTTCCTGATCATCAGACAGTAACCTAAGCTTTATCCAACTTCCTTGTTTCTCCTCTTTCCTATAGATCCTGCCTCCTGTCTCCTCTCACCTAGTTCCTCGATCTATCCTCCTCTATCCAACCTCCCTTCTTTTCTCTGTCACTGACATGTTCAACAACTAGGATGCAAACTGTGCACTTCCTGATCATCCAACGTCCTTATTTCTCCTCTTTCCTATAGTTTCTGGTTCCTGTCTCCTCTCTCCTCGTTCCTCAATCCACCCTTCTCTTTTCTGTCACTGTTTTGTTATCAACAGCTAGCATGCAAACCATGCACTTCCTGATCATCGGACGCAGTAACAATTTTAAATGGATTAGACTGCTTTTCTTTCCTTTCGGATGTTAGAATCAGCTTCTCTTGGCGTAAAAAAAACACGCAAAAATGTCACTTTCTTACTTTTAATACGCTTTTTGGGAGTAACTAATCAACTCGTAAGGGAGCGAGCTGATCACCGACAACCGCAAAGCCCGAACACTATCCGGATAAGCCGCTATCTCAGATCTCAACGGAACCGACAACACACTGGAGGCTGATTCATTTTAGCCCGGGCTAAACGAGTTCCCGGCATTAGCGGCCCGCGTGTAGCTGCTAACAGAAGTGGATGGCTGTTGGCTGCAGTCACCCCCACAAGTGTCTGTAACAAGCCAAATGGAGTGGAGCATGAACAAAAGCCTGCTGCTGCAATATGGGACTGTGATGATGTGGGTTAGCCTCTCCAGACCTCGCTTTCCTCTCTGATAAACTACCGCCGCTGTGCGCTGGCTTTGTGGAGCCGGTTAGAGGGCACGCGTTCAAAACAGAGCGTACCGGGAGACAGGTGCGCCCGTGTAATTATAAAAAAAGGCCGATTATAAACAAGGCGACAGTGTGCTTACAGGTCACTACTACAAAAGGTCTCTGGTGATTCTGGACTTTCATATTCTGCAGCAAATCTATTCACTGAAACATTGATAGAGCAGATGATTTTAACCAGTGGTGTGGTAGGGATTTGTTCTTGTGATGTCATTGTCCCTCCTGAATTAACTTTCAGTAAAAATCTGTAATATTTGATGTTTTTTTTACACAAAATTATGCGGAATCATGTGATTAACATTAACGTTGTTCATAATCACCAACAGAACATAAATCAGAGACTATAACACATGAACCAGGACTAAACCAAGATTAAAATAAGACTAAACCAGAACTGAACCAGAGCTGAACCAGAGCTGAACCGGGACTAAACCAGGACTAAACCAGAACTGATCCAGGATTGAACCAGGACTGAACATGGACTAATCTTGGACTTGAGAGCGAGAGAGAGAACCCAGAGCCTGTGGAGTAGGGTGTCCCCGGTTCCCGACGGTCTACACGGGCTCACCTCTGGGCCCGACCCACCACTCAGTCCTGGTTCAGTCGTGGCTCAGTCCTGGTTCAGTCCTGGTCCCTCTTGTCTCAGGTCACTATAGGACAGTACCTGAGCCTATACAGGTTGTTTTCACCATGGCCAGTAGCTCCGGTTTGACATTTAAGTTGTAGCTATTTTATATTTGTTATTTTTTTAATATCTCATGTCGGGAGAAGTGGGTGAACAGCGAACCCATGTGTACCCCGCCCACTACACCCCTGATTTCAACTACTATTTTGGGTTCTTTATGTAGTGATCACAGACTGTACAAAGAACTGGACTAAGGGAGTGTGACGTCACCCATAGCGTTCAGCTCCAGTCAAATGAAGCTCACCGAGGCTTGCAGTTATAGGGCGAATGTGGAGCAGAGTTCAATATTAGGAATACGAATTGATTTATGGACAAAATAGCAAAATAAAAACACCAGCATCACGTAGAGTGGGTTAATATGAACATTTTAAGACAAAAGTGAGGCGCATGACCACAGCCGTTGTAGTGAAAGGAACCAGAGTCGGTGGAGCTGGAAGTGCGTCCATGCTCACTTCCTGTTTGGAATGCATTGGCATATAGGTTAGCTATGTCCATGTTGTAAATAACGAATTTCACTTGCACAATGTAAAAAGCCTGATTGAAATACTTTCTAGAACATAATATTTATTTGATTAAAGGTGCTGTACCTGATTTTTACAATTTAAAAAAATATAAAAAAAGACCAAAGTTATTTCTCACTTACCTTGTGCATTCTGTGTAAACATTCACCACAATGAGTTTAGAATGATTTTTCTCAACTTCCAGAAGCCGGAGTGGAGTTTTGCCATCACTGTAATGCAAAAAAAAAAAAAATAGCATGTTAACTGTGGACTTCCTGATTGATTTTAGACTTCCATAGCACACTGCAAAAGTGTTTATATTTCCACTCCCAAAACCCCCCTTTCTCCTCCATCTTATTTCCTCCTTCCATTGTCTCCTCTCTTCTTCCATCTTGCCTCCTCTTCCCTAGCTCCTAGCTCCTCTCTCCTAACACCTTCCTCAGGCAACATACTGTATCTCCTCTTTCCTAGCTCCTGCTTTCTGTCTCTTCTCTCCTAGTTCCTTCATCCATTCTTCGGTATCCAACCTATAACTCCTCCTTGATTCTCTCTTCTTGCCTCCTCTCTCCTAGTTCCTACTCCTTAGCTCTCGTTGTTGCTCCATCATTCTCTTCTCTCCATTACCCCTCGCTCATGCGTCTTGTCTCCTCCCTCCTATGCCCTTGCTCCTATATCCTCTCTACCTTCCTAGCTCCTCTCTTTTTCTTCTTTCATCTTGTCTCCTCTCTCCTAGTTCCTTCATGTGTTCTTCTCGATCCAAAAGGTGGATCTAAAATGGAGTTTTGCCATCACAATTTTAACAACAGCTACCATGCTAATCACACACTTCCTGATCATCGGACAGTAAACGATTTCTCCAACCTCCTCATTTCTCCTCACTCCTAGTTCGTGATTCCTGTCTCCTCTCTCCTAATTCTTCAATCCATTCTTCTCTCTCCAGTGAACTAGCTCCCCCTCTCTTCTCCATCACGGTTATCTTAACAACAGCTAGCATGCTAATCACGCACTTCCTGATAATCGAACAGCTCCTGACTCTCGTCTCCTTTCTACTATTTCTTACTATTTCTCCTCTCCTCTACTTCCTCCATCCATTCTTGTCTTGTATCCAACCTCCTAGACGCACTTACACGCCTCCTATAATACAAACCACTAGCACGCTAAGCACACACTTCCTGATCACCAGACAGTAAACCTCCTCATTTCTCTTTTCTTCTTGTTGTAGGCTCTTATCTCCTCCTTTCTAGTTCCTCAATCCGCTCTTCTCTATCCAGCCACTATGCTGCTCCTTCCTCCTCTCTTCTCTTTCACGGTTATGTTAACAACAGCTAGCATGCTAACCGTGCACTTCCTGGACAAGAGCTTAATAAAACCTCCTCGTCTCTCCCCTCTCCTAGTTCCTCGCTTCCTCTTTCCTCGTTTCGGCTTCCTATCTCCTCTTTTCTATTTTCTCAATTAACAACAGCTGGCATGCAAACCACACAGTTCCTGATAATAGGACAGTGAACACTTTATCCGACCTCCTTGTTTCTCCTTGCCTCCTCTCTCCTAGATCCTGCTTCCTGTCTCCTCTCTATCTCCTCTCCTCTACATCCTTTATCCTCCTTTCTCGTTTCTTCTTGCCTCCTCTCTCCTAGATCTTGCTTCCTATCTCCTTTCTCCTGCTTCCTATCTCCTTTCTCCTGCTTCCTATCTCGTCTATATTCGACAACAGTTAGCATGCAAACCGCACACCTCTTGATAATCGGACAGCAAATCCAACCTTTATCCAACCTCCTTGTTTCTTCTTGCCTCCTCTCTCCTAGATCCTGCTTCCTATCTCCTCTCCTCTACTTCCTCCCTCCATTCCTCCCTATTCAACCTCCTTGCTTCTTGCCTCCTCCCTCCTAGTTCCTGTTTCCTATCTCCTCTCTTCTGCTTCCTCCATCCATTCCTGTCTATCCAACCATCTTTCTTCTTGCTTCCTCTCACCTAGATCCTGCTTCCAATCTCCTCTCCTCTACTTCCTCCATCCATCCCTCTCTATCCAACCTCCTTGCCTACTCTCTCCTAGTTCCTGTTTCCTATCTCCTCTCTTCTGCTTCCTCCATCCATTCCTCTCTATCCAACCTCCTTGCTTCCTCTCTCCTAGATCCTGCTTCCTTTCTCCTCTCCTCTACTTCCTCCATCCGTTCTTCTCTATCCAACCTCTTCCTTTCTTCTTTCGTCCTCTCTCCTAGATCCTGCTTCCTATCTCCTCTCCATTTCCTTTTCTCTACTTCCTCCAGCCGTTCTTCTGTATCCACCCATGTCCTTTATTTTTGCCTCCTCTCTCCTAGTTCCTGCTTCCTATCTCCTCTCCATCTCCTCTCGTCTACTTCCTCCATCCGTTCTTCTCTATCCAACCTCCTTTCTTCTTGCCTCCTCTCTCCTAGATCCTGCTTCCTATCTCCTTTCCATCTCCTCTACTTCCTCCATCCATTCCTCTCTATCCAACCTCCTTTCTCCTTGCCTCCTCTCTCCTAGTTCCTCCTCCTCTCTCCTCTACCTCTACTTCCTCCATCCATTCCTCTCTATCCAACCTCCTTTCTCCTTGCCTCCTCTCTCCTCTACCTCTACTTCCTCCATCCATTCCTCTCTATCCAGCCTCCTTTCTACTTGCCTATTCTCTCCTAGATCCTGCTTCCTATCTACTCTACTTCTTTTTCCTCCTTCTTTTCTTCTCTATCCAACCTCCTTTCTCCTTGCCTCCTCTCTCCTAGATCCTGCTTCCTATCTCCTCTCTTCTATATACTACATAAACAACAGTTAGCATGCAAACTGCACACTTCCTGATAATCGGACAGCAAATGCTTTATCTAATCTCCTTGTTCCTCCTTGCCTTCCTCTTTCCTAGATCCTGCTTCCTATCTCCTCTCTTCTACTTCCTCCATCCATTCCTCTCTATCCAACCTCCTTTCTCCTTTCTTCTTGCCTCCTCTCTCCTAGATCCTGCTTCCTATCTCCTCCACTTCTACTTACTCTCTATCCAACCTCCTTTCTCTTTTCTACTTGCCTCCACTCTCCTAGTTCGTCCCTCCTCTCCTCTCCTCTCTGCTCTGCTCTCTCCACTCTTTCATGTCATCTCACTTTGCTTCAGTCAATCACTCTGGTCTCCTCCTCACATTCACTTGGCGGTGTGTCCCAGGGCTATAGCGGCGGCAGAGCAGACGCACTTACACGGCTGGCTGCGCTGTCACGCCTCCTGTCAGGCTCCTCACTCATATCTGCTGTCTGTGCTCCAGTCTGTGCTCATCATTGTTTGGTTAGCTTCATCAAAATGGCCATCGTGCAGTAAATGAGTTTGCTGTCTGAAACGCCGCGGAAAGTGCATCTCCTCTTTAGCGTCAATTTGGTCTTTGGGGTTGTAGGACTTTAATCGTTTAGTTGATTAAATGATAAATGATTCAGTTAATCGACTATTGATTTTGTTTAGATCATGGGGATTTATGGGAGTCACAGCGGAGTGACACTGAAACCATGTTAGAATGTTCAATGTTCATCAAAAACATATCTGGAGTTGTGTTTTCTTTCATTCACACATGTTGCATTATTAGTCTGTCTACATTTCCAAAGCTCAAAATGCTCTGTTCCAACTTGTGATGTCATGTAGTCGTAGTTTTAAAGTTAACAGCTACCTTTTACCTTATTTTTTACCAAATAATTCTAGTGAAGGTGTATGGAGCACTTCCTGTACTGACATATGGCATCACAAGGTGGAACAGTGTTTTGTGTTTGAGTGAAGAACTCAGCCTAAATCTGCAACATTTGTGTGTTAAATAAGAGTGTAACTGTACACAAAAATCACCTCGGTTTTGAGGTCATGGTTCGGTTCATTTTCGGTACAGTGTAAAACCATTTGCTTGTTGTTTGTTTGTGTTTTTATTAAACCATCAATTTGTTTTAACATTATACAAAGGGGAAAATTAAACAAATGCCAAGTGCTGTTTAGTAATACTAATAAGGTAAACAAAATATTCTCAAAAACAACAATTGTATGAAATACTATAAAAAAAAAAAGAATTCCTTGTAAACAGTAAACAAAACTTTTCAAAAATTAATGCGCAGCACTAATCAGCATGAAGGTTTACTCAATCTTCATATTTTTGGCCAGAAACAAACAACTTGTCCACATTGTCAGTAAGATGGGCAGAGAGCGAAAATTCCATGCTGGTAAAAGGTGAAAATGACGACCGGGGTGTGATGACTGTAGTTTTGTGAGAATTCATGTGATTCGGAGGAACATAGTCAAGGCGGGAGCAATTGTTGTCAAGGTGGCTGCCATAACTATAAAGAAACACTGCCCCAATCATGGACGAGTTCCCCCGTGAATATTAAAGAGCCGAGCCTCCGTGTAGCTGCACGTGTAGTGGCAGAATGTAAACACACACAAATTGCGCAAACTCACTTGTGCACAGACCTGCACCGAAGCGAATGTCCCATACTGAAACAGTTCAGCACAAATACATTTACCGTTACACCTCTAGTGTTAAACGTGTGAATGACACAAAACACAATTCCAGGTATGTTTTTGATGAGGAAACAGCATTATCACATAGATCAGAAAATCTTGTAATGCAAATTAAACGCACACATTTAATCTTTACTTGTACATTCTTCTGCATAAATAGTTTGTTCATCAACTCTTGTGTAGTTGTAGTCTGAATGAGATCTTGTCACCCGCCCATTTTAGTCGACTAACTGATTTTCAGGACGTCACTCAAGAAATTTCTTTAGTCGACTACAGCCCTTTTGTGTCATGGTTCATGTTTTGTAGTGGTTGTAGTTTGTGTTTTATTTTGACATTTGTCCTGTCACCTTGTATTTTTGAGTTTTACTTCCTGTCTTGATTGTTTGCCCCGCCCTAATGTGTTTCACCTGTGTCTATGTGTGTGCATTTATACCCTGTGTTCTCCTCTGCCCTTTGTTGGTCCATTGTCTCTGTCCGAGTGTCTCTGTGTCTCTTGTCATGGCAATTTAGTCTTGAGTTTTGGATTTTTTTGATTTGTCATTAAATATTTTTGAAGCAGTCCTGCGTTTTGGGTCCTCCCTCTGTTTCCACGTGACATTTTGTTCTCATTCTAGAATTGATAGACAGTTAAGTCCGTATTGGTCAGTAACTTTGCCTGACTTTGGGTAGGATTGAAAGACTTGGGGAAAATATCGAATTGCATTTTTTTTTCTGACGAGGAGTTTGCTGTTTCTGTCCCAAAACCCAAGTCTGCTTGATCTCTTTCATTGCACCCAGCTTATGATCGATCCCCGGTGTCTTCTCTCTTTGTATTGAACCTGCCAGTCTATCCCTTTAACTCCATCGTAACTGCATCCCTCCAAGTTTACACACTAAAACTTTGAACCTCTGAGCCTGTGACTGTTTCATTCTATATTCACTTTAATGAAAATCTTATGAAATACAAAATTTATTCACTCGATTCCACCGCTGTCCTGAACTGCCTGAAATAAAAGAATAAGATAAAGTGACTGAGCCGGAACCCTGACCACGATGACATGAAATCACTCAATCACTGCAAATTCTCTTTCAAAATTGGTCGCACTTTCATTGTGGTACTTCCATTAAGCAGGAATTAAATTTATTTCAATTTGAGAACATTTTTGAAGCTAAAATATGACATAAAGTAGGGTGATTTGTGTAAAGTGTTCAGTGTTCAATGGATCGAACGGCTTTTGGAATGGTTTTGTAGTAGTGAAAGTCCATGTCGCGAAAAGAAAGGTATTTAAGCCGATGAAAACGACATTCTTCCTGACATTGCCGTATGATTTATGCTGTTTAGATATTGACTTTAAGAAAGGCTGGTACCGACACAGAGCTGGTTGTTGCTGCTTGTTCTGAATGTGATTACAGTCTATGTTTGAACTATGGCTGCAACAGGAGTTTTTTAAATTAAATGTTTTGCTCTTAGCTGGAGGACATGTAGCTATCAGTACAGCTGCAGCTTTTAAATTGATGGTTGAAGCAAGAAAAATTGTACTTATGTTTTGACTATGATTAATTTGCAGCCTTACTACAGTATATGTAGTATGTAATATGACATCTGTGTAGGACCAGGGTGTGGGGAGGTTGTGGGTGAGTGTTTGGGAAGCTGGGTGTTTGGGCCGGTGGGTGGTTTTAGTTTTCAGGGTGGAGTTGGTAGGTTAGTTGAGAGCGATTCTGAGCATAACTTTAATAACTTGACTCAATAATGGTGAATGACAATGGTTGTACCCACAGCAACGTCTGGAATAAGATATATGGTATACTTTATCTATCCCTTTTGAAGGAAATTTATTCTGTGCATTTGACCCATCCTTCAATGCCACTGGGGGCCACCTGGGAGCTGCGACCTTGCTGTGCAGCACTTGAGGACCCAGCGCTAGATCTTGACAAGCCTTGGTTGAGACTAGCCTGATTCATCAGCCGGTTTCACTTTGTGGAAACCGTCTGACCTCGCAGAGTTAGAATTCGTTCGCTCGATGATAGGCGGGAGCTTTTTTTATTTAATCAATCGCTGCTATCATGACATATGTAATGTGTCGCTACCGGGGCTAACTGGTATATTAAGTTTTTCCCAAATCCCGTAGGAAGATCCCTTTGATAAAATTCACCAAACATTCTCTTTGTTTTGGCTTTAAATCCTCGATCTCTGGAATTGTTGCCCACACAGAATGTATGGGTCTTCGCTGGTTGGTTGGTGCCCGAACTTGTACTTCCGGAGTTTTTGCAAACCGTCTAGTGTATTCCGATTCCTGACCTAGTCGCTGGAGAGAAATTAAATTGAGTGAGCACTAGGTGGCCCCTAAACTTTAATAATTTGACTCGATAATGGTGAATGACAATGCTGTACACTTGGCAACTTCCGGAAGAAGGTATATGGTAAACTTTATTTATCCCTTTTGAAGGAAATTCATTGTGTGCATTTGACCCATCCTTCAATGCAACCTGGGAGCTGCAACCTTTTTGTACAGCACTTGAGGACCCAGCTCTAGATCTTGACTAGCCTTGGTTGAGACTACCGAAGCTGGAGGAATTGAACTATTGTGCATAGTTGTTTTGAGGTAATGGAGGAAACAGGAGTGCCCGAAAGATACTCACATAGATACAGTAAGAAATGTTCAAACTCCACACAGAAAGACCCGGGACTCGAACCAGCGACCTTGCTGTGAGACAAGATATGAAATCATTACCACAACATACTATATTTTGAATGCTGAACAGAAGCCAGAAATGTTGCCTGTTATGTTTTCTTAAGCCTCATGCCCTTTAAAAGTACAAAACCTGTATATTCTTATGGCTTATATATTTTCATTGCTATTTACTTTAAGGTCTGCGAAATTGACTTTTGTGAGCTTTAATCCATATTATAATGTTGTTACCTCATCAAACACATACCTGCCTACCCGCCAGCCTTTACCTTTCTTGCAGTAGAGACTGGAAATTCCAGGGCTGAAACTGATGTAGAAGATGTATGGAGTTTCATTATATTTTTGATGAGGAAAGAACATTATAACACAGACCAGAAAACTGTAAGTAAGTAAGACTATATATAGAGCAACTTTCACAGATGAAAAAAAATCACTAAAGGCTTAAGAGTACAATAAACAACATGTACAAGAACAAAGGAATTACAGACACAGTCAACCAAAAGCTTGCCTAAATAAAGCAGTGTCTTGAGCTGCCAGTGAAATCTGGCTCGCAGAGGGCAAGGTGGCATTGTAGTACTCAAGACCGGTCTTGGTCTTGAGACCGACCTCGAGACCGCTTTTATGCCATGTCTCGGACTTGAGCACATTTGGACTCAGTCTCAAGGCTGCTAAAAGTAACTACAATCCCAGTAAGATAATGCAACTATAAATAGGAAGTAAGTAAGTAAATCTTTATTTATATAGCACCTTTCACAGATAAAAAAAAAAAAAATCACAAAGTGCTTTACAGAGCAAAACAGCATAAAAACTACATAAACAAGAACAGAAGAAGTACAGATACAGTCAGATAAAAGCCTGTCTAAATAGCAGTGTCTTGAGCTGCTTTTTAAAAGAGTCTATAGAGTCTGTCTCACGTAGAGCTAGGGGCAGGGCATTCCATAATTTGGGAGCCACAGCCTGAAAGCTCACGTCACCCCGAGTTTTATGAACTTGAAAAAAACTCACTTGATTAACTTTGAAGTTGTTTTCTGTTCAGTACCAATGGAAGTGAGATTAGAAATAGTTCTCAAACTGTGGGCCATGGTCCAAAAAAGGTTTGTTTAAATGCAGCACCGTTTGCTTGGCCTATTTTAAGCCTAAATGAACATTAACTAGAGCAAATGGAGATAGATTAAAAAAAAAAAGAAAAAACCTTTATATATGAGCCAAAATACAAATAAATGTAGGAAATGACAAAGACGGTCTTGATTTGGTCTCAATGGGCTGTGGCCTCTGTCTTGTCTCCGTCTCGACCTTTTAAAATCTTAGTCTTGTCTTGGTCTCGACTCTCAGAGGTCTTGGTCTTGTCCTGGTCTCGGGACCCTGTGGTCTCGGACTGATTTTGGTCTCGAATAGTGTGGGCTTGACTATAACACTAGGACTAAGAGTAGGGGGCTTTCCATAATTTGGGGGCCAGAGCCTGAAAGGACTGATCTCCCCATGTTTTCAAGCAGGTCCAGCCTGAGGTGTAGGGGTGCAGTTACTCATTGATGTACTGGGGCGCCTCTGTAAGGCTCCATCCACACTAGTGCGTATTTGAGTCATTTTCGTTGCGGATGCAGTGTTCGTCCATAGTAATCCGATGGAAAACGGTCCCAGAGATGGAACAATCTGGTGCCGCCAACTCCCACGAATTAATTTGAGTATGGATCTGATCCGGCACTGTGTGGACGCCTGAAAATGCTGATACGCTGACGTAGGTCTATTTCCATAATCTCTGAAAAGTTTAATAAGAACCATCTCCAAAGCGATAGAAGCACAAAAGCAGACTCACCATTAGCAGAACACCTGTCTGTCACAGAAAGAACCGACAGAAGCTGAACTGCATCAGCGCACAGGGAGCGAGCTGTTTTTTGAGCGCTCAGTTTAAGCAAATTAGCCATTCGGTTTTAAGATTCTTTCTGTAAAATGTAAACAACTATGCTCAAAGCTGTGTGGATAGGGAAGGCTTGCGGACACAGAAATGGCATGTCTGGATGCAAATTGTTTACAATTAGGTGATACAGTGATATAGTAATTCGTTTCAGTGTAAACGTAGCCTAAGTTAAAACCATGATTTTAAATTCAACATGGAGCTTAACAGGAAACCAGTGCAAAACAGCGTAATATGGAACCTTAAATAGCTAAACCAACCACAGAATTGCTTTTTTAGCGCTCTGTTCTACCCCACTATTCCCTTACCCAGCCATACTATTCCAAAAGCACATGATTACAACAGGCTATTTTTATCTGCCAATGTGAAGTGGTGTGTGAAGCAGTGAGCCATTAGCTGGTTATTCACAGATGACTTAGCCCCAACATAGCAAATGTGTTTTGGCAGGTAGGAGGGACGGGGTTATGCTGATGCTAACGACATGTGTTTTTATGCATGACCCATATTGGACTTCCTGGGGCATTTGGACACCCGTCGAGCTGCTAGCCGGCCGCACCTGCGCTCCCCCCCTTGAACCAGCTAGTCTAGCTCACGACGTACCCGCGCCAGTTAGCCGCGATCCGGGACATTAGCGGCATTAGCGGGGACGCGGCGCGCACTGGGGGCCTGTAGCAAGTGATTAGCCCCGGAGCAGACAGGTTGTGACAGCGTTGGGGAGGGACAGCTGCTGCCCTCGTCCAAAATCCACAGGGAGACCGGTGGAGACCAATCTGCATGGGAAAAAATTGAGAAAATTAGACTCATTTGCAGTAAACAATGTAGGAGCGTATGTTGTCAGGGCTTGCAAATGGTTAAAATGGTTAAAATATATCCTGTGGGGCATTGATCTCGATGATGAAGAGATGAAGAGGATGAGGAGACTGGGGCTGGAATGGAAAGAGTCTGTGTTTCAGGGTTCCCACGGTCATGGAAATCCTGGAAAGTCATAGAAATTTGTAAAGTCATGGAAATCTCTTTCACGCAACTACAGCAAAGTTCTCATGAGGCTATTATGATAATTTCCAAACGCCTTTTGTTTAAAAGATATGACAATAAATGCACTGACACTACTAAAAACTATAATACCAAACCATAAGGTGAGTGGAAAGTGTTAACATTTCATATTTTACCCTAAAACTATGATCAGTTCAACACTTGTAGGTGCCATAAAGTTATGGAAAATTCACTTTAGGTCATGAAAAGAAAAAAGAATTTGAACCTGGTGTTTTATTTATTCATATCTGATTCTAATCATATCAGATTTATTTGTCTGATTTATAATAGCTCCACCTTAGTCTTAGAGGTACACTGTGTAACTTTTTGGTTGGGGTCCATCACCAAGCTTGATTCATCAGCCGGTTTCACTTCGTGGAAACTGTCTGACCTTGCAGCATTAAGATTAGTTCGCTCGACGGTAGGCCGTAACAGTCATGACGTATATGATGCGTATGTATGTAACAGGTATATTAAGCTTTTCCCAAATCCCAAAGGAAGAAGGACAATAACGTCTTTCCCGTTGATAAAATTCACCAAACATTCTCTTTGTTCCGGCTTTAAATCCCCGATCTCGGTAATTGTTGCCAACATCTAGAATGATTGGCTGGTACCCGGACTCGCACTTCTGGGGTTCTCGCAAACCGTCTAGTGTATTCAGTTTCCTGACCTGGTCACTGGAGAGAAATGAAACTGAGTGGAGGCACTAGGTTTATTCAATTACAGGTGGTTTCATAGCTCAGGAGTACCTAGAAAAACAGGTGCTCTTACTGTGAGCGACATCGCCTCTCCACAGATCTGACCTGGAACTTGGTCTGGTTTAGCCTTTATGAGTATAGAAAGGTTTAATGCCATACTGTGAAACAATCCAGACGAAGCAATAACATCTCCATGGAGAAAAGCATTTGAAACACGCTCCACCAGAAAAGTTACACAATGCACGTTTAATTAAGCACGAAGAAAGCCATGTTATAGTTGTTTCTCCTTTTCAATACGTACTGGATTAAAACCATTGACTGTATGAACCAGACATGGGCGTTGTACAGCTCTGGGGACTGTGACCGACCTGTTTAAGCTCATTTGGAATTACAAAATAATCATGTTAAATCATTTTACCTCATGTATGGACTAAATCTGCATTGCTTTTATTTTAGAGGTGTTTTTTAATGACATTTTTTTGTAAGGCAACCTCACTTTTTCATTGCTTGGTCATAACAGAAACTCTTACCAGTCTCACCAGCTCACCAAAACAATGATATTTACTGCTTTTTATAAAGAAATACAATTAATTTTATGCAGAATTGAGTTGGGCCTCCACAATATTTTCTGTTTCTCATGTGGCCCTTGGAAAAAAAAAAAAATCGCCCACCCTTGGTATAAACCATTGGAATAGGAATTTATTCACAGACAAACAGGTCAACAAGAACATTTTAAGACCAAAATGACGAGGCTGACAGCAATATTACAGTAAGAGTGAGGACAATTTTCCAATGTAAAGTCAACTGGAGCCAGAGTCGATAGAGCCCGGAGCGCCCCCGTGCTCACTTCCTGCACATCTGCACGGAAAGAACAGCAGAGAATTAGACTCATTTGCTGTAAACACTGTGAGCGTATTTGTCGGGGCTCTCAAGTTGATAAAATGGTTCAGATATATCCTGTGGGGCGTTGATCCTGATGATGGTGAAGGGAGCGAGATGAAGAGGATGAGGAGCTGTTGCTGGAATACAGGATGAAGGAGGGAGAGGAAGGGAGCGTGTTTGAGTGGCTTGTAGGTGATTGGTTGGAGATTGGTTGGTGATGTAGTGAGCTGTAAGTGATTGAGAGCAATAAGCAGAGAACATTAGAGAACACTGATAGAATTTATGCTTCACTTTAATTAATCAGGATTTTAATTAACTTCGATGGAAACTGAAATTTGAATTTGATTCGATGTGTTTTTCGTTCACTTCATACGTCAAAGAACCAAGACCAAACACATTATAGAAACTCATTTGCACCTTATCTGTATCTGCCTCTGCCTTTATGTCACGTTGTTGTGTTACATACTGCAAGTACTTCATTGCTGTTTATGTTTACATTCCAGTATTTGCACTTTATTTTTTGCACTGATACTGTTTGCGCTTGCCACGCCACTGTGTAAATGCTCAACATGTAATTTCATACTTGCGCCAATGACAATAAATCCTTGAATCTTTAATCTTTAATCTGTAGCATATTCATACATGCAGAAGTGTCTTGCTCAATGGTATAGCAGCCAGATGAGTTAAATAAACAATGAGCCACCAGTAGCTTGATTCATCAACTGGTTTCACTTCGCGGAAACTGTCTGACCTCGCAGCATTAGGATTGGTTCGCTCAACAGTAGGCGGGTACTTTTTTTTATTTAACCAATCGCTGCTATTTGGTCGTGATGTATGTAATGCGACAAACTCCGTAGGAAGAAGAGCAATAAGGTCTTTCCCCTTGATAGAATTCGTTCTCTTTGTTCTGGCTTTAAATCCTCGATCTCGGGAATCGTTGCCAACACAGAATGTCTGTCTTCGTCTACATCCATCTCAACCGCTTTGTTTACTGTTGTGCTGCACCACAAAAGGGACCCAGACAGGTGCTTGAGTTTGACATCATAGCTTCACAGCTCTTCACTGATTGGCCGGTGCGCTGTATACAAATTCAGAGGTTCTTGCAAACCGTTTAGTGTACTCTGATTCCTGATCTAGTCTCTGGAGAGAAATTGAAATTGAGCGGAGGGAAACTACATTCAAATTAAACATCAGTACTAGGGATGTAACAATAACTAAACGTTAGAACTCTCACAGTAATATCGTGGTCCATCACAATATATCGAATTGCAAGGTTTTTCAGTTAAAAGCATTAAAAAAAGAGGGAACTTAAATCTTATTTCTTTGGAATATGGTGGTAATGATTCACATTGAAGACTGGTCAAGGTTTTTAAAAAAGGAAAAAATAGCATATTTACAATTCTGTTAACCCCTCCAAAATATCACAGTAATTATCGCATCACGAGAGGCATATCGCGATAATATTGTACAGTGAGAGGCATATCGTGATAATACATCCGTACGCTACTATACATTTTAGTAAATGGTCACAGTTTTATAGCACTTTTTCACTTTCAGGGCACTCAAAGGGAACTCATTATTTGCACAGGCACTGGGGAAAAGGTGGGTTGAGTGTCTTGCCCAATGACACAACAACAGTGTTCATCTGTTGAAGCTGGTAGGCTTATGGAGGTTTATGTTGAGAGCAGGATATGAGCCGCCAACCTTCAGATCAGGACTCTCTACCAGCTGAGCTACTGTAGTGAATCTTTTGAGCTGCTTTTTTTCTCCTTTTAGCTTTCTGACTTTATCATACACAAAGTGCAATCACTGAATTTAAAGTGTTTTTGGATAATTCTAGTAGAAAGAAATGTGAAAATGTTACACAGCTTTTAAACTATTATCCATAATGAGTGTTGGAAAAGGACTGACTCTTAATGTCCGAAAGCATCCTGGTGTTATTGACCAAAGATCTACTGGCACCAAAATAATTATATTTCTGTGCCGACTTCCTCTGGCTTAATGATAATTAATGACTGTTATTCTGTATGTGATTGTGGTAAGTGGTGTCAATGGGAGTCAATGGGAACCAATGCCGCTGCTTCAGATGTACTTTAATAATAAGGATCAAACCCAAGGCCACAGCAGATGAGAAAAAGTCCTTGAACAACGCCAAAAGAGTCACCAAGAGAAGGTCATACAGGCCTGAGAGCTATTAAGTCATATGTAATCAGCGGCAACAAGCAGACGAGATTATGAGACAAGTGCAGGGACACAAATGTTTTACTCAAGTAACAACTGTACATTCTTTCAGATCAGTTAGGTTTGTTTGCCTGTTTTTCTAGGCATTTTTTGAGCTATAAAACCACCTGTAATTGAATAAATGTAAGGTAGAGCTGTTTAATGTCATACTGTGGGACATTCAAAGCAGAGCAATGACAAATCCATAGAAACAAGTAGGTAACGGACGCACAACCAAAAAATTACATAGTGCACCTTTAATAAAGCATGAAGAAATCAACTTTAACCACGTTATAGTTGTTTCCCCTTCTTGTTCATGCATGTTTGAGTAGTCTTTATTCTACTGTATTCATACATTGCTCCTATAAACTCCCATTTTTTTTTTACCACCACCGCTACATGCCCACAAGATTCAGTAGTAAGGGTTCAGTACCTAGCTTGGTTTTGAGGTCATGGTTTGGTTCATTTTCGGTACAGTATGGGAACAGAATGGAAAACCATTTACTTGTTGTTCATTTGTGTGTTTGTTAAACCAACAATTTGTTTTAACATTATACAAACCAGAAAATAAAATAAAGGCAAAGTGTTACTTGGTAATACTAATAAGTTAAATAAAATATAGTCAAACAAGAAACAAGTGTAGGAAGTATTATAAAAAAAATCAATTCCTTGTAAACAGTAAACAAAACTTTTCAAAACGTAAACCGCAGCACTTTTGGCCAGAAAAAACAATTGTCCACATTGTCTGTAGTAAGTGCAGATCTGCTGGCAGTTGCAATGTCAATAGTAAGGGCAGAGATTCCATGCTCACAAAAGGCGAAAGTGAGGACTGGGGCGCAACGACCGTAGTTTTGCGAGGAATCACATGATTTGGAGGGATGTAGTCAAGGTGGGGGGCAATTGTTGTCAAGATGGTCACCCTAACTATAAAGCGCTGCGGGAAACACTGCCACACCAATCATAGATGAGTTCCCTCATGAATATTAAAGAATGGAGCCTTCTGTGTAGCTGCACATGTAATGGCGGAATGTAAACGCACACAAATTGCTCGAACTCACTCGTGCACAGCCCTGCACCCTGCTGTTCGGTACATGTACTGTTCCACCCCATTCGGTCGTGTTGCATGGTAATTTTGGTGCAAATGAAAAAAAAAAAAGTCTGCTAGTGTGATTTGTGGCAATCCATATTGCATTGTTTTAGCTCAATCTTGCATTTTAAAAGAAAGATAAAACATGATGATCCACGGGTGTGATTTATGGACACCTCAAGAAACTCATAGGTTCAATTTCCAATACTAAATGGACATTTTGCATTCTCTCCACATCTGATAATGCCACAGCTGCCCAGAACCAGACTGCAATCTGATCTGTGCCATTGATCTCCTCGACCAACATTAATCTCATACTCACTCATGCCACATTCAAGTTAGTACGAGCTGCTTATACAATATATCCGTACTGGGATATAACACATTTTGCTCAACTAAATAAGGGTACAAAATAGGATACATCCACTCTAACCTTAAACAAAAATGACAGTTCAGGTAGAGAGCGAAAAGTACAAATCTCAGCACTGCTTCTCTGTTATCTGATAAATCACAATTTCGGTTTTGACAAAGGAAGTTAAAGAAGAAAGTACTTGGATTGAATAGACTCTGCATGAAATGACTGAACCCCTGAGTGCTTCACTAGCTGCTGCTCTAACCATGGCTCAAAATGCTTTATATCCATTCTTCAAAATAGAATTACCCGCTGTGCCTGGCGTATAGACGAGTGACTACGGGCTGGAGTTATCAATCTGGCGGTGAGAAAGCTTCCAATGCTCTAAAACCTGTTTGTATGCATATAAGTACTGCTAAAGAGGCCATTTTCTATAGGCAAGGTGTACGCTGCTAAATTTCCATAAAGGTAAAGAGGGGGAAGATTAAACATAGGTCACGAAGGTCATATGGAGATAGACTTCTTCTGGTGTCTGGCCTCCCCTTGACCCCCCCTTTCACTGTAAGCTTAGAGCGGCTACGGAGCATAGATTCCCATAATCCTCAGAGCCCAGGGAGGATACGGAGAGCCGGAGAGGAAGAGGAAGGGGAGACGAAAAGGAATCGCACTGAACAAGTATATTACAAGCTCCTCCCACAGCTGTCAATCAAAGCAGAGCCAAGTTGAACCATGGGTAGTTTAATTAAAAAGATTGCTATCTGTAACGGGCAGCAGGCAGTACGATAATTCCACGAGGTATCTTCAGGCGGTTTCGTTTAGGCTTTGTGAATATTTCGATGGTGTGTTCTTCCAGTGTTTGTACTCGCAGTTCAAATAAGGCTAACGACAATAGTTGGAAGAAAGATGCTTGAATTGCGAGCTGTGACTCCCGTTCAATGTCTGAGGAGTTTCAAGAGTCAAGCTGTGGAACGAAGAAGTGTAGAAACAACTCATCACAGCGATCCATACGAATGAATCTGAGCAGTATATTTAAAGGTGTATTGTGTAACTTTTCTGGTGGAGGGTCCGTCAAATGCTTTCGTCACAGTGTGGTATTAAACCTTTCTATTTTTGGAACAGTGTGATTGGTCTAACAGGTATCCGGACTTCAAACTCCGCCCCTGCAGCCAGATGTTTGTGATCAGCAACTTTAGGTCAGTCCTGAGTGATGTTACCTCGTACTTGGAATTGCAGTGGCCACTGAAGGCAGCACACACTTGCTCTAGAATTGTCAAAACACGACTAGGAGCAGTTGACAAAGTTATTAAGACGATATAGTCTGTCTAGTGTTTAGTTCTGTAACAGTTTTGTTTTGTAGCTTGTATTGGAAATGCAAGAAATCTGTCAGTCATGCAATCAAGACACTGACAGTACAATAATGATGAAAATTCTTTACAATTCTTCACCCCCACCAGCATCTGTCCGTCCCTTCTCTTTGGCACTTCTCTCTCTCTGTCTCTCTCTGTGCTTGTTTCTCTCTCTGTCTTTCTCTCTGCCTCTTTCTCTCTATCTGTCTGTCTCTCTCTCTCACTGTCTGTATGTGTGTGTGTCTCTCTCTCCCTTTGTCTTTCTCTCTCTTTCTCTGCCTGTCTCTCTCCTTCTTTCCCGCAGTGTATCTGTTGTTCTGTCGGTCTCTCTCTCTCCATCTGTCTGTCTATCTCTCTCATTCCCTTGCCTTTTCTCTCTCTCTGCCTCTCTCTCTGTCTTTCATTCTCTTTCTCACTCTCTCTCCATCTATCTCTCTGTCTCTCTCTCATTCCCTCGCTTTCTCTCTCTCTCTCTCTCTATTTATTTGCTTGTCTGTCTCTCTCTCTCTCATTCACTCTCTCTCTTCGTATGTCTATCTGTCTCTCTCATTCCCTCACTTTTTCTCTCTCTCTGCCTCTTTCTCTGTCTATCTATTTATTTGTCTGTCTCTCTCTCTGTCTGTCTCTCTCCTTCTTTCCCGCAGTGTATCTGTTGTTCTGTCTGTCTCTCTCTCTCCATCTGTCTGTCTATCTCTCTCATTCCCTCGCCTTTTCTCTCTCTCTGCCTCTCTCTTTCATTCTCTTTCTCACTCTCTCTCCATCTATCTGTCTGTCTCTCTCTCATTCCCTCGCTTTTTCTCTCTCTGCCTCTTTCTCTGTCTATCTATTTATTTGTCTGTCTCTCTCTCATTCTCTCTCTCTCTGTATGTCTGTCCGTCTGTCTCTCCTTCTCACTCTCTTTCTCTCTGTCTGCCTCTGTATGTCCATCTCTTTTTCTCTCTCTCTTGTCTGTCTCTCCCTTTCTGTTTCTCTCTCTGTCTGTCTCTCTCTCACTGTCTGTATGTGTGTGTGTCTCTCTCTCTCCCTTTGTCTTTCTCTCTCTTTCTCTGCCTGTCTCTCTCCTTCTTTCCCGCAGTGTATCTGTTGTTCTGGCGGTCTTTCCCTCTCCATCTGTCTGTCTATCTATCGGTCTCTCATTCCCTCACTTTTTCTCTCTCTCTGCCTCTTTCTCTGTCTATCTATTTATTTGTCTGTCTCTCTCCTTCTTTCCCGCAGTGTATCTGTTGTTCTGTCAATCTTTCTCTCTCCATCTGTCTGTCTATCTCTCTCATTCCCTTGCCTTTTCTCTCTCTCTGCCTCTCTCTCTCTCTCTTTCATTCTCTTTCTCACTCTCTCTCCATCTATCTCTCTGTCTCTCTCTCATTCCCTCGCTTTCTCTCTCTCTCTCTATTTATTTGCTTGTCTGTCTCTCTCTCTCTCATTCACTCTCTCTCTTCGTATGTCTATCTGTCTCTCATTCCCTCACTTTTTCTCTCTCTCTGCCTCTTTCTCTGTCTATCTATTTATTTGTCTGTCTCTCTTCTCTCTCTCTCTGCCTGTCTCTCTCCTTCTTTCCCGCAGTGTATCTGTTGTTCTGTCTGTCTCTTCTCTCTCCATCTGTCTGTCTATCTCTCTCATTCCCTCGCCTTTTCTCTCTCTCTGCTCTCTCTCTCTTCATTCTCTCTCTTCTCATCTCTCTCTCCATCTATCTGTCTGTCTATCTCTCTCATTCCCTCGCTTTTTCACTCTCTCTGCCTCTTTCTCTGTCTATCTATTTATTTGTCTGTCTCTTTCTCTTTCTCTGCCTGTCTCTCTCCTTCTTTCCCGCAGTGTATCTGTTGTTCTGTCTGTCTCTCTCTCTCTCCATCTGTCTGTCTATCTCTCTCATTCCCTCGCCTTTTCTCTCTCTCTGCCTCTCTCTTTCATTCTCTTTCTCACTCTCTCTCCATCTATCTGTCTGTCTCTCTCTCTCATTCCCTCGCTTTTTTCTCTCTCTGCCTCTTTCTCTGTCTATCTATTTATTTGTCTGTCTCTCTCTCATTCTCTCTCTCTCTGTATGTCTGCCCGTCTGTCTCTCCTTCTCACTCTCTTTCTCTCTCTCTGCCTCTGTATGTCCATCTCTTTTTCTCTCTCTCTTGTCTGTCTCTCCCTGTCTGTCTCTCTCTCTGTCTCTTTCTGTCTCTGTGTGAGTGTTTCTGTCTTGCAGGTGCCTGTCGTTTGCACGTTGCGGTCTTGCTGCTGGAGTAAGTGCTCTCTCTTTCCCTCTGTGTGGTGGAGAGCGCGTTGTAATGATGCAGTAGCCGAGAGCCTCTTCAGCCCAAACTCGGGGCTCAGCTGCAGTGCATCAGTGCTTTAATGGGCCCGCAGAGGACACCGTGTTAAAGGATATGCAGATCTGCTCGCACTCCTCTACACCTATGGACTCCATCACACTGTGGGAGTTTACAACAATATAGAGAATTTTATACAGCGTCAAAAGGGACTGGACTTGTAAAGGTGCACTGTCACTTTTCTGCTTGTATCCATAGAAACACAGTGTTGAAGAATATGCAGATCTGCTCACGCTCCTCTACACCTATGGAGTCGATCACACTGTGGGAGTTTATGTACCTGGGGAATTTTACACTGTACTTGTAAAGGTGCACTATGTCACTTTTCTGCTTGTATCCATAGAAAAACAATGTTAAAGGATATGCAGATCTGCTCACATTACTGAAGACCTGCAGAGTCAGAAACACTCTGCAGTTTATGCTTTCTGTAACATTTCCCATATTCTGCCTACTTGTAAAGGTGCTATTGCTTTCACTGAAAAGTTACACAGTATGACATTAAACAGATCAATCTTCATTAGGGGTGTGCAAAAATATTGAACTATCTATACATATCGTATTGTTTAATGCAGTGTTTTCCCAAACTTTTTTTCTGGGGACCCATATTTTAAAAGTCACAAACCTTCTCGATCCAAGTCAATAGACATTATTCACGAATCACAAAATAAAGATGGATTTGACCATTATTGAACATTACTGAAGATATTTTATTGTTGACTGAGAGAATAATTAGTATTACTCAAGTTTTAAATAATGAAAAATAGTCATTGAACCAGCAATAAAAGGATCCATAAGTGGCCTATTTGGACATTAAATGTGGCCCATTTCTTTTTCTTTTCAACATTCAACTGAACCAGTAATATTGACACAAAATAGTCAATTAAATTATTACAAAAAAATGTTGACATTATACAAAACATGTTCAACCTACATGCAGATTGTGACAAGGTGACCCCCCAAAAATCTCTTGTGAACCAGTCTTTTGGAAACAATGGTTTAATGTGATGATACAGTATCAATATCATGGGCTGCTGTATCGATATATCGCCAAGAGCATTTTTTGGTATATTTTAGAAAATTCTTTTGTTGCAACGCTACAGTTTTGTTGCTTGTTTAGAAGAAGCAAACTTGTTCATGCGACACATTTGACATTTTCACTGTTTTGGGTTTCATATGCACTTTGCACAAGAAGTGATTTAACAAAGACTTTTAGTGTCACAGATTTAGCCTTTATTTTTTATTGAAATATATCATATCGAATTGAAAGTGCACTGTACTGTGGTCTATGTGTTGAGGTATGTATCGTACCAGCAGCTTCTTAATGATACCCAGTCCTAATCTCCATGGAGATAATTAACGCCATCATGCCAAGAAAGAGGCCAGACATGGCTGAGGTTTGGCAGACAGTAGATAAGATGTGAACCCCCCCTTTCACCTGTCCTTTGTTCAGACTCACCTGTGTTTTCCGCTCTTCTTCTGCCAGGCTAAAGCTGGCACACTGTCAGACATCAATAATGTAAAAAACACCTAGTGGTGAAATGTGAGAATACAACAAGGCTGAGTACTTTAACTGTCAAAGTTAAATCACAAGACTTTTGGAGAGTTTTTAACTATCTGGTAGTGTGCCCTTAATGTTCTGCTTGTGATTACACGGTGGGTGTTCTCAAAGTGTTGATCATGTTTGGCACTACTTCACACAGAGCACATGCTCCTGCCTCTGCACAGGATTAGAGCAAAGTTCATCACCAGTGACGCCTCCAGCCACTCTCTCTCTCTGTTATGCATGTGTTTTAATAGAACATAGTGTACATGTGTCATCATCTCTTTAGGCTAAAGTCATCTGCAGCTAAATATAACCCCTCGTCACCATGTAAAGAGCTGTTTGAAAGAGCTGCATGGACATTTAAGAATGCAAACTTATTTCAACATAGCTACATATATGCACAGTAGAGCCTTTTGTATCTTAGCAACTTGACAACTGTGAATTGATCTAAATATGTTCTGGGGTACCCTTGACAGGCTGGTGCCCCCTAGTGCCTCTGCTCAGTTTCATGTCTCTCCAGTGACTAGGTCAGAAATCAGAATACACTAGACGGTTTGCAAGAACCCCGGAAGTTGTAGACTGCACACCGACCAATCAGAGAAGAGCTGTGAAGCCATGATATCAAACTCAAGTGTCTGTCTGGGTCCTTTTTGTGGTACAGCTCAACAGTAAACAAAGCGGTCGAGATGGATGTAGACGAAGACAGACATTCTGTGTTGGCAACGATTCTGAATGTTTAATGTTTGGTGAATTTTATCAAGGGGAAAGACGTTATTGCCCTTCTTCCTCTGGGATTGGGAGCATTACATACGTCACGACCAACTGGTTAACTAAAAAAGAACCCATCTACCGTCGAGTGAACGAATCGTAATGCTGCGAGGACACTTTCCATGAAGTGAAACCAGCTGATGAATCAAACTAGGGGTACCCAACTTTAGTCTTGTAAATATGTGTAAATATGTGTTTGCAAAATATGTAAAATCAAACTAATTCAGCATCTTATTAAATTGTTGGCGTCTGCAGCACAGCGAATAGAAAAATGTTTAAGGTCACGTCATGTATCTGGTGTAGTAATGAATCTGTTCCCCTTGACCTTTACTCTATAATCTGAAGGTCCTTTCTTAAACCAAAAACAAAATGGAGTTATAATAATGGCGTGGCTGTTTTTTAGAGGAAATCATCATTAGTATTAACCTGTCTTATTGTAATGAGTGTAGAGGTCCTGGCTTATTCCCAAACTGGCCGTGTGCTCAGTAATTGTTTAATGATATTTTAAAAGGAAATGCGTGTATACCCGGCAGCTATCTTTTAAAGGAAACCATTTTAATTAAAAGCAGGTTTTACCATAATTTTTATAGCTTTAATCATCTCCGCAAATCGCACACACTGCAAATTTGGAGGTGGATTTTTAGCAGTGAACCTGAACTAAACATTCGGCTTGAACTTTTTAAACTTTTCCTGCTGAGTCAGTGTAGAAAAGTGACACTAATGGTTCGGGATTTTCTTTTTTTCTTTTTTGGACTAATCTTGCCATTCCGAGCAACTTTGAGCAAGTTCCCTGCTACTTTTTCTGTCTATTAAACTAATAACAGTGTTTTTGAAGTTTTTGCTATGTCAACTGCTCCTAATTGGATTCATGCTACTTCTACCCACGCAGTATTTGCCAATAAACACAAATATTTAAATAAATTCTAACCCACATCATAGAGTATTTCACGTGTGCACGGTCATATATTACACAACATTGATTCCTGTGAGCTTTAAACCATGTTATAATGTTGTTACATCCTCAAAAACATATCAGGCATTGTGTTTGTTTCATTCACACGTTTGAGTAGCGCTTTATTATTAGTCTCTAAAGGTCAAAATGTTCTGTTCCACCTTGTAATGTCACTTCAGACTGCAGCCTGAAGTGGCCCAAATCCAATTTTTTCATCCCCATGCTCCTGTATCTGATCTTTTAATGGCAGTCTGAACGACACAGATCCGATTTTTTCAAATGCAAACCAGGCCGCTTGGATATGTGGTCCTAAATCCAATGCACGTCCGATCTTTTGATCTGAACGGCCAGGTCACATTCATATCATCTACACGTCATCAACAAGCTGAAGATATATTTCCTCCTGCAAAAGTACAAACACCAGAGCATTACAGAGCACTTGACCACACTGCAAACCAGACGCAATTTTGCACTGGCATGTTTTGCATTTAAACTGTGCCACGAGCTTAACACCAGCAGCTCTGGGATGATACCAGCCCACACGGAAAGTTCTGCCTTATAATGTACGGCGAGCCACTTATGTGTTTCCTGATGGGTCACTGCCCAGTGCTGCCATCATGCAGAGGTCATGTCTCACTCTGGCCACAGGGATGCTCAATGTGTTGAATCCTCCAAACTGTGTCTCGCACTCTGGAACAGTGAGGAGCTCCAGAGAATTTTCAAGAAATTTTAATTGTGTATTTGTATTTATTAAAGAAAAACAAAACAAAACTAACCTAAAAAAGTGGTACGAGTACGAGTGGTATAAGTAGGCACGCATAAATGTACACAAATGTTCTTCGAAAATTGTGTATGAACTCTGTGTCAGTGAGGCAGTGATGCACATATCAGTCCCACCACTCTTGGCTGTGACTCCGCACCCACACATTCCTTTTACGGACGTTGCTGCCACTGCCGCACAAAACGCCACGGCCAAAAACCTCGTCCTTCTCCTTCTCAATCTCCTCCTTAAAACAAATAAGCTGTACATGTTCTGACTCCGGTACGACTTCCAAAAACACTGAGCACACTCGTTGCATGTGACATGGTCGTGTCCTCCAGTGCACATGCGGGACACTTTTGGGGCATTTAAACTTCACACTGGAGATTACATAAAAGTCGCATTTAATTGGAAAAGTGAACGATCTCGCCAAAAAAAAATCGTTTTTACTTCTTGGGTTCTTTTTAAAGACAATGCAGTAAAGTGTATTTACCTTGTTGACATGTTTCAGCTGCTGCTGCTGCATCTTCAGAAATGTCACCGGTGTTGGTGGTGACGTGTCGTATATCAGCTGTTGTTACTTCCTGTAGGCGTGGTCAGCCTGATGGACCTGGCAGGTCGCTCAGACTGACCACGCCTCCCGTCGCCCGGTGTCTCTGGAGGAGGGTGTCCCAGGTGTGTGAAAGGAGGAACGCGCCGTCATCACGGTTAATGCTGTCAGTGCCTTGTTTCCTGATTTCATTGGCCTCCTTGATCCAGCGTTTGAACTTGTTGTTTTCCGATCCAATGACCCGAGCCCCGTCCCAATCCTCTGAAACGTCAGGGAGACTCACCAGAACACAAAAAGACAAAGCAGAACAGGAAAACCTAAAATCCGCCATATCAGACCACTGTAAAAGGAACAACCACATTATGGATTGGGACGGGGCTCGGATCATTGGATCGGAAAACAACAAGTTCAAACGCTGGATCAAGGAGGCCACTAAAATCAGAAAACGAGGCACTGACAGCATTAACCGTGATGACGGAGCGTTCCTCCTTTCACACACCTGGGACACCCTCCTCCAGAGACACCGGGCGACGGGAGGCATGGTCAGTCTGAGCGACCTGCCAGGTCCATCAGGCCTGACCACGCCTACAGGAAGTAACAACAGCTGATACACGACACGTCACCACCAACACCGGTGACAGTTCTGAAGATGCAGCAGCAGCAGCCTGAAACATGTCAACAAGGTAAATACACTTTACTGCATTGTCTTTAAAAAGAACCCAAGAAGTTAAAGTATATAAGAAGACAAAATGAACATCTTTTGCTTAAAAAAAAAATCGTATTTCACAAAAAAAAAAAAAAAAAAATCTAAATTGAGCATTAAGCCCTGCAGTCTGAACGTAGCCATAGTAGTTTTAACAGCTACATTTCACCTTTAGTTCAGTAGAGATTGGCAATTCCAGGTTGAAATGATCCAAATGATTCTAGCAAAGGCGTTCAGAGTTTAAAATCACAAAGGAGCACTCCCCGTATCACTACATGACATCACAAGGTGGAACGTAGTGTTTCTGTTTGAGAGACGAACTCAGCCTAAACATGCAAGTTTTGTGTGTCAAACACGTGTGCATGAAACAAAACACAACTCCACGTATGTCTGTGATGAAGAAACAACATTATAACATAGATCAGAAAATAGTGTAATACGGCCCTTCGGAGTTCCAGGGAGAAAAACTGAAAAAGCCACTCTTGTCTCTACACACTGAAATTGAGTGTGCATCACGGAGAGTGGCTGATATATTTGTGAAGAAAATAGCCCTAACCATGCATCTATAAGCTCCACAAACTTAGAAAATTGTTTTGCTGAGTGGAGACAACAGTGAACACATTTGGGACCACACACACACACACACACACACACACATTATACAGATAAGATTGTTGTGTCTAGCCCAGAGATTTACTATTGAATTAACCTGATGATGAAAAGTGGATCACAGTGGAGGACATGGACAAACACAGCCAATTTATAGGTCTGAAATGATCAAAAGTGGGTTATAAAAGTCAAAAATCTGATACTATTTGATACTAAAACTACTATCGAAACTAGATACTTATTTGAGCAGATAAACTCTATTACCTAAAGGAGCACTGTAGAAGTTCAGTGGGGGTCTGCTCCTTGCTCGTCTCCATGGAGTTGTCATTGTTTTGCCTGGAAGGTTCCAAAACATGGCATTAAACTAAAACTAAAACACATATTTTTTGTCTTGCTTTTATTAAATTCACTCAAAATACCTCTCCATAGAGCTGACCTGTACCTTGGCCTGGGGGTGCCACCTGCTTGCGTCGATATAAAAGTTGAACATTCCAGGTAAAACAATAAGTAGTGCTGAAATATATCGCAATTTAATCAAAATTGCAATTTGAGTGTAAGTTATCATGCCAAAGACTAAACTACTATAATATACTACAATAAACAACAACCCATGCTGTATTTTCATTGACAAAAAGAAATATAGGGTTCCCACGGTCATGGAAATCCTGGAAAAGTCATGGAAATTGTAATTTTGTCTTGGAAAAGTCATGAAATTTTAGTCTTTATCTCTTTCACACAACTACAGCGTTGTTAGTTCTCATTGGGTTGTTATGATTATTTCTGAAGGTCTGCACCTTTTGTTTAAAAGAGACGACAACAAATACACTGACAGGATTTTGAATGTTAAAAACTGTAATACCAAACCATAAGAGTGGAAAGGATTAACATTTCATATTTAGCCCTAAAAGTCTGATACATTCTACACATGTAGGTGCCGTAAAGTCATGGAAAATTCACTTTAGGTCATGAAAAAGTCATGGAAAAGTTTTGAAATTTTGTCAGTGAAAAAGAGTGGGAACCCTGGAAATAGCTAGAAATCTTCAAAACTTTATAATCAGTTCCTTAAAGTGCCTAAGACAGGTTGGACACATTTAATTAAAACACAGTTAAGATCATTACATTGAAGTTTTTTGTTTTTTGTTTTAACTTTGCGCATTACTGTTACCTAGCAACCATATGGTACACCAGGCCAAAGCATCTCTAATGTACGAGTTATTATTTGACGAATACAAATAGCTGAAAACACATTTATTTTGTTGATTAAAAGAAAAAAAAAAAGAAAATAATATAATTTTGTTTGTCAAATTGTGCCTAAACTTTTGGACAGAATCCTCCCCGTGTTGGAACAGTCTAAAACTTCCTGTAATTTACATCATACTGTATTTTTCAGCTTTTCTCCACAAATTGCTTCTCGATTTATATTTTTTAAAGTATTATTCCATCAAATTAAGTCAAAATTAGAGCATCATTAGAACCTGTCACACGGATTTACCTTACCTTAGATCTGGGGTCATCAAACTAAGGCCTGCGAGCCAACTCCGGCCCGCCACACCCTTTTGACCGGCCCCCCAGCCCCACTGCCCCCCTCCACTTGAACAGGCCCTATGAGGCAATCCTCAAAAGTTGTCATGGCCTGTTTATTTAATTACTTTTTGGCAAATAATAACATGCCTGCATCTTGAAGTTTGTTAATTTTTTCAATTAAAAAGGATATTTATATGATGTATTTATATTTAGATTTAAATAATTATATGACGTATTTACATTTGCCGCCGGATTTTCGTCACCTGACAAACTCAAGCTCAAACAGTGAAAATCCACACATGTGCAGAGTTCTATAGTGAAGTTAAAAACAGCAAAATGACTCGTGTTAAAGTAAGAAAAGTTGACAGAGAGTGCCGAGTTTTCAAACAACAGGGGGCGAGCGATCATTTTTTTGTTTAGTGTAAGGACCGTGCAGTTTGTCTGATATGCAAAGAAAAGTCTGGCGGTTTTCAAAGAATATAATCCGTGTCTTCATGGTCACACAATTCTGTTATTTTGCTTCCCCGACCCCGGCCCCCATCACAGTCAGGAGCGATAATGCGGCCCCCAAAGAAAAAAAGTTTAGTGACCCCTGGCTTAAAAGGATCAAAAACATAACTCGAGTTGTGTTTGGTTTCATTCACACACGTTTAACGCACAAACCCTGCGTATTTAGGCTGAGTTCTTCTCTCAGACTCCAAACAAGCTCCTGAAAATGTGTCATTTAAACCCATTTGGTATTTTTCTGACATTTTTGACAGTGTTTTCTCATTATTAATTACCATGCGACGGTGCCAGATTTCACCACTCTGAAACCCACGGACACTTTATTGACACGTCTTTACAAGCGACACAAGTACGCAATAAAATCCGTATCTGTTTTATGGAGCGAGCAATGTCACTTAACATAAATAAGCTCTTACGATCAAATCTGAATTAGGTAAATGGGGCAAAGACAATTATAACCATCCATCACCTCCAAACCTCATTTAGTCCATTACGGCTGTGGTCAACATCGGACAACATTCAGGGGGCACTTAGACTTTTGAGCTGGAGCCCTGAATGGCGTACACGGGGCCGGGGAGGGGTGCGGGTTATAGCGAGATAATGTAGTTGTCTCATAATCTAATGATATGTCTTCAGCACAGAGAAAATCCCATTTATCTTGATTAGCACCGGGATGTGTGTGTGTGTGTGTGTGTGTGCATGTGTGTGTGAGAGGTTGAATAAAGGACAGTGAGATTTTGGAGATTCAATTTCCACTTGTTATCTTACGCGGTTCCTACGCAGACGAGGATATTTTGTACAGCACTTTTCATGTCCGGGTGTCACTAGTCCTTTAGGTCTTGTGTATGAAGATACTTTAAAGGTTGTATAGAGGATTTTTTAAAGGAAAGAGAAATACAGCAACAGTCCTTTTTCAAATGTTGTGCATCCGCGACACCACCGTCCTCCTCCACAGCTCCTCCAGAAATAATTTACAGACCAACACCTCAGTTTTTAGACCCTTCGTCTGCTTCAGTCGCACAATCACTGAAAGGAATCTCCAAGAACCACCTCGGTTTATCTTCGTTCCTTTTCTCCTTCTCTTCTTCTTTCAGCGACCTCAAAAACTGACTTTCTTTTGCGGTGAACTGGTCGTGGATTCTCGTTCGCCATCGCAACAAACTTTGTGCAAACTGCGAGAAAGCTACAATTAGAAAAAGCTTCTAAGAACCCTGGAAACATTAGTTACACTAGAAACGTAGGGAGTTTGATTGACGACCTAACAGCCAATAGAAAATGAGGGAGCCTCATTTTCTATTGGCTGATATTTATCTGGCCTCAACGTGTCCACAGTTGATACATTTTCTTTCTTTTTTTTTTTTGGTCATCATAATTACAAAGCTGCTGCGTCTCTGATGGTATTTTGAACTTTCATTGACAATTTGAAACTTTAAAAAAAAAAATCCTCCATACAACCTTTAATGGTCTTTGTTGTTGCCGAGTACAAAAGTAAAAGTACAATATTGCTCTACGAAAGCAGAACGCTGTCACATCATGTTTGATCAAAAATCATGTCATTTTGTTTGTATTTGAGACTTCGTTTATCATGTGAATATATATATATAGTGAAAAATATTGAGCTCAAAATTGACCGTTGACCTTTATTTGGCAGTTCCTGTTGTCAGTAATAAGGAGTCGTGCAAAGGCAAAAGTCAGTAACAGTGCGTTTTGTTTAAGATTTAGTTCATAAATATATTTTATTTTAAAATCCAACCTCTCGCCTCCTTCTTTTTGTTGCAGCCGTAGCACAAGGTCTTATCACATTAAATAGATATACCTTTGTATTCAGTTATACTTATTATTATCTATTAATTATCTATCTTATTATCTTTAGTGTGAAAGTATTTTGTGCATTTATTCATACTGTACATCTAGACTAAAATCAAGCAAATAATGATAATGTTTCTGCCTTTTAACTTTACATGACTCCTTATTTTTGGCTCATGATACAAAGGCAGAGTGCAGTAACTAAGTAAATAAATAAGGGTCAAAGGTCAATTTTGAGCTCAATATTTTTCACATGCAAATATTTCTTCATTATAGCAACTAGCTGTCAAATTCTAGGAGCTCTATCTATATTATAGTTTTGTCTGGACAAAACAGAAACTTTGAAGTCATTTTTCTCATTTTTCTCTTTTGCCTTTGTAGAACAGAATACTTAAGTACAGTTTTTAGGTATCTATACTTAAGTACATTTTACAGTGAATACTTTTAGTTCACTACATTTGAGAGCTTTTATTTGTACTTTCTACTCCACTACATTTTAGATCTGGAATGAAAAATAAAATGTACTTTTGAGACCTGCTGAAATGGCAAGGACTTATGTTTGGCACATTTCATTTAAGTTAACGCCCCAACTTTGACCAAAACAAATACACAAATACACAAAAAATGGCTAAAAATGTTAAGAAATCAACTGACTCACTTAAAATCAGCTAAACTAAATATCAAAATCACTACATTTCATCCTGTAATTGTGCTGAAACTGCAAAACACTTTTTACTCTTAAAGTAAATTTTTAAACAGGTATTTCTATAGTTTGACTTAAAGGTTGTATAGAGGATTTTTTAAGGGAAGAGAAATACAGCCACAGTCCTTTTTTAAATGTTGTGCATGCCTGACACCACTTTCCTCCTCCACAGCTCCCTCAGCAGAAACATCTCCTCCTGCCTCCTGACTCTAGAAATCACGCTTGTTTACAGCCGTGCGTGTTCAGAATTACTGTTGAAGTGACCTGTCTAGAAATAATTTAGCGACTGACACATCAGTTTTTAGGCCCTTCGTCTGCTTCAGTCGCGCCATTACTGGAAGGAATCTCCAAGAATCACCCCAGTTTGGTTTTGCTCCTTTTCCCCTTCTCTTCGTCTTTCAGCGACCTCAAAAACTGACTTTCTTTTGCGACAAACTGGTCGTGGATTCTCATCCGCAACCGCAACAAACTTTGTGCGAATTGCGTAAAAGCTACAGTTTAAAAAAGCCTCTAAGAACTGCTGAATAAACCATGTAATCCCAGCGCGGATGAGTCAATTACACTAGAAACATAGGGAGTTTGATTGACAGCCTAACAGCCAATAGAAAATGAGGGAGCCTCGTTTTCTATTGGCTGATGTTTATCTGGCTTCACTACGTCCACAGTTGATGGATTTTCATTCTTTTTTTTTTTGGTCATTATAATTACAAAGCTGCTGTGTCTCTGTAATGGTATTTTAAACTTTCATTGACAGTTTGAAACAAAAAAAAAAATCCTCCATACAACCTTTAAGTAGATTTTGTTCATGTGATACTTTTGCTTTTACTTGAGTAATCGTTTGCCCCCATGTCTGTACTTTTACTTAAGTAGCAAAATTGAGTACTTCATCCTCCGCAGCCAAAGTTAGACTTTAAGCTGAGTTTTATTTGAACACAGTCTCACCGTAAAGAGCTGACTTAGCTGGAGGTGAGCTGAGTTTTGCTGTTAAACAAGTCCCTCTTAAATAATGCACAGCCAGAAACCAGCGAGCATTAGCCGACAGTTTTTCAGTTAGTCACCTCACCTTTTCGTCGTTTCAATTTCAACAGTGCAGTTTATACACATACAACGCTATTTTATACAGAACTTTTGATATCCTGATGTCACTCTCCTTCAGTATTTAAGTAGATACTAGCCTGTATTATTGATTTTTTTTTTTTTTTTGCCTATACCAAAATTTGCGATTGATACTTTGCAGCTGGTTGTACTTGTTGTACAGTTGTAGGGAGTATTATAGTTTGAATGTAGTCCTGTATCTCTCACTGTTTGAGTGGAGCTGTAGGAGCCTGTTGCAGAATGAGCTCCTCTGTTTCTCTATAGTCTGGTGCAGTTGCACAGTTGTAGGGAGTATTATCTGTTCTTCTATAGTTTGGTGTATTATCTGTTACATAAGGGTGAGTTGTTGTACAGTTGTAGGGAGTATTATCTGTTACATAAAGGTGAGTTGTTGTACAGTTGTAGGGAGTATTATCTGTTACATAAGGTGAGTTGTTGTACAGTTGTAGGGAGTATTATCTGTTACATAAGGGTGAGTTGTTGTACAGTTGTAGGGAGTATTATCTGTTACATAAGGGTGAGTTGTTGTACAGTTGTAGGGAGTATTATCTGTTACATAAGGGTGAGTTGTTGTACAGTTGTAGGGAGTATTATCTGTTACATAAGGGTGAGTTGTTGTACAGTTGTTAGGGAGTATTATCTGTTACATAAAGGTGAGTTGTTGTACAGTTGTAGGGAGTATTATCTGTTACATAAGGGTGAGTTGTTGTACAGTTGTAGGGAGTATTATCTGTTACATAAGGGTGAGTTGTTGTACAGTTGTAGGGAGTATTATCTGTTACATAAGGGTGAGTTGTTGTACAGTTGTAGGGAGTATTATCTGTTACATAAAGGTGAGTTGTTGTACAGTTGTAGGGAGTATTATCTGTTACATAAGGGTGAGTTGTTGTACAGTTGTAGGGAGTATTATCTGTTACATAAGGGTGAGTTGTTGTACAGTTGTAGGGAGTATTATCTGTTACATAAAGGTGAGTTTTTGTACAGTTGTAGGGAGTATTATCTGTTACATAAGGGTGAGTTGTTGTACAGTTGTAGGGAGTATTATCTGTCCATCTGTAGTCTGGTGCAGTAGGTGAGTTGTTGTACAGTTGTAGGGAGTATTATCTCTCTCTATAATCTGGTGCAGTGGTTGTTGTGCAGTTGTAGGGAGTATTATCTCTCTCCCTCTATAATCTGGTGCAGTGGTTGTTGTACAGTTGTAGGGAGTATTATCTGTTACATAAGGGTGAATTGTTGTACTGTTGTAGGGAGTATTATCTGTCCATCTGTAGTCTGGTGCAGTAGGTGAGTTGTTGTACAGTTGTAGGGAGTATTATCTCTTCCTCTATAATCTGGTGCAGTGGTTGTTGTGCAGTTGTAGGGAGTATTATCTGTCCCTCGTCTTTCTTTCGGCGATCTTTCCGTCTGCCAGGTTCTGCCTCGCTCCTGGTCGGGTGAACTTCTCCCACGGTTTCTCCTTCTGCGACTGTCGCCCGCGGGAGCCAGAGCTCATTTAGCCGAGCCCAGCAAAACATCTGCTCCCCAGCCTGATGTTTAGCAGCGCCCCCTGTGGCTCCGCTCCTGTCAGTGCGCAGGGTTTGTCATTTTCACTGTTCTCTAATCCCAGTGAAAGACACGATTCCCCGTTTTGTTCAGAAATGTGGTCCATGGACGGCCAACCAGATTACTAAAACACAGTTAAAGGTGCACAGGTGTACAGGATGTATTTGCGCAAGTGTGCCTAAAATAAACCTGAACAAAGCAATGAATTTAAATATTTGACAGAACTAAACCTGGACTTACTGAGGTATATTCATAGACCATTCCCTAGCGTTCGGCTCCAGTCAAATGAAGCGTAAGATGCTAAGAATAATATTTTTTTAAAGACAAAATAGCGACATAAAAACACCAAGATCATGTAGAGCGAGTTAATACGAACATTTTACGACCAAAATGAGGCTCATAGCAGCAGTTACAGAGAAAGAGGTGAACATATTCCAATGTAAGTCCAATGGTAGTCAGTAGTGTTGTCGTACTCAAGACCATTTTTTTATGGTCTTGGTCTCATCTCGGACTCGATTTTTGACTCGGTCTTGTTGCAGTCTTGAAGGAGCTTGGTCTCGGTCTTGTCTCGGTCTTTAAGGAGCTTGGTCTCGGTCTTGTCTCGGTCTTGTCTCGGTCTTGAAGGAGCTTGGTCTCGGTCTTGTCTCGGTCTTGAAGGAGCTTGGTCTCGGTCTTGTCTCGGTCTTGAAGGAGCTTGGTCTCGGTCTTGTCTCGGTCTTGTCTCGGTCTTGAAGGAGCTTGGTCTCGGTCTTGCTCGGTCTTGTCTCGGTCTTGAAGGAGCTTGGTCTCGGTCTTGTCTCAGTCTTGTCTCGGTCTTGTCTCGGTCTTGAAGGAGCTTGGTCTCGGTCTTGTCTCGGTCTTGAGGGCGCTTGGTCTCTGTCTTGTCTCAGTCTTGTCTTGGTCTTGAGGGCGCTTGGTCTCTGTCTGGTCTCAGTCTTGTCTCGGTCTTGTCTCGGTCTTGAAGGAGCTTGGTCTCGGTCTTGTCTCGGTCTTGTCTCAGTCTTGAAGGAGCTTGGTCTCGGTCTTGTCTCGTCTTGTCTTGTCTCAGTCTTGAAGGAGCTTGGTCTCGGTCTTTTGTCTCTGTCTTGTCTCGGTCTTGTCTCAGTCTTGAAGGAGCTTGGTCTCGGTCTTGCTCGGTCTTGTCTCAGTCTTGAAGGAGCTTGGTCTCAGTCTTGTCTCGGTCTTGAGGGCGCTTGGTCTTTGTCTTGTCTCGGTCTTGAGGGCGCTTGGTCTCTGTCTGGTCTCAGTCTTATCTCGGTCTTGTCTCAGTCTTGAAGGAGCTTGGTCTCGGTCTTGCTCGGTCTTGTCTCAGTCTTGAAGGAGCTTGGTCTCGGTCTTGTCTCTGTCTTGTCTCGGTCTTGTCTCAGTCTTGAAGGAGCTTGGTCTCGGTCTTGCTCGGTCTTGTCTCAGTCTTGAAGGAGCTTGGTCTCTGTCTTGTCTCGGTCTTGAGGGCGCTTGGTCTCTGTCTGGTCTCAGTCTTGTCTCGGTCTTGTCTCGGTCTTGAAGGAGCTTGGTCTCGGTCTTGTCTCGGTCTTGTCTCAGTCTTGAAGGAGCTTGGTCTCAGTCTTGTCTCGGTCTTGAGGGCGCTTGGTCTCTGTCTTGTCTCGGTCTTGAAGGCGCTTGGTCTCGGTCTGGTCTCAGTCTTGTCTCGGTCTTGTCTCGGTCTTGAAGGAGCTTGGTCTCGGTCTTGCTCGGTCTTGTCTCAGTCTTGAAGGAGCTTGGTCTCGGTCTTGTCTCGGTCTTGAGGGCGCTTGGTCTCTGTCTTGTCTCGGTCTTGAGGGCGCTTGGTCTCTGTCTGGTCTCAGTCTTGTCTCGGTCTTGTCTCAGTCTTGAAGGAGCTTGGTCTCGGTCTTGCTCGGTCTTGTCTCAGTCTTGAAGGAGCTTGGTCTCGGTCTTGTCTCGGTCTTGAAGGAGCTTGGTCTCGGTCTTGTCTCGGTCTTGAGGGCGCTTGGTCTCTGTCTTGTCTCGGTCTTGAGGGCGCTTGGTCTCTGTCTGGTCTCAGTCTTGTCTCGGTCTTGTCTCGGTCTTGAAGGAGCTTGGTCTCGGTCTTGTCTCAGTCTTGAAGGAGCTTGGTCTCGGTCTTGTCTCAGTCTTGAAGGAGCTTGGTCTCGGTCTTGTCTCAGTCTTGAAGGAGCTTGGTCTCGGTCTTGTCTCGGTCTTGTCTCAGTCTTGAAGGAGCTTGGTCTCAGTCTTGTCTCAGTCTTGAAGGAGCTTGGTCTCTGTCTTGTCTCGGTCTTGTCTCAGTCTTGAAGGAGCTTGGTCTCGGTCTTTTCTCGGTCTTGAGGGAGCTTGGACTCTGTCTTGTCTCGGACTCAAGGTCTGACGCTTGTCGAGTGTTGTTATATTTCATTATGGCCACTGCTGTCGGCAATAAACTTCTCATGTGGATGAAGTTTGCCTAATAAAAGTGCACAAATGCATCTGTATTTATCACGACGTTTGTTTGGTAAATGTGCAGAGGCTGGTAAATCCCATTGTAAAACCGGTAAGAGAATGGAACTCCAGTTAGGAACTTGAAGAAACAGGTTTAAAAATCTTACCCACTTTCTTGAGTTTGTTTAGTTTTGTGTAAAGTGCCAGTGGAAGGTTCTCAAACTGTGGGTGAGGGTCCAATAAAGGGGTGCAGAGTGTTTAAGTGCAGTACAGTTAGTTTGGATTTTAAGCTTAAATCAGAGAAAATGGAGATAGATTTATAAAATCATTGATATATACACACCAAAATAACTGTAAAATACAAATAAATGACAAAAATGACAAAGATGGTCTCGATTTGGTCTCAAGGGGCTGTGGTCTTGATCTTGTCTCAGTCTCAACATTCAAAAGTCTTGGTCTTGTCACAGTCTTGACCCTCAGAAGTCTTATTCTTGTCCTGGTCTTGGGTTGCCAGGTTGGCGCCACCTAGTGCCTTTGCTCAATTGCATTTCTCTCAAGTGACTAGGTCAGGATTCAGAATACACTAGACCAGGGGTGTCAAACTCATTTTGGTTCGGGGGCCGTATCCAACCTACTTTAATCCCAAAGGGGCCGGATCAGAAAACTCATGGCATATAAACCCCAAAAATAACAATAAGTTCAAATATTTGTGCAGAGAAACACAAATCTATTACAGAAATCTTTTTTAATTGATGAACTCTTTCTTTTACAAAATATTATAATATTATGAACAACCTGAAATTTTAAGAAAAATTCAATTTCAACACAATGTTTTAACATGAACTTGTATGTAAACAGGAATAAGAATAAGAAAATCCTGCACTCGGCTCCACTTTTCTCATTTTTGACTTTTTCTGATGAGGGTGTCACGGTCAACAGTCAAAACGATCATCCTTTAAGAGCGTTTGGAAAGAGACAAGTCTTCATTTGTGCTGCTCTGGTGGGAGGGGCCACGTACAGAGATGCTGGAGATGCTGCTATGCTCAGCACCGCAGAAAATTAACAATATTTTAATAGAAAATATAATTTAAATATTTTGGTAGAAGATCACCCAAGAGCCACATTAAAAGGTGTATGGTGGTATGTTTGACACCTGTGCACTAGACGGTTCGCAAAAACCCCAGAAGTGCGAGTTCAGGCACCAGCCAATCAGAGAAGAGGTTTATATTCTGTGTTGGCAACAATTCCCAAGATCGAGGATTTAAAGTACCCGTCTACCATCGAGCCAACGAATTCTTACGCTGTGAGGTCAGGCGGTTTCTACGAAGGACCAAGCATGCATAAACACGACATTAACCACAAATTTTAATAGGTCAATCTCAATTTACAGCTAGTCTAGCAGTTCTCATTCCACGTTGTGCAGCCCACTATGGCCCTGTAAGCAAAGCAATAACGAATAATAGTTTTTGGTTTTGTTGCTGTAAAATAGAAATGCTTAGACTCCACTGACCGACCACACAGCTGAGCCTCAACGGGGCAGTAAAACTAACCTCCACAGGCCGCTTAAAAAGGATGAATGGGTCTGAGAAAATGGTTGGGAGGGATCTAGTTAGAAGTGTTTTGGTTCTACTGGGAGGCGCCATAGCTCTCAAGTGTGAAAAGGAACAAAAAAAAAAGAAGTAAATTTCAACTATTTTAGACGGCTCTTAGCAACAGAAGATGTGTATTTTATTACAACGAGAGCTAACTGTACAAATGACCTGATCTACTTAAAGGTGCACTATGTAACTTTTTGGTGGCTTTTTCTGTGTCTGTATGTCATCGCTCTGCCTGGAATGTTCCACAGTATGACATTAAACAGCTCTACGTTACATTTATTCAATTACAGGTGCTTTTATAGCTCCAAAATACCTAGAAAAACAGGGATTCTGACTGTGAGCGGCGTCACCTCTCCACAGATCTGACCTGCAACTTGGTTTGATTTGGTCTCCATGAAGATAAAAAGATTTAATACCGTACCGTGAAACATTCCCAAACAAAGCAATAATGTCTGGAATGTTCGATGTTCATGGAGAAAAGCGTTTGACTTAACCTCCACCTGAAAAGTTACACAATGCACCTTTAAGTGTGAAAGCCTTGCCTTGTAATCTATTAGAAAATATACCTTAAGATGTTTATTTTACTTTATTTTTTTCAATATTTTGACTCCTGTCCAGTTGTATTCATGTTTTTAACCTTTGCCAATCTACTGAAACAAAAAAAAAAATATACAAATAAATAAATAATAATAATAAATAACAATAGGCCCTAAACCACCCATGGCGCTCGGGCCTAAAAAAAGATAAAAACAAACAGTGCATGTCTGGCCAAGTTGACAGCCCTTTAATGCCTGAATTTATATAGATGTATATATATTTAAAAATGTTTGGTGTGTGTTTTTGCCTTGTCTTCTGACTCTTGTGAGCCTTGAGACATGTTAGAATGTTGTTATCTCCTCAAAAACATACCTGGAGTTGTGTTTGTTTCATTCACACATGTTCGAGAAACCTCGATTATTAGTCTGTCTACATCTCCAAAGCTCAAAATGCTGTTCCACCTTGTGATGTCATGTAGTGTTAGCTTTCAATTTTCAGTTAACAGCTACAGTACATTTGACTTCTTGTTTAGCAGAGACTGACAATTCCAGGGTTGAAATGATCCAAAAGATTCTAGTGAAGGTCTATGGAAAACACTGGATCATTTCCTGTATTCCCACATGAGTGTTTTAAAACTAACAACAACTAGCTGGCAAAGCGTGCACCTCCTGACTCTTGGACAATAAAACACTTCATAATTTGATGCAGAGAGCACACACAGACTTCATGCTTTTTACTTACTTTTTAGTTAAGGAGAGTTGGCCTTAGTTTCTATCAAATCATTGAATGTAAGAAACCGTACAGTATCCCACGCACGTACTGTATTTGAGTGGGTGTCCTTGTCCTGCCCCGTGCTCCCAAGGGTGCTGCGGTTCAAATGGGACGTGTAATCCTGCAGTGAATCCTCAAGCCCCGATACTGGACAGACGTGACCTGACTATGTCCAAGAGGAGAGCCACTAGTTATATTTGGTATTTTGGGCTTTTTTTTCCAAACACAAGTAGATTATTTATTTATTTTTTTTACTTACTTACTTTTGTTTTTACTTTGGGAAGTTAAGTGAATCTCTTAATGACATGTTTGCGACAGAAACCACACACACACACACACAGACACACACAGACACACACACAACACACACAACACACACACACACACACACACATATATATATATATATATGCAAAAAAAAAAAATGATAAAAATAATATAAAAACAGTACAATATCACTAAAAGTATATAAATTAAAAAAAAAAAAATATATATATATATATATATAAATATATAAAAACAATAATAAAGTAAAAAACAAAAACAAATAGAAAAACCAAAATAAAATAAAACAAAAACAAATAGAAAAACATAAATAAAATGAAACAAAAACAAATAGAAAAATAGATCAAAAATTAAATTAAAAACAAATATAAAAAACAGAAATAAAATAAAAACAAAAACAAATATAAAAACAGAAATAAAATAAAAACAAAACAAATATAAAAACAGAAATAAAAAATAATAATAAAAACCAAAACAAATATAAAAACAGAAATGAAATAAAATAAAAAAAAAAAAAAACTGAAAAAAAAATAAAAACAAATATAAAAACAGAAATAAAATAAAAATAAAAACTAAAACAAATATAAAAACAGAAACAAAATAAAATGAAATGAAATGGGGAAGTGAGGAATAATCTCCGTAGACTCCTCAGTTTGATTTGATAGCGCAAACACCTCATACACTCTGGGCATTTGGTTTCAGTTCTGTACAATTTCAATTTCACTCTTTTCCTCCTCTGACACTCTTCTCTGTATACTTTGCTGAAACTGGTAGACTCAGCAGTGCTCTCTTTCTCTCTGCTGTACACTCCTGAACCGCTATGAAACCAAGCAATCTCTCTTTTTTTTTTTTACCTTTGTTTTATGTGAAGCCTCAAACCCTCGATGGCTCAGGGGGAACTATCGAAGAACGCTGTATGATCCGAACTGATTCCTCCACAGACCCTCCGCCTCGGGTCTGGAGTTCAAATGTGAAATGTTGATGTAAGTTAAAGCTGCACTATGTAACTTTTCCGGTTTAGGGTTCCTCATCTGCGCGTTATGGAGTTATGTTTTGGTCGTATTTAATGGTGCACGATGCAACTTTTTGGTTCAGGGTCCATCTTCTACTTGTTTCTGTGGACATGTCCGTGATCCGGAATGTTCCACAGTATGACATTAAAAAGCTCTACTTGATTTTTTTTCAATTGCAGATGGTTTTATGTTTTAAAAATACTTAGAAAAACAGAGAGAGACAGAGAGAGAGAGAGAGAGAGAGACGTAGAAAAACACAGCAGACACTGGGGACAATGGGGGTTAAGTGTCTTGCCCAAGGACACAACAACGTAGAAGGAAAGAGAAAAAAAGTTAGAGAGAGAGAGAGAGGAGAGAGAGAAGCAGAGGGACAGATAAAGAGATAGGGTAGAGGGAAAGAGAGAGACAGAGAGAGAGAGAAAGTTAGAGAGAGAGGAGAAAGAGAAAAAAAGTTAGAGAGAGGGGGGAAAGAGCGAGAGAAGTAGAGGGACAGAGAGAGATAGGGTAGAGGTAAAGCGTGAAAGGGAGAGAGAGAAAGTTAGAGAAAGAGAGAAAGAGAATTAGAGAGAGAGAGAGAGGAGAGAGAGAAAAGTAGAGGGCCAGAGAGAGAGCGATAGGGTAGAGGAAAAGGGAGAGAGAGAGAGGGGAGAGTGAGAGAGAGAGAAGTAGAGGGACAGAGAGAGAGAGAGAGATAGGGTAGAGGAAAAGAGAGAGAGGGGAGAGAGAGAGTGAGAAAGAGAGAGAAGTAGAGGGACAGAGAGAGAGCGATAGGGTAGAGGAAAAGAGAGAGAGGGGAGAGAGGAGAGAGAGAGAGAGAGAGAGAGAGAAGTAGAGGGACAGAGAGAGAGAGAGAAGTAGAGGGATGGAGAAAGAAATAGGGTAGAGGAAAGAGAGAGAGAGAGAGAAGTAGAGGGACAGAGAGAGAGATAGGGTAGAGGAAGAGAGAGAGAAGAGAGAGAGAGAGAGAGAGAGAGAGAGAAAAGTAGAGGGACAGAGAGAGAGATAGGGTAGAGGAAAAGAGAGAGAGGGAGAGAGAGAGTGAGAAAGAGAGAGAAGTAGAGGGACAGAGAGAGAGAGCGATAGGTAGAGGAAAAGAGAGAGAGGGAGAGGTAGGAGGAGAGAGAGAGAGAGAGAGAGAGAGAGAGAGAGAGAGAAGTAGAGGGAACAGAGAGAGAGAGAGAGAGAGAGAGAGATAGTAGAGAAAGAGAGAGAGAGAGAAGTAGAGGACAGAGAGAGAGAGAGAAGTAGAGGGATGGAGAAAGAAATAGGGTAGAGGAAAAGAGAGAGAGAGAGAAGTAGAGGGACAGAGAGAGAGATAGGGTAGAGAAGAGAGAGAGAGAGAGAGAGAGAGAGAGAGAGAGAGAAAAAGTAGAGGGACAGAGAGAGAGATAGGGTAGAGGAAAAGAGAGAGAGAGAAGTAGAGGGATGGAGAAAGAAATAGGGTAGAGGAAAAGAGAGAGAGAGAGAGAGAGAGAGAAGTAGAGGGATGGAGACAGAGATAGGGTAGAGGAAAAGAGAGAGAGAGAGAGAAGTAGAGGGACGGAGAGAGAGATAGGTAGAAGAAAAGAGAGAGAGAGAGAAAGGAAGGTAGAGGGAAAGAGTGAGAGAGGGAGGTGGGGGAAAGGGAGAGAGGAAAAAACGTACAACAGCGTTCATCTGCGGGGGCTGGAATCGCTCTAAGAATAAATTTTATGTGGAGAGCGGGATTCGAACCGCCAACCTTCAGATCAGTGGACGAACATTCAGTTACAGGTGTTTTTAGATAAAGAAAACATATGCATTTTACTATTACATTCTGGTTTCCAAGGAGACAGAAACAAGAAGATGGTGGACACTGTCAGAAAAGTTACACAGTGCATCTTTAATATCCAAATGAGAAATCAATCAGCTTTGACATCACAGGAAATGACCAAATTCTGCAAAACAAAAAAACTAAGATAAGAAAAAGAGAAAATGAGTTTAGTGCAGATTTGGCTGGATGGGAGATGATTCGTTCTTCGGGGGATGTTCTGTAATTGCAGTGTTTTGCGTTGGCCTGCAGAGGTTTACGTTGTGATTTGGACGTGTTTGCTGGGAGCGGTTGAGTCGTATATTCACATGTGACACTGATAAGAGAAAACACCAGTCCAGGCCAGAGCTGGAGAACATGAAGAAATGAAGAACATGTCTGTCTGTCTGCTGCTGCTGCTGCTGCTGCTGCTGCCTGCTGCCGGGCTCCCGCTCACACTAATGCTGCATGTTTTATTGATGCACGAGAGAGGGCAGAGAGAGAGAACACACGCACAGAGAGAGAGAAGAGAGAAGAGAGAGAACGCAACACACAGAGAAATAGAAAAAGAGAGGGCAGAGAGAGAAAACACAACACACACACAGAGAAGAGAGAGGAAAGAGAGAGCACACATGCACAGAGAAAGACAGAGAGAGAGAGCAGAGAGAGAGAATACAACACACACAAAGAGAGAGAGAGAGAGGGCAGAGAGAGAGAACACACGCACAGAGAGAGAGAGAGAGAGAGAGAGAGAGAGAGACATAAAGAGAGAGAGAGAGAGAGGGCAGGAGAGAGAACGCAACACAAGAGAGAGAGAGAGCAGAGAGAGAGAACGCAAACAACACAAAGAGAGAGAGGGGAGAGAGAGAGAGAGAGAGAACACACGCACAGAGAGAGAGAGAGAGAGAGAGAGAGAGGGCAGAGAGAGAGAACAACATAGAGAGAAGAGAGGGCAGAGAGAGAGAACGCAACACAAAGAGAGAGAGAGAGCAGAGAGAGAGAATGCAACACACACAAAGAGAGAGAGAGAGAGAGAGAGGGCAGAGAGAGAGAACACACACAGAGAGAGAGAGAGAGAGAGAGAGAGAGAGGGCAGAGAGAGAGAACAAACACATAGAGAGAGAGAGAGGGCAGAGAGAGAGAGCAACACAAAAGAGAGAGAGAGCAGAGAGAGAGAACGCACACACACAGAGAGGAGAGAGAGAGAGCAGAGAGAGAGAACACACACAGAGAGAGAGAGAGAGAGAGAGGGCAGAAGAGAGAACGCAACACACACAAAGAGAGGAGAGAGAGAGAGAGAACACATGCACAGAGAGAGAGAGAGAGAGAGAGAGAGAGAGAGAGAGAATACAACACACACAAAGAGAGGGAGAGAGAGAGAGAGGGCAGAGAGAGAGAACACACGCACAGAGAGAGAGAGAGAGAGAGAGAGAGAGAGAGAGAGAGAGAGAACAAACGCATAAAGAGAGAGAGAGAGAGAGGGCAGAGAGAGAGAGAACGCAACACAAAGAGAGAGAGAGAGCAGAGAGAGAGAACGCAACACACACAAAGAGAGGGAGAGAGAGAGAGAGAACACATGCACAGAGAGAGAGAGAGGGCAGAGAGAGAGAACACTATACAGAGAGAGAAAGAGAGAGAGAGCAGAGAGAATGCAACACACACAGGGAGAGAGAGAGAGGGTATAGAGAGAACACAACGCACATAGAAAGAGAAAAAGAGAGGGTAGAGAGAGAGAACGCAACACATACAGAGAAGAGAGAGGAAAGAGAGAGAATGCAACACACAAAAACACAGAGAGAGAGAGGGCAGGAGAGAGAATGCAACACAAGTAAAGGGGGGGGGGGGGGGGGGCATAGAGAGAAAGAGTGAAGAGAGAGCCAGAACACAAGGGAGATAGAGAGAGAGAAAAGGTAGAGAGAATGAGAATGAATAGCAGGAAAGAGAGAGATAAGGTAGAGGGAAAGAGAGTGAGTGACAGAGAACACTAGAGAGAGAAAGAGAGAGAGAGAGAGAGAGAGAGAGAGAGAGGAGAGGAGACAATGAGAGAAAAAGGTAGAGGGAAAGAGGGAGAGGAAGAAAGAAAGGTAGAAAGAGAAAGGAGAGAGAGAGAAGTAGACAGATGGAAAGAGCTTTAGGGAAGAGGGACAGAGAAAGAGAGAACACAAAGGAGAGAGAGAAAAAAACACAAAGGGGAGAGAGAGAGAAAGAAAGGAGGGAGGGAGGGAGGGAGGAAGGAAGGTAGAGGGAAAGAAAGAGAGAGAGAAGGACAGAAAAGAGAGAGAGGAGAGAGAAAGGAAGGCAGAGGGAAAGAGAGAGAGGGTGGGTATATTCATCACATTGTGGTTGACTAAAATCCTTCACTATTGATAGTTTGCAGTGACATCCCGCTGGGGGGATTCTACATGTAGCTCTATTGACAGAATGTTCAGCTATTACCACAGTGACACAATGCACACAAAAAAAAAGTTTTAAGAAAGTCTGAAAACTCAAGAAAAAATACAAAATATATTTAAACAACTCATTTTCAGAAGAGAAGGAAAGATAGAGAGAGAAAGAGAAACAGAGCATGAAATGGAAAGAGGTAGAGAAGGAAGGGGAGAGAGAGAAATGAATAGTGAAAGGGGAAAGAGAGACCAAGAAGGATGAGTGAGAGAGAAAAAAGAAAGAGGGAGAGATGTAGGAGAGAGAGGATGATGGGAGAGAAAATGAAAAGCGGAGAGAGCGATTGAGAGAACGAAATGGAGATAGAGATGGGAGAGGGAAGGGTGAATGAGAGAGTGAAGCGAGAGAGAAAGAGAGGGAAGAATGTGACAACAGAGAGACAGAGTATGAGAGCGATAGAAAGAGAGAGGGAAGGGTGAGAGAGAGAGAAGAGTGTGTGTCATATGGATGGATAGAGAGACAGAGAGAGAGAGAGAGAAAGAGAAAGAAAGAAGAGAGAAGAGATGGAAGAGTACGCCATATAGAGGGATAGAGAGAGAAAAAGAAAGAGATAAGAGATAAGAGTGTGTCATAAAGAGGAACAGAGAGAGAGAGAGAGAGAGAGAGAGATGAAAAAAAAGTGTGTCATATAGAAGGATAGGCAGAGAGAAGCGACAGAAGAAGCAGATGAGTGTATCATAGAGGGATGAGAGAGAAGAGATAGAAAAGTGTGTGTCATACAGAAGGATAGAGAGAAAAGGAGAAGAGAAAGAAGAGTGTGTCATTCAGCGGAATAGAGAGAGACAGAGAGAGAGAGAGAGAGAGAAGAGATAGAGAAGAGAGTGTGTTCATACAGAGGGATAGAGAGAGAGAGAGAGAGAGAGAAGATAGAAGAATGTGTCATGCAGAGAGAGAGAGAGAGAGAGAGAAGAGATAGAAGATAGAAGAATGTGTCATGCAGAGGGATAGAGAGAGAGAGAGGAGAGATAGAAGATAGAAGAGTGTGTCATACAGAGGGATAGAGAGAGAGAGAGAGAGAGAGAGAGAGATAGAAGAATGTGTCATACAGAGAGAGGAGAGAGAGATAGAAGAGTGTGTCATACAGAGGGATAGAGAGAGAGAGAGAGAAGATAGAGATAGAAGAGTGTGTCATACAGAGGGATAGAGAGAGAGAAGAGTGTGTCATGCAGAGGGATAGAGAGAGAGAGAGAGAGAAGAGATAGAAGAGTGTGTCATCAGAGATAGAGAGAGAAGAAGTGTGTCATACAGAGGGATGAGAGAGAGAGAGAGAGAGAGAGAGAAGATAGAAGAATGTGTCATGCAGAGGGATAGAGAGAGAGAGAGGAGATAGAAGAGTGTGTCATCCAGAGGGATAGAGAGAGAGAGAGGAGATAGAAGAGTGTGTGTCATATAGAAGGACAGAGAGAGAGAGAGATGAGAGAGAAGAGTGTGTCATATAGAAGGACAGAGAGAGAGAGAGATGAGATAGAAGAGTGTGTCATACAGAGGGATAGAGAGAGAAGAGTGTGTCATCCAGAGGGATAGAGAGAGAGAGAGAGAGAGAGATAGAAGAGTGTGTCATATAGAGGGATAGAGAGAGAGAGAGATAGATAGAGAAGAGTGTGTCATCCAGAGGGAGAGAGAGAGAGAGAGAGAGAGAGAGAGAGAGAGAGAGAGAGAAGAGATAGAAGATAGACGAGTGTGTCATGCAGAGGGATAGAGAGAGAGAGAGAGAGAGAGAGAGAGAGAGAGAGAAGAGATAGAAGATAGAAGAATGTGTCATGCAGAGGGATAGAGAGAGAGGGAGGAGATAGAAGAGTGTGTGTCATATAGAAGGACAGAGAGAGAGAGAGAGACATGAGATAGGAAGAGTGTGTCATCCAGAGGGATAGAGAGAGAGAGAGAGAGAGAGAGAGAGAGAGACATGAGATAGGAAGAGTGTGTCATACAGAGGGATAGACAGAGAGAGACGAGATAGAAGAGTGTGTGTCATATAGAAGGATAGAAAGAGAGAGAGATGAGATAGAAGAGTGTGTCATACAGAGGGATAGAGAGAGAAGAGTGTGTCATATAGAGAGATAGAGAGAGAGATGAGATAGAAGAGTGTGTCATATAGAGGGATAGAGAGAGAGAGAGATGAGATAGAAGAGTGTGTCATACAGAGGGATAGAGAGAGAGAGAGAGAGAGAGAGAGAGAGAGATGAGATAGAAGAGTGTGTCATACAGAGGGATAGAGAGAGAAGAGTGTGTCATCCAGAGGGATAGAGAGAGAGAGAGATGAGATAGAAGAGTGTGTCATGCAGAGGGATAGAGAGAGAGAGAGAGAGAGAGATGGGGTGATGAGAGGAGGTGCCAGGGTGAGTGATGTGTCTCATATAGAAGAGCTAAAGTGTGGTGAGTGTGTGGGTCAGACCTCCTCTGTTCTGCATCACTTACATAATGATAAATGGAAGTCAATAATCCTTCTTCTTCTCCGAGATCTGAAGCTCCTCCAAACGTCTAGACACGATAATTACGAATGAGATAACTAAAAATAACAAAACGAAGAGCTTAGGCGATGTCGATGTAACTTTTTGTCTTTTTGTTGCCACCGAATCAAAATCAGAATTAGCAAACAAAAAACAGCTATTTTTTTTTTTTTTTTTTTAAAGGGCCCATGTTACAAAATTTTCAAATTTGTTATAATGTTGTTTTATCGTCACAGACATTCCCGGAGTTGTGTTTTGTTTCATTCACACACATTCACATTTTTAACGCACAAACCCTGCACATTGAGTTCTCCTCTCAAACAAAACCACCTTGTGATGTCACGTGGTAATACAGGAAGTGCTCCATTACGCACTGCAAAAATGTAATATCGAGGTTCAAGGAGTTCAAATGACTCAAGTTGAGACAATTTAATTTGAGTAAAAGTAAAAGTATCTACCAATTGAAGAAGTGTTTTTTATTTATTTTATTTTTTTAATCCAAACAACGTATGATTTAGTTTCTTATTTTAAGTACAAAGAGTTGTTTTTTTTCAATATAACTTGGTGTATTTTCTCATTTCAAGTACAAAAACACTTTTTCTGTTGGTAGATCATTTGGTTTGTCATGTGAAATTTGCACAAATCAATATGACATGTTCGTAATCCAAGCCATTTTAACTAGACAAGATTTTAGTTTTTGTGTTTTTAAACTCCATACACACTCAGGCCCCGTCCACACTAGTACGTATTCGAGTCGTTTTCATTGTGTGTTCGTCCACATTAATCCGATGGAAAACGGCTTCAGAGACGGAACGATCTGGTGTCGCCAGCTCCTACGAATTCATCTGAGTACGAATCTGATCCGGCACTGTGTGGATGCCTAAAAACGCTGATACGCTGATGTAGGTCTATGCGCTGGGAAGTAATTGACCGCCAAAACGCTAAGAGGCTAGAATATATGTCCATTCATATATACATATATACAGTCTATGTGTATGACCTGCAGACGTATAATCTCTGAAAAGTTTAACATGAATCATCTCCAACGCGACAGAAGCACAGAACAGACTCACCATCAGCAGAACACCCCTCTGTCCCAGAAAGATTGTTTTCCACTGAGTCATGTAGCGTACAAAAGCAAATAGTTTTTTGAGCTCTCATTTTATGCAAATGAGCCATGTGGTTTTAAGTTTCATTTCTGTAAAACAAAAACAAATATGCTCAATGCTGTGTGGATAGGGAAGGCTTGCGGACACAGAAATGATGTGTCTGGATGCAAACAGTTTCCGATGCGGTGATATGGTGATTCGTTTCAGTGTAAACGTAAGCTCACTAGAATCAATTGGATGATTTCAACAACATGACATCACAAGGTGGAATAGAGCATTTTGAGCTTTGGAGATGTACACAGACTAATAATAAAGGATTACTCAAATGTGTGAATGAAACAAAACACAGCTCCTAGTGAGTGACTAAAATACAAAATTTCATCACCTATATCTTCCTCGTGGCTGGTCAACCATTTTTGATTTTTGGCTTGTTCGTTGTCTTTTTCCTACAGTCATGTGATGTTGTCATGTGATTGATAACTGATTGATCAGCCGGTTTCACTTCGTACAAACCGTCTGACCTCGCAGCATTAGGATTCATTCGCTCAATGGTAGGCGGGTACTTTTTTATTCAACCAATCGCTGCTATTTTGTCGTCACGTATGTAATGCACCGCTAACGGGCCTAACTTGTATATTAAGCTTTTCCCAAATCTCATATGAAGAAGGGCAATAACGTCTTTCCCCTTGATAAAATTCACCAAACATTCTGTTTGTTCCAGCTTTAAATCCTCAATTTTGGGAATTGTTGCCAATACAGAATGTATGTCTCTTCGCTGATTGGCTGCTGCCCAGATTTGCATTTCTGGGGTTTTTGTGAACCGTCTAGTGTATTCTGATTCCTGACCTAGTTGCTGGAGAGAAATGAAATTGAGTGGAGGCACAAGGTAGCACCAGCCTGGCTAGACGAAGACCATCTTGCTGGTTTAAACTCGTTGGCATCCCTTTGTGCACTAAAGGACTTTTAATATATTCAGTCGGACTGCCTCGGGTTTGTACTTTGCCCACTTTTATATTTTCCAGTAAGGGCAACTTTCTGTTCAAGACTACTAGTTAAACCCTCATAGAGCACCTGTACTGCTATTTTTTAACTTTTTTATGACCCAGTGAAGTACTCTACCTCTTTTCTTCATCTGACAGCGCTAAGTATGTTTTTGAGGATGTAACAGGATTCTAACATGGTTAAAGCTCACAAGAGTCAACTTTGTGTAATATAGGACCTTTAAGTACAATAATTTCAATCCACAAACAACAAAATCTCCAGACTTATTCTGCATAACAAACCACTAACCTAAAACAAACATGTTCTGAAATGTGATTCTTGTATTAGTTTTTCAGTTCAGATTTCAGTCTTTTTGTCAATTCTTCTGATTGATTAAAAGGTGAACTTTGAGCAGAATTCTATCATTGAAAGATATCCTTCTTCTTCTTCTTTTTTTTTTTTTTTTTTTTTACCCAGACTGTTCAGTCTTAAGTTACAGCTGGTAGTAATAAAATTATGTTTTCTTTTTGGATTTTTTGTGATATTTTTGCTGAATATTTTGACACACATTTGTGTTTGCGAATTCCCTGTCTGTATTACAACAAACTGAAATTTCATTAAACAAAAATCATGACCAAACCAAAGATGTAAAAACAAACTGATTCTGTCTAAACTATAGAAATGTTCCTATATTTTCTGGTGAAATCGTTCGTGCATACAGCGCCCAGGTGCTTTACTGCCATAGCTCTTCATTAGTCAAAGTAATCAACGGCAAATAGCTCTTAATTACAGCAAAAACTGTATTTAATGTTTAGTGCAGTCTGCTTGTTTTCATTATTTTGTCATTCTGGGCAATCACAGGTAATATACAGCAGATGCCAACAGTCTTAAGATTCAATTTACATTTAGGCCAGATGCCCTGTCATGATTGAACACTGTATATTTATGTGGGCTTTGGAAGACATTTGGGCTGCAGCAAACAATTATTTTACAAATCTATTTTTTTTTTTTTTTTTGCATTTCTTTACTAAATTTTAATCATATGAAAAAAATCTGAGGACATCTTGAAATAGTATTTTTTTAAAATTGTATGTATATTTTTTAAATTGACATTTCTTTTGACATTAAACTTAACTATCCCCATGGAGACAAGAAGGTATCACCACACTGCCAGGTCAAATTACAGGTCAGATATTTTCGAGAGGGAACCTTGCTCATAAAAATAAAGTTTTTTGAGGTATTTTTGGAAACATAACAAAACTGAATACATGTACAGTAAATAGGTTTAATGCTATACTCTGGATCTTGCAGATAAAGTGATATCATCTCCTTGGAGACAAGCAAGAATCAGAAAAGTTACAGTATTTTTTGAACTATAAGGCACACCAGATTATAAGGCGTGATATCAATAATGTGGAATTCTCTGGTCTATTTTCATACATAAGACGCACTGGATTATGATGCGCATTAAGCGAAACAAACAAACGACACTTGAGTCTGATCCCTTAGTCCAGACATCCACGATCCATTGGCAGATCGTGGTGTAATTCCCCCATGCGTTGCCTTCCTGTCTTGGTGAATGTGGATTGTGAATGTGGGTGGATCATTTAAGTTTTTTTTTTTTAATTTTCTATGAGGAGACCTCAAATATACATTGAATTAATGTGTTTAATTCAGCTTTGTGCACATTTATTTACATTTTACAGAAATGAAACTTAAAACCACATGGCTGATTTGCATAAACTATAAGAACTAAAAAAAAACTGCTCGATCCTTGTGCGCTGATACGGTCACCTTCTGTCCAACTAAGTTTGCAGGTCATACGCATAGACTAGGGGTGTAACGATATCCAAGTGTCATGATACGATATCATCACGGTATGAACTTCATTTATTGTGATATTGTGGGAAAGCTCACGATATGGTGGGGAGGCTCATGATTAGGGATGTAATGATATCCTAATCTCTCGGTTCGATATTTTCATGATATACATGTCGCAGTTCGATATTTATTGCGATATTTTGTGGAGGCTATTATGCTACTTTTTCCTTAACTTTTCCTTTTACCTTTCCTTCCTTAAAATTCCTTGACAAGACTTGATCCAAAGAGCTAAAACCTAAAAGTGCTTAGAACTGTTATTTCTTCTACTACTACTGAAATGGAGCAAAGGATCATGGTCTATGTAGTTCTCTTTTTGTTTTTTTTTAGCTATTACTGCACCATAACTCTTAATTTAAGCAAAGAGACTTGTAATTCGATATATTGTGATGGTCAATGATATTATTGTGATCATAAATGCCGACACAGGACTGTACTTCGCCCTTTACTCTGTGAGACTCCTGACTACGGTAGCTGTAATGCTCCGACAATCCATCAAGCGGTGTGGGTTTGCAGTTTACCAAAGTTGCACTGAAACATTTTGACAGATTTTTGAGAGCTATGTACCACATAAAATTGGTTGGAGGTCAGTAAACACAACCAGAATTAATACATAAGGTGCACTGTCGATTTTTGAGAAAATTAAAGGATTTTAAATGCGTCTTATAGTCTGAAAAATATGATACATATAAAGTGCACTTCCCAGCACATGGTATACGACTATCAGGCAAAGAGTACATCCAAAAGGTGTTTTACTGATTTTTTTTTAGGTCTTAAAAAAAACCCAGAATTGAGTTCATATGAAACAGTTTGCAGGTGGTCCAAAGTTATTCTTCACGTACATTATGCATTCTGAACATCATAATTATTCACCACGATGAGTTTATGAGCACTTTTAATAACGCTCAAAGACTACTTCAGACTCCCAGAATCAATTAGCATACTAATGTACACTGATTATCGGATAGTAAAACAGATTCTAATTAGATGCAGACAGTACGCGGTGGACTTATTTTGACCTCAAGAGCTTAAAAAAAAGAAATACTCGTCCTTCTTCAATATATACTTGCTTATCAATCATATAATTTCCTTAAAGAAGACTTAAAGAAGACGCATTGTGGTTATGTCTGTTATATAGTTATAATTTGTGTTATAATTTTCACATTTAAAATCACAATATTCATCTAGGACCTCCTACCGATAATTGCAGATCATGCCAGTGAGACGTTTTTTGTTTTTTTTAACCATACTGACTCAAATCCGACTTGTATCACTGATTAAGAAAATAAAATTGGAGAAGGAGTTAAGTACAGAGAATGAAAACAGGGGTTGAAATGTGATTGGGCGTCTTGAAAATAAGCGATTAAAGATGACTCAGATGTGCCAGAATATTTCACAACTCCGGGAAGGAAAATGAGAAGGGAAAAACAACTGTAACGCGATTTAAAGATCTGAAAAGTCCATTTTGCAGGACATATCTCCTTAACGTTCCAACTTTGACCTTGCCTCCGTGCCTCACCTTAACCTTGGAGCTCTGCCTTTCTCCCCGTACAGCCCGTCTTGAGCGTTATTAATTACAGGGGCATGTGTTCTGAAGGGTTGGAATCAGACTGGGAGATGGAGTGTGATATTTGCACTGAGCGCTCTGTGTGGAACGCCCCTGTGGATCATCAGATTAGACAGGCGCTGACAGGGGAGAGATAGGCCTGTGCTGCCTCTGGAGCCTGGGGCACTATCTCAATGGCAGCTTGATGGGGAGATACATACAGAGCTGTACTATACCTGGACAACTGCAGTATGCTATATGCAGTAATGTACTGTATGTGATGTACTGTATGTGATGTACTGTAACAGGCAACAGTGATTTGGGGAAAATATCAAATTGACGTTTCGATATGATTCAGATTTTCTTTTAGATCTTGCAGCCCTATAGTATAACACTACTACTACTTCTGCTACTACTACTACTACTGCCACTACTATTACTGCTACTACTACTGTTGCTACTACTACTGCCACTATTGTTGTAACTACTACAACTATTACTACTACTTCTACTACTACAACAACTACAACAACTACTACTATTACTACTAATACAATCACTACTACTATAACTACTGCTACTACTATTACCACTACTACTACTACTACTACTACTACTACTACTAATACTAATACTAATACTAATACTAATACTAGTACTAATACTAATCCTACTATAACTACTACTGCTACTACTACTACTACTACTACTACTACTATTACTAGTAATACTACTTACTATTGCTGCTACTACTAATATTACTACTAATACTATTCCTACTACTACTACTACTACTAGAACTACTACTACAACTACTACTATTACTAGTAATACTACTTACTATTGCTGCTACTACTAATATTACTACTAATACTACTCCTACTACTACTACTACTACTACTACTACTACTAGAACTACTACTACAATAACTACTACTACTATTATTACTGTGCTGCTATTACTACTTTTCCAACTACTGATGCTAGTAATACAACAACAACAATTACTCCTACTCCTACTACTATTACTACTAGTACTACTACTACTAATACTACTACTAGACTACTACTACTACTACTACTACTACTACTACTACTACTACTACTTACTACTACTACTACTACTACTACTATACTTCAAACAAATAAAACCAAATTAAGTTATAATCACTATTCATAGTTGTGCAATATTGTGTTGACATAGGTTATAGTCTATTTACTACTAATTACTACTTTTCCAACTACTGATACTAGTAAAACAACAACAACAACAACAACTACTACTTACTACTACTATACTTCAAACAAATAAAACCAAATAAAGTCATAATCACTATTCATAGTTGTGCAATATTGTGTTGACATAGGTTTTAGTTTACTGTTTAAAGGAGATATTTTAAGGATTTTTTTCATTTAATTTTTCATTCACAAGGTATACTGTTGTGTTTTCAAATTTATTTCATCACTTTATGCTTTATTCATTTCTGTTTGTACTGAAAATGCAATGAAAACAAGTAAAATTGCATATATTTTTGGTGGTCCCTGTGGAGCTGTGACTGCCAGCCACTGGTTCCAGAAGTGAATTTCACATTCATATTTCTAAAAAATATATATTAAAAGTTTGAAAACTTACTGAGGCATAATCAGCTACACGGTGACTAAAAGAGCATACAATATAGGTTTATAATTTAAAATCTGTTTTCTGAAACTTTATAAACCGCAAAGTTATTCAAACATTTTGCAGAATCTTGCATTTTATATGTACTTTTTGGGCTTAAAACAATGAATCTGAGTTACCACGTAGCTGTAACGCCTTTGAACCCTTCATATTTACATTTTCTGATGGAAAAATGAATAGAAAATGTACTTTTGGAACCAGAGTGGGCTTCAAAGTGGATAAGACTGTTGAGTTCCATTATGACCGATGAATAAGAGTAGGCAAACACTATATGACATGCAGTACTACACTCAGCCCCACTACAGTCAGAAGTAAATGTTTGGATTATAGATTCCAGTTTAAAGAAGGAGACATTTTGAGGACCTTTCAATATCTAATTTTGAATTGTTCATTATTCATTACTCTTCAATCCACGGATAGAATTATTCATTAAAAGTTGCGCTATGTAACTTCTCTGGTGGAGGTCTGCAGCCTGCCTGTCTCCATGTTATTGCTTTGCCTGGAATGTTCCACAGAATGACATTAAACATATCTAATGATACTTTGCAGCTGAGGTCATCCACATTTCCGAGAAGGGTCCAGCTGTGGCCTGGGTGTTTCCGTCATGATACAAGAACACCCATTGTCACAACGGATACTGGGTATAACGTCATTTGCCTGAGAATTTTTCGTATGGCAGTGGAGCAGCTTTGACTTTTGACTCACTGATATGGCTGCTGTTTTGTCTTAATTGTATCTGGATCTTTGTTTTGCGTAATCTTTGTTATTGATCCGTGTGCGTGATCTGTGTGGTGTGTGTTGTTGTTGCAGCGTGTCTCAGTTGCTGGGCGACAGGAGCGGCTCTGTAAGCTACACCTGTCCCATTTCCTCAACAGTCTTATGGTCCGTGGATTGGAGGACCCTGGAGATGACGGGGTCTCGACATCATCTTTTCCAAAAGCTGCAGGTTGCTTGTCCATACAGCAACGCAACGCCGGCATTCTCAGATTCCTCCACTCTGCAACCCGTTCAAAAAAAAACACCCTTTTCACCCATCCAAAACACCGGCTCTGTGTGGACGAAAGGTCAAAACGAATAGAAACTTCACCGTTTCAACCAAAAAACATTGTCGCGTGGACAGGCCCTTAGTTTGCTAATGTTTTCTCTATGACTAGATGTTATTTTGAAACTTCTCTTTGAGAAAACTTAACTATCTATCGAAAGGTGTTAATCCGGATGTTGATGTTAAGAGAGCCGGATGTCGACAGTGACGAGGATCGGAGCCCCCACCCACACGGGAATGCCCATAGCAGGAGAACGCTCATTTGTGTCCGCAGCTGGATGATGGTCTGGACTGTAGGCTCTGCTCTGTCTGAGGCTTTATTACACTTTAATCTGTGCTTTACTTTAACACAAATCTGTTACATAAGCCTCTCAGACATAAATTTATAGTGACAAGCAAGTGTTGTTTAAATCCATTTAGTATTTTTTCTTGAGTTTTCTGACAATCTTCAAACTTTTTTATTGTTTCACCATGATAACTCCTAAACATTACACCATTACAGATACATGTAGATCACAATCACTGTCTATCTCAAATTTTTACCTCAATAGTGGCGAGTGTGGCCTCATCTCTGCAGATCTGACCTTGATTTGGCCTGGTACCTGCTTGTCTCCGTTGACAGCAAAGCAACAGCCTCCACCCACACCAGAAAAGTTAGACAGTGTATCTAGCATTTTTTAATTTTCTGAAAACCCTTTGTACTCCACAACATTATAGCTCTCATATTCCCAGTACACAACAACCAAAAAAATACTAATCTTGTTACACCAACATCCATTCGAAGCTGTGTCTGAAAATATCCCCCAAAATCGGTGAAAAAGTGCGGGAGGGGGGTGACCTTGAGCTTTGAGTCTGATTTTTCCCTGAGTCTGACGCAATAGGCTCCTTTGAAGTACTGATTGTTCTGGCCCCAAACACAGCGCTGTCCTGTGTCCATTATGGGGTCTCCTCTGATGACCGCAGGAAATGTCTGTCCTGAATGGGCGTCTCTGTTCGTTGGATTAACTGCTTTTGGGACTTCACAGCGCACTGGGTATAGAGAAGTTTGTAAAGAATTGGAATTTCTTTACAAACTTTCTTTAAAGGTCCACTTCGTAACTTTTTGGTTGGGATCTGTCACGTTGTTTCTATGAATATGTCTTTGCTCTGCCTGGAATGTTCCGCAGTATGACATTAAACAGTTTTATTGTACATTTATTCAATTACAGGTAGGGCTGGGTATCATTAAGAAAATGTTGATACGATACATACCTCAATACATAGACCACGATACGATACATATCTCGATACAATAAGCTTTGGATTCGATACAATATATTTCAAATTGCTTCGATACGATTTGTTAGGCATGTTTTTCCAAAAATCACAACTGGAGTCGATCGATTAAAAGTAAAAAGAATTTACTCCCTATTCAATACAATTCTAATACAAAGCTCTGGGTCAAATCGTTGTCCCCAATGGCCTTCAGCTACATAGGACTTAAATTACTCGGTCTGAACGCCTATGTTTCTCTTAACACAGAAATATAAAACATCCATATGAATATGCAAATATAGATGGAGCTGATGCACGCCTTGAATCTTCCTTGGAGTTTCTCTGCATTCCTTTCAGGGTCAGGGGGATGACAGCAGCCAAATATAAATGACAGCCAGTTTGTTTGGATTCGCAGGCCGAACCATCTCCACTGCTGCTGCTCTACAATGGATTTCCTTAAAAGGACACAACCTATATCCGATATGTTATTACTTAATAAAGCCTAACTCATGTCTGTCTTTATTAAACCACTTCTTGTGCAAACTTACTCATCAAAACAATGAAAATGTGTAGCATGAAAAAGTTTCCTTCCTCTGAACAAACAACAAAACTCTAGCACTGTAACAAAATAATTTAGTAAAACATACCATACAATACTGGTGATATATCGATACAGCAGCCCACGATATTGATTCTGTGTCATCACATTACACGATACAATATATCGATATTTCAATATTTTTGCACACCCCTAATTACAGGTGGTTTTATAGCCCAAAAAAATGCTGAGTAAAACAGACATTCTGACTTGACTGAGTGGGGTTGCCTCTCCACATACACCTTCACTAGAATCATTTGGATGATTTCAGTCCTGGAATTGCTGATCTCTACTGAACTAACTTAAAAGGTAGTTAACATGACAACTACCACTATATGACATCACAAGGTGGAGCAGAGCATTTAGAGCTTTGGAGATGCAATAATAAACGATTATTCAAACGTGTGAATGAAACAAAACACAACTCCCATATGAGAGTTATTTTTTTATACTACTGGACCTGTAAAGGTATCTTGGGAATGACCTAAGAAACATTCTGTTCTTCAGGGAGATGTTGCTGTTTCACCTGGAATATTCCACAATAGGACATGACGCTTAATTATCTCCATAGAGACGAGCGGGCGATGCAAACAGGACAACTATTTTTGGCAATAGCCTACAACTGAACAGATATTAGATGGTGTTTATTAAACCTTTCTGTCTTCATGGAGACTAACCCAGACCAAGTTACAGGTCAGATCTATGGAGAGGCAACCCTGCTGACAGTCAGAATGATTTTTTTTTTTTTCTAGGTATTTTTGAGCTCTAAAACCGCCTGTAATTGAATAAATATCTAAGGTACAGCTTTTTAATGTCATACTGCAGAACATCCTGGTTTCATGAAGGTGCTGCTGTTTTACCTGGAATATTCCACAGTATGACATGATGCATATTTATCTCCATGGAGACAAGCGGGCGATGCAAACAGGCCAAGTATTTTTGGCAATAACCTGCAAATACAAAGCAGTGATTTTATTCTGCCTTATGCTCCAAGACTTAAATGTTTCTGTTATTGTTTTGTCTGGAATGTTTATTTCTGTCTTCATGGAGACCAGACCAGACTAAGTTACAGGTCAGATCTGTGGAGAGGTGACCCCACTCACAGTCAGAATGCCTTTTTTTCCCTAGGTATTTTAAGCTATAAATCCACTTGTAATTGAATAAATATGTAAGGTACAGCTTTTTAATGTCATACTGCGGAACATTCTGGTTTCATGAAGGTGTTTCTGTTTTACCTGAAATATTCCACAGTGTGACATGATGTTTATTTATCTCCATGGAGACAAGCGGGCGATGCAAACAGGCCAAGTATTTTTGGCAATAGCCTGCAACTGAATAGATGTTAGATGGTGTTTAATGCCATATTCTGAAACAACTGAGACAAGTAGGTAGAAAAAAAAAAAAAAAAACAGTAGAGATTTTCTTCTGCCTAATGCTACAAGAGTTAAAGGTGCATTGTGTAACTTTTCTGGTGGAAGGTCCGTCAAATGCTTTTGTCCATGGAGATATTATTGTTTTGTCTGGAATGTTTCACAGTTTGGTATTAAATGTTTCTTCATGGAGATCAAACCAAACTAAGCTACAGGTCAGATCTGTGGAGAGGCGATCCTGCTCACAGCCAGAATACCTTTTTTTTTCCAGGTATTTTTGCACTACAAAACCACTTGTAATTGAATAAATATGTAAGGTAGGGCTGTTTAATGTCACACTGTGGAACATTCCAGGCAGTGCAGTGACATATCCATAGAGACAAGCAGGTGATAGGCCTTCCACCAGAAAAGTTACATAATGCATCTTTTGTTGTTTAATCCCTAATGTAAAATAAACAACTCTTCTTAACGCAAAAGAAAAACAGAGATTTGACATTATCAAAAGCAAACAAACCTGGCGTCCTTTACCAACATCTGCTGAAGGAGGTCACACCAGGGAGTCGTGCTGAGTCCATAACTCTACTGTCAAAGCAACTGTGTGTGTGTGTGTGTGTGTGTGTGTGTGTGTGTGCGTGTGCGTGTGTGTGTGTCAGGAGAGTGACAAAGGGTCGAGGGAGAAGCTCTCATAGCAACTAGAAGGAAGGGCATCTGGTGGAAAATAAACAGAGGTGGACAGAGTAGCCAGAAATAATACTCAGGAGTGCTGTTACTTCAGTAATCATAGTAATTGTAAGATCGTCGGAGGAATTAACGATCAATTATCAATTAATCATTAACATTTTGATATTAAAATGATCATCATTATTATTACTATCTGCACTACTAATCTGCATAAATAAATTCAACTTTACAACATATAAACCGTAACGACTCTAGAGCCACATCAGCCCGTTTGACATTATAATGTGTTTAATTCAGTTTTGCGCAACTCTCACAGAAACGAAACTTTAAACTGCATCGCTAATTTGCATAAACTGAGCGAAAATAAAACTACAGCTCTTGTGTCGCTGATGCGGTCAATTTCTGTCGGATTAAAAGACATGACTCAGGTGAATACAGGTTAGTGTGACCATATTTGCGTTTGTCAAAACCAGGACACCGTACGGGGGGTGGGAGGTGGGACTCGTCATCGACATTGCGCGACTCTCACCTGGTAAAACTTTTTCCCACTGGACACTGAAACATATGTGCTGCTTTGTACACTGTGCACATGGACTCACACTTGTCCCGAACGCAACGGAAAGCGTGGAATTTCTTGTACAAGTCATCGTTAAATACGCATTTGTGCTTCGGTACGTTGCAGACTGACCGAATGTTTCTGTTTCTCGCTCCTTCTGAGTGCAGAGAGCTACATGTACGGACCCCTGTTTGGTCACACTACGCACAGCAACCTACATTCGGTTTGTCGATTAAAATTAACGTAATCAGTGAAATTCTTAATGATCAATTATCAATTAATCGACTAATCATGCCCATCCCTAATCTGTACTGAAATAAATAAATAAATATTGTACTTCGGAGCATCACTTGTGTGTCCCATCACTTGGTTTTAACAGGTTGACTGCCTTGTAAAAAAAAATGTCCAGTGGAACAAATAAGTCATAAGTTCATATTCAGTTGACATTTTTGCCGTAAATATATACATGATCATAATAAGCTAACACTCAATTCTGGATATTAAAGTGTGTAAAACATTTCTTTATTTATTTATTTTTGTTTGGTCATTATTTAAGTTTGTGGTTGGAAATCATCACATCATGTTTGGGAGTTCCATGACTTCTATCTAGCAACATGAGTACATGTACTTTTAAGATGGACTGTAACTTTTTGGCTGGGCTTTGGTTTGGGTTCATCATGTCCATGCTTCTATGGATATGTCATTGCTCTGCCTGGAATGTTCTAGCCTTATTCATTCAGACAGTTTCACTTTTTAGAAACCATCTGACCTCACAGCATTAGAATTCGTTTGTTCGATGGTAGGCGTGTATTTGGTTGTGACATATGTAATGCACCGCTAACAGGGCTAACTGGTATATTAAGCTTTTCCCAAATCCCGTAGGAAGAAGGGCAATAACGTCTTTCCCCTTGATAAAATTCACCAAACATTCTCTTTGTTCTGGCTTTAATTCCTTGATCTCTGGAATTGTTGACAATAGAGGTCTGCGCGGGACTGAAGTTTTGCTCCCGCCCGCTCCTGCAAAGAATTGTAATTTTCTGTCCCGCTCCTGGCCTTATCTGTGATATTTTGTCCTGCTCCCTCCTGCAAATCCAGCAGGATGGGAACCTTTGTTTTTTTAAGCTCTATCAAACACAGAGAAACGAAAGGAATTGGGTTGCGTATGGGAGGAGGCACGGTGGGCGGTCCGGCGGCATGGTTAAGTCCTGGCAAAATCCTGTTTTAATCCTGTTTTAGTCCTGGTTTTAGACCTGTTTCAGTCCTGGGTTAGTTCTGGTTTAGTGGCTTGAGCGCATGCCGTACAGGACAGGAGGACTCTCCTCGCAGCGTAAGGGACAGGGGGACTCTCCTTGTGGCGTACAGGATGAAGGGACTCTCTGCACGCTGTATGGGATGAAGGGACTCTCCTCGTGTCTTACAGGATGACGGGACTCTCCTCGAGCCGTAAGGGACGAAGGGACTCTCCTCGCGGCGTACGGGACGGGGGGACTCTCCTCGCGCCGTAAGGGACGGAGTTACTCTCCTCGCGATGTACGGGACGGGGGGACTCTCCTTGCGGCGTACGGGACGGGGGGACTCTCCTCACGGCGTACGGGACGGGGGGACTCTCCTTGCACGTAAGGGACGGGAGGGGGGACTCTCCTCGCGATGTACGGGACGGGGGGACTCTCCTTGCGGCGTACGGGACGGGGGGACTCTCCTCGCGGCGTACGGGACGGGGGGACTCTCCTCACGTCGTACGGGATGGGGGGACTCGCCTCCTCGCGACGTACGGGACAAAGGGACTCTCCTACGCGACGTACGGGACTGCTGCTTAAAAAGTTTTTATTAATGTCAAATAAAATATCCAACATAAATTATGCATGATAGGCTTAGATTCATCATTTGTACATTTTACTTTACACTCATATTTAGTTTGCGGGACTGCAATTTATCATCCCACCCGCCCACTCCCGCGTTGTGCAGTCCTGCTCCTGCCCGGCTAGGAATGTTCCACAGTGTGACATTAAACAGCTCTACCTTACGTTTATTAAATTACAAGTGGTTTTATAGCTCAAAAATACCTAAGAAAAACAGGCATTCTGACTGTGAGTGGGGTCGCCTCTCCACCGATCTGACTTGTAACTTGATCTGGCTTGGTCACCATGAAGATCGAGAGGTTTAACACCATAATGTAAAACATTCCAGACGAAGCAATATCGTCTCATAGCATTTGACGGATCCTCCACAAGAAAAGTAACACAATGCACCTTCAAATCCACAATGCATTTTAAGTCTTGCTGAAAAAACCTGCATATTCACTGTTGACGTAACCTTATTAAAAAGTAAATGATGTCAAAGTGCACTATAAAAAAGCTCTAAATCTATTATTCATCCTGAAGAAAGGCTGTTCCGCTGTGTTATAACTTGACCTGGTTTGCCCCGCGCTTTTTAAATAATTATGAAATTCTACGCTTAAGGGACAAAACAATAGAAAATAGAATATCTCTTTACTCAAACTGTTGACTTTTATCGACGAGGGTTATGCAAATGATTAAAGAGGCAATTACTGATGAGGTGACCCGCTGGTGAAGGCTAACAGAGATGCACGCACCCTGGGAGGAAGTGGTAAATTGGGGTAAAAATCTTGGGCCTCACTTGAACTTGATTTCCATAAAACAGTGCTCTTGCCATCGGGCTCGCTATTTAGCATGAATTAGCATGATGAGGTAAGCGTTATCTGCTATTTTGGGTTTTTAGCAGCTATTCAACGTCACCCAGAAACCATAAATAGACAAATGACCGCAATTTATGATGGTTACCCACTGTGCAGTTGTGTGGAAAATTCCTAATGACAAGTTAATTTCTTGAATACAAAACGCTCTCAGTCAGATACTTCTTACTCTGTTTATGATATCTATATTTATACATGAATGGAGTACGGATTACATGTACCGGAGTTACGTAATCAGAGTACAAATTATGAGTAACTGTATTCGATTACAGTTACTGTTTAAGTGAGTGGTAATTAGATTACAGTTACTTGGTTGAAATAAATGAGACAGAGATATTTTCCTGTTTTCACATTTTGGGCTATATCCCTTTTTTTTCTTCTTCTTTTTTTTTAGGTAATTCCACTCATTGCCGGAAACGAAATCAGGTCTAAAACCAGGTCCAAACCAGGTTTAAACCAGGTCTAAAACCAGGTCTAAACCAGGTCTAAACCAGGTCTAAACACAGGTCCAAACCAGGTCTAAACAGGTAAACCAGGTCTAACCAGGTCTAAACCAGGTCTAAACACAGGTCCAAACCAGGTCTAAACTAGGTCTAAACTAGGACTAAACCAGGACTAAACCAGGACTAAAACCAGGTCTAAACCAGGTCTAAACCAGATCTAAACCAGGACTAAACCAACACTAAACAAGGACTAAACCAGGTCCAAACCAGGTCTCATCCAGGTCTAAAACCAGGTCTAAACCAGATCTAAAACCAGGTCTAAACTAGAACTAAACCAAGACTAAACCAGGACTAAAACCAGGTCTAAACTAGGTCTAAACTAGGACTAAACCAAGACTAAACCAGGACTAAACCAGGTCCAAACCAGGTCTAAACCAGGTCTAAAACCAGGATCTTAACCAGGTCTAAACCAGGTCTAAAACCAGGTCTAAACCAGGTCTAAACCAGGTCTAAAACCAGGTCTAAACCAGTCTAAACCAGATCTAAACCAGGACTAAACCAAACTAAACAGGACTAAACCAGGTCCAAACCAGGTCTCATCCAGGTCTAAAACCAGGTCTAAACCAGATCTAAAACCAGGTCTAAACTAGAACTAAACCAAGACTAAACCAGGACTAAAACCAGGTCTAAACCGGGTCTAAAACCACTTCTAAACCAGGTCTAAACTAGGACTAAACCAAGACTAAACCAGGACTAAACCAGGTCCAAACCAGGTCTAAACCAGGTCTAAAACCAGATCTAACCAGGTCTAAACCAGGTCTAAAACCAGGTCTAAACCAGGTCTAAACCAGGTCTAAAACAGGTCTAAACCAGGTCTGAACCAGATCTAAACCAGGACTAAACCAAGACTAAACCAGGACTAAACCAGGTCCAAACCAGGTCTCATCCAGGTCTAAAACCAGGTCTAAAATCAGGTCTAAACTAGGTCTAAACTAGGACTAAACCAGGTCTAAACCAGGACTAAAACCAGGTCTAAACCAGGTCTAAACCAGATCTAAACCAGGACTAAACCAACACTAAACAAGACTAAACCAGGTCCAAACCAGGTCTCACCAGGTCTAAAACCAGGTCTAAACCAGATCTAAAACCAGATCTAAACTAGAACTAAACCAAGACTAAACCAGGACTAAAACCAGTTCTAAACTAGGTCTAAACTAGGACTAAACCAAGACTAAACCAGGACTAAACCAGGTCCAAACCAGGTCTAAACCAGGTCTAAAACCAGGTCTAAACCAGGTCTAAAAACCAGGTCTAAACCAGGTCTAAAACCAGGTCTAAACCAGGTCTAAACCAGGTCTAAACCAGGTCTAAAACCAGTCTAAACCAGATCTAAACCAGGACTAAACCAGGTCCAAACCAGGTCTCATCCAGGTCTAAAACCAGGTCTAAAACCAGGTCTAAAACCAGGTCTAAACTAGGTCTAAACTAGGACTAAACCAAGACTAAACCAGGTAAACCAGGTCTAAAACCAGGTCTCTAAAACCAGGTCTAAACCAGGTCTAAACCAGGTCTAAACCAGGTCTAAACCAGGTCTAAAACCAGGTCTAAACCAGGTCTAAACCAGATCTAAACCAGGACTAAACCAACACTAAACCAGGACTAAACCAGGTCCAAACCAGGTCTCATCCAGGTCTAAACCAGGTCTAAACCAGATCTAAACCAGGTCTAAAACTAGAACTAAACCAAGACTAAACCAGGACTAAAACCAGGTCTAAACAGGTCTAAAACCAGGTTCTAAACTAGGTCTAAACTAGGACTAAACCAAGACTAAACCAGGACTAAACCAGGTCCAAACCAGGTCTAAACCAGGTCTAAAACCAGGTCCAAACCAGGTCTAAACCAGGTCTAAAACCAGGTCTAAAACCAGGTCTAAACCAGGTCTAAACCAGGTCTAAACCAGGTCTAAACCAGGTCTAAACCAGATCTAAACCAGGACTAAACCAGGTCCAAACCAGGTCTCATCCAGGTCTAAAACCAGGTCTAAACAAGTTCTAAAACCAGGTCTAAACTAGGTCTAAACTAGGACTAAACCAAGACTAAACCAGGTCCAAACCAGGTCTAAAACCAGGTCTAAACCAGGTCTAAACCAGGTCCAAACCAGGTCTAAACCAGGTCTAAAACTAGGTCTAAAACCAGGTCTAAACCAGGTCTAAACCAGGTTTAAAATCAGGTCTAAACTATGTCTCAAACAGGATTTAACAGGACTAAACCATGCCGTGTCTCCTCGTCTCCTATCAATACTATTTCTAATTTGGTTCAGTAGTCTGGGCTTTTTATTGTCTTTTAGTCAACAAAACATCTTATGTGAAGATGTCAGAATCTTTGTTTCTCTACAGCAAATCAAGTAATCCAAAGTATTCAGATTACGTTACTCACTTTAAGTAATTTAATGGATTACGTTACAAACTACATTTTGGAGTATGTAATCTGTAATCTGTAGGGGAATACGTTTTAAAAGTAACCTTCCCAACACTGAGTACACGCCGTAGTAATGTAACGTGATATCAGTAGGCGTAGTCGCAATAGTATTTGAAAGAAAACTAATGTGACAAAACCTGGAGACGGAGACAGAGTGAGAAACTTTATTCATCCTGAGGGAAATTCAAGTTTTGCCAACATTTCCACTGCGCTTCTCAGTATCTAAAAGTCTTGAAAGTCTCCCAGAAGTGCAGTTTAACAGGAGGACAGGTCATGTAGGGTGAGCAGATCTGTGTCAGGACAGTGTGAGGAGGGAAACAGTCGTCTGGACCAGGGGTGTAGTGGGCGTGGTAAAATATCTGCAACTTAAATGTCAAACCGGAGCCGATGGCAACGACCTTCATAGACTCATGATATCTGCACTACTGTCCTATAGTGACCTGAGACGTGAGGGACCAGGACTGAACCGGGACTAAACCAGGAGGACTGGAGGTGGGCCCGCGTAGACCGTCGGGTGACCGCAGGTGAAAGGACCGTGGCTAAGCGCAGCCGTCGCCTGATCGCACTTTGCGGACACCCTCTCGCTCTCAAGTCCTGATTAGACCTGGTTTAGACCTGGTTTAGTCCTCGTTTAGTTCTGGTTCAGTCCTGTTTTAGTCCTGTTGCAGTCCTGTTTTAGTTCTGGTTTAGTCCTGTTTCAGTCCTGGTTTAGACCTGGTTTAGTCCTGGTTTAGACCTGGTTTAGTCCTCGTTTAGTTCTGGTTTAGTCCTGATTCAGTTCTGGTTTAGTCCTGATTCAGTCCTGGTTCAGTCCTGTTTTAGTTCTGGTTTAGTTCTGGTTTAGTTCTGGTTTAGTCCTGCTTCAGTCCTAGTTCAATCCTGGCTCAGTCCTAGTTTAGTCCTGGTTCAGTCCTGGTTTAGGCCTGGTTCAGTCCTGTTTTAGTCCTGGTTCAGTCCTGGTTTAGTCCTGGTTCAGTCCTGGTTTAGTCCTGGTTTAGTCCTTTAGTCCTGGTTTCAGTCCTGGTTCAGTCCTGGTTTAGTCCTGGTTTCAGTCCTGGTTTAGTCCTGGTTTCAGTCCTGGTTCAGTCCTGGTTTAGTCCTGGTTCAGTCCTGGTTCAGTCCTGGTTAGTCCTGGTTTCAGTCCTGGTTTAGTCCTGGTTCAGTCCTGGTTCAGTCCTGTTTTAGTCCTGTTCAGTCCTGTTTTAGTTCTGGTTTAGTCCTGTTTCAGTCCTGGTTTAGTCCTGGTTTTAGTCCTGGTTTAGACCTGGTTTTAGTCCTCGTTTAGCTCTGGTTTAGTCCTGTTCAGTTCTGGTTTTAGTCCTGTTCAGTCCTGGTTCAGTCCTAGTTTAGTCCTGGTTTCAGTCCTGGTTCAGTCTGGTTTAGTCCTGGTTTCAGTCCTGGTTCAATCCTGGCTTCAGTCCTAGTTTAGTCCTGGTTCAGTCCTGGTTTAGGTCCTGGTTCAGTCCTGTTTTAGTCCTGGTTCAGTCCTGGTTTAGTCCTGGTTTAGTCCTAGTTTCAGTCCTGGTTTCAGTCCTGGTTCAGTCCTGGTTCAGTCCTGGTTTAGTCCTGGTTCAGTCCTTGTTCAGTCCTGGTTTAGAGTCCTGGTTCAGTCCTAGTTCAGTCCTGTTTTAGTCCTGTTTTAGTCCTGGTTTAGTCCTGGTTCAGTCCTGGTTTAGACCTGGTTCAGTCCTAGTTCAGTCCTGTTTTAGTCCTGGTTTAGTCCTGGTTTAGTCCTGGTTCAGTCCTGGTTTAGTCCTGGGTTTTAGTCCTGGTTCAGTCCTAGTTCAGTCCTGTTTTAGTCCTGGTTCAGTCCTGTTTTAGTCCTAGGTTTCCAGTCCTGATTCAGTCCTGGTTCAGTCCTGTTTTAGTCCTGTTTTAGTTCTGGTTTAGTTCTGGTTTAGTCCTGCTTCAGTCCTAGTTCAATCCTGGCTCAGTCCTAGTTTAGTCCTGGTTCAGTCCTGGTTTAGGCCTGGTTCAGTCCTGTTTTAGTCCTGGTTTTCAGTCCTGTTTTAGTCCTGTTCCAGTTTCAGTCCTGGTTTAGTCCTGGTTCAGTCCTGGTTCAGTCCTGTTTTAGTCCTGGTTCAGTTTCTGTTTTAGTCCTGTTTTAGTGTCCTGGTTTAGTCCAGTCCTGGTTCAGTCCTGTTTTAGTCCTGGTTCAGTCCTGGTTTAGTCCTGTTTTAGTGCTGGTTTAGTCCTTGTTTAGTCCTGGTTTAGTCCTAGTTCAGTCGGGGTTCATGTGTTGTAGTCTATGGTTTATGTTCTGTAGGTGATTATGAATGGTGTTAAAGTTAATAAAATGATTCTGCATCATTTCTTGATGTTTGCTTGGGAGGCTGACATGAATCGCAGACCACCTCTTAAAAAAATCACCACTACACCACTGATCTGGACAAAAGTTTCCTGAGGCTCTGCAGCAGGTGAACTCTAGACACACAGCAGGAAAGCCTCTTTTAATCCTCACTCTGCTCTGTTGTTTCAGTTGGTGATGAAATGGTCCATTACTTTGAAGGTTTCCGAGTATTTCTTCTGCAGGATTTTCTGCCAAATTTGCTGCCACATTTGTTATATAAAGGTCTATAGCTAGAGCCTTAGTTAACCACGGTCTCTTAGTACTAGTGAGTGAAGTAAAGACGGAGCTGCTGTGCCTTGGATTAGTAGAAATGGTATGCTCTTAAGTTATCTATACGTAACAACCATTGAAGTAGAGCTAATTTGTCATTTTTAAAAGCTGCTCTGGAACAGCCTGCCCCTGGAGCTAAAGGAAGAACCTTTTCTACCCAGGAAAGCTTCTAATTGTTGATGTCATTTATATATATCGTTAGAGGTGTGCTGTATTTTAATGATATTTTTCACTGTCTAATGTAGTAGATTCTCTGCATGAAATATGCATCATATATAAACTGTATTTTGATGCCTATCATTAGTAGTATTAGTATTAGTATTGTATTGTATTTTTACTTTTACACAGATTTAGCAACATTGCATATTTGAAATAGCCTAGTTCTGCTTATTTTTTAAGTCCATCCATTCATCCATTTTCTTCCACTTATCCAGGGCCAGGTCGCGGGGGCAGCAGTCTAAGCAGGGACTCCCAAACTTCCTGCACCCCAGACACTTCCTCTAGCTCCTCCAAGGAGACCCCAAGGTGTTCCCAGGCCAGCCCAGAGACATAGTCCCTCCAGCGTTTCCTGGGTCTTCCTCGGGTCCTCCTTCCAGTGGGACATGCCTGGGGAGGGAGATGCCCAGGAGGCATCCGGAACAGATGTCTGAGCCACCTCAGCTGCTCCTATTGACGTGGAGGAGCAGCGGCTCTACTCCGAGCTCCTCCCGTGTGACTGAGCTCCTCACCGTATCTGTAAGGGAGCACCCAGTCACCCTGCAGAGGGTTCGGGGTACTTCCTCTCTCTCTCTCAAGTCCAAGATTAGTCTTGGTTTAGTCCTAGTTTAGACCTGATTTAGACCTGGTTTAGTCCTGGTTCAGTCCTGTTTTGTCCAGGGAGGGAGGTGCCCAGGATTCTGAGCAGATGCCCGAGCCACCCCAGCTGCTCCTCTCGACATGGAGGAGCAGCGGCTCTACTCCGAGCTCCTCCCAAGTGACTGAGTTCCTCACCCTATGTCTAAGGGAGTGCCTAGTCACCCTGCAGAGGAAACTCCTTTTGACCGCTTGTATTTGCAATCTCGTCCTTTCGGTCATTACCCCTAACTCATGACCATAAGTGAGGGGAGGAACGTAGATTGATGATAAATCAAGAGCTTTGTCTTTTGACTCAGCTCCGTCTTCACCACAACAGTCCAATACAGCGACGGCATCACTGCTGACTCTACACCGATCCACCTGTCAATCTCACGCTCCATCCTCCCGGCAAAAAGGTGACTTGCACTCTCTGGGTGGGTGGAAAGTCCCTGCCTCAAGTGGAGGAGTTTAAGTATTTTCTAAGTTCACACATCAAAGTCGGGTGTCGGTTGCTGGGTGTCATGTGGCAGCACCATTTTATTAGAACAAGATTTAATACCGATGGAAGGCAGCTAAAATGAACATATACGATAACTAACAAGACTATAGTGGGTTTAGTCACTGATAGATATGATCAGGTTAAACATTTGTGAATAAACTTTTTGGATATTTCAGGATAAAATATGATATATATATAGGGAAAACTGGCTCTTGCCTCTGGTCTGTGTGTATTAGAAGATGAAAACCACCACAATAAGTCATTATACATAACCTCATAACACAAAATAGTTCCTCAGACAAAGCGCTTTACACTTCAACTGCAGCTGAGACCTGCGTGGTGCTGTCTGGGTACATTCTCATGATATTAATTAATTAGAGACTTTTCAACACGAACAAGGAGCTAGGAGCACGCCCAATAACACCAGCAGATTTCTAACTCGGTGAAATTGGCTCCTTGCACGCTCCTATCTAAATGAATGAAGATAGAGAGGGTCTGTTGTCCTCTGCAATCGGCCAACCTTGACTTATCCAGGAAATTAATCTCAATGTGGCATCTTGAGAGAGCGCTCTTTAAAGCTGCACGCTCTGTATGCACGCAGCGACCTCGGGGAGGGCTGGGTTCACTCCACATATGTGCCTTGCTTAAGGGTTAGTGTAATGTGTTCATTTATGGGTCAGTAGTTTTGTGTGTTTTTATTGAGATGTAACACTACGCCTCGGTAGATTTAGTTTGTTTGTGTTTTCATTGTCTCCGCTCTTGCACAAGGTTTGCAATTATCCCAGTTACTCCACAAGCAGGCTAATTAAATAACTACATTTGTTATGCAGTGTAAAAGTATTTATATTTACATTTTACTTTACTATGGATTGTCCTCTAGAGATAAGACATTATTTCAAACAATGCAAATTAGAGAAGATACAAGATTTTATCCATAGGAGTTAGACAAGACATGGTTTTAAGACCATTCCTAATATATAAATTGTATATTTCCAATTTTTTCATTCATTTTATTTTATATTTTTGTTGCCATTCTGGTACTACTATTGTGGAACTGTAAGAGATGTAACTCACAAAAACCTAATGCTTTTTGTTTTTCTTAATCTTGTGACAAGTAAAAAAAAAAAAAACATAGCACACTCAGATGGCCAATGTTCAAAAGATGTTTTATTTTTAAATAACAGTTTGGCAAAAAGTCTTCATCAGATCATTTTCTTGCTTTGGACCACAGTATGAAAAATGGTTGCCAGCCCAGGTGCTCATATCCTGCTCCAACAAATGTGAAGTCCCAAAGTGAGGTCACACTTTGAGATCAGCCTACTCTACAACAAGAAAAAACTGTGAGATGTTTACATAAAAACATTCTCATAAAATAAAAAAATAGTTTGGTCTTGTCACAAAAAGAATCCTCCACATTAAGTCTGTGAGAGTCTTAAGTAGTTGAATCCAGAAGGGCTCTCCACATTCCACATTCCCACCTGTAGGGGGCAGTTTTACATGTTCAATGCCGATATCAAAAGAAGTCTACAAAATGAGCTGTTATCAAATTTCAATACTGCAGCTAGTCCAGGGGGTTCAGGTAATCAGAGTTTGGATGTTCTGTGTGGACTTTTATTGGCAGAATAACAGTGCGTGATATGTGCCTGATGTGTTTCATGCCAAATCTGCATTCTATCTGCCAAAGCGCTTGTCTCCTGGCGGCTGATCCACGTATCCCTCCCTCCTTTCACTCCCTCGGGGAGGGCATCTGAATCTCTGGCACGTGCTTACAGCCTCCTTCTTTGACCATTCAGACCACCACTAGTGTACGTGCATAAACAGGGCCAGTCCCCACACACACATCGTAGGCAGACTTAAAAATATAGCGATAAAACTCTTGAAACAGTGAAACAATAATTTGACTTTATCTTTTAAGATGCATTTCCTAAATATTATGAACTATGATTAAATGAACAAATGAGTCGTTGTTGTCACTTTTAGTTTTGTATTTATTTAATTTTATTTATGTAAAACTGTGTTTAAGTCTTTGACGTGACCACGTGGTGCTGCGTGGGACGTCCCCTCCCTCTGTCTCCTGTGTTTCAGGCAAACCCATTGATTATTGGCTCATGTTTAGAGAAATCTCATTTACGAGTCACTTTACATGCTCCTTTTAAGGTGAAGGGGAGGTGTGGAGCGGACGTGACGTGACGTGGGTGTGATATGACGTGGGTTTACGTGTGCAGATTCTAGCTGCAGGTGGGATCTATGACGCACAGATTGTGTGGTTCAGAGTGTGTGCGAAGGGTTTTCTAAATTTGGAGTTTGCGTAGCACACGCCTCTGGTGGCCACTAGGAGTTACGCACTATCTTAGGAAAATTCCTGTGCAGTCCTTCATAAATCAGGCCCCAGATGATCATGAAGATCCTGGACAAGATCCGGGCTCAAGATGAGTCCACAGTTTCAGGCAGGTTCACCATTGACACTTGAAGGACTGATAAACTGTAGATCAAAAGTTTTCCTTTATATGGAAAAATACTACATATAAATATAAAAGAAAAAAAAAAAATATATATATATATAAATAAAAAAAAAAATATATAATATATATATATATATATATATATATATATATATATATATATATATATTTTTTTTTTTTTTTTTTTTTTTTTTTTTTACATTTTGCTCCTTAATTGTAATCCTGCAGATTAGTGTCCAGGAAAATCTGTCACTTTGAAGGGGCATCTCTCTTGTCAAGGTGATGGGCCCACAGCACATTTTAATTGACAGGATGCAGATCATAGAGAGCCATATGAGGGACACTGTGTGCTTGCAGGCAGAGTCTCAGTATAGGACAAAGCAGACTTCATGATGACAAGCCAAAATCCAAGGCCAAACCTGGACCCGACTCAGGAGCACGGCTTCCCTAAAGGACAAACACTTGACTTTGTTCTCTGCTCTGTGAATGAGGTTTTAATGAGCTGTGGTGGACTCGGACAGGCCTCCCATAGAGTCTGAAGTGACCAAAGGGGTGCAAGGTGTTCAAATGAGCAACGCAGCACAGTATGTAATTTACTGCAGGGAGTGGAAAATACACAAAGTACACAAAGATTACTGTGGAGACATGAGGCCACTTACAACAAAGGTGCTTGTTTTTAAAAGATTTCACTGCAATAAAACATCCATATATTGTGCTTGTGTCATATCCGTGGATCATTTCAACATTTTAAAGTGCAATATTCATGTAAAATGGCTTAATAAAAGAAACAAGTCTGACTGAAGTGTTGACTTCCGCATTAGAATACAGCAGTGCCCAATGGGAGCAGACATCGCCATAAACATCACCACAACAAAGAGTCGCAACTCCAAAGGATAGCTGCACATGACACTAGAGAGTTTTTCATCACCAAAATGATTATGCAGTACTGCTGAATCCTATGTGTATCACTGTTTAAGAAAATAAAATTGGAGAAGAAAATAAAATTGGAGAAAAGTAAGTACAGAGCAGTGGGAGTTTGCATGCACTCCAAACTGTGGGTGAGTAAATGTGAAGGGAAACATGATTAAGGCTACTTTTACACATAGCTGGGTATGTTGAGAAACCAATATTTACCCCGCTCTGTTTTCCAAAATAACATTATGCACACAGCACTGTAAAAAAAAAAAAAAAAAAAAAAAGTTTAATTTACATCAACCTGCATAAATACACCATCACAACTGCACCAAGCCTCTGGGCGGCACCTGGATTAGATTCAAACCTGTAGCATTTATTTCATTACAGTTGTCAGTATTACTCACAAATACCTTGAAAAATGTACATTACTAAGCGGGCTCGCCTCTCCACAGATCTGTTAAAGAAGTTATTATATTATTATATAATTGCTGACCTCCGAGCCTCATTTGTCTCTGGTCATGGATGTGATCCATCAGCTGTGTGTGCAAATGCAAACACATGAAAAGTGTTTGCACCAGAAGAAATGTGACTGCTGCTCTGAATGCTCCATGGTCATCATCAGAGCAAAAGGGAAACATCTTTCAGTGTCAGCTCCTAAAACTCTGTTTATCTCACTTTACACGCAAACGCCAAACTGTAATTTTCCAGAATCTCTACTCTAGATGGAGTTTTAGAAAGATTCATTTTCAGAGGTGAACTTGCTGTTTGAGTGTAAAAGATGGGTAGCCTGATTCATCTGTCGGTTTCACTTCTTGGAAACCGTCTGACCTAGGACAGCATTAGGATTCGTTCGCTCGACAGGAGGCGGATACTTTTTTTATTTAACCAATCACTGCTATTTGGTCGTGACATATGTAATGCACCAAATCCCCTAGGAAGAAGGGCATTAACGTCTTTCCCGTTGATAAAATTAACCAAACATTCTCTTTGTTCCGGCTTTAAATCCTCGATCCTGGGAATCGTTACCAACACAGAATTTATGACTTCGTCTACATCCTAATCAAGTACTTTGTTTACTGTTGTACTGTACCACAAAAGGCACCCAGACAGTCTCTTGAGTTTGACGTCGTGGCTTCACAGCTCTTCACTGATTGACCGATGCGATGCTGGAGAGAAATTAAATTGAATGGAGGCACTAGGTTGCACCAGCCTGGCTAAAAGATGGGTACAAATGATGGAAAATGTCTCAGTTTTAAAAAAAATCCCCATGTATGTGTAAACGTGGCCTAAAAGCTCTGAAAAGTCAATTGTGTGGAACAAGTTTGCTTTAAGGGAATCTATTTTCTTTTCTTTTAACCCTAACCCTTACCCTATGTGGACAATAAAGTCAGCCTTAACACAAATATATATAGAACTTAAAAGGAAACTATGTATGGTTTTAAATTGGTGGTCCAAAACCTTCTTGTCTCCATGCATGTTGGTTGTCTTCCTGCAATGTTCCACACGACTGCATTATTAAACTTCATTGAAAATGATTGTGTAGCTTTCCACCGGGATGCCATTTCTGTCTTTTCCTCTCATCTAATTGTGAAATATTTGCCACCCTACCTCGCTGAAACATTTAAATCCAGCGCGCCTGTCTTTGTATTCTTCCAAGTCTATAGCTTTATATACGCAGAGATGAAGCATTAAGATTTTCAATGCTTCTGCACCCTCTGAACCTCAATTATTTAGTCACACACAAATCTGTTTTTCCATATAATTATATTGTGCATTGGATCACATTTATCTTGAATGAATAGACTTTTATTGCCAGGATTTGTGCCGTTCTGCCGCCCACACACCATTAGGCAAGTTTGCTTTTTCGCTTCAAATGATTCTTCCACTGTAGCATTTTTTCCTCCTTCTAAGTCTTACACACATCAAAGTCGTCAGGTTCCACACACATAGGCGGCTAAGGGGGGAAAGTACATGCACAATGCAGCGCCAGATCAGTTGGATAGTTGGTATTTCTTCTCCTTTATTTTCTGTCCTGTTTTCTCTTCGGGATGGTACGACGCCTCCTCGTTCAGCACTGCTCCAACACACATGCCCGCTCGCCTCTTAAAATCTGGCCAAGTAACGCGATTGTTCAAGGAAAGCTATTTAAAAGCACTGTGTCTGATTTTTACTGTCTTAAAAATGTGAAAAACAGAATGAGCTCAAAAGATTGCAGCGCACTACTCCTCACGTATCTCATTCATTTTGGGCATCAGCCATGAATTGAGACCAAAAAGAAGCGGACTAAAGGAGTGTGATGTCACCCATAGTGGTCGGCTCCAGTCAAATGAGGCTCACCGAGGCTTGTATTTAAAGGAGCGAATCTGGAGCTTAGTTCAATTTTAAAAATAATAGTAGAGAGGGTTAATATGGACATTGTAAGACATTGTTAACTGAAGACTGTGTCGCGAACCTCAGGTGGGTCTCAAGAGATTTCTTTCGGGTCGCCTTGTCATGATCTGCATGTAGGTCTGCAATACACACATCTGATCTGTGACCTTATCGTCATTCTGAATAAGCATTTCGTCAAAAATGATCTTGTCCTCAGTAGAGTCAGTGTTTCTAAGCTTATTCCTTTCACTACTACATTTATGTGTGAATTGGGATTTTCTGTGCCCACAAAAATCCAATCCACTTTATTTCTATAGCAGAGGGGTGACAAACTCAAATTCACAGAGGGACAAAATTAAAAACTGGGACTAAGTCGTGGACTTAAATTCAACAACATCTGCATGTTTTCTCTTCTTTTGAGATATGCAATGTTAAACCTTATTAAAATAAATGTTTAATAAGAGTTTTGCTTAAATATTGAATCCAGAACAAGCAAAATATAAAATAATATCAAAATTTTAAATAAATAATGTCTCTATATCTGTAGCGGCTCTAATACAGATTTGATATGATCTCCCGGGCCAAATATAATTATATTGTGGGCCAAATTTGGTCCCCGGGCCTTAGTTTGATATGTCTGATATGGCACGTTTTATAAACATGGCAGTTTTCAAAGTGCTACACAGACAAATGAATACAATAAAAAACTGTAAATCACAAATTAAAACAATAAATAAAACATGTTAAAATGCTTAAAGCTAAAAATGAAATTATATAAAAGACACAAAGGACCACACAACTCAGGAAAATGACAACAAAGCACAGAAACAAACTGAAATCTGCACCTGATCTGCCTGTTCTGTTCTCCTCCTTCACCTGGGCTGGAACACACTGTAAAAACGCATCGACTCACCTATCCTCAAATATCCTCATTAATAATCAATGGTCAAATCCACCTTTATTTTGTGATTTATGAATAATGTCTATTGACTTGGGTCTCGAAGGTTTGTGACTTTTAAAATATTCCCAGAAAAAAAGTTTGAAAAACATTCTTTTAAAATCAAAATGAGGAGCCTGACCGCAGCAGTTACAGAGAGGAGCAGTACAATATATCTGGTACTGGGGGACGGTACATGGACTTAAATAATGGAATATTATGTAATACTGTAGTTGGATTGTATAAATGTACCTTGGCATGCAGTGTAGTATTGTTTGGATAATAGGCCATGCTATGCTTATGTAAAGGAAATGTGAGAAGTGAAGTGGAATGTACTGAAATACTGAACTGTACCTGAGAGAAGGATTATTTTATTACAGGTAATATACAATCAACTTAAACTTAATGTAATGTTACGTTCTGAAATCTACAGAATCTGTAAAAATAACTGATATGGGAAACTTGATGTTTGTTACAAGGACTGAACCAGGACTGAACCAGGACTAAAACAGGACTAAAACAGGACTAAACCAGGACTGAACCAGGTTTAAACACCAGAACTATCTGTCACCTGATCGCGCTTTACGGACACCCTTCTCTGTGGGCTCTGGGTTCGCTCTCTTGCTCTCAAATCCAAGATTAATCCTGGTTTAGTCCTGATTCAGTCCTGGTTTAGTCCTGGTTCAATCCTGGTTCAGTCCTGGTTAAGTCTTGGTTCAGTCCTGGTTCAGTTCTAGTTTAGTCCTGGTTTAGTCCTGTTTTAGTCCTGTTTTAGACCTGGTTAAATCCTGGTTCAGTCCGGCATCGCAGTTCAAGTCACAGAAACGTTATCGCTGTTATCCATTTAGACCTGGTTTAGACCTGGTTTTGTCCTGGTTCAGATCCTGGTTCAATCCTGGTTCAATCCTGGTTCAGTACTGGTTCAGTCCTGGTTTAGTCCTGGTTTAGATCTGGTTTAATCCTGGTTTAGTCCTGGTTCAGGTCTGGTTTAGTTCTGGTTTAGTCCTGGTTTAGTCCTCCTGGTTCAGTTCAGTCCTGGTTCAGTCCTTTTTCAGTCCTGGTTCAGTCCTGGTTTAGTCCTGGTTCAGACTGGGTTTAGTCCTCCTGGTTCAATCTTGTTTTGTTCTGGTTCAGTCCAGTTCAGTCCAGGTTTACAGTCCTTGTTTAGACCTGTTTAGACCTGGTTTAGACCTGGTTTAGTCTTGGTTCAGTCCTGTTACATGTGTTGTAGCCTATGATTTACGTTCTGTAGGTGATTATGAATTTCCAAATAAAAAAATCCCCACTACACCACTGCCCATAATTGAAATCACCAAACATTAGTACACTGTGTTTTTGATTGCACAGCTCACAAACCGTCTTTGACAGTCCATTACCGAACATGCAGCTTTCTCTGGCCGATTGTTCCCCCGGCATCTTCCTCCTCATTATCAGTTTTCCATCTTCATCATCCTCCAAACAGCGTCGAGTTTCTGCACGTTGCGCTGATCTGCCCTGACAGCGAGTAGAGCCCCTGTCCCACTCCAGAACGGGACAGAACTAATGAGAAGGGCTGGTGGGGACACGGACACGGCGAGGGAATGTTATTCTTCTGTTATTGGTTCATATTTCGGTCTAATGCCAAGTCATTTCAACGAGGAAAGGTTAAATTTTCAAAAGAATGGAATAGTTCTATAGCCACAGCTGCCCTGGGGTAAACTGATGCAAGAGAGGCTGCCAGTATGTGCCCCAAACCCCCACGGATTAAGAAAAAAGTGTCTTGCCTAGTGACTCAAACTAATGTATTGTTCAAAAATGACATTAATAATAATAAATAATAATATATTGTTGGTTTGTGTGACCATAAACGAAAACAAAACTGGCATCTTTAAAAGTTTCTCGTTTCCGTGACTTAAACTGTGATGCTGGGACTTTTGCACCACATACGGACTGAACCATGCAGGACTAAATCAGGACTGAACCAGGACTAAACCAGGACCAGGACTGAAGCAGGAGTGTCAGGAGACTGTCGGGTGATCAGGACTGAGACTGGGACCAGACCGGGACTAGGACCAGGACCAGACTGGGACAAGATCAGGACTAAGACTAAGACTAGATCGGGACCAGACCGGGACTGAAACCAGGATTGAGACCGGGACTCAGACAAGGACCAGACCGGGACTTAGACTGTGATTGAGACCGGGACCAGACAAGGACAGAGACCAGAACAGAGACCGGTTTAGTCCTGGATTACTCCTGGAAGACCTGGTTTAGTCCTGGTTCAGATCTGATTTAGACCTGTTTTAATCCTGGTTCAGTCTTGGTTTACTCTTCCTGGTTTAGTCCTGGTTTAGGGTTAGTTTAGTCTTGGTTTAGTTCTGGTTTAGTCCTGGTTTAGTCCTGTTTTAGTCCTGTTTTAGACCTGGTTAAATCCTGGTTCAGTCCGGCATCGCAGTTCAAGTCACAGAAACGTTATCGCTGTTATCCATTTTTTTCCATGCTTCATTTAAACACAAAACCGAAAACCAAAAAAAACAAATCATTAACCGTTTTTTTCATTTTGGTTTTGGAGACAAACAATGAAGAAAATAGTCGTTTTTTCATTTTCTTATTTTTGTTTTATTTTGAAAAATGAATAAACGAACGATTCTGACTTTTGATGATGACTTTTATTTAGTAGATATCGGAAATTCCAGGGCTGAAATTATCCAAATGATTCTCGTGACAGTGTATGGAGTTTAGAAACATAACAGAGCACTTCCTGACATTACAAGGTTAAAGTTTTTCTGTTTAAGAGAAGAACTCAGCCTAAATATGCAGGATTTGTGTGTTAAACTTGTGAATGAAACAAAAAAAACACAACTCCGGGGTCTGTTTTTGATGAGGAAACAACATTATAACAGATCAAAAAATAGCGAAATCTGAGCTCTTTAAGACTCGTTGATTCTGTAGACCAATGAATTGTATTTCACGTCAATACAACATAATGCAACTACCGCATAATAAGATCACATTTTCAATTTGCTGTTTTTCGTTTATTTATTTTTTTTTATCGCTGCTTCTTGCTTCAAATCCATGCTACTATCGATTTTCCACGGCATAGTTACAAATAATTAAACCTTATCTCTCCTTTACCGCAATTACACATACATTAACGGATAGCATCTTCTTCCAAGGCAATCTTATCTTTTTTCAACGCATGCACACATCAATAAGCGTTTGACCTAGTTTCCGCGCTTTCCTCTGTACCGATGCCTTGTTGAGACTTTTCCAAAATGTTGCTCAGGTTTGGAAGATAGCAGGGTTTGTCCGGTAGTAGCCAAGACCTCCTCCTCCTTCTCCTCCTCCTCTCTCCGTGCCAAAGATTTTTTTTTTTTTTTTCCACTTCTCATTCAATAGCGATCTGATTACGCCTCTAAATTGCTTTTCCGCTGAAGCTGTTAGCGCTTTAGCAGTTCTACCCACTCCCGTCCAGCTCACTATCTCCCTTCTATTTCTGCCTTCATCGCGGGCTCCCTATCTTCATAATGACTGATTATCGCGCACATGCAGAGATGAGCGTTTATGGTGATTTGTTTCAGTGTTATACGATTGCGTGTTTTGTAAATGTCAATTGGCGATCCGTGCTTTTCGAGACAATAAAATAATCTCAAAAGTGTAAACCGGAGATCGACCGATATGGGCTTTCGTAGTTGATGTCGATTGTTTAGAATCCACAGAATAAGCCCTGCCGATATTTAGGGACGATATTGATTATTTTCACCGACTTGTCGAAGTCTGCTAATGTAGAACAAATCCATGACCTTGTTTTACGACGAACTGGAGAAGAGAGCTGTGAAGTCACATTTGGCGCAGTGTCCCCATCACCTCATCATGAAAAATCCTCAAGTAAAACTCCTTTTTTATTCTTTAAGTCAGTGTTTCCCAAACTTCTGGGGACCCGTATTTTGAAAGTCACAAACCTTTGCGACCCAAGCCAACGGACAAAATAAAGTGGTCTGTCGTTTATCGCAGAGGTTACGTTCTAAAAACAACCCACAATACGCGAAATCCACAAAGTATTCAGCTTTATTTTTTACAATTATTCTATCTGTTGTAAGGCTGTAAAACCTCTCATCACTCACTTTTTACACTTTTCTCACACAGGACAGTTACAACCCTTTTTGCATCCTTCTTAAAACTTATTTCTGCTGTCATCCTTATGTTATTTTCCTCCTTCTTTATGTAACAAACCGAAGATTCATTTATTTCGTAATGGTCGTGCAACTAAAAGCTGTGAAACTTCTACCTTCCTTCAGCGTGTCCAGAAGTCTAATTTTTTGTGCGATGGTTTGCATCTTCCTCTGCCTTTTGGGTGCGACTGCAGGAGCCGTTATCGGTGCAGAACGTTTCGTCGACATTGGAGGTTTTGTCGGGGGAGAAAACTTGCAAACATACAGCACTTCAGAATCACACTGCTAGAGATCCAACATTTATGTACATTTGGCAAACTGAACATTTTGGCATTCTGTACTGTTCAGGAGACATGACACAGAGAAGACTGATTGACAGTGGTCTACAGCCCCTTAGCCAATCAGGACGCAGGGGGAGGAACACAATGCCCCTCATACACTGTAAAAAAAAGAAAAAAAAAACATACATAAGTGCACTAAAATAAAGGTTAACTGCATTATAGTGAGGTGTACCTGAACATTTCTGAACATTAATGAGGATATTTTATTGTTGAGTGTGTGATTGTGTCTCTCTGAACAATTAGTATTACTCAAGTTTTAAACGAAAAACAGTCACTGAACCAGCAATATTGGGGATCCATAACTCGCCTATTTGGACATTAAATGTGTCCCATTTCTTTTTCTTTTCAACATTCAATTGAACCAGTAATATTGGAACAAAATAGTCAATAAAATCATTACAAAAAGATGAGAAATTATACACATTTCAACATTAGAATTAGAATTTCAACATTTCTAATGAGATACAGTACTTTTTTTTTTTTTTTTTGTAGTGTGTTCCAGTCCGGTTGCAGGAGGAAAACGCAACAGCAGACCAGTCGCAGTATTCAGTCTGTTTCTGTGTGTTAGGTTTATCTAAACATTAAAAACAAGAAGAAAGACAAGAGATTAATTCAGTTTTACTCGCGAGGAGAACGGGCAGAGAGTGGGCATCAGGCCAACAGTCTCCACACGTTCTGATGACTCAAGGCCGTTCTCCTCTTTTTATTTCATTAGGAGGCCCTAGTTACAGAATGATAATTCTCAAGGGGAAGGGGAAACCAGCAAAGACATAATAAGAAACTGATGCAGCTAAGCATAGTATAAACACATAAAACATGATTAACAATCAGGAGGTGCCTTAGGTATGGACAGACACCATCATATCTCTTGCATGTGTGACAGTGGGAGTTGGCTTCATGTGAGGAATCATCTCGAGGTTCACAAGAGCGATAGGACACTGCACACAGTTGTCAAACACAGAGAGGTTATTCATTTTCATACAAGTGATTGGTACATTATAAATCAAAGAATTGTAGTACATAAATGGTTAACTCATAGGCCTAGAATATCACACAAGTATTTAGCAAATATGGGATAATAAAATTATTCTGACACTGTGCTTTGCCTTTATTTTTGTGAGCGCAGAAAATCCCAGTTCATACATACAGTATATGTAGTAGTGAAAGGAATATGCATAGAAACTACTGGCCCTATGAGGACGAGAGATTCTGATGAAATGCTCATGCAGAATGACGATAATATATTCGCTGATTCACTTGCTCTCTGGCTCTCATGTGTCAGAACTGTATACGTGTCAGAACTACATGCAGATCGTGACAAGGCGACCCAAAGAAAAAAACTCTTGTGACCCACCTGAGAGTCGCGAGCCACTCTTTGGGAAACAATACTTTAGGCAGCTGCTTGGCCCAAACTAAATATTGGCCTCTGCTGGAGATTTAACATTGATATCCGAAATGTGCAAATATGAGCCTGATATTTCTGCCAACTGATACATCCGTCCATCTCTAGTATACAATTATAGTAAATTGACCATCCAAGATTCATATAGTGTCTTGTGAAATTGTTTGTAACCACACTTATTACTTGCACAGTTACGAAGCACAATAGCCGGTCTCCAACAATAATGTTTTTTTTAAATGGTATTGAAACTCTATCAGCCAAGTTCTGGTCAAATTAGATTCAAGAGTGTTGGGAAAGAGAGTAGAGATGGCATTAATATAAGTCTTATATTACGCAAAATGGACTCTTGTGAGATCTAAGTCATGTTCAGGATGCTCTGTTCCACCTTCTGATCTCATGTGTCATTTTTTTTTAAATTAACAGCTACTTTTACCTTTAGTTTGATGGAGATTGGCAGTTCCAGAGCTGAAATTATCCCAGTGAGTCTTGTGAAGGTGTACGGAGTTTAAAAACACAATGGAGCACTTTCTGTATTACCACATGACATCACAAGGTGGAAGAGTGTTTTCAGTTTGAGAGAACTCAGCCTTAATATGCAGGGTTTGTGTGTTAAACATGCGTGAATGAAACAAAACACAACTCCAACATTGTTACATAGATCAGACAATAGTGTGATACTGGCTCTTTAAAATGACGTGTTAAGGTGTTATTAAGTTGAATTATCCTTCAATATTGATTAAATCCTGTGCTGTCACTAGTTGCTTGTATATATTTTCTCTCTGCCAAAACTTTGTCTACCTTTGCCATACGAAAGGCAGAACGACGTAACATCATCTTTGGTCAAAGTTCATGTCATTTTGTTTGTATTTGAGAGCTCCTTTATCATGTGAATAAATATTGTGAAATATATTGAGCTCAGAATTGACCTGTGACCCTTATTTGACAGTTCCTGTACTCTGCCTTTGTATCATGAGCCTCTCGCCTCCTTGTTTTTGTTGTGGCCTTGATACAAGGTCTTAACACATTCAATAAATAAACCTTTGTATTCAGTAATGCTTAAATTATCTTGAATGTGAAAGTATTTGGTGTATTTATTCATACTGTACACATTATACTACAAAGTCACTTGTCAAACTGTTTAACTGTGTAAGTGTTGCCACATGATCCTGATCAGCACTAAACAGGAAATCCAAAGATCTTCTAGATCATTTCAAACAAACATCATGATGACTTGACCTTGGTGAGGTGATCTTATAATGGATGAAAGTCTGGGGAAAATCAGGCAAATAATGATCATGTTAGTTACTTTCCTTTTTCCTTTCCTTTCCTTTGACTCCTTATTTTTGTCTCATGATACAAAGCCAGAGAACAGGAACTGCCAAATAAAGGTCAAAGGTCAATTTTGAGCTCAATATTTTTCGCAGGACCAGGACTGAGACTAGCACTGAGACCAGGACTGAGGCCGAGACCAAACCAGGACCTGGCATTGATTGAGACTGGGACTACAACCGGGACTGATACCGGGACTGAGACTGGGACCAGACCGGGACCAGACTGTGACCAGACCAGGACTGAAAACGGTTTAGTACAGGTTTAGTCCTGGTTCAGTCCGTATGCGGCGCAAAAGTCCGGCATCGCAGTTTAAGTCACGGAAATGGGAAATTATTATTCCATTATTTCCATTATTAATTTGAACACAAAATCGAAAACTGAAAAAACAAATCATTATCTGTTTTTTCATTTTGGTTTTGGAGATCAGTAATGAAGAAAACAGTTATTTTTTCTTATTTTTGGTTTTATATTGAAATGAACAAATGATGATTGAATGAACAAATGATACAGGGATTCTGTGTCTTTCCCTTTCTCTTTTAGATGAATTTGATTCGATTAGATTTAGGTTATTTTATTTTATTTTATGTTAATTTAATTGTTTTTATTTCTATATGGGTTTAAAAAAATAAAATACATTTCTTCATTATAGCACCTAGTTGTCAGATTTCAGGAGCTCTACCTATTATACTGTTGTATGGACAAAACAGAAACTTTGAAGTCATTTTTCTCAGTTTTACACTCTGGCGAGTTAACGTCTTTTGCCTTTGTAGAACAGTACTGTTTACAGAAAATTACCGCTCAACCTCTTTCACGTTAGACCATGATTACTGTTACTTTTCACATCTGTACCATTTTCTTCACATCTAAACGAGCTGAACTTCATCGGGCGAGCGCAGGAACCAACGCAACACGCCAGCGAAATAAAAATATAAGAATAACTAAATACACCAACCTGCATTAGTGATATCTCGAGCAGTAACCTTACACGTGAAAAGGAAAGTAGCTTTGATAGCATGATATATTTGACTTGAATAAGTAATAGCAATACCTTTTCATTTTACAGCACAGGCCGTTCCACATTACCATACAGTGCTCGGGTGCAATCTCATAAAGGCAAAGGCAGTATATGAGAAAATAGAGTGAAAAGAAGCTATTGTCTATCTCTCTCTTCTCTTCTTCTCCGCTCCATTCTCCTCTGGTCCACATGCACGCAGGTCTTTTATCCTCTGCACTCTTCCCCGCTCATTCCATTAGCCCATTAGACGCTGTAGAGGGATGTACATTATTTGGGTCCCGGGGGACGGCCTATCACTTTCGTTTTCCAGTCGAAGAGAGGGAGAGATGGAGAGAGAGAGAATGAAAGAGAGAGAAGTAAAAAGAATGGCATGTTCTGACGGCTAAAGGGCCCGGCCATGGCTTGTTAGGTGTGTCTCAAGCTCCAACGATTAGCAATTACAGCGTCTGGTGAAAAACTTCTGCGGTACCGGGAGGAGAGGAGGCAGTACTCTGGGCCAATCGGGGAGCAGAGTGGTCAAAAGCTGCACTAGCCTTCAAGAGTCTGTATGGATTTGAGTCAAAAGAATAGGCTCCTAGTGGCAATGTGTTACTGCGATACAAATAAATACTAATTTGATTTTAGTTATGTTAGAATATCACCAATCCGTGCATCATTCTTTCATTCATTTTTCAAAATAAAACCAAAAATAAGAAAACGAAAAAACAGCAATTTTCTTCATAGTTTGTCTCCAAAACCAAAATGAAAAAAAAATAACGAGTGCAAACAACATGAAGAAATATGTTTTTTACTTGAAAATTTGGGAATTGTTATAATTCGCACCAAAATCTTGTCAAGGTATTTTAAAAAGCAAAAAAGTGTCCTGTCTAGAATTATATTTGCCACTCCAAAATTGTTATAAATATTGTACCGTGAGATGCATATTGTGATAATATCGTACCGAGAGATTTGGATATCGTTACATGCCTATTATGTTTCTGATCAAGACAATTCTAAATTAGGAATATTCAACTTTGTCCTATTAGTTCAAGTGAGTATCTAGGCTTAATAATACATTTAGTATTGATTACTGTTTTGGTATATATTTTCTGACAATTCTGATTGGATTGTAATAATGATATTTCACTTTTTACAAGAAAGTCCAATATATCATCTGATCATCTGATAATTTATACAGCCCTAACCTTAAAAGGTCCATATTTCACTATTTTTTGATCTGTTATAATGTTGTTTCCTCATCACAATCATACTATACCTGGAGTTCTGTTTTGTTTTATTCACACATGTTTAGCACACAAACGCTGCATATTTAGGCCAAGTTCATCTCTTAGCCCCATCCACACTAGTACCTAGTAGGTATTCAAATTGTTTTCATTGCGGATGCAGTGTTTGTCCACACTAATCTGATGGAAAATGGTTCCAGAGGTGGAACAATCTGGTGCCACCAGCTTCCACAAAATTGATCTGAGTATGGGTCTGATCCGGCACCGTGTGGATGTATGAAAACGTTGATACGCTGACGTAGGAGCTCTAGTTGCATCCTTATTGGACTACATCACTGTGACTTGCTCCTTCCTGATACGTTTGGTTCATGACATCGGTCGTGTGACACTATTGCATGAAACAATTCAAACAAACCAGAGACAAACAGGAAACAGCATAGCTAGAACTACTAACTACTTTCACGCTTGCCATCTTCCTCGGCTCGAAATTGGCTGCTGCAACTTCAGACACGATGCTCCACTTCCTTGTTTTTACTGCCCACATGGTGTTGTGATGAACTGACGCCATCTTAGTCATGTGACTAGTGTCTGGACGCAAATCATTTCCGATACGATGAATACAGTGATACGGTGATTCGTTTCAGTGTAAACGTAACCTCAAACTGAAATATTCTGTTCCACCTTGTTTCAGTCTTAGAGTTTTGAATCTTTACTAAACAAAAAATAACAACTTTAAAAACTGTCGCTTCATGACATCACAAGGTGGAACAGAGCATTTTCAGCTTTAGAGATGTCGAATAATAATAAAAGATTACTCAAACATGTGTGAATGAAACAAAACACAACTCTGGGTCTGTTTTTGAGGAGGTAACATCATTATAACATGACTTCAACTTCAAGGAGCTTTAAAGCAGAACACATTTTTTATACATTCACACACTTGTACAATTATTATCGCAGGATAATTATTACCAGTTTATCCCAAAATACACTATAAAATTTCAAGTTATAGTTTAGAAGTTAGTATTTGTAGATGTTGAAGTATATCCATATATTAAGTGTAATTTTGCAGACTCCAAACAGAAACATCAAAGGCTCACGAGGAGAGCTGCACCTCTGAAGAACTTTGATGTGACTGCAGTCGGCCATGTTTAATCTCAAAGAAAACATGAATAAAACACTGTGGAGTGATACTGACTTTACTGCTACTGAGAGCAGAGGGAGAGAAGTAAGGAGTTTGTGCCATGTGCCATCTGCATCTCATTTGAAAGGTCCCATATTACACAAAATTGATTCTTGTGAGCTTTTAGACATGTTAGGACAATGTTACCTCATCAAAAACAGACCTGGAGTTGGGTTTTGTTTCCTTCACACATGTTTGGGTAATCCTTTATCATTCTGGTTCTGTTTACACAAAAATGAGTAAAACAACTAAATATTTTATTGGAAGTGTCTTTCGTTTAGACAGTGATTGTGTTTTGGAGGCTTAAAAATGCAAAAATCTGAAACCGCCCTCCAGAGTGGAAAAGTTGAATACGCTCCACTGTAGCGTTTCCATATACACTGCTCAAGACGCAAAACTGGTCAGAGCTGCTCACATCACGTATGCGTTTACGTCACATACATCACCACCTCACTATCTAGCCTCCCAGCATGCATACCCAATCGAATTCTTTTGCGTCACTGTATGCACACAGATTTCCTCCCAAAAACGCTTCGTTAAACACGGAATAAAAAGTAAAGATGTGATGCCACTTTTGTGTCTTCTGTTCAGACCGTCATTATATAAATGTAGCCTTAGACTATGTTTACACTGAAACAAATCACTGTATCACTGTATCAGAAATGATTTGCGTCCAAACACGTCGTTTCTGTGTCCGCAAGCCTTCCCTATCCACACAGCTTTGACATATTTGTTTACGTTTTACAGAAACAAAACTTAAAACCACATGGGCATAAACTAAGCACTCAAAAAACAGCTCGCTATGGGCGCTGATGTGGTTCAGCTTCTGTCGGGCTAAAGGACACGACTCAGTGGATTATATGTGTTCTTTTCTGTGACAGAGGAGTGTTCTGCTGATGGTGAGTCTGTTCTGTGCTTATATCATGTTGGAGATAGTTCATATTAAACTTTTCCGAGATTATACGTCTGCAGGTCATACATAGACCGTATATATGAATGGACATATATAGCCTCCTAGCATTTTGAATTACTTCACGGCACATAGACCTACGTTAGTGTATCAGCGTTTTTAGGTGTCCACACAGTTCAGATCTGTACTCAGATGAATTCGTGGGAGATGGCAGCACTAAATCGTTCCATCTCTGGAGCCATTTTCCATCGGATTAGTGTGGACGAACACGACATCCGCAACAAAAATGACTCGAATACATACTAGTGTGGACAGAGTCTACATCTCTGAAGCCTAAAATGCTTCCACCTTGTGATGTCATGAAGCAGTAGTTTGCAGGTAAACAGCTACCGTTTACTTTTAGTTCAGCAGACATTGGCAATTCCAGGGCTGAAATCATCCAAATGATTCTAGTGAAGATTTATGGAGTTTAAAAACACGGAGGAGCACTTCCTGTTTTACAATGACATCACAAGGTGGAACGGAGTGTTTTCTGTTTGAGAGAAGAACAGAAGAATGGTCTAAATATGTTAAACTCCAAACGTGTTTTTGCTAAAGAAACAACATTATAACATAGATGAGAAAATTGCGTTTTTATCATCCGCATTTTTATCGTCCACAAGCCAGAAAGTGCACTATTTTCATGCTAGTCGTTGCTTGCATTACTGTGAAGGCAAAACTCCGCTCTCTGGCCTCTTCAAACAACAATATAAAGTCATATTTCAGCCGTCATGACATTTGCCTCATGCATTCTAACCAATAACTAAACATATTGTCTGATTTTGAATTTTGTCTTCATATTTATTGTGATGTACGAGCTGCTGTGTCCAAGTAATTTCCCTTGTGGATCAGTAAAGTTTGTCAAGGAAAACATTTCTTCATGTCAATATACGGTAGCCTACTCCTATTTGAATACTTTGGCTGCGCAGTTACAATGTGCTCATATCCGTCTTGTGAATGTGAGGCGTGACATTATAGTAAATAGATTCTCATAAGGGTTAAAGACAGGTGACCTTATAGGAAGATATATCGAAAGCAGCCGCAGATGATGGAGATTTTCAAACCGAAGAGCAAAATGATGAAGGGACATTTTCAACAGAAAGGTCAGGGTCAAAGGTCAGATTCAAAGACATTCCGCAGGCAAATAGCACACCGACATTCATGATGGTCTAAAAAGTTGGAAAAATTGGTGGAAGATGTGAAATGATTCCTTATGAGTATGGCAAAATATATGTTTTTTTTTGTATTATTCAATGACAATTTTGGATTCAATTACATTTTTAAATATAAAAAACTAAACAGATGCTTGAAAACATAACATTTATACTTCCACGTCTGAACTCTGCTCCAGATACACAGGACTGGCAGTAGACCTGAGCCTATTACTACTCCTACTATTACTACTACTACTAATACTACCACTACTAATACTACTAATACTACTAAAACTACTACTACTTATAGTACTACTGATACTACTAATAATACTAATATTACTTAGACAATTAAAAAGCCACAAGCTATCACTGACAATTTGAAACGGTTGATAATGATACTACTACTACTACTACTACTACTACAACTACTTGTAACCCAGGTATCAAATCCTGACCAGTCTGTCGTTCTATTCTCTCCATTCATTTATGTGTCTGCACTTCCACTCAAATCATGCAGTATTTCGCAATGTTCGCACAAGGTTTCAGATCATGTGATCACGTATGCCTGTTGGCCAATCAGATGCCCCCATTTTGTGACGTCACACAGTCACATGATCCACTACCTATCAGGTTTCCTTTACCATGCCGCGGTGATGCAGTCAGGTTAGATGAAGTGGGGAAGCCAGAGGAGAGCTGTGCAGCGGGAGCCACCAGCTACCTTGTCCGTCTCGTCCGTCATGTGAGCTTTATGCAACGCTAGATGTGGAACTGGCCAGGTTTCTTCAACTGATCTGATGGCGAGCTAATGGAGCAGACCTAGTGCCTATAAGAATGAATGGGCCGTTAGGGGGCTTCCTGCAGCCCAGATAAACTCTCACCCCACACAAACTCTCAAACCCACTATCACTTTTCCTTCCACATGGACTGAACTCTTTTCCACTCATCTCAAAACAAACCTTATAACCTAACCCAGACGTGGCTTACTCGTGAACTGTGGGAGGGTTGGGTTTAATACTGGATTGTGTCTATTGTTGTTGTTGTCCTCTCTATAGTTGTGCTGGTAATAGCACTGCCAGTCAAACATTATATTTTTGTATGTTTTGCATTTGCTGTTGAATCTTGAATTTAGAGCGTTCCGCTATTGTTGTTATCCCCATTGTAAATATCCCAAATGGCCATTCACACTTTTGCACTGTATTGTTTTTCTATGTCACTTCAATATTCAATATGGGACCAACCAAACACAATACTCTGTTTCTGCCAACTCTCTTCCTGAGTGATATCTAGTCTTCTGGTTCTAGCCCAATGATACTACTACTTCTACTACTACTACTACTACTACTACTGCTACTACTGCTACTACTACTACCATCTGTGGGTGAGGTGTCTTGCCACAATAGTTTTTGCCACTAGCACCTCCCTGTGGCACCTGGTGTTCTCCTGGTGTCTCCCATCGAAGCACTAACCAGACTCTGCCCTGCTTAGTTTCAGAGATCAGGCTTTGACAAGCAGTTTTATGTACATTAATGCTTATGTGCTCCCCTTGGACCAGTACTCGATACATCGTGTAGGATGCATTAGTGGCCAGGAGACGGGTGATTTGCAGCAGCTCAGAAAAGAAAATCTTGAAAACCCACGTTCCTTCATTATAATGTATAGTGTACCCCAGAGCCAAAGCAATGTCCCTAAATCTCACCCAGAAAACCTGTGTTAAAATATACCCTCGTGAATATTTAAGTATCATTGGCAGATTTAGCTGTGTTTGGGAAGAAATGTGGTTAAACCTATACTGCACTGTTAGGCTATAACTCAGCAGACTCAAGGCCAAGATTGTAAAAATAAGAAGCACTTTTTTACACTTTGTGGCTTGTGTTTATTTGGCTTGTGTCCAGTTCAGATCATGGCCCATTACTGTTTGGGGGGCCAGCTGGTTGTCTCCTCCTGGCGACCATAAATCAACCTCTCCACATTCCATCTCACTATGCGCGAAGTTTAGGTATGAAGCCATGATCCGTCTTCTTTTTTTATGGTTTTCTAGTGGGTGGGAGTGCAGTAAGTATCACCTCCTACTATGATGGACTGCTGACGAGACGATCTGTATGTGTCTTACTGGCACTGCTGGGCAAGTAATTTCAAAAGTAATGCGTTATTTATTACCTGTTACTGTCATTTCAAAGTAATTTGTTACATTACAATATTACTGTATTTAAAATGTAAGGCATTACACTACTCTTGCATTACTTTTAAGTGACTCTCACCAAAATAACTGTCGCTGATCGTCAAATAACAATCAGCGAGTGAAAATGCCGGACTGAATCATAACTAAACCAGGACTGAACCAACGACTAAACCGGACTGAACCAGGATTAAACCAGGTTTAAACCTGGTCTAAACCAGAACTGACCCAGGACTAAACCTGGTCTAAACCAGAACTGACCCAGGACTAAACCAGTTCTAAACCAGGACTAATCTTGGACTAGGACTTGGAATCTAGGACCACCCCTGAGAGAACCCAGAGCCCGTGGAGCAGGATGTCCGCAAAGTGTAATCGGGCGTCAGCTGCGATTAGGCCCATGCGGTGCAGAGTTCTGTACCAGTCCTTTTGCCCACGGTCACCCGACGGTCTACGCGGGTGCACCTCTGGGCCCATCCCGACATTTGGAACTGTAACTTTGGCATTTCACCACTGCTGATATCACGGTGATTTTAGCAAATTTGTATGAAGAAAAACGAAAAAACCCACCACTTCAATCCAGGTTAAAAATGCATTGTGACGCAGGTTACTCACATTTGTATTGAGTAAAATATTACAGTTTTTTTTAACCTGTATTGCCTTACATTACTGCGTTACAGCAAAAAGCAATGCGTTACAGTAATTCGTTACTTTTATAACACGATACTCCCAACTCTGGTTGCTCTGCTTACTGGACTCTTGTTAGCATTTTTGAGGGCCAAAATTCTAATCAAAATCACAATTTGAATGGACTCAAAGCAAATCTGAAAGGTTGCAATTTTGTATTACCATAATTTTCACCACAAAAGAAAATTATGCCTTATTCTGCATAAAATCTGCTAACCTGGTAGTTTAAATGTTCTGAAATACATGTGGTTCTTGTTCATATTTCAGTGTTTTTGTCAGTTTTTCTGAATGCATTTAAAGCTGCACTGTGTAGCTTTTCTGGCTGAGGGTTCACCACCTGCTTATCGCCATGGAGATGTTGTTGTTTTGTCAGGAATGGCATTGAACATATCCATTTTACATTTACTCAATAACATGGGTTTGTATTGAGCTTAAAACTTGTATTCTTACTGTGGGTAGGGTCGCTTCTCCACAGATCTTGACCCTGTGGTGTCACCTGCCGTTTCCATAGAGATAAATAAGCAGAGAGAAGCAGGTGATGGATCCTCCACCAGAAAAGTTACACAGTGAACCTTTAAAATTTGAACTTTGAACAGAATCCTATTATCAAAACACATAAATTGTATTTGCAATGCTTGTCAGAAACATATTACTTTTTTTTTTTTTTTTAAACTAAATCATTTTACCCCCCATGTTATACAATTTGGCAGGTCTTTTATACCAGATGCCCTTCCTTGCCAAACCCATTCTATGCAACACTTTTGATCAGCGTTTTGGGAATGTATTTTACTGTTGTAACGATAATATGTATTTTTATGTAGCAGTTACTCTTTTTTGCAATCTACTGATGTGACAATATACAGTATTTGGCACTAGAAATCTAGTCAAGTGCAAGTTCACAACAGACTTTTTGGTAGTAGTACTGTATGTATCAATAAGTACCACTACTAGAACCACTAACATTTCTCTCTTAAGTATCACTTCCCATCCCACTATAAGTATCAATATAATTACGAGCCTAAGTACCACAGTAACTACCACTGTAACTTTAGCTACTACTGTAAGCACCAGCCAAGTATCACTCTAAGTAAGAAACCTATTTCAAAATGCTACTGTCGTTTTAACCAGACAAATGATTTATAGCGCAGTATGAATCAGTGCAATAAGCATACGTGCAACAGGACTCAAACCTTCAATTCAAACCTATGTGCAATACAGTTGAACAGAGAGTTTACTGTAAAATGTATGTTCTGAAATTAAACTGTAGTAACTGTTCTTGATCTCGTTCATCTGTTTTGCCCAACTGCGTGACTCCAGATGCTCAAAGCCCCTCTGACCACCATCAACACACACACACACACCTAGAGATGTACCGACATCTACAATCTACATCTACAATACTATCCAGGACATTTTGCAGTATCGGGTATCGGTACCATGGTTGGACCTTTAATTTCGATGCAATAAGACGATACTGACTGATGGAGGCCTCAGATGTCTCACAATGTTTCTACTGTTATGCATATAATACAAGGGCTGAACGATCTATCGCTTTGGACCGAAAATCACAACATCAGGCAACATGATTTTGGGAGTGTCAAAGCTGCATTTTTTTCCACTGCTCCTAAAGCCCAGTTTTCAAAGGCGAAGTATAGTTCTACGTCGACTCAACTCACACTGCCGCTGTCGCCTTGTCTCCGTTGTTTTTGGGTCTGTGTTGAGGTCTGTGTGTTGTGAAGTAATTCACCACCACAACGCTAGGAGGCTAGGATTTAAACCTGGTGTTTGTGTAATGTTTCACATGAACCATCTCCAACATGATAGAAGTGCAGAACAGACTCACCATCATCAGCACGTCCTCTGTCACAGAATGAACACTGATATTCCACCTGAGTCATGTCCTTAAGGCCGACAAAAGCTGACTGCATCAGGGCACAAGGAATGACTGTTTTTTTTGTTTTGTTTAGTTTTTTCAGTTGTTATAGTTTTTTTTTTTTTTTTTTTTTTAAATGAGCCATGTGGTTTTAAATTTTGTTTCTGTAAAATGTAAACAAATGTGCGCAAATGATCCAGCATCAAATCGTTGGTACAGGGCTCTACTATGATGTAAGTTTCTGTGATGTTTGCAAATCTTTATGTGTACTAAAACTTGATTTGAAAAAAATCGTGGATGAAATCAAAATCGCAGTATCTGCCAGAAGAACCACAATTAAATTTTTTCTTAAAATTGTTCAGCCCTATACAATACCAAGATGTTCAGTAGTTACTTGCAGAATAAGTAACAATTGCATACCACCATATGACCCATTTTTTATTAAGTTTTAAGTGTTTTTTGAGATAATACTGAATCTCTACATTGGTATTGGTTAGTATTGGGTATCAGTATTGGTGTAGAGTTGACAAAGCTGAATCGGTGCATCCCTACACACACCAGTGTAGGTGAACTGTCTTGCCTAAGGACACAATAACCGTTTTTGCCACTGGTGCTCCATTGTAGCACCTGGAATTCCCAGTGGGCTCCCATTTGAGTACGACCCAAACCCGGCCCTGTTTAGCTTCTGAGATGAGATCAGGCTTTGACAAGGAGGTTTGGCCACAATAGTATGTGCATATATATATATTTTATATTCTCTAACCTACCAGTGGGTCAGCACATGATGATTTGCTCAAGGCTGTAATGTCTAAATGTCAATTAATATGCATTGTTCTCGCTATTCTTAAATAAATAAACAGTTCATTCATAATTCTTTCTTTATTTCAATGTTATTTTTTGCCCTAGTTCAGCATTGCACCACTTTTTCCCCTATTCTCATTGTTAGGCTTGTGTCCGGTTTGGCTCATGCTCCGTCAGTTTGAGGGCTTTAGTTGGGAGTCTGTTCCTGTCAGCCGTACAGTACATCTCTATCTCCGCATCACCTCTTTCTAACAGTACTCTATCCCCTACGTTTTTGGCCCTTAACGACACCCTTTGCCGTGTCCCAGTAGCGTTCTCCACTACATTACTAGTATATGCTCAGAAATGATGGATTTGTTTTGATTCTGACCCCGTGACCTCCCTCGCTTTGCACACCGCTACACTGACATTTAGCCCAGGCTCTCCACCGCCCCCTCCCCTCGTCTGAGCCAGGACTTTATATGACCTTTGACCTCACAATCACTCTCCGGATATTTACCGTGCTGATGCAACAAACACAGTGTCCACGCAGACACGCAAATGAAAAGGGTTCGGAATGAGAGGTTAAATCCTACAGGAACATGTGAGGGCGTTGTGTATCGTTTCCGGTGGAGGCGCCATCAAACGCTTTTCTCCGTGGAGATGTTGTTGCTTTGTATGGAATCTTTCACAGTATGGTATTAAAGCTTTCTATCTTCAGGGAGACCAAACCAGGCCAAGTTACAGGTCAGGTTTGTGAAGAGTTGACTTCACTTGCTGTCAGAATGCATGTTTTTCTAGGTATTTTTGATCTATAAAACTATATAACTTGGTCTTGGTTGAGGTTCAAGTCCAGCACAAAACATGAATGGACTAGAAATTATTACCTGACAAATCCTGAATGGGAACTTTCTGTATTTTTCATACATGTGCCTCCTCAAGTGGAAGGAGTTCAAGTATCTCGGGGTGAGTGAGGAGAGGATGGAGCATGAGATTGACAGGTGAATCGGTGCAGAGTCAGCAGTGATGCGGTCAGACCATTGTGGTGAAGCAAGAGCTGAGCCAAAAGGCAAAACTCTCGATTTACAGCTCAATCTACATTCTTACTCTCAAATATGGTCATGAGCTTTGGGTAATGACCGAAAGGACAAGATCGCAGATACAAGCAGCTGAAATGTGTTTCCTCTGCAGGGTGTCTGGGTGCTTCCTTAGAGACAGGAGAAGGAGCTCAGTCACATGGGAGGAGCTTGGAGTAGAGCCGCTGCTCCTCCAGCCAGTTGAGGCGGCTCGGGCGTCTGTTCCGGATGCTTCCTGGCACCTTCCTCGGGAGGTGTTCCGGGCATGTGTCACCGAGTGGAGGCCCCAGGGAAGACCCAGGACAAGCTCGATTGACAATGTCTCTCGGCTGGCCTGAGAACACCTTGGGGTTTCCCTGGAGGAGCCGGAGGAAATGTCTGAGGTAAAGGAAGTCTGGGAATCCCTGCTTCGACTGCTGCCACCACAACCCAGCCCCAGATAAGCGGAAGAAAATGGATGAATGGATATGAGTCTGGTCACCACACCCTCTGCTACGTTTTTTTTTTTTTTTTTTTCAATGACGTATGTGAAACGAAGGAGCTCATTGTTCATCTATCATTTACAAACAAAATTAAATGAAAATGCAGATTGGATTGCATCAGTGACCAGACTCACAACCTTATAAAATATTGAAAAAGTTTGTATTTTGGATCCTAGACAAATAAAGTTAACCACAACGAGAAGAAATACATTCAGTATCTGCAAAACAATTGCAATATTACCCATTTTCGGTCCATCTCCCCCTCTAACTGGAACGCTGATGTGAGAGTTAGCTCGAAAGTTTGGATATTTTCAGATTGATTTGTTCGTTTGTAGGTTTGAAAATGTGTGAGAGTGTAGGCAAGAGAAGTGCATCTGCCGTGGAGGGGTTTATTATTTGTTAAACATATTGCTAAGACGCTGACAGCTGCTCTTTTATACATGACTCCAGGCCTGCACCAGATGGTTTAACTTTAATGTACAGTGCAGAGTTGAAGTTTCACACAACAGTCCCGATGGTGTGATGACAGAAGCACTTACTTTACTCGTAACTTTATTGACCCATATTTATAATCTTCTCAAAATGCTCAGATTATTTGGCAAAATTAGTCAATACAGCAAAATTCTTTCTTTTCTTTTTTTTTTTTTAACTAAGTAGTCTTTAATTCAAATGTTTAAATGAAATGCCCAAAAGTAGACCTATTCCAAAATGCAAAATCAACTTTTCAGAGTATGTAACCATGTTATAGCTGAGTTGTGTTTGGAGTGATTTGTGCCTGTTTTAGCAATCTTTAATTGTTCATTTTTAAGATGCCATATTGCCGATCATTCCCAGTTTTCATCGCCACTGGTGTATGCCAACTGCTCTGTAATTACTTTGTCCTTCAATTTTATTTTCTTAATCTGTGATACATGTAGGACTCAGCAGCCCACATAGTCATTTTGGTACAAATTGGTACCAAAAAAAAAAAAAAAAAAAAAAAAGATCCGCAGCTGTTCATAAGAGACAGCTACAAATCTTTTTGTTGCGATGACGTTTACGGCGATGTCAGTTCTCGCACTGAGCACCACAGTACTGATGCTGAAGTTAGTGGACTTGCTTCTTTTATTAAGGTGCTTTAGATGAATATTGTGATGTAAATGTAGAAATTATAACATTGAAATCTATGAATTCTTTGAAACTTATAGGTTTTGATACCATACTTGTGCTTACGCTTCGGCGCACTTTGCAACTTCTCTGGTGGCGAGTCTACCACCTGCTTGCCTCCATGGAGTTGTAATTGCTTTGCTTGGAATGTTCCCCAGTATGGCACTAAACTCACTTGCATTTATTCAATTGCGTTTTTCTACTGAGCTGTATTGCCTCTCCACAGGTCTGATCTGTAATTTGGCCTGGTGTCATCGTGTACTCTTCTCCATGGAGATAGATAAGTTTGATACTGCGGAACATGTCATGTGGTAATACAGGAAGTGCTCCACTGTGTTTTATACTCCACACACCTTCACTAGAATCATTTGGAGGATTTCAGTCTCTCTGCTCTACAAAAAGGTAAAAGGTAGCTGTTGAAAACTACCGCTTCATGACATCACAAGGTGGAAGACAGAATTTTGAGCTTTGGGGATGTAGACAGACTCAAAACATGTGTGAATGACGTACGTTTCTGAGGGGGTAACAGCATCATAACATGTTTAAAGCTCACAAGAGTCAGTTTTGTACAATGCAGGACCTTCAGCGCTTACATAAAATAATCATTTGGATCAGTTCTCTATGTTGGCTGGTATGATGGTTAAATAGTCACCACTTTGAACATTTCATGATGCAGACACCAGATGGAGAGCCTCAGAGCCAAATGTTTCAACTTTCTGAAGTCATGGCCACACTGACTCATCAAATCCAGGATAAGTTTGATCATTATGTCACTATAAGGCAAAAATGGGATGGAAATTCTTATGCAAATTTACTATTGTCTAGAGATCGGCTGATATGGGTTTTGCCGTTGCCGATACTGATTGTGTAGAATCCAAAGCAACCGCTTAGCTCCACCGAAGTATTTGGGCCGATTTTGATTATTTTCCCCAAATTATTTCATTTCAGTTTACTACAAACTCACCCATAGTCCTTTTTCATACTGCCCTACAAAAGGCAGAACACTGTAACATTATGTTTGGTCAAAAATGTGTTAAAGTCATTTTGCTTGTATTTGAGACCTCCTGAGACCTTCGACCATTATTTGTCAGTTCCTGTTCTCTGCCTTTGTATCATGAGCTAAAAATAAGGAGTCATGCAAAGGCAAAAGGCAGAAACAGTGTATGTTTTTTGTGTGATTTAGTTCATAAATATATTTTATTTTAAAATCCAACCTCTCGCCTCCTTGTTTTTGTTGCGGCCTTGGCACAAGGTCTTAACACATTCAATAAATATACCTTTGTAATTTATCAATATCAATTATACTTCAATTATCTATAATGTGAAAGTATTTTCTGTATTTATTCATACTGTACATAAGGGGTCTCCAACCTCTTTCCTCCTGTGAGCTACTTTTATAAAACAAAAATGCCAGAGAGCTACTACTTTTAGCGGTCACAAGAAATTGAGGGAATAGAAGAGTAAGTAAGTAAGTAAGTGAGTCTTTATTTATATAGCACTTTTCACAGACATTTTTTGTCACAAAGACGCTTTACAGCATTATTCATTCGCTGTATACCTGGTGCTGGTAAGCTACTGTTATAGCCACAGCTGCCCTGGGGCAGACTGACCAAAGCGTAGCTGCCATGCCAAACGGCGCCATCTGTCCCTCCGACCACCACCATCACTCACACCACTTTCATACTAGGCAATGTGGGTGAAGTGTCTTGCCTAAGGACACAGTTATTGCCACTAGGTTCATTGATTGTATTTAACTGACCTTGACTATCAACTGTTCTTGGAGACCTGTAGCATGTTTTGGGTTGATGGGGGAAACCGGAGCGCCCGGAGGAAACCCATCCAGACACGGGGAGAAACATGCAAACTCCACACAGAAAGGCCCGGGCGATCCAGGGATCAATCGTGGAAACTTCTTGCTGTGAGGCATGAGTGCCAGCCACTCAGCCACCATACCGCAACATAAAACATAAACTATTATGCATTTATTGGTGTACAAAGTTAGGCATCAAACTGATACAAATACAGTGGTAATGGGCATTTAATTAATCAAATTTGACATATTCAGTACAATACGTATAATTCAGAAATACCTTGACAAGCTACTTGGAACAGAGTGGAGAGCTACCAGTTCCCGAGCTACAGTTTGGAGACTCCTGCTCTACATACTATACTGCAAAGTAACTTGTGTGTCAAACTGTTTAACTATGTAAGTGTTGTCGCACGATGCTGATCAACACTAAACAGGAAATCCTAAGCTCTTCTATATCATTTCAAACAAACACTATGTTGACTAGAGCTCGGTGAGGTGTTTTTCTTATAATGGATAGGAGTCTGGAGAAAATCAGTCAAATAATGATCATGTCAGTTTCTGCCGTTTGTCTTTGCACGACCCCTTATTTTTGGCACATGATACAAAGGCAGAGAACAGGAACTGAAAAATAAGGGTCAAAGATCAATTTTGAGCTCAATATTTTTCGCATACAAATATTTCTTCATTATAGCAACTAGCTGTCAAATTTTGGGAGCTCTACTTATTATACTTTTGTCTGGACAAAACAGAAACTATGAAGTCATTTTTCTCAGTTTGACACTCTGGAGCTAAGGTCTTTTGCCTTTGTAGGGCAGAATAAACCTTTGAGAGAGTGGTGCATTCATGTTTTGCGTAGCTGTCTCTCGTAGCTGTCTAACTTTTTGTTTGGACTTCTGGCACCTTCTTCTTTCTATGGATACAGTATGTCAATGCTCTGCTTGGAATGTTCCGCAGTATGACACTAAACAGCTCTACTCTACATTTATTACATTACAGGCTCAAAAATACCTAGAAAAAGAGGCACTGTGACTGTGATCGGGGTTGCCTCTCCACAGACCTGACCTGTTACTTTGTCATACCGTGAAACATTTCCAACAAAGCAATAACATGTCCATGGAGAAAAGCTTTTGAGGACCACTACCAAGTACCGACATGCAGTTTGTTCTACGCTGTGTTACATTGTTTTTTTAGGCCACTGTGAAAATGGGACACTCTCCGACAAATGTGGTCAGGTGTTATTTTCAGGTACGCTCAAAATCAAGCGCGGGGCAAGGTAGGTCATACAGTCTGCTTGCAACTCCTGTCCTAACAGCTCCTGTCTGTTGCACCTTGTGAGGTCACGTGGTAAATACAGGAAGCGCTTCACCTTGTTTTTAAACTCCGTACGTCTTCACTAGATCATTTGGATGATTTCAGCATGATTTTTGACTGCCAATCTCTACTGAACTAAAGATAAAAACTTGAAACTTACCACTTCATGATGTCACAAGTTGATGTTGAGCATTTTCAGCTTTGGAGATTTAGAGACTAATGATATAGAGTTGTTCAAACATGTTGGAATGAAACAAAACACAACTCCAAGTATGTTTTTGATCAGGTAACAACATTATAACATGACGGAAAACTCACCAAACTCCATTTTCGAGTTAATGTAATATAGGACCTCTATGTAAATGCATTAATCTTGTTTTTTGTCCCTTATATCAACAGAAATTTTGCTCTTTACCCACTTTACCAGGCTCTTTCTCGACATCACACTTTGTAGCCACTTTGTCACCACTTTATTTGTCCAGGACCAGTCGCTGTAACTTCAGTACAAGTGTCAACGAATAGATGTACGTACAGTTCCATTAGAGACCATTCTGTGGCAGCACTTGGAAGATAGTGAGAACTCAAAATAACACAAGGAATGCTGTAATTGTAGCTGTAACCATGGGGAAGTTGCTTTACCCAAAATGTTTCATGGTGTGGCATTAAAGAGAGGGTATTATTGTGTGTTTTATCATATTATAACGTTGTTCCTTCAGCAGAAACATGACTGAAGCGGTTTTAGATGTCATCAGAACATATTTGATTAATGAATAGCGATCGCTCCCAGGCATTATTCGAACCATCTGTACCTGCTTGTCTCCATGATGACAGATATGTTTAATGCCGTACTGTGGAGCATTCCTAGCACTGGTCAAAGCTGGGAATTGAACCGCTGACCTTGGTGGACGAATGCTTCAGCCACTTTGCCACTTTGTCTCATAAATATGAACACGTAAAAATAAAGTATATCATATATTATTATGTCGGAAAATTGGAGCTTTCACTTGAATTTCCATCTCACTTTTTTAGATTAGCAGTATGGTCAGCAGTGTGGCACCTATGGCAAAGGTGCACCATGTAACTTTTTGGTTTGGGGTTCATGACCTGCTTGTTTCTATGGATATGTCATTGCTCTACCTGGAATTTTCCACACTATAACATGAAATAGCTCAAACTTACTTTATTAAAAACATTCAGGTGGCTTTATAATCAAAAATTAAAATAAAAAATGTCTTGAAAAACACTGTGAGTACGGCTTGGGATCATTCAGTAGTTGCCAATACCATACATAATGTCATGGTTCATGTTTTGTAGTGGTTGTAGTTTGTGTTTTATTTTGACATTTGTCCTGTCACCTTGTATTTTTGAGTGTTACTTCCTGTCTTGATTGTTTGCCCCGCCCTAATGTGTTTCACCTGTGTCTATGTGTGTGCATTTATACCCTGTGTTCTCCTCTGCCCTTTGTTGGTCCATTGTCTCTGTCCGAGTGTTTCTGTGTCTCTTGTCATGGCAATTTAGTCTCGAGTTTTGGATTTTTTGATTTGTCATTAAATATTTTTTGTAAGCAGTCCTGCGTTTTGGGTCCTCCGTCTGTTTCCACCTGACACATAAGCCACGTTACGATACATATCCGATACAGTGCAATTCAGTACGATATATTTCAAATCGATTCAATACGGTTCAATAAAAAAATTATGTCTAAATCATGACTGTGAAACTAAAAGTCTTTGTTAAATCACTTCTTGTACAAAGTGAATATGAAACTCACCTATTTCAATCATCAAAACAGTGAAAATGTCAAACCTGCTGCATAAACAAGTTTTCTTCCTCTGAACAACCAACAAAACTGTGACACTGTAACAAAATAATTTAGTAAAATACACGAAAAAATACTCTTGGCGACATATTGATACAGTATCATCACATTAAACAGTATGGTATATCGATATTTCACCATTCACCTCTAATTGTGATTATGAGCAGGGTCCCTTATCCACAGATCTGACCTGTAACTTGGTCATATCTGGTCTCCATGACAATAGAAAGGTTTAATACCATACTGTGAAACATTCTAGACAAAGCAATAACATCTTCATGGAGAAAAGCAATCGAGCGAACCTCCACCAGAGAAGTTACACAATGCACCTTTTTTGTATTTTAAGTACAAAAAATAAATCTTGTTGCATTGGTAGATAATTATACTTGTCAAGTGAAATTTACTCAATCCATGATAAAACTTAATCTTAATTCAAGTCATTTTAACTCAGCTAGATTTCAGTTTTTGCAGTGCGCTAACAAGAACGAAGAAACCCCAACCACAACTTTTACACATTGTTGTTTTGCGCATCGGGTAATGGAATCCCAGGTTGTGTCACGCTTTTAAATGCAAAACTCCGAGATCTATCCGACTGTCTCCCCTTGTGCTAGAAATGTCAAACGCCCTCTATTGTGGGTGTTTGCGATTCACAAAAGCGTTCCTCTGTCCCATCTCCCCCTTACCTGATGCCCCTGCTTTTTGACATGCTCTGAACTTGTTTAGGCATTTGATAAGAGGCCTTGTCACTGTGAACCGTGGTCAAAGGGAGTGTGGGTGCGAGCAGGAGGGGGCTTTTGACAACAGATAAGGTGAGAAGGTGCCTGTGTGAATGCTAATGTTCGACAAAGAAGAAGTCACCGGGTCCTTGTAAGCACATATGGGAGACGAACGACGGCAGGATGGGTCAAGCTTAAAACTTAAAGGGATTGTGGTCTCCGTGGTGAAGTTGTTGACCATGTAAACACTTAATTCCTAATGAAAATTTTTATTCAGAATTAAACTTGATTCTGAAGTAAGTGGGTGTTTTTTTTCCAGATTTTAAAGCCAAATTCATTTATTCCTTGATCATGTACACCTTTATTCTTCTTAAAAATAATTCTAGTCGTTCAGCGCTTGCTCACTGGGTCCAGCTTCACCAGTCCTCGCCTTGGACTTTTATTTGGACTTTTCGCATTTGTGAGCGGGATGTGGGAGTGGGCTGAGGTAGAGCAGCTGTTGACTCAAAGTTGAACAAAACTGGAATTCTGCATCAAAATCAGTAAATTTGAAGCTTTATTAGATCTCAGAATCTGTACAAAATATTATAACTTTTTACTCTTTAACCACATTTTTAAACAGGTACGGGTACTTCAGTAGATTTTTTTCATGTGATACTTTTACAAGTATTTATTTCACTGGTACTTTGTAACAAAATGTAGTACTTCTTTCAAGCAAGTACTACTTCTTTGTAAGCGCATATGGGAGACGAACGACAGCAGGATGGGTCAAGCTTAAAACTTAAAGGGATTGTGGTCTCCGTGGTGAAGTTGTTGACCATGTAAACACTTAATTCCTAATGAAAATTTATTATTTATTTATTCCTTGATCATGTACACCTTTATTCTTCTTAAAAATAATTCTAGTCGTTCAGCGCTTGCTCACTGGGTCACCATTCTGACGCGATCCAGACGATCCAGCTTCACCAGTCCTCGCCTTGGACTTTTATTTGGACTTTTCGCATTTGTGAGCGGGATGTGGGAGTGGGCTGAGGTAGAGCAGCTGTTGACTCAGTTTATCTTCTTCCTCTCTTCTCCGACACTCTTCCCTTCTCCTCCTCAGCGGACAGATGTAAAGCGTGATGAGAGAACTCTCGAGCTGCTGCTTAACTGTCATCTGAACGATGGCAAAAAAAAAGTTTGGATCACATTTGTGTCCATGGCGTAACGGCAAACCAAGATGACAACAACGCAGATAGCAGCTGAAGTGTGTGTTTTCTTCTTGTAGACATAAATGCATTTCAGAACCCTTCCTGACCCTCAGACGTTGAGCTGAATTAAAGGCGATTAAATGTGTTTTCCACATAAAGCTCAATTTGGAATTATTATTTCCATGTAAACTCGAAAGAGGATAATTTAATTTCGAACTGTTTAATTCAGAATGATTAATTCAGAATAAAAAAAAAAAAAAATCACGTAAACAATGGTCAGTATGGTAATCAACCTTTCAATCTTCACTGAGACCAAACCAGATCAAGTTACATCTGTGGAGAGGCAACCACACTCACAGTCAGAATGCCTGCTTTTTTTTTTTAGAGATTTTAGGTAAGATAGAATATAACCAAAAAGTTACACAGTGCACCTTTAACCTTTTAATGTGAACTTGCTAGCTGTTACATAACATCATTATATAAGGCAAAGAAATCTGATGAAAAATCTCACGCAATCTCACTATTGTCTAGCGATCGACTGATGTGTTTTTTTTTTTTTCATGGCCAATGTCAATACCGACTGTGTAGAATCCAAAGCAACCAATAAGCTCTGCTGATATGTTTTGACCGAGTTTGATTGTTTTCCTCAAAAATATGCCATTTCAATTTACTACAAACTCACCCATAGTCCTTTTTACCATAAACCTTTGAGAGAGTGATGTAGTCATGTTTTGCATATTAAAAGTAAAGGTAAAACAGCTCTACCTTTTACCAATTACAGGTGGTTTTACAGTTCAAAAACACTTAGAAAAACATGCATTCTGACTGTGAGCGGAATCGCCTCTACGCAGATCTGACCTGTAATTTGGTCTGGTTTGGTTTCCATGAAGATAGAAAGGAAGGTCAAAGGGAGTCTGAGTGCGAGCTAAAAGGGGCTTTTGACAACAGATAAGATGAGGAGGTGCCTGTGTGAATGCTAATGTACGACAAAGAAGAATTCACTGGGTCCTTGTGCACGCGTACGGGAGACGCGCAACACGACACAACAGCAGGGTGGGTCACGCTTATAACTTAACCTTTTAATGTGAACTCGGTAGCTGAAGTATGTTTAATAATTATACATTTAGTCCGTAGGGTTGACGTGAGGGCAGGGTATGTCTCGCCTGTGTTCTAATTTCAGCTAATCATAAAATAGTTATGGTCAGACACAGGGAGGTTAATGAGATGTTAATTAAATGGCTGATTGTTAAAGATTAGATGTTTCAGTGATGATTATAAGTATAGTACGCAAGGAGATGAAAAGGAATGTGGGATCTCATAGTGTAGCTGAGAATATTAGTGGTTACTTATGTACCTCTTGAGTGTAAAAGGGTTGAATACTGGTGAACATCAACTTGCTACCTGTAAAGGCCTAGTCATACTTCACAAGAACATAAGAAATATGTTCTTGTTCTTGAGGTGATAAGAATAAGAACAAAGTTTGTTTGGGCTCTGACATTTCATACTTCAAAAGATGTTCTGTTGCCGATCTGCCCCGCCCCCTCACTCTATTTCTTTTTGTCCTCCAAATGTCGTTTTTTCTTTTTTTTTTTTTGTGACCCACCTTTTGGCTTTCGCAAACTTGTCATGGAGGTTACGCCAGACTTTTCTACACTGATTTTCGTCTGAGCCTAAATTATCCAAGATCTCCCTCCATGAATTTCTTGCCATTTGGCGTCTTTATAGTCACTGAGCGTTGTGTTGTATAGATGTCTGTATTTTGTCACCATTTCTGCCAGCTGTGACTCAAAACCATCCATTTCTTTTCTTGCTTCGCATGGGCAAGGAAGCAGCTGTTGGATCTCACGCGCCTGTTGGCTCCAGCAGAAAAACCATGGACACATAAATAACCAATCAGAGAGAAGATGTTGGACAGCTCTGCCGAACTGCTGAACAAAGTTCTGCTCTGCCGAGGTGCCCAGAACAAGTTGCAAGAACTGCCCAACAGGAGCTGGCCAAACAAAATGGCATAATTTTGTTCGGCCAGCCCTAGGTGCAAGATCAAAATTCTTATGTTCTTATGAAGTATGAATAAGCCTTGAGTAATTTTGAAATAACTGTGACAAATTTATTCAACAAAAAACATAATAAGTTATAGATACATCAATTTCTAGAGCTCACATACATGTCACTTACATGGTTCCATAGAAACAGAAGGTTAAAACCATACTTGGGAACATTCTCCATAGATATAGATACACTTATTGTAGTAGATTTTAGCCAAAGGAACATAATTTCCATGGAAACAAGCAGGAGCAGGCCATCCTCCAAGCCAAACAAGAGTCAGGTTTGCAGAGATGCAGGCCTAGTCAGAGTAAGGATGCATGTTTTTCTTCAGTACAGTAAAAAAAAAACATTCCACATAATAATAATAATAAAAAAACAAAAACATGCTGTTATTTTTGGCTAAAAAGTCACATACTGCGGCTATAATTGCCCTGAAAGCTGCGTGCGTCTGTAATCAGGAAAGTCATGACACCTCGTTGGCAAAAGTAGCTCAGTTGGAGTGTTTGTCCTCTGATCCAAAGTTAGACACTTCAAATCCCGCTCTCGACATCACTGGCAGTGATTCCAGCTCTCACAGATGAATACTGTCATTGTGTCCTTGGGCAAAACACTTAACCCACCTTACCTCTAGTGTCTGTATACATTCTGTGTGAATGACTGAGTGGTTTGTTGATGTAAAGTGCTTTGAACGCCTTGCGACCATTTACCATTTGTTCGACCACCTGTACAATAAAGGACATGCTGTAGCTCATCGTTTTCCGAAGAGTAGGTCATGATCGTCAGGTGGATCACAAGAGATTTTTTTTTGGGTTGCCTTGTCACAATCTGCATGGAGGCCTTTACACTTACGTATATGTGTGTTGCGCTTTCCTCCTGCACCCCAGACTGGAACACAGTACAAAAACACAGACCACCTATCTCATTAGAAATATTGAAATGTTAAGAGATGTTTTGCATCATTTCTAATCTTTTTGTAATTATTTTATTGACTATTTTGTTCCAATATTACTGGTTCAATTGAATGTTGAAAAGAAAAAGAAATGGGCTACGTATAATGTCCAAATAGGCGACTTATGGATCCATTTATTGCTGGTTCAGTGACTGTTTTTCATTGTTTAAAACTGCTAATTGTTCAGAGGGACACAGTCACTCAGTCAACAATAATGTTCAATAACGGTTAAATCCACCTTAATTTTGGGATTTACGAATAATGTTTATTGACGTCGCGAAGGTCTGTGACATTTAAAATATGGGTCCCCAGAAAAAAAGTTTGGGAAACACTGCTGTATCTCGCTTTACCGGCTAAATATCCAGGCTACACACAGTGAAACAAACCATCTGTCTGATATAACGCTCGAGTTTACAGATGAGCATAAAGACCAGCCATGTAAACACACCACATAGAAGACTCGCTACGTTCTAACTATGTGTAAAACCTCCTCTGGACATGTTGAGTTCTGCTGTTCCAAATCCCCCCAGACTCTCTTGGATTCCCCTATAGACCTACATGAGTACAAACTGCTGACAGGGGAAAAGTCTGTACAATGAATGGATCCTGGGGATAGTATAGTGCACCAATGAGCAACTTCTCATACCCAAGAGCTGTCCTTGTCTCCAGAGCCTTGAACTTTTGAATAATACGTGTACGACTTTTCACGAATTACAATCTTACTGTACTACACAAAGCATTTGACTTTAAAATTACTGTTTTGTCGGGGTGTAACAATATTTAAATCTCTCGATACGGTATTTTCACAATATATGTACATCACACGGTACGATATTTATTGCGATATTTTGTAGACGCATGCAACTTTTTTCCTTTTAAAATGCCTTGACAAGACTTTTGTTCTGCCATAAACCAAATAAGATTTAAACGTGCTTAAAAATGATGATTCTGATTATTATTTATATTCCTTTTCATGTAGTCTGCACTGTAATGGAGCAAAGGATCATGGTATATGTAATTCACTCAATTTTTTTTAGCTATTACTGCACCAAAACAATTAATTTAAGCAAAGAGACTTGTAATTTGATATTTAATGATGGCCCACGGTTTTATTGTGAGACTTTTGACAATACGATATCATGATATTTCAGTTATTATTACATCCCTACTGTTTTGTGCTTTTTGGTATGTCATTTAGCAAACAGAACATCTTGTGACTACGTCTTCTTCTCTTCGTCTGAGAACTAAAAGAATGCAAGCCCATTACAAGGCCCGGTGTTGTAATTACAGAATGCAGATTGCTCGATGCATTTCAGAGTTCTCTCCTCTCTTCAACAGTCAACAGGAAGAAAAAGAAAGGAGCAGGTCAAGTGAATGTGGAAATAACTATTGTTCAGTCTCCAGCGAAGATGAAACAGGATCAATAATACAGGGAGCAGAGACTAAGGAAGAGGCTTAGCTCCACCATAAATCATTTTGTAACATTTGACCTAGTACAGTAAAAGCCACACAATAAGTGTTAAGAAGAACAGAATGGAGAGTAGAATATAAGAATAGATGGATGTAAGCGAGAAGAAACATTAGCTGTAAATTGAAGACGGCGTGATTTTTACCATTAAACCTCCTATATTACACAAACTTGACTCCTGTGATCTAGTCTGATTCACTTTGTTGAAACGTCTGACCTCGCAGCATTAGAATTCATTCACTCGACAGAATGTGGGTGCTTTTTTTTTAATTCAACCAATCGCGTCTATTTGGTCGTGACGTATGTAATGCGATAGCCAGGCTGGCGCCACCTAGTGCCTCTGCTCAATTTAATTTCTCTCCAGCGACTAGGTCAGGAATCAGAATACACTAGTTTGCAAGAACGCTGGAAGTGCGTCTTCAGGCACCAGCCAATCAGCGAAGAGCTATATATTCTGTGTTGGCAACAATTCCCGTGATTGAGGATTTAAAGCCGGAATTTGGGAAAAGCTTAATAGTTAGCCCCATTTGCAGTGCATTACATACGTCATAATCAAATAGAAGCATTTGGTTAAATAAAAAGAGTATCCGCCTACCGTCGAACGAATGAATCCTAATGCTCAGACGGTTTCCATGAAGTGAAACCGTCTGATGAATCAGGCTAGTAATGTGAGGCTAATGGGACTACCTGCTTTTCCCAAATCCCGTAGGAAGAAGGACAATAACGTCTTTCCCCTTGATAAAATTCACCAAACATTCTCTTTGTTCCGGCTTTAAATTCTCGATCTCGGGAATCGTTGCCAAGACAGAATGTATGGCTGTTCGCTGATTGGCTGGTGCCCAGACTCACGCTTCTGAGGTTCTTGCAAACCATCTAGTGTTTTCTGATTCCTGACCTAGTCTCTGGAGAGAAATGAAATTAAGCAAAAGCTGTTGTTACCTCATCAAAAACATACATGGAGTAGTGTTTTGTTTCAGTCATGTCTGAGAAATCTTGCATTATTAGTCTGTAGGGATGTATTGTGCGTGGATACAATAATTTTAGAAGTAAAACCAACCTTGCATTTAAAGGATTTATGTCTGAGCAGCAGCAACAAGTTGTCCTTCCTGATAGAAAGTTTGGCAGCGGTGGACTGATATATGAGAAAATAGTCCCTCAACATGCAACGATTCATGAGATGCAAGGTTAATTTTATTTCAGACATTATTCTATCAATGCAAACATTCACATGGACAGTCTGGTGTAATAATATATTTGCTTCGGGTGTTTTGTGGAGTGGGTAAGACTGTTTTTAGTGGCAGGCTAATTATGGCCATTGACATGCACTAGCCTAGCACCAGCGACCTCTGCAAATACAAGGACTGGATGGAATATTTTAAAAAGTGTCTCCACACGTCTCCAACACTCTGGCTCACTAGGAAATAAGGCCCTATGTCCAACATTCTGAACTGTCCCTTTAAATATGTAATATGTTGCCTTAATGGTGGAGGGTCTGGCACCTGCTTTTTTTTGGAGATGTTATTGCTTTTCCTGGAAGGTTAACTTCATCTATCCATGTTCATTCAGGCATTTTTATTTCTCAAAAATACCTTGAAAATAATGGATCCTTACTTATTACAAAACATTCTTACTCCCTCTCACAGCAAGGTTACATAGTGTCTTGAAACACACTACATAACATAGTTTTCCTTGCAATACAAATCGCTCTATTTTTGGGTCAGCACAGAGAAGAAGTGGATAAAAAATAAGATTACATTAACATAATGTCGGTTTTGCAAGAATTGTGGACTCAAACATCACAAGGTTAAAGGTGCACTGTGTAAGTTTCTGATGGAGGGTCCAACAAGCACACGATGCCTCTGGGTCAAGTTACAGGTCAGATCTGTGGAGAGCCCGCACACTGTAATGTGTTTTTTTTTCTGAGCAGTAAACCAAACTGAATAAATGCATTATAGATTAGTTTAATGCCATACTGTGACACCATTCAGGCAAAGCAATAAGACAGAGAGATCAATACTTTATTTATCCTGAAGGAAATTTATAATATCTCCATGGAAACAAGTTTTTGGTGGATCACTTACCAGAAAAGTTACACGTGGTACCTTTAAAGTTAAAATAAGATATAGCTGGGTACGTTCGGCGTGATCATGTTAAATGACTTTCTAAATAATATTTTTCTTCCTTTAAAAACTCAACTGTGCACAAATATCTGTTTTGAAATTTAAATATACTGGAACTGTAGTTTTAGAATGAAGTTGTGTTTCATTTTTGGCATTTCAACAAAAAGCACTCAAATGTCCTGCTGTGTGATTGTAACACTTTTCTTTAAAAAAAATAAATAAATAAAAATCTTGAATTGAATAATATTCCGCCTTTAAAAAGACATTTACAATTTAAAAGACAGTTACACTAAAACTAGAAGGAACTCATCTGTCATGTATGCACCAGCAAGAACTCTGGAGTTAAGGGTTTAAGATATAGAACATATTTAATAATTATCATTTTCAAATTTTTTTCTGAAAAAAAGTAAGAGTGCTACTGTGATCTCCTGCGGTGTGACAGCAGTATTTCCAGGGAAAAACACAAGTCTAATTGCAAGGGTGGAAAGTAATGAATTACATTTTATCACGTTACTGTAATTGAGTAGTTTTATGAGTAATTTGTAATTTTTTAAGTAGTTTGAAATAGGTCATTTTACTTTTCTCGAGTACATTTTGACCCAAGTATTTCACTTCATTACATTGGAACCCACCCTTGTTACTGAGTAAAATCAGATTGATAGATAAACAAAAATGAAATGAGGAAAAAAGAAAAACAATCTGCCGAAAAAGAAAGGAAATTGTGCGGTCTTACATTTTCACAACACAAAATAGGGAATAACAGAATAATGCAATGTAAAATGTGCCTGCCCTGCTGAACAGAGCTGTCAGCGTTCTAAGTTCTATAAAGTTCTATAAAACGAGTTCAGTGTTAGTAAGTGTTTTTGAGCTCAGTTGTCCTTAAAATGTACAAAGTTTGCATTGTATCACCTAAAAGTTGATTAAAACAACTTGTGCTGGATTCGATTTATGACTCATCCTTTTTTACATCAAATAATTGAAAGTAACTAAGTAAGTTTTACTCAAATTACATTTTAGACTAAGTAAGATTTTTTACTTTTACTTGAGTAGATTTTACATGGTTACTTTTACTTTTACTTGTGTAGGAATTAAGCAAAGTCAAGATACTTTTACTTAATTACAGTTTTTCTGTACTTTTTCCACCTCTGTCTAATTGTTAAAAAGATATTATTTAAGATGGGACAACTACATAATTATTAAACCAATTACACAGACATAGTAAATAATTTATTAGAATATTTTCACATAGAAAATATACAGTGAATGTCCAGCGGGATGACACAGCAGGACATGTTCAAATGTCTGAAACTGAAAGAATTACATGAAAAATGCTGTGGTTTCAGTGAAAAGTCTTATTTACAATTTTTGAAAAACTGATTTGTTTTTGAAAATACTTTTTGGATTTTGCTAGTCCCCTTGGGTGTCCACATCCCTTTCTCTGACCCCCTCTCCCCCCTTTCCTCTCGTCCTTCCACTTGCTCCCTCCTTCAGGGCACTAACATATTGGGGTCAAGGAGGACAGTGTACCTGCAGAGGAGGCAGTACTGGCGCCCTGTCCTGGTGTTCAAGGCCAGAGAGGAGAGCAGGGTCTGCCTCGCGGCGCACTAAGCGTATGACTAATGGCAAACAGCTTCACAGTGGCAGCCCTGTTCTGTCTTAAGAAAACCTTAGTAGTAGTTAAATTTTCTTCAGTAACTTTTTTTGCATAGATATGTGGAGGTACTGCAGAACTTAACTGCACCAATGGAAGTACGCAGTATATGATATGGGCCTAGAATCACAGCAGAATACTTTTTGATTATTCTTGTGTGTAATATTTGGAAGTAAATGTACTATAAACTATGTGCAAAGATAACATTTGGACAGTTGTTCTAGTTGTGTGTTATATATTTTTAAATTTACATACATCACACTATTGGCCCATTCACTATTAGAAGTGCATTCTGGAATAGATTCAAATCTGTTGCATTTATTTCATTACAGTTTTAAGTATTACTCAAAAATACCTTGAGAATGTGCATTGCTGAGAGAAGTGGCAAAATTGCTGAGCTCCAAGCTCATTGGTCTCTGGTCATGGATATGAAACATCAGCTGTGTGTGCAAATGCAAACTCATGAAAAGTGTTTGCACCAGAAGAAATGCCACTTCTGCTCCGAATGCTCCAGCATCATCATCAGAACAAAAGGTAAACATTGTCGCATTTTTGGAGTGTCAGCTGACTAAAACTCAGTTTATCTACTTTACACACAAACCTACACACTCAAACCTAAATCAAAACAAACAAGAGAACAAAAGCTGTAGCCAGCTCAGGTCCAGAGGTGTGAAAGCTCCATTATGGCCCTGAATGGTTATGCTAATATGACTCCACACTCAGTACAGTTCAATAGGCCTAACTAACTAACAGAAACTGTAAACAAGTAGATTTGTTAGTTTCAGTTTCATTGTAGTTAGATCCTCCCTTTAGGCAGATATAAGAAAGTGTCCATCAGCATCCTGACCAAACCTGAAGAAGCAGTTTAGATGAGCTGCAAAACGTTTTCAACCAAATAAACTTTGCCCAGTTGACAAATTGAATTTCTCCTTTTGCCATGGATTCTACCTGGACGACTGAGGGATTTTTCACACATCTTTACACACAAACACAAAACCACAGTTTTCAGAGTCAAATTCACCATTTGCGTGTAAACGAAGGGAAATGTCTCAATTGTTAAAAAATCCTGTGTACGTGTAAACAAGGCCTCAGCCTAATCTTTTCTAATTGAATGCCTTTATTTCGTATTGTTCCATTTTATTCTTACAGAGCCAGTCTATGACCTTCTGTTCTTTTGTGTAGCTAAAAGAAACCTTTTTACCACCCGAAAACATCATAATAAGCACAAATGGTATTCGGCGTTTGAAAATCAATTCAAAGTAGCTTGTTCCATTCTTTAACTGCTCCCATCATCGATCTGGGCCCTGGCTACTTTCTGATGGATTACAGGTGCAGTCAGGCCCACACATAGCACTAAATCAGCTCCAAATAATGCTGGGATAATCTGCACCCCAAAAAATACATTTAAAGGGCCCATATTATGCTATTTTCTGATCTATGTTATATAACGGAAAACACTTTATTCCAGCTTGTGGTGTCATGAACCTGTAGTGTTTAGGTTAACAGTTACCTTTTATCTTTTGTTCAATAGAGGTGGGCAATTCCAAGGCTGAAATGATCCAAATGATTCCAGTGAAGTTATGGAGTTTAAAAACACAGTGGAGCACTTCCTGTTAGGGGTGAGACGAGATGCAATTTCCACAAGACACGAGACTGGATCTTCGAGAACGAGACAAGACCAGATTTTGACATTATTTACCTAATTTAATATTTTTGTGACTACAGCTTCTCAAAAATGTATCTCGCCAGTATTTCAGTTTTTATTCAATCCAAATTTAAAAACATGGGGAAAAGATCTCACAAAAATCAGCATAAATATGGAAGACTTGTTCGTTAAACAAGTGCAAATGAAACAAAACACAACTTCAAGTATATTTGTGATGAGGAAACAAGATTATAACATAGATCAGAAAATGGCCTAATATGGACCTTTTTAAGGAGCTCATTTATTAGTCCAATGAGGTTCATTTGGTCTTCCGATAATTTATGTTATTAGGTTCTTTTTTCAGACCAAGAGTTTGTTTTCATACTTGACGGTTTCGACTGTTCACTAGTGGTGTTCCTCAGAGAAAGAACAAACAAAGGGAAACAACAGGTCAGAGAGAAAGAAAAACACAACCAGAAAATCAAAAATAAAACAGACAAAAGAGCGCAGGCATGGTAACATTACCTAGTACATCAGGGACATAACAGAAAAAGTGCAGAGGGCAACGAGAAAACTCAATATCAACACACCAGTGAAATCCTACAGAAAACTCAGGCAATCACTCCTCCACCCAAAAGATAAAATTGAACTGGAGCATAAATGTAACGTCATATACAAAATACTCTGCATGTCCTGCAATAAAACAGACATTGGGGAAACAGGGACGGCGTTCAGTCCACGAAAAAAGGACCACAGAATAGATTGTGAGAAGGAAACAGTGAAGGCGAAACATGAGCAACAAAACACAAAGGAGAACAAGAACAACTCAAATTGAGAGAGAACCACATCTGGACTGGGACGGAGCAAATATCACCGGGACAGAGGAAATCAAACATCGTCGCAGGATTAAAGAAGCAATCGAAATTCGGAAACGTGTCCACGAGACTATGAACCAGGACGAGGGGGCTTTTTTTACTCTCACACACCTGGGATTCTGTTCTAAGGAAGTCGGACTGCAGATGGCGCTTTCGTCCTGCCTCCAAAATCTGTTAAAATCAGATGAGTGGACACGTCACAACATCACGTGACCACTCTGAGGAAGACCGCTAGTGAGCAGTCCAAACTGTCTAAACCTTGGTCTGAAAAAAGCAAAACAAAACTAATAACATGAGCTCATTTGTCAAACGTAATATGGTAGTTTTGAGGATTTTCATGTACAGGCCAGATCTGATTTGTCCAGTAATGAAGATGAAGTGTTGATGGTTTGACTGCAAATGAATAAGTGACAAAAATGAATCCATAAATCACAATATTGTCTTTGATTATGTTTTGATGAGGCTGGTTTATATGCAAGAGCAGATTGTAGGAGTCGGAAGGGTATATTTATTGGGGATTTCGTTCAATGATGCACATGTCTGGAAGTGAATATTTTCTATGTTTTATAGTCCCACCAGTCACCATGGAAATCCTTTAAGAAGATCTGACAGTGTTTATGTTGGAGCTTATCGCCGAAGCACATTCCTAGCTGGACTGACTATGAAAATAAAGATTGTCAGGTGGAAATAAACAAAAACAGAAAAGCAAAAAAACTATTCAAGTCTTTCACAGACTCACTTCACTAATGATTCTCAAAAGCGAAGCTTCAATCACTCAAACAGATTCCAAGATGGAAAATTCAGCTCTTTTATGGGATCCGAATCCTTTGGATCTTTTCATTTCAAAGAGCCGTTCAAAAGACTGGCTCTTTTTATATTTATTTCTTTGACAGAAGCCAATGTGAGAACTCATTTTATCTTCAAACTAATTGCAGAGAGGAATGACCAAGCCTCAGATGAGTTTAAAATGTTTTAAAATGAGAGTGGAAGGTTGTTTACCCTCGAAAATAATGCACATTGCTCCAGGTCATGGAGGTCACAGTGGACATGGAAAACCTGGAAAGGAGCCAGGCCCAGAGGCGGCGCTACCATCAGGCAACAGTAGGTGGCCGACTAGGGTTCCTGAACCTGGAGAGGCCCCCAACCAATTGCTCTTATTGCCACTAATGAAACGGTGCATTATAGTGAAGGCCCCAAACTCAAGTTTGCCTAAGATGATGGAAAACAGCTCCAGCGACAGAATGATCTGGTGCTGCCAGCTCCCACAAATTCATCTGAGTACAGATCTGATCCGCCACTGTGTGGACGCCTGAAAGTGTGATACGGTGACCTAGGAGGTCTAGTTGCGTCCTTATTAAACCACGTCTCTGTGTTTTGCACCTTCCTGATTCGCTGGGTTTGTGACATCGGTCATGTGACACTGTTGCGGAAAACAGTTTAAACAAGCCATAGACAAACGGGAAACAGCGTAGCTAGAACTACTTGCTAGTAGCAAGTGCTAGGTCGTCAGTTCACGAAAAGACTGTTTTCACGCTTGGCATCTTCCTCACCTCCTCAAAATCAGTTGCTGCAACTTCAGACACGGTGCTCCATTTCGTTCTTTTTACCGCCCACGTGACATCGTGACACCAGCCTAGTCATGTGACCAACATTTCAGGTGGTTTCACATTATTGTGTGGATAGAGAATGGACACAGAAACAATGTGTCTGGACACAAATTGTTTCCGATACGGTGAAACGGTGATTTCGTTTCTGTGTAAACATAAAGTAAAGGTCACTAAAGCTAGAACGCAGCCTCTCTCTTAAATAAGCACAATCAGATGTGTATCAGTGTGACCTCCCTTCATTTGCCTGTCCCTGTCATTAACCATCTCCCTCTTTCTCCCTCTCTCTCTCTCCCCTCATTTCTCTCCTCTAATCTCTCATCCCTCTCTCTCTTGGCAGCGTGCGTCTGCAGAAAGGAACCAATATCATTTGCATTGTTAATGAGAGCTCTTTACAAAGCTGTGGCGCTGTGACTGCACTCTGCCGCCATAACAATAAACAGCAAAGACCATGACTCCTGTGCTCTGCTACAGCTCCCCTAATCACACAGCATAAGGTCAACGCCAACGCGACTTTTACATCTACTAAAACACCATCTTCTGTAATCTTTCATCTTAGAAAATGAATGTCAAGCAAAACTGTCTACTCAGTTATGCAGTTGGAGGGCTGAGAGAAAGGAAATAGTAGAGATGTAGCAATAATAACTGAAACATTACCATACCATACCAACTTTATTTGAACTTTATAAAGCACTTTAAAAACTTTACAGCTGATTAAAGTGCTGCACACAATCATAGAATAAACAAGGACAATCGCAGGACAGCACAATACCCCATAAAAAACACAATACAACTAAAAAACAGAGGAGACAATAAGATACTCAACGACAAGAAATGTACATGTCACTTGTTAAAAACTAGTGAAAAAAAAAGCGCTTTTAGGAGTGATTTAAAAACATGTACAGATTCCGCTTGTCTAATCTCTAATGGCGACTGGTTCCACAGCCACAACAGAAAATGCACAGTCGCCGCAAAGCTTGTGTTTAGTCTTTGGGATGGCGAGCTGGAGCTGGTCTGCTGACCTGAGAGTAGAGACTCTCAGGTAGGAGGGCGGTAGGGCGTGCACACACTTAAAAGTAAATAAAATACTTTTAAAATCAACTCTAAAAGACACTGGGAGCCAATGGAGAGAGGCTAAAACAGGTGAGATGCTCTCGTGTTTCCTGGTTCTAGTTAAAAGCTTTGGACCCGTTGCAAGCGGCAAAGTGCATTTTGGCTGACACCAACATAAAGCGCATTACAGTAATCCAGTCTAGTCGTCACAAATGCATGCATGACAGTTTCGAAGTGTTCTGCTGACAAAACAGGCTTAATTTTAGCCAGTTGTTTTTGCTGGAAGCTAAGACAACTGTTCAAGTTTCTTTTCTTAAATTCAGTTTTGTCGCAGCAATAGCTAAAAAACAGAGAGAACTACATAGACCATGATCCTTTGCTCTTTTTCAATCCAATGTATATGCTGAATTAACTGTTATTAAGCACTTAGCATATTCACAATTTTGTGTGCGCCTCGCAATAAATATCGTACTGTAATATCATATCGAGAGATTTGGATATCGTTACATCCCTGGTAAATAATGGAGACAGTAGCTGAGTTGGAAGAGTGTTTGTCCAAGGTTTCAAAGGTTGATGATTCGAATCCTGCTCTTGACATAAAAATAATTTGTACAGTGATCAGATCCACTGACCCACAGGTTGGCAGCACGATTCCAGTGCCATTCCCACAGATGAATGCTGTTGTTGTGTCCTTGGACAAGACACTTAGCCCACCCTGTCCCCAGTGTCTGCGTACACTGTGTGAATGGATGAGTGGTTCCTTGATGTAAAAAGCTTCGAGTGCCTTGAAGATAGAAAGGCGCTATAATAAAATGCGTATAAAATGCGTTCAACATTTAATACGCTTCTCAAATATTTACAGTTTTCTTTAACTAGTCCCTCTGTTGGTCAGCCTCTGTTTTGACTGACCGGTTGATTGACAAATGTCAGTGTGGAGTATCACCTATGGAGTATCACCTATGCAATAATTAACTTAAGGGTGTATTGTGTACAGGGGTGTAGTGGGCATGGTATGCTGTCCACCCACTTCTCCCAGTGTGAGATATTAAAAAATAACAAATATACAATGGCTAAAATAGCTGTCAAACCTGAGCTATTGGAAATGATGAAAACAACCTGCATAGGCTCATGATAACTGCACTACTGCCCTATAGTGACCTGAGACATGAGGGATCAGGACTGGACCAGGACTGAACCAGGACTGACTCTCAAGACCAAGATTAGTCTTGGTTTAGTCCTAGTTTTGTCCTGATTTAGACCTGGTTTAGTCCTGGTTCAGTCCTGGTTTAGTCCTGGTTCATGTGCTGTAGCCTATGATTTATGTTCTGTTGGTGATTATTAATGTCGTTAATGTTAATAACATGATTCCGCATCATTTTGTGCAAAAAAAAGCATCAAATATTCCAGATTTTTACTGGACTTTCACCTTTATGTTTGTTTTCTATCTTCATGGACACCAAACCAGACCAATTTACAGGCCAGATCTATGGTGAGGCAATCCCACTCCCAGTCAGAATGCCAGTTTTTCTTGGTATTTTTGAGCTATTAAACCACTTATAATTGAATAAATATGTCAGGAAGAGCTGTTTAATCTCATACTGTGGAACATTCCATGCAGAGCAATGACATCTCCGTAGAAACAAGCTGGCCTATGCATCCCAAATATCCAAATTATTCACTGCTATGACTTTTTAAAATCTTTCGTCAGCTTGCAGAGACTAGAGTGGAGTTTTGGAGTGACTGTGAAGCTATCAGACAATAAATTACTTTATAATTAGATGCAGACAGTACGCAGCAGACTTATTTTGACCTTGAGAGCTGCTTATAAAATAAATCTGTACGGAGCAAGACACATTATGCTCAAATGGGGAAAAAGTACAGGGTCTCTAACTACCACCAAGAACAAGATGGAGAAGTCTTGCAGGTGCCAGAAGTACCTGTACCAAGAAGTGTTAAACATGTGTGAATTAAATGTTCATACAGACATTACTATTTATGTTTTGTCCTTTCCTTGGAACATTGTTGAGATACAGAGCACCTATGGAAACGTTTCGCCCAGACATCACGATTTCGCCCTTGCCGTTCTATGTCAGTTGTTGATTACAGACTCCCTCCATACGTATATGCCATCCTCATCTCATTATTACGCTTGTGTGCAGTTTAAAAGTAGTTAGCTGCCAGAAAACATTGCAAATTACGGCTGCAAAAATCTGTTCCAAAGCCTCACTGTGTCCTTCAGGTAAATGTTTAAACTGACTCATGGGCTGCAAACTGTACAGCGCAGTAAACATCATTCATCTGAGTAATGTGAAGGCAACTACCATCTTATTTTATTTATCAGATTGAGAGTTAAGACATGCGCCCTCTACTGTTCTTTCTTTTGAGTTACAGTCAAAAAACAGAAAACGTGGCGTGTCCAGACTTTTTTGAGTAGGGTGTAGAATGTTCTAAAGCAGTGTGCTTCCCGAACTTTTTTTCTGGAGACCCATATTTTAAAAGTCACAAATTTTTGTGACCCAAGGCAATAGACATTATTCATAAATCACAATATAAATTTGTGACCATTATTGAACATTAATGAGGATATTTTATTGTTGACTGAGTGATCGTGTCTCTCAGAACAATTAGTAAAATGTAAAGCACTTTGGAAACTGTCTTGTTTATAAAATGTGCACAAGTAAAGCTGGGATGGATTGGATAAGGTGCATTAAGCGAAACAAACGGACAATACTTGAGACTTTATTTCCTATGAGGAGAACTCAAATATCAATCAATCAATCAACTTTATTTATAGAGCACTTTTCATAGAAAAAAGTGCAACACAGAGCAGTTATAATATAGATTTAGTAATAATGTGTTTAATGCAGCTTTGAGCACATTTGTTTTAAGTTTTATAGAAATGAAACTTAAAACCACATGGCTCATTTATATAAACTATAAGCGCTGAAAAAAACAGCTCGCTCCTTGTGCGCTGATGCGGTCAGCTTCTGTTGGACTAAAGAACATGACTAAGTGGATTATGTGTGAAAACTGGTTCAAGGTCAGTAAACACAAACAGAATTAATATTAAGGTGCACTGTTGATTTTTTAGGAAATTAAGGAATTTTAAGTGCGCTTCATAGTCTGAAAAATATGGTACTCAAGTTTTAAACAGGGAAAAACAGTAATCATTGTTTCCCACAGAAAATTGGTTATTCAAGGCAGTGCTGCCAAAAAAGTGAGCAGTGGGAGGGTAGCGCAGAAATAGCCAGGCTGGCGCCACCTAGTGCCTCTGCTCAATTTCATTCCTCTCCAGCAACTAGGTCAGAAATCAGAATACACTAGAAGGTTTGCAAGAACCTCAGAAGTGTGAGTTTGGGCACCAGCCAATCAACGAAGAGTTGTGTTGTCAACGATTCCAGAGATCAAGGATTTAAAGCCGGAACAAAGAGAATGTTTCGTGAATTTTATCAAGGGGAAAGATGTTATTGCCCTTCTTCCTACGGGATTTGGGAAAAGCTTAATATACGACCAAAGAGCAGCAATTGGTCAAATGAACAATGTACCCGCCTACCATCGAGCAAATTAATTCTAACACTATGAGGTCAGACGGTTTCTACAAAGTAAAACTGGCTGATGAATCAGGCCAGCGCAGAGATTCCATGCACAGAGAAGAAGTGTAGAGTGGGAGTGCACTGAGATGTATGTTTATGTATATTTCAGACCTACATGGAGATTGTGACAAGGCGACCCCAAAAAAATCTCTTGCAACCTACCTGATGGTCGCAACCCAGTCTTTGGGAAACAATGTTCTAAAGTACGGTTTTAAACTTCAGCGAGTTCCAGTGTTGCTTTAAGAATACAGCGAGAGTACAGTTACTTAAACAGACTCAAATTCGAATGATTCTTTGGTGATTTCATATTTTCTTGTACAAAATTTCAACAATTAATTCACAAACATTCACCTTGTGAGTCCCTCCAGAACATTGCCTGCTTCATATTAACGGACCCAGCACCACCGACTGAGAAACACTGCTGTAGCGTGTGTACTCATGGATTAAGTTTGGTCCGGGGTTGAGAGCAGCTGTAGTGCAGATAATCTCAAATAGGCAAACAGAACGGAGACTGGCAGCCAAATGAGTGCATAATTGTAGCCATTACCATCATTAGTCCTGTAGTCAGATTCAGTTGGCTCTCGCGCTGCCAGCTCCACTGCCAGGCCCCGCGAAAAACCACTAAAATAGCCCCACGCCTTAAATTATTCATCGTGGTGGAAATAGACAAATTACAGTCAGGACAATTCCCTTCGCTCCCAACTGTCACCGAGCGATTCAGCGACTCCCAACATCTGAGACAACAGCCGAGAAAGTGCTTCGGCTTTAAAATAGGTTCAGGACACACCACGAGACACATGCAGGTGATTAATTACAGCGAGCCAAGGTCAGAGCTGCTCCTGTGTGGACGGACTCAACTGCTTTACTGGATCATATTATACTTTTCTACACTTCACTTTACTGTGGATACACGTCTGACGCTCTGGAATCATTCACAAAATGGATTCTTCTAAGCTTTAAGCCATGTTATAATCTTGTTACCTCCTCAAAAACAGACATGGAGCTGTGTTTTGTTTCATTCACACGTGTTTGAGTAATCCTGTGTTATTAGTCTATCCACATTTCCAAAGCTCAAAATGCTCGGCTCCACCTTGCGATGTCATGGAGTGGTAGTTTTTAAGTTCAAGTTAACAGCTACCTATTAACTTTACTTCAGTAGAGATTGGACAATGCCAGAGGTGAAATTACCCAAATGATTCCAGTGAAGGTGTAAGGAGTTAAAGTCAGTGAGTGTTTTTAGTTTGAGAAAAGAACTCAGGCTACATATGCAAGATTTGTGAATGAAACAAAACACAGCTCCAGGAATGCTTGTGATGGGGAAACAATATTTAAAAAATAGATCAGAAAATAGTGTAAAATAGATCCTTTAATATGAAGCAGGTAAAATTCTGGAGGAACAATTACCATGTTTTTTGACCTATAAGTCGCTCCTGAGTATAAGTTGCACCAGCCAAAAAATGAGTAATGAAAAAAAAAAAAAAAACATATATAAGTCGCACCGTACTATAAGTTGCTCTTTTTGGGGGAAATTTATTTTATAAAATCACAGACAAAGAACCGACATTTCATCTTGAAAGGCAAGTTATAGTAATAACAATAGAACAGAGAACAACAGTTGATGTAACATATGAACAGTTCTTCAGATAACTGTAGCATAAACAACATAAGATAAGTTTATCAAACCCTCCATCTCACTCCAAATCACTAAAACCACTGAATTCTTCATCCTCTGTGTCACTTCTGAGCAACTCTGTGACCTCTGGAGGTAAACATATCGTCGCTTCCTCTTCTGTGTCAGTCCTTTCAGTTGTCTTAATAAGTTTGTTTAAATTAAAAATTTTCTGGGGTACAAAAGTAATAGTGCGATCAACTGACATGATACAGACAGGACAGAGGCTCTTTCTGCAGGAGACATGTGCAGTAGAGCAAAGTGACAGTGGTACAGGAGTAATAGGAGCAGCAGATACTGACACACAAGCCTATAGAGCCTCTTGCAGATGTCAGTGTGAAAATGTTAATATATAAGTCACACCGGAGAGTAAGTCTCAGGAAACACCCAAACCATGAAAAATAGTGTGACTTTTCGAAAAATATGGTTCTTACAATTTCAGTGTTTGTGTCTTATTTGTTGAAATTTTGTACAGTGTCCTATTGAAAAAAAATAAATAAATAAATTGACAATTTTATTAGGATTTTTAGTTTAAAATAGATCATACACATTATATATAAATTGCCATATATTATTTTGTGTTTATTAAATTCATCACAAAATATAAAGTCACGTTTTATACTACAAGCTTTATGGTGCATTGTGTAACTTTTCTTGTGGAGGGTCTGTCAAATGCTTTTGATGTTACTGCCTTGTCTGGAATGTTTCACGGTATAGTATTAAACCAAGTTACACTGTATTGTCTCCTAAGGCAAGTTTGTCCTCTGCGTTTGACCCGTCCTTGAATGCTACCGGGACAACCTGTCAGGAGTAGTGGGCGACCGCGTGACCCATCTCCAGATCTTGAGCCAAGCTTGATCAGGGATACCTCAGATGGAAGATTTGACCTATGGTGCATGTTTGGAGTTGTTGAGGGGGAAAACCCACTCAGACAAGGAGACAAACCAGAACCGGGAACCTTGATGGTGTGAGGTGAGAGTGCTTGCTACTCCGCTCAAGGGTTTTGCCACAAGGTTAGGATTTTTGCGGCTTTGAGTTAAGTTAATTAGTGAGGTAACGTTTGTGAACAAGTGGGCTCTTTTGAACAATTCCTTAAAGTTCCTATATGATGCAAAATTGACTCTTTGGAGCTATAAGTAGGACTGCTTGATTATGAAAAAAAATATAAATAATATAATAAATAATCACGATTATTTTGGTCAATAATGAAATCACAATTATTCAAATGTTTATTTTTACTTACACAATGTATTTATTCAGCATTTCTCTCTCCCTCAAAAACAAAAAACAAACAAAAAAAGAGTTGTTGATAATTTACACAAAACTTTCAAATTGAAAATAAATATAGGCTCCAAATATGAACCTTGGAGCAGTTTTGCAATATAAAACATAAAATGAATAAAATATACTTTGAACATGAAATAAGGCATAGAAAAACATAAATGTATCCTAAATAAACTACATATCCAGCTGTTCTACAATATCTATATTTAAAAAACAAAATAAATATACTTATTTATATAAAACATATCCCAAAATAAACTTTGTTATGCTAAATCGTTTAATAAGTTTGAAGATCATCTGACACACAAATCAAAATCATGATCAAAATTCGATTAATTCCACAGCCTTAGATATAAGCCAGGTTAGAATGTTGTTACCTTCTCAAAAACATACCAGGAATTGTGTTTTGTTTTGTTCAGATGTTCAAGTAATCCTTTATTATTATGTGTATGTCCACACCTCCAAAGCTCAAAACGCTCTGTTCCACTTTGTGATGTCATGTAGTGGTAGTAAACGACAGCCTTTTACCTTTTGTTTAATAGACACCGGCGACTCCTGGGCTGAAATTATCCGCATGATTCTAGTGAAAGTGTTTGGAGTTTAAAAACAAAGTGGAGCAATCACTCACCTGTTCTACCATTGCACATACATCAAAAAACATCTGGACCCACATACAGCAGCTCATCCAGACCAAAACCAGACTTATCCAGGAAAAGTGACGTCCTGTTCTTTTTCAACAACCCCTCCATTCCCAAAGATCTCTGTTTTCTCATTCAGACTCTGATCATGCTAATATAATACTCCCTACAACTGTACAACAACTCACCCTTATGTCCTGTCAATCATCTTATCATATTTGTACTGTTTTCCTTATGACCTCTTGTATAAAGCTGAGATATATTTTTTATTACTTTATTTCTAAATTTGATTTTGTTTTGACTTGTACATATACCTGCATATAATTATGCCTCATTTGACACCAGTTTCTTGCTATTTTTGCTACTTACTTACAATTTATTTTTACCATTTCTCTTTGTTATTCTAATATATTGTGATGTGTGAGCTACTGTGTCCAAGTCATTTCCCTTGTGGATCAGTAAAGTTTGTAAAGTAAAGTCTAAGTCTAAGTTTTAAACACAAATTTTGGAGTTTAAAAACAAAGTGGAGCATTTACTCACCTGTTCTACCATTGCACATACTGTACATCAGAAACATCTGGACCCACATACAGCAGCTCATCCAGACCAACACCAGACTTATCCAGGAAAAGTGACGTCCTGTTCTTTTTCAACAACCCCTCCATTCCCAAAGATCTCTTATTTTCTCATTCAGACTCTGATCATGCTGCCCAAATATCACATACATAAAACAAGATGGACTCAAAATCAACTAAATGTGCACCATTATAATAACGAAATACAACAATACTTCCAAAAAAGCTTTTAAAACACACAATATCTATAGGAAATACTTATAACAGTATCACGCTCCCCTACATCTTACGTTACAATTCCTTTTATTTGGTTAAGTCTACTTGGTTTGTGGAGCACTTCCTGTATTAGCACATGAGATCACAAGATGGAACAGAGTGTTTTCTCTTTGAGGGAAGAACTCAGCTAAGAAGAACTCAACTAAATATACAGGATTTGTGTGTTAAACGTGTGAATAAAACAAAAAAACACCAGGTCTGTTTTTTTTTTTAAAGAGAAAACAACATTATAACATAAATCAATGGGCCCTTTAACATGAATGTTTGGATTAGTTTCTTATTTTAAATGCAAAGAGTTGTTGTTTTTCTTATCTTAAGTGTAGCAAGATGTATTTTTATATTTTAAGTACAAAAAGTCTTGAGCATCTTACTTGTCAAGTGAAATTTACTTAAATCACGAGAAAACTTTCTTAATTCAAATCATCTGAACTTGGCTAAATTTTAGTTTTTGCAGAGTAAAAAGGGCCAGTTTCGAACAGCCAAAAGATTTGGATCTAACAAAAGAGCCGAAAGCCCCATCACTAATCTTTGTTTGTGTGTTTCAGCTTCCCGTTCTGTGCAACATTTTGAAGATTCCCCCATTCAAAACACGTACTTTGTTTCGAATTGTTAATCACTATAGCAACAATCAAGATCAAGAGTGACAGGGCTGACGGCGTTACATGACATGACATACAGTATTGGGGGACTACTTTTTCATCGCGCCTTTTGCCTCCTTATTCTTACCTGACAGGCGGCGAGATACGGGGCTCAGACTGATCTCAATCCTATTCCACCAATGTGTCTCCGTGGCGACGAAAAGACACCAATCAGATAGTGTCAGGTTAGGGCTGTCACGCCATTTGACACGCTGCTCAGTGCCACCGGAGAGATGCCAATGTACAAAAAAAAAAAAAAAGAAAAGCAGTACTTGAACTCAGTAGTATTGGAGGTGACCTGAGGGGCGGTGCTTTGACAGGGCTGCATGGGAGAGTGGTCATGCTTCAGGAGATCTCAAAGTTAACTTTCACTATAAATAAAATACTGCGCTTTGCCCCTGTCCAGAGAAGAAGAAAGTTGTATAGAGACATCGAGGAGGAGGAGTTTGGTTTATTTATTTAAAGATGCACTGTGTAACTTTTCAGCTTGGGGTTCAGCTACTTTGGAGATGCTGTTGCTGTGCCTGAAATGTTCCAAAATATTAAAAGTATTAAACTTGTATAAGATGCATTTGTTCAATTAGTGGTGTTTTTATTGCTCAAATAGCTTTAAATTCTAACATGAGTGGGGTCGCCTCTTCACAGATCTCACCTGTAAATTGCCCTGCTGACGTCTACTGCTTGTTTCTGTGACTGAAAACTGAGACTAAGAAGTTTAATGCTATACTCTGGAACATTTGAGGTAAAGCGATAACATCTACATTAAGGGTGTGCAAAAATATTGAAATATCGATATATCGGATTGTTTATTGTGATGAAACAATATCGACATCGGGGACTGCTGTTTCAATATATCGCCAAGAGGTTTTTTTTGGTATATTTTACAAAATAATTTCGTTACAGCGCTACAGTTTTGTTGTTTTTAGTGGAAGGAAACTGTTTATCTTGCATATCATGATGACAAGACTGAATCATATCCACAGGGACTGTGACCTTCAAATCAGGCAAGTAATGACTCAGACTTACTTTCAATATCTATAAATCAAAGGTTTATATACTTGGAGAACTTATATGCGTTTGTTCAGGATACTGTAATGTTCTTACACTGAAATCACATAAAGGTTTGCACTTTTTACTTTAAAGCAGCTCTGTTTTTACAAATTTAGTGTCATATTTTCGACTAAACAAGGGGAGTAGCGTTTCAGGTTTGCAGCTTGGAACAGTTTTGCAGTGAGACAGACTCTTTTTGTTTAAATGCTCAAACATTTTTTTAACTGTGATAACTGAAGGTTTTCAACAATTTATGAAATCTCATGATTATTTATGTTTTGATTTGTTTTTATTATGATTTTAATGTATTTCTTATTCTTAAAGCACTTTGAATTACTTTGTTGACATTTGCTATACAAATAAACTTTTGCTTTGCCTTTTCACTGTTTTGGGGATTAAAATGTTTGTGTTTCATATAAAATTTGCACAAGAAGTGGTTTAACAAAGACTTTTTGTGTCACAGTCACAATGTAGCCTTTATTTTGATTGAACCGTATCGAATCGATTTGAAATATATCGTATCGAATCGTAAGCTCACTGTAGAAGTGTATCGTATCGTGGCCTATGTACTGAGGTATGTATCGTATCGGCAACTTCTTAATGATACCCAGTCCTGATCTACATGGAGATTAGGGTGAATCATTTGCCCAACTTTTTGAAAAAAAAAAAGTTAAAAATAATCTGTACCTAGTATAATTTTTTACAGTTGCCAAAGTAAACTTCCAGGAGAAATTTCATGAAATTCTATTGATGTCGACCACCAAGTCTCTGAAGTTTAGTGCCTGCAGAAGCCTTAAATCTGAGCAGAAAAATTAGTTTTCCTTTAATAACATCAAAAATAATTGATTTAGTCCTATAATGTAAATGGAAGTTGAATATAAATATAGACATTACGTATCATTTGGTACCAGGTTTATGTCTCTACCATCATTAGTTTCCGAGATGTGGCAAAAGTGTCATTTCTTTGGGACTTCAGGGACCTTGAATAAGCAAATACTATCAAAAAAGTATATATAACTAATAATAATAATAATAAATAAAACATTAACATTTAAATTAAGTTATCTGAGAAAAAATAAAATATTTTTCTGCCACAGCCTTATGAACACCTTTAGGATGGAACTTAAGAGGCTTGTTGGACCCAGTGGATATTATTCAATTGAACAAATATTCCACAGATTTTCTTTCAGATTTTCTTTTAATTGGTTTTGCCACATTTTAAAACTGACTACAAGTTGAATTTCTGCCATCGGGGCAAATGATGCACCCTAATGGAAAAAAGTAACTAGCAGGTCCTCTACCAGAAAAGTTACACAATGCACCTATAAACAGAAATGGGCATTGCGTGAGTTATCTTTGCAAGTTGTTTATTTTATTGTCTATTTTAGTTTATTATTAATATTTCTAAAACAATTGCAAGATCTGTAAACTTCTCAAATCAATATTACACTATTTTCTGATCAAGATGTGATTTCATGTGTTGATACAGAAAGTGCTCGACTGCGTTTTTAAACTCCGTACACTTTCACTGGAATCATTTGGATAATTTAAGGCCTGGAATTGCCAAGCAACTGGTAACTTGAAAACTACCACTTCATGACATCACAAGGTGGAACAGGGCATTTTGAGCTTTGGAGATGTAGACAAACTGATAAACCAGGATTAACTCAAACATGTGTGAAGGAAACAAAACACAACTCCAGGTATGTTTTTGATGAAGTAGCAGCATTATAACAGGATTTACAGCTCCCAAGAGTCATTTTTGTGTAATATAGGACCTTTAAGTTTTGCATACACGATGACAATTATAATGAGTCCTATATGAGGTACTTTGCCTTGGGTGATTGCAGCTGTCACAGTTGAGAAATAGCTGGTGTTGCTTGCAGTAGTTTGAAAAGCGGCTTCTAGCTCGAGTTATGTGTTTCAGATTCAGAAAGAAAACTATGTAAAAGAGTAACTGGGCCAGGTTGTTTGCTTACAGTGGTCTCCATTCAAGGTGACGGACAAAACAACTCTAATTAATGTCTGGCTAATGCGTTTTTTGACTTTTTTTCCTAGGTGTATTTATTTCTTTATTCAAAAAAGCTTTTACTCCGTACAAATGTACAACAACTCACCCTGATGTAATATAATACTCCCTACAACTGTGCAACAACTCACCCTTATGTAATATAATACTCCCTACAACTGTGCAACAACTCACCCTTATGTAATATAATACTCCCTACAACTGTGCAACAACTCACCCTTATGTAATATAATACTCCCTACAACTGTGCAACAACTCACCCTTATGTAATATAATACTCCCTGCAACTGTACAACAACTCACCTTTATGTAACAGATAATACTCCCTACAACTGTACAACTCACCCTTATTTAACAAATAATACTCCCTACAACTGTACAACAACTCATCTTTATGTAATGTAATACTCCCTACAACTGTACAACAACTCATCTTCATGTAATATAATACTCCCTACAACTGTGCAACAACTCACCCTTACGTAACAATTAAGATAATACTCCCTACAACTGTACAACAACTCCTCTTTATGTAATATAATACTCCTACAACTGTACAACAACTCCCTTATGTAACAATATAATACTCCCTACAACTGTACAACAACTCATCTTTATGTAATATAATACTCCCTACAACTGTGCAACAACTCACCCTTACGTAACAATTAGATAATACTCCCTACAACTGTACAACAACTCATCTTTATGTAATATAATACTCCCTACAACTGTGCAACAACTCACCCTTATGTAACAATTATGGTAATACTCCCTACAACTGTACAACAACTCACCCTTATGTAACAAATAATACTCCCTACAACTGTGCAACAACTCATCCTTATGTAATATAATACTCCCTACAACTGTACAACAACTATCTTTATGTAATATGATACTCCCTACAACTGCACAACAACTCATCTTATGTAATATAATACTCCCTACAACTGTACAACAACTCACCTTATGTAACAGATAATACTCCCTACAACTGTACAACAACTCATCTTTATGTAATATAATACTCCCTACAACTGTGCAACAACTCACCCTTATGTAACAATTATGATAATACTCCCTACAACTGTACAACTCACCCTTATGTAACAAATAATACTCCCTACAACTGTACAACAACTCACCCTTATGTAACAAATAATACTCCCTACAACTGTGCAACAAACTCATCCTTATGTAATATAATACTCCCTACAACTGTACAACAACTCATCTTTATGTAATATGATACTCCCTACAACTGCACAACAACTTATCTTTATGTAATATAATACTCCCTACAACTGTGCAACAACTCACCCTTATGTAACAGATAATACTCCCTACAACTGTACAACAACTCATCCTTATGTAATATAATACTCCCTACAACTGTGCAACAACTCACCCTTATGTAACAATTATGATAATACTCCCTACAACTGTACAACTCACCCTTATGTAACAGATAATACTCCCTACAACTGTACAACAATGCATCCTTATGTAATATAATACTCCCTACAACTGTACAGTAACTCACCCTTATGTAATACAACTATGCGACAATTCACCGGTGTGTTACAGATAATACTCCCTACAACTGTACAACAACTCACCCTTATGTAATATAATACTCCCTACAACTGAACAACAACTTAACCTTATGTAACAGACGACCCTGTGTCCTGTCTATCATTTTATCATATTTGCACTGTTTTCCTTATGACCTCTTGTATAAAGCTGAGATATATTTTTATGACTTTATTTCTGTATTTTATTTAGTTTTGTTTTGACTTGTACATATACCTGCATATAATTATGCCTCATTTGACACCAGTTTCTGGCTATTTTTGCTACTTACTTAGAATTTATTTTTACCACTTCTCTTTGTTATTGTAATATAATGTGTGAGCTACTGTGTCCAAGTCATTTCCCTTGTGGATCAGTAAAGTTTGTAAAGTTAAGTCTAAGTCTAAGTTTTAAACACAAATTTACAGCAGTGCAGTTTCACATATTCAGACGCTCATATTCACACAAACACACACACACACACACACACACAATACAGTATTTACAGGTGGGTACAGTTTGGTTGTTTTTAGGCATACTTGAACCCTGAAGTGAACAGCTTGAGCTCTGATATGCACTTCAGGTCAGGGGGTAGTGAGTGCCATAATTTGCAGTAGTGACGTGAGAAGGCTGATGTCCAAGGAAGGTTTCAAAGCTTAATGATAAAGTGATATTTCTTAAGTAGTGATAACCATGATCTTTATAGGGGAGTTTCAGCTAACGTCATTGTTATTAAAAGCCCGCGTTGCATGCTGGGAAATATTTTGGTCGGAGGCAAGAAACATGATAGCGGTCAAACACAGTGTGTAACCTTGCGTATTTATCCCCGATAATGGTAAATTCCTGCTGCATTATCGGATGCACAAATAGAAGCACGGAAGAAGGAAAATGTTTTTTCGTATTCCGAGTGAAAAGAACCGCTAACGGCCGAATTAAACGGCTTTCAAACATCCGCAGAGCAAACGTAGAAGATCCTAACAAACCGTGGACTCCAACAAGTTCAACAACACATCGAGACTCTTGGAGGTTTTCATCTTTTCTGCTGTGAATGGCCCAGGAGTTTCCACCAAGTCATTGTGGATATCACCGAAGTGAATATTTGTCCAGGTAGTTGGCGATTCAGACCAGAACTTTGGTTTGGTCCACCTTTGTAGGGGTTGAAAAGGATGATTTGTCGTCCATCGATGCTTATGACCAATTTCTGGTCAAATGGTCTTGGGTCCTCTGCCGTTAGAGTGGATAAATAACCGGGATCAATACCCTTAACATGCTTTCTCGCTCCGTCCGCCATGTTGAATTAGTGTTTCTTGCCGCTGACCAAAATAATTCCCAGCATGCAACGCGCTCTTTTGTCAGCAATGAAACTCGCCTATTGTTTGATTATAGAATGAACCAGTGTGCTTAGTGACTACATCAGGGCCGCCTGGTTTGGAAATGCCTGATTAAAGAGTTGGTGAAAATTCTCTTGCAATTTGACAATCCTTTATCCAACAAACTGACAGGAGCAAGGGTATCTACTCTGTTAACCAGTGGCGGAAGGTACAAAACAGAAATTTTTAGGTATCTGCACTTTATACTTTTTACTTTTACTTAACTACATTGCAGAACATGTAACTGTACTTTCTACTTCACTACATTTTGGACTGAACATTTAAAGAGTACTTTTTTTCTCTTTTTTTTTTCTTTTCTTTTCTTTTTTTTTTTTTACAGTTTGAGACCTGCTGAAAAGGTTGAGACTTGCTGTTTTTAGCACATTTCATTTGAGTTAACGTCCCAATTTTGAGCAAACCAAATCAAATCAAACCAAATCAAAAACAAAAAACATATAGAAAACTTAAGAAATCAGTTCAATCACTTAAATTCAGCTGATTAAAATAATAATAATAATAATAATAATAAAATTAAAATCACTTGAGTCTTGATTCTTTAATAGTTCAAACATCTCTGCAAAATGCCTTTACTTAAGTACAGTTTTAAACGGGCACTTCAATATTTTTACTTAAGTAGATTTTTTTCATGCGATACTTTTACTTGAGTTATCTTTATCTACCTTGTATTTGTACTTTTACTTAAGTAACAAAACTGAGTACTTCATCCACCACTGCTGTTAACAGTTATCATGATAGTCTTAGTTTGATTGTGTTTAGTGTTGTTTTCAATCTCTTACAGTGTTGTGGTAAAGAGTGAATGTCTTAAGGCAGGGGTGTCAAACTCATTTTGGTCCGGGGGCCGTATCCAACCTACTTTGATCCAAAGGGGCCGGATCAGAAAACTCCTGGCATATAAACCCCAAAAATAACAATACAAAGTTCAAATATTTGTGCAGAGAAACGCAAATCTATTACAGAAATATTTTTTAATTGATAAACCCTTTTACAAAATATTATAATATTATGAACCTGAAACTTTAATAAAAATGCAATTTCAACACAATGTTTTAACATGAACTGACTTATTCAACATAGGAATAAGTCAGTTTTTCTTGTAAAATCCTGCACTCGGCTCCACTTTTCTCATTTTGGACATTTTGCTGACGAGGGTGTCACGGTCAACAGTCAAAATGATCGTCCTTTATTTGTGTTGCTCTGGTGGGGGGGCCACGCACAGAGATGCTGGAGCTGCTGCTGTGATAAACACCACAGAAAATTAACAATATTTTAATAGAAAATATAATTTAAATATTTTAGTAGAAAATCAGCCGAGGGCCACATTAAAGGTCTTGGAGGGCCGGATCTGGCCCCCGGGCCTTATGTTTGCCACCTGTGTCTTAAGGGATAATTAAAGAATTATCTATCTATCTGTCAATCTATCTGTCGATTTATCTATCCGACACACACTGGGCTCCCGTTCTGTTCTTTCGCTCTCTGATCACCACCAGTGCAATTCCCGCCCAAGGATTCAACGCTCAGTTCTCAATCTTCCATTCTGAGGGCCAACCCGAGATATTTGCTTTGGTCCTGTTCTAGTCCCGGTTCAGTCATCGTAATAAAAATGTAAACTTTTATTCTCTTGGAGGAGAAGGAGTTGTCTCGGGGTTATTCTGGATCTTGAAACAAACCCCAGAATCACGTATTTTCCAATTTCTGCTGTATGCTAAATAATACAGAGAAGCGCCAACGGAATCAGAATACATTACAGACCAATTTTATACTCGTTTTAACATTAGGCACTTTTTTTTTTCATTTTAGGAGATGCTACACACCTTTTTTTCAGAAGGATTATTATTATTTTTTTTATATCTAATGCCAAGTCTGACTTATTAAAATGTAAATTAAGAAAAGGTGGCGGAATTTGAATCTTTTTGCACATTTTCACTCAGATCGAGTTTTCTCAAATGTTAAATAAGATCCAAAATCTCCTCGGTATAAGACATGACTTGTAATATGTTTTTTTTTTCTTACATTTGTTTGAGTAAACTACAGTAGAAGTTTCAAAACTATATCACTAAATATAAGATTTATTTTCTATTCACCTGCAGATTCTCGCCTTAGTTTAAAGCCCCGGGATAAAAGCATGTTTTCCACATTTCGGTTGTGTTTACTGCACTGAAAAACTCGCTCTGCAGATTCTCGCCTTAAAAGCCACAGAAAAAGCATGTTTTCCACATTTCGGTTGTGTTTACTGCACTGAAAAACTCGCCTCCTTACTCTGAGCGAGCTTGCATTTCCACAGAGCTGTCTTTTATTTGGGCTGGATGAGGGCCTCCTACTTCTTGTTTTCGTGGAGATGTTCCTTTGGCTATACTTATCTAGCCTGATTCATCGGCGGGTTTCACTTCGTAGAAACCTTCTGACCTCGCAGCGTTAGAATTCGTTCGCTCGATGGTAGACGGGTACTTTTTTTCATTTAACCTTTACAAACTGTTCATTCCTTAAGCCTTCACAGTATGGTTCCGGTTAAATTTGACCCAAGAATTCCCTCATAGTAAGTGTCTGTATCAAATATTCAATTAATATCTATTTAGAATGTCTAAATAGAGTAATGGAAAAAATGTAAAACGGCCATTTCCCGTTTCATCCAGTTTTGACCATGAATCTATAATAAAAACTGGAGATGTCAGACTTTTGCACCGCATATGGACTGAACCAGAACTGAACCAAAACCAAACCAGGACTGAACCAGGACTCAACCAGGACTGAACCAGGACTGAACCAAGACTGAACCAGGACTAAATCAAGACTAAACCAGGACTGAACAAGGACTAACCAAGGACTAAACAAGGACTAAATCAGGACTGAACCAGGACTAAACCAGGACTAAACCAGGACTGAACCAGGACTGAACCAGGACTGAACCAAGACCAAACCAGGACTGAACCAGGACTGAACCAGGACTGAACCAAGACCGAACCAGGACTAAATCAAGACTAAACCAGGACTGAACCAGGACTGAACAGGGACTAACCAAGGACTAAACAAGGACTAAATCAGGACTGAACCAGGACTAAACCAGGACTAAACCAGGACTGAACCAGAACTGAGCCAGGACTGAACAAGGACTAAATCAGGACTGAACCAGGACTAAACTACAACTAAATCAGGACTGAATCAGGACTAAACCAGGACTGAACCGGAAATGAACCAGAATTGAACCAAGACTAAACCAGGACTGAACCAGGACTAAACCAAGACTGAACCAGGACTAAACCAGGACTGAACCAGGACTAAACCAAGACTGAACCAGTACTAAATCAGGAATGAACCAGGACTAAGCCAGGACTGAACCAGGACTGAAACCAGGACTGAACCAGGACTAAACCAGACTGAACCAGGACTAAACCAGGACTAAACCATGACTGAATCAGGACTGAACCAGGACTAAACCAGGACTTAAACCATGACTGAACAGGACTGAACCAGGACTGAACCAGAAATGAACCAAGACTAAACCCCTTGATTAAAATTCAGCAAACATTCTCTTTTCCACATTTTATGTATGGGTCTTCGTTGATTGGATGGTGCCTGAACTCGCACTTCCGGGGTTTCTGCAAATCATCTAGTGTATTCTGATTCCTGACCTAGTCGCTGGGAAGAAATGAAATTGAGCAGAGACACTAGGTGGCACCAGGATGGCTCATACTTATCCACAGTATGACACAAAACTCACCTACCTCCATGGATTTAAATTTCTATTTTCACAGAATCGCAGAGCCACTTCAGAAAGTTGCCAAGTTTTATATTACAGTTACAGCTGGTCCACCTCTGCACCCTTTTCTGTCGTATTTGCTCTAATGTTATGTCCACCATCACTCACACGTCGTTCTAATCTGCTTTATATGCAGCCTGAACCGTAAAAGTTGCACATAACCTTTTTTATGTAGCTCTTGGTTCATCCCGGGAGAATACGGTGAGCGTCAAAACCAGCTAGGCCGTGTCACAATGTTGCCCTGCACACACGCGCACACATGCTCCTTCCTGTCTCTTCAGTAGGCATCACGGGCCGGCCATCTTGACATGATTTATGGAGTTCCCTCTGAATAAATAATCCATTGCAGTCGTGGGCTTTGGGGAATTAGAGATGCAGAGGACTGGACCGGAGTGATGTAGTGAGGGCTGAGGAGGAGAGGGCAAATGAGATGAAGGATGGAAGACGGAGTGGAGGAGGAATGAAGGTGAAAATAAGGTGAGGAGATCCAGATATAATAGAGTCAACAAAGAGATGTGTCTGTCAACGCATTTGTCAACTGTAGTCTCCAGTATCGACCTTCAGAATGCAGTGTGGGATAAGGCGGACTTTCTATTAGGTTTGTCAATAATAATCTTGTAACAATGTATTTTATTTATATAGTGCTTTTTGGACACCGTTTACATCCAGGGGCGGCGCCAGAGGGTGTTGAGAGGGCACTTAAGGGGACTGGAACGGGGGCCAAGCAGGAAAAATCTCCTTCCAAACTTGAGACGGTCCAACCACAGGCTCTGATTTGTATCTCAAATGCTGAAGACATCTCCAAATCTTCTCCAAAATTCTCCTATCATTCAGAAAAAAAGATTATTTTACCTGAAATAAGTCATATTTTGGTGCTTCTATTGTTCATTCGGAGAAAATCAGTGTTGTTTCTCAATCCGTGTATCAGTCATTCATTCGTTTTTGAAATTAAAACCAAAAGTAAGAAAGTGAAAAAAAAAGCAATTTTCTTCATTATTTGTCTCCAAAGCCAAAATGAAAAAAAAAAAAAAAACGGATAGCGATTTGTTTTTTAAACTTTTTTATTTTGCGTTTAAACAAGTAATGGAAAAAAAGGGAAAAAAAAGCTTCCTGTTTCATTCAGTTTTGACCATGGATCTATAATAAAAACTGGAGATGCCGGACTTTTGTGCCGTGTACGGACTGAACCAGGACTGAACCAGGTCTAAACAGGACTAAACCAAGTCTAAACCAGGACTGATCCCAGATCTGAACCAAGACTGAATCAGGACTAAACCAGGTCTAAACAGGACTAAACCAAGTCTAAACCAGGACTAAACCAGGACTAATACCAGGTCTAAACCAGGACTAAACCAGGACTAATCTTGGACTTGAAAGAGAGATGGAGGACCTCAAGCCCACGGAGCAGGGTGTCTGCATGATCGGCCAATGGCTGAGCTTAGCCCTGCTTTTAGTCCTGGTTTTAGTGTTAGTTCAGTCCTGGGTTAGTCCTCCAGTGTTCACTCCTGGGATCAGTCTTGGTTTAGTCCTGGTTCAGTCCTGGTTCAGTCCAGCATGTCCAGTTTTTATTTTAGATCCATGGTCAAAATTGGATGAAACGGGAAACGGCCATTATCCATTTTTTTTGTTTAAACACAAAATCGAAAACTGAAGTGAAGTCGTTATCCATTTTTAAATTTTGGTTTTGGAGACAAATATTGAAGAAAATAGTTTTATTTTTTCTTCATTTTCTTTCTACTCTTCTTAAATTTTGAAAAACAAATAAACAAATGATACATAGATTTTTCTCAGTCCTTTATGTTGTTTTGTCCACTTTTTTTAAGAGTAAGCAGCCACGTTTGTTTTCGACGAGAACGGAGCATGCTTCTTTCTGATTGGTTAACCCACCTGTCAATCACACCTTCTGGAATCAGACAGATAAGATACAGCTCGAGATCCATTCCTTTTTGTAAAGTTTCTGATGTACCCCTGCGGTTCCCCCAAAGATTTTTCATAGGACATCTAATCTTGACTAAAAATGTTCAAATGGCAACGAGAGAATGTTCAAAATGAGACTGCAATTTAAAAAAACAACAACAAAACAAAACAAAAAAAATCCATATTAGGTTTTATTTAGACTTATTTACATGTTCAGTGTGCACCCCATTAAATAACTTGGCACCCCCACAGCTCCCCCAAGCAAAAATGCCTGGCACCGCCCCTGTTTACACTGCATATTTCCATCCTCCTGGGGTCGACTGACTGAAGCGAGGCCGCCAATCTGCTCCATCACACTCACACACCACATTCATACTTAGCGAGGTGGATGAATTGTCTTGCCTAAGGACACTGCTCCTACTACCCGACTTCTGCATTTGTATTCTTAAAGGTCTCCCATCCAAGTGCTAACCAGGCCCCAACCTGTTTCATTTTCTCTGATCAGAACCGAGGCAGAACTCAGGAAATATCTCGCGCACAAAGCAGCCCGGCTTCCATTTTGACAACAGATTGAGTCTTGATAAAAGGGCGAAAATTGTTGATTGTAGTCTGAGCTATTTTAATATTGACGCTAATTAAATCATGAAGGCTTCTCATTTTTGTAATACATGCCAAATGCCAGACAGATTTTTACATATTCATGGCCGGTATTAAACCTGCTCACCCTGACCTCTTTAAGACCTCTTTTCACTCACTGTGAAATAAAAATGAAATGCTGACAAATGTTAATACACATAAAAGTGATTGAAAAAAGGTGGATTTGTTTTTGCATTACTGTCAATATTATGTAAAAAATTAAACTGAAAATAAATTATGGAACCAGCATTGTACTTTTCTTTAGTCCAGCTCTTCTTTATTAAGACTTCACAGTGACTTCATGTTGTGGGTGTTCTACATGTATCTCTATGTTCAGTAGTTTCCATGGTGACATTAGACAAAAATAAAAGTTTTAAGATCTCAAGAAAAAATACTAAATGGATTTAAAAAACACATTTTCATTAGCCTGTGATCTATACGAGCGGAGAAACTGTTAATGCTAGACAGTTTGTGACTGTAATCAGAGACGGTGCTACCATTAGGCAAAAGTAGTTGGCTGCTTAGGGCCCCCAAAAATGGAGGGGCCCCCAGCCAATTGCCTTCAGTGACACTATTAAATGAGAGTAGTTTACTTTTAAACAGTAATCACAAGAAAAATAATAATAATCATATAGTTGTAATTAAAATTGTAATTGTGCGAGCAAAAAAACACAACTACTTCCTATTCTGGTTCTCTAGTAGATTACCTCACTAATAAAACAAGTGTCCAATCCACCATAATTCAAATAGAGATGTGTATGTCTCAAGAACAATGGGGAAAGACAGACAATAATATATATATATATATATATATATATATATATATATATATATATATATATATATATATATAATATATATATATAAAAAAAAAAAAAAAAAAGGTGCATTATACAAACGAAAGGCGTAGATGTTCGGAAATAACTATAATAGTCTCATGATAACTTCACAAAACGCTGTAGTTGTGTGAAAGAGATACGAAAAATCCATGACTTTTCCAAAATTTTCATTGAATTTACAAAATTCCATGACTTTTCCAGGATTTCCATGCCCGTGAGAACCCTGACTATGTAACTTTTCAGTTAGAGATCTATCACCTGCTTGTTTCTATGGATATGTCATTGCTCTGCCTGGAATGTTCCACAGTATGACATTAAACAGCTCTACCTTCTAGGGCTGGGTATCATCCAGAAGTTGCCAATATGAAACATATCTCGATACATAGGCCATGATATGATATATATCTCGATACAGTGAGTTTTCGATTTGATACGATATATTTCAAATCGATTTGACACGGTTCAATAAAAAAATAAAGGTTAAATCATGGCTGTGATACTAAAAGTCTTTATTAAACCACTTCTTGTGCAAAAAATGAAACACAAACATTTTAATCCTCAAAACAGTGAAAATGTCAAATGTGTCGCATAAACGAGTTTTCTTTCTCTCACAATACACAACAAAACTGTAGCTCGATAACAAAATAATTGAGTAAAATATACCAAAGAAATACTCTTGGCGATATATCGATACAGCAGCCCACGACATCAATACTGTATCATCACATTCAATGATATTCCGATATTTTTGCACACCCCTACTACCTTCCGTTTATGCAATTACACATCGTTTTATTGCTCAGAAATATCTCAGAAAGCAGACATTCAGACTGTGAGCGGTGTTGCCTCTCCACAGATCTGACCTCTAACTTGGTCTGGTTTGGTCTCCATGAAGATAGAAAGGTTTAAAGCCATACTGCGAACCATTCCAGACCAAACAAAACAATAACACCTCCATGAATAAAAGCGCTTGACGGATCCTCCATCGAAGAAGTTACACAACTCAACTTTAATCATTCGGGGATGCAACAAAACACAACTCCAGGTATGTTTGTGATGAGAAAACAACGTCATAACACAACACGATATAGCGCATATGGCCTCTTTAATAGCTATCGATTACAAGTAAGTTTGCTTTACACTTTCCTCCCAAGCTCATAAACCCTCACAAATCTATACGAAAGCCTGCAGCATATATATACAGCCCATCGATCCTGGCATTGATATCGTACTTATCCGGGAGTCCCAGTTGCCTATGGGAGACAGCAATGTTCCATCAATAATGCATATAAGCTGGGTGTTTACAAAGCAATGATGCAAATGAGACCCGGCTAACACCTGGCTCAGTTCAAAGGTACACAGATGGAAGCGATACCGCAGCAATAGCCACTAAAGAAGAAGAAGAAGAGGGGTTAGATCAAGGCCGGGGCATTTGTTGCTGCTAATGAAAAGGAAATCACGTGGACGGAAAAATGAAAGACCTTATGGCGTTTGACTCAGATGCGCGTTCGACTCCGCGATTAGCATTTCAAATAGATGGCGTAAACCCGGCGAGGTGCTCAAAGGGTGACAAAATATAGGGCGAGTAATAAAGAGTTATATATGATTCGAGATACGCGGTTCAATCGTATCTCTCCGGAGTCCAGACCCCGTGGTAGTGTGGATTAGATCGGACAAACAGGCTCGATTTGATTCCCATTATGCCGTAAGTGAGTCCTTTGAAGATCGCGTGGAGCTGTTTGCGGCGTTGTTGGAGACAGATGTAATTATATTGTTTTTGCCAAGAGAACAAAAAAAACCAAAACATGTCACATCTATTCTAGGAAACGTGAACAAGGATTACACGTGGATTATGCTTCTTAGCTTCTCTACTATTCAGCCTGTTGTCAATAAAGTAGTAGCTCTTTTGCTGGGAACCCAAAAACAAAACAGGTACAAAGCACTTTCATCATCGTTCTCCATGTCCACATTGCAAGCTCACTCTTTTAAAAACACCTTTATTAAATGGACGTAACTTTTCAGGTGGAGATCTGCTTGTCTCCATGGTGATGTTAGTGCAGTAAACAAATGTATATTACTATTTGGGTAATGACTGAAATGATAGAACCGGTCAAAACATAGCCACAAGCCAAATAGGAAGTTCGCGAGGAGGCTCATTCGACTCCTTCTGACTCTGGCTCCGATTGACTTACCGTATTTTCCGGGCTATTAGGTGCTCTGGTTTATAAAACGCACTGTCATTAAATGGTCTATTTCCGAACTTTTTTTTCCACAAATAAACCACAGTGGACTTTAAACGAAACACAACAGTTGGATGGGTCAGTGGGACTTTGTTTGGCGCGTTCACGGTGACTCTGGGCTTTGTTCAGTTGTGGCGTGTAGGGAGGGTGCTGTCTGGGACCAACGGATTGTTGCCGTGTTCGCAGTGACTCAGTTGTTCAGTTGTGGCTAGAAGTGGCACATTGCACTCGCTTTGTCGGTTCGTTTCCTCCTTTCCGTTCCTCGTCAATGTGGAGTGATGAGTGTGTCTGTGGGTGTGTTTCGCCGTGCGGTCGCCCTCTGCTCCGTGCGTGTTTGCGTGCGCTGTGGGTGGTGCGGCTTTGCAGTTTACTGAAGTCGTGCTGGGACACCCGAGTGGATTCGTGTATAAGGCGCTCTGGATTGCGGTGCGCGCAGTTGTTTTATAACTGTAGTGCGGAAAATACAGTACATTGGGATCTTGTGGCTCCTCTCTCTGTATGTGCTACAGTGAGCTTTGTTATTTTGGTCTTAAAATGTTCGTATTAACCTGCTGTACGTGATCCTGAATTCGCTATTTTGTCCATCCAAAAAAATCCTATTCATGACATAGAGCCTGACTCCAGATGTAACCATGAGCATCGTGAGCCTCATTTGAGCTCTGCTGAAGACTATGGGTGACGTCACACTCGCTTAGTCCACTTCTTTTAGACTATCTATGGGCCACAATAAGTTTCCTCTGCAGAGGGACTGGGCGCTTCCTTAGAGACAGGAGCTCAGCCAAATGGTAGGAGCTCGAAGTAGAGTCGCTGCTCCTCCATACTGAAAGGAGCCAGCTGAGGTGGCTTGGACATTTGCTCCGGATGCTTCCTGGATGTCTCCCAGGGGAGGTGTCCCACTGGGAGGAGGCCCCGGGGAAATCTCTCAGCTGGCCTGGGAATGCCTCTGGGTTCCCCCGGAGGAGCTGGAGGAAGTGTGTGTGGAAAGTGAAGTCTCTGAGTCCCTGCTTAGACTGCTGCCTCCACGACCGAGCCATGGATAAAGCGGAAGAAAATGAATGGATGGACTCAATTACAGGTGTTTTTTATTTCTCAAAACTACCTACAATGTAAAAACATGCATTATTATTGTGAGCAGACCCACTTCTCAGCAGATCTGACCTGTAACTTGATCTGGTGATGTGGCCTGCTTGTCTCCATGGAAATTAAGTGGAGTTAAATTAAATGCCATAATGTAGATCGTTTCAGGTGAAGTTGAAACAGTCGACTCTTTACCGGAAAAGTTACACCTTACACCAAGTTGCACCTTATAATATTCTACAGTGTGGCAATGAACCTTTTTATCTCCATGGAGACAGTTATAGTTAGAAGTTAGATCTGTGGAGAGACGACATATTATTAAACATATTTATCTAACTGTGATAAATACTGACTAATGTATCCAGGGAGACAAAAATTGGTTTACACCCCGTTGGAAAAGTTACGCAGTGTAGTGTTTAAGAACTAATTCTTATTTCCAAACATTTGAGACAGGCCAAATGAATTATTTTGCTAACTGCATGGCTTGGTAACTAACTCAACAGGTTTAAGCTTTACAAAAATACATTGATATCTGCTGTAGTAAATATTTGTGAATTTGAAATCATGTCGTAACGATGCACCAGACAAACACCAGACCAGGATGACTTAAGTGATATTGCTGTATAAGCTTTAGGATACGTGCAGGGGCCAGGGGAGTCCGGTTTGACAGATGTGACAGTTGCTAATTCTCATTTGCCAATAACCATTAGCCCTCCCTCTCGTCGCGGCCCGCTCGCAGATGCTCTCGTGTCTGTGGTTTGGAGCTGTCCCGTGAACATCTAAACTGTTTATGTGAAAAAGATCCTCCCTGCCTCATCAGCATCTACACACACCACCTCATTGCACAGGAATTATACTGTACACTCAGCCATTTGTCAACGTCTCATTTGGAATGTCAGCAGCAAAGTATCCAAGTAATGGGTCAACGTTTTGTGGAAGTTTTTGGAGTGTTTTTTTTTTTTTAAATGGTGCACTGTCGAACTTTTCTAGAAGGAGGTCCATCATTACCTGCTTCCATAAAGATGGTATTGGCTTGCTTTACACTTGTAGTTGGATACGTTTAATGCCGCACTGTGACAGGTTTGTTTGTATTAAGATATTGAAAATTAATCTGATGAAATGACTGTATTTTTCAGACTATAAGGTGCACCGGACTATAAAGCACACTATCAATAATGTTGAATTCTCTCTCTCTCGTCTGTTTTCATACATAAGGTGCACTGGATTATAAGGCACATTAAGTGAAACAAACGAACGACACTTGAGACTGATCCTTAGCCCAGACATCCACAATCCATTGGCAGATCATGTCTTAATTCGTCTTAATTTTTTTTATTTCCTACGAGGACGACTCAAATATACATTGAGTAATAATTTGTTTAATGCAACTTTGTGCACATTTGTTTAAGTTTTACAGAAACGAAACTTAAAACCACATTGCTAATTTGCATAAACTAAAAGTGCTGAAAAAACAGCTCGCTCCTTGTGCCCTGATGCGGTCAGCTTCTGTCAGACTCCTAGAGGCTCCTGACTATAGCAGCTATAATGCTCCAAGTCATAACAAAACATCTTTTCATTTTTGAGCGCTGTATACCACATAAAATTGGTTCGAGGTCAGGAAGCACAACCAGAATTAATACATAAGGTGAATTATAAGGTGCACTGTTGATTTTTGTCATTCAGCCATTTGGGGCTGAGTATGTATGGAGTACATTTATTATTAGATTATAAAAGGGCCCATATTACACTATTTTTGGGTCTTAGCTGTGATGGTGTTTCCTGATCAATAACTTACCCAGAGTTGTGTTTTGTTTCATTCACACATATTTAGGCTGAGTTCTTTTCTCAAACTGAAAACACTGTTCCACTTGTGATGTCATGCTGTAATACAGGATGTGCTCCATACACCTTCACCAGAATAATGGTTTGAGCTGCAGAATTGCCAGTCTCAACTAAATAAAAGGTATATCGTAGCTGTTAACTTGAAAAAACTTCATGACATCACAAGGTGGAAAAAAATATTTTGAGCTTTGGGGATGTAGACAGACTAATAATAAAGAATATTATTATAGATACAAAAATGTGTGAATGAAACAAAACACCACACTGGGTATTGTAGTATGGTAACAACATTATAACATGACTTAAATTTTGCACGAATGTTGAAAGTCTGTATGTGATGTCATGTGGTAACAGAGGAAGTGCTGCTCTGTGTTTTCAAACTCCATACACCTTCACTAGAATCATCTGATGATATTTCACCTTCACTGGAACAGAGCATTTTGAGCATGTTGACATAACGCTCATAATAAAATGAAACAAAACACAACTCCACGTTTGTTTTTGAGGAGGCAACAACATTCTAACCTGGCTAAAAGCTCACATGACTCAATTTTGTGTAATATATAATCTTCAAAGGCTACAGCGGGTACATTCTTCTTAAGTTTTCAGTATTTTGCAAGTTTTATTTGCAAGACTTAGCAAGACGAAGCACACTCAGCAGGAGAACATGCAAACGCCACACAATCTGGAATTCCTGCTGTGAGGTGAGAGTGAATCCTGTTTTACCACTGATCTTCAAACATGAAATCCGTTGTGTTCACATTCTTGTATTTGATGATGTCATGATGTCAGATAGAGAGCTTACTCAGTGGGTCGTGTGCTGCTGTGTAAAGGCGCACTATGCAGCTTTTTGGTGGGGGGGTTTGACGCACTTTGCCTCTGTGGATATTGCTTCTTTGGCTGGAATGTAACTTATGTATACTGCATGTATTCAATTCAAGTGTTTTAATTGCTTGTGAAATACCTTAAAAATACGCATTCTTACTGTGAGTGTGTTCGCCTTTTCAAAAATCTGACCTGTAACCCGGCCTGGCGTCACCTGCTTGTCTCCATGGAGATAGATACCTTTGTATTACAGGCTAAATGATAAGAATTGAATATTTACACCAATGTGCAAACCCTGTATATTTAAGCTCAGATCTTCTCTCAAACAGAAAACACTGATCCACTCTGTGATGTCATGTGGTAATACAGGAAGTGCTCCACTGTGTTTTTAAATCCCATACACCTTCACCTGAATCATTTGGATGGTTTTAGGCCTGGAACTGCCAATCTCTACTCATCAATAGGTTAAAGGTAGCTGTTAAGTTCAGAACTACCGCCACATGACATCACAAGGTGGAACAAAGCATGTAGACAGACTGATAATAAAGGATTACTCAGACATGTGTGAATGAAACAAAACACAACTTCAGGAATGTTTGTGATGAGGCAATAACGTTATAACATGGCTAAAGACGCACAAGAATCAGTGTAATACATTTTGTGTACCGTATTTTTCAGACTATAAGTCGCACTTTGTTTCATGATTTGGGTGGTCCTGCGACTTATACTCCGATGCAACTTACATATTAAAATTTTCACACTGACAGCCGTGAGAGGCTCTAGGCTTGTGTGTCAGTATCTGCTACTCCTATTACTTCTGAAGCACTGTTACTTGGTGCTCTACTGCGCATGTCTCCTGCAGAACGAGCCTCTGTCCTGTCTGTATCACGCACCATTACTTCTGTACCACTGAAAATTTAACATTTAAACAAATTATTAACTGAGAAGTCAAATGCCCCTAAAAAGAAAATCATATTTTGCAGATTACAAGCTGCAAGTAGAGAAATATGCAGCTGAAAAGGGTAATTGAGCAGAAGAAAGAAAGTTTGGAGTGAGCGAGAAACTCGTGACACTGGGAGGGGGCACCATGCAACTTTCCTGGAAAGTCATTGGATGGATCGACAAAGCCTGAACTTCAGTGACAACCAAAACCATCCTGTCTGGATTCAGAAATGTCAGAATAATTATAACTGGAACTGATGCTGAGTCTGACAACAAAAGAAGAATTCCAGAAGAAATTTGTAAGATTTCAATGGATTTGGTGATTGAGAGTTTGGTAAACTTGTTCTGTTCTGTTTATGCTTTAGTTATCTGAATAACTTGATATGTTGTTTTAACAGCCTGTTGTTCTCTATTCTGTTGTTATTACTTTAATTTGCTTTTCAAGATGAAATGTTGATTCCTGGTCTCTGATTTTATAAAAAATAAATTTCCCCCAAAAAGTGTGACTTTATAGTCTGGTGCGACTTATATATGTTTTTTTTTCTTCATTATGCATTTTTTGGGTGGTACGACTTATACTCCGGAGAGACTTTTAGTCCAGAAAATACAGTAATATAGGACCTTTAAAAGACATATTCCACCATATAAAGCAGTGAACAGTTTAAAACACGGTGAAGTCATGTGAACACAATTCATTAGCAGCCATTTTGACAGAAGTAGGGCCTTATTTGTTTCTCTTACCTTCTAGCACATGTACTTGGGGAGATTTGACTATCTTCTGGTCTCTCAGTGATGAAAAGTGAACCAATGTCTTGCTTTTTAGCTTGGTTCAGTTGCTGCCTCCAGTCAAATTATTACAAACTGGGATTTCATAACCCATCTGGCCTCTGAAGCCGGGCTTGCATCACCAAGTCATTTAGTCGAATCATTTCATTTCAAAGCTAGTTATTTTTTATCTGGTATATCTTTTTACCGTGTTTGATGTAAAGTGAAAATGTGTTCAGATATAAATTATTATTCGGTGAGAGCAACTTCTGATTCTGATTCTCATGTTTATTTAAACACACCATGGGTTAAAGCAGCAAAACATGTGGTGGAAAAGTACTGGCTGTGCTTGTTTTAATGGGTGCACTCCGTTTTGTTTCTCTTCATTTATTGCACAGAAGTATTTTTAAATAACGAATGTGACCTTACCAAGCCAATAGTCATGAATAGTCTTTCCCGTTAAACCAACAGGAAGTGTATTTAGTTTTCAGTATTTTAATTTGAGCATGAAATGGAAAATTAGGGATAATTTTTTGGAATATTACATTTCCTAAAGACTCATCCTAACTTTAAAAAGGGGGTATTTTACTTCTGTGGGTTATTTAGATCGCTATGTTACCTTGTATTGTTTTTGAAAATGCTAAATCCCACTCCCTTTGCTCTCTGTGCTCTTACATTAGAATCTGAGTGCCTTCTCCTAATGAAACTAGTGCCCATTTCATCAGGTTTGTGAAGTTGTTGTATAAAGTTTTGTATCAATTTTTTGTATATTTACAGAGTGTTGATGTGTGGGAGCATTTGTGATGCAGGCTTGTGGGCGGAGCATTGCACAGAACCTTACAATTAACTATAAGAAGGGTCTGAATAGGGCCCAGGAGAGATCACTAAATTAGTCCAACATGCATGAATGACATCTAAAACCTCTTCAAGCATGTGTTTGACTAACTTTTCTGGTCTCTCTCTTTTTTTTTTTTTTCTTTGTCTGGAATCCAGATTTTACATGTACCATATTTTCCAGACTATACACTAATGTGTAATGAAGAAGAAAAAAACATATAAGTCGCAGCGGACTATAAGTCGCACTTTTTGCGGAAATGTATTTTATAAAATCAGAGACCAGGAACCGACATTTCATGTTGAAAGGCAGGTTTTAGTAATAACAATAGAACAGAGAACAACAGGCTGTTATCGTCACGTATGAACAGTTCTTCAGATAAACTATAACATAAACATCAGAACAAGTTTACCAAACTCTCCATCTCACTCCAAATCACTAAATCTATTGAATTCTTCATCCTCGGTGTCACTTCTGAGCAACTCGGCGACCTCCAGAGGTAAACGGAGCACTGCTTCCTCTTCTGCGTGGCTGCTGTCAGACTCAGCATCAATTCCAGTTACAATTATTTTGGCCTTTGTGAATCCAGACAGAATTGTTTCGATTGTCACAGAAGTCCAGGCTTTGTCGATCCATCCAGTGCATGATCCAGTGACTTCCAAGAAAGTTGCATGGCGAACCCGCCCGGTTCCTGTGAAGCTGTGTTCTCCATCCCCTCTTTTCTCCAGTCCCTCACAAGTTTCTTACTCACTCCTAAGTTTCTTACTGCTGCTCGATTACCGTTTTCAATAATCGGTTTGCAGCAGGACAGAGGCTCTTTCTGCAGGAGACATGCACAGTGACAGTGGTACAGGAGTAATAGGAGCAGCAGATACTGACACACAAGACTAGAGCCTCTCATGGCTGTCAGTGTGAAAATATTAATATACAAGTTGCACCGGAGTATAATTCGCAGGACCACCCAAAGCATGAAAAAAGTGAGACTTATAGTCAGAAAAATACAATGTTCATGTACAGTTTTTATCACTCAAATATACCTTTAAAACATGCATTGTTACTGTGAGCGGGCTTGCCTCTCCACAAATCTGACCTGTAACATGGCCTGTTGAAGTCTCTAGTCTCTTGTCTCCATGGAGAGGATTGGGATTATTGCCAGACTGTGGAACATTCTGAGCAAAGTAAGATCATCTCCATGGAGACAGGCAAAATCATGTTCATCCCTCAAGTGTTTGTCTCCATAGAGATGCTATTGCTTTGTCTGAAATGTTTCACAGTACAGCATTAAACCTTTCTAAATCAGACCAAGTTACAGGTCAGATCTGTGAAGGTCAGAATGCCTATTTGTAGGTATTTTTGAGCTATAAAACTGCCTGTAATTGAATAAATGTAATACTGTGGACGCCCTGCCAGAAAAGTTACACAGTGCACCTTTAACATAAAAATTTAGATCAACATTTCATTATTATTATTAATATTATCAATGTCCATGAAAAGAGCGTCCTATTGGTTTGGTCTGTTGTCTGTCCTTGTGCACCTGCAGCTTTGATATTCATGACTCCTTTATGTAAGAGAAAACTAGACTGTTTTCATTCAGGGGCCATTGTGCTGATCGTATTGGCTCATTCTGACCCTCACCCTCTTCTTGCTCCTCCAACCAAATCCTCTTCTAATTAATTTGAGATGAATGGTCACAAAAATGGAAAGAAAAAAGAAGAACAAAAACTGTCCTTTCTTTCGATTAAAATGAAAAAAAAAGCAAAACTAGAATGTAGTTCATGACCACCATACAAACAGTCCTGGAGGTGTCTTTGGTTTCATTCACACATTTTTGAGTTTTGCTTTGTTATTAGTCTAATCTTAGTTACCTTCAAAGCTCAAAGTGCTCTGTTCCCCCTTGTGATATCAAGAAGTGGTAGTTTTAAAGTTAACAGCTGGCTTTTTGTACCTTTACACATGCAAGCTGAAATATATCTCAGCACATTTGTTCATACATTCAAACAAAATGTGCAAAATGATGTGGTCTCAAACTCTGTAGCTTTCTAAATTTTTTGTGGTGCACTGCTTACAAATGATGTTTTTGGCCAGCAGGTAAGGAAATAATTAATATTTCTTCCCAAATCAACAGTTGCAGATGCTATCGGACATGGGGAACAAGAAAAAAAAAAGATTTAAAATATGATTTCAAAGTAAACTTATGTGAGCAAATGAGGATTATATTTATACTGAAAAAATATGTGCTGCTTCGGGATGATCTGTAAAATGACATAAACAAGGCCCGACATTTGGTCTCGCCATATTCACGTTTCAATTTATTATGATATAGAATGCAGTTTTTCTAGCTCGTGCGTGACGCGGCCGAATAAAGGGCGGCAAGAACATCCCCCCTCTCCCGGGCACAGCAGTTACTGTCCAAGCGCAGTAACTGAGGAGGGGGACGTTCCTGCAGAGAGAATGGGATGCTCGAGCTGGGACTTTCAAGACAGGGGGACGCTGGAGCTGGTATTCGCTACAGCAGCAGTGGCTTTAGCGCAAATCGTGGTTGTGAGGAAGGCACTTCACCCACCTTGCCTTGAACGCACGTGTGTGCCTCAGTGACAGGTGGTCAGAGGGATCAATGGCACAGTTTGGCAGACTTGCTTCTGTCAGTCTACCCCAGGGCAGCCATAACCTCTATAATGCAAATAAGCAATTAACAAAATGATTCAGAGATACGGCAACAGTTTGAAAGGTCCTATATTAAACAGAACTGACTCTTGTGAGCAGTGTATGGCAAGTTACTTGAAGAAGTTAAAAAAAGTAATGTTTGCTCGGTAGTAAAATAATCACTTACTTTATTAGTTACCTTCTATGGAAAGTAACTTTTTACGTTAATCGTTACGTTTTGGTGGTAAATGCCATCTAAGGCTAAATACTGGCACAAAATCGATAATTGACAAGTTGAAAAGAACTTTGAAGAGAGATTTCAAGAGGATATTAAACACGTTAAAAGGTAAACGGGTGGGGTGTGTGCAGTCTGCTGGGGGATTCAACTCAGCTGGCAAGGGATGGCTGCTCTGTGTGGGAGGATCCCCCTTGAGGGACCTCTCCCTGTGTGTTGCTGGCCCCACTTCCTGTCGTGCTTGAGGCGTGCTTTATAGCTCCTCCCACCAGGACCTCGCTGCTTCCCAGGGCCGTGGGTGCCCGCTGCACCCTCTCCGCCAGGGCAGGGACCAGCACACGTACACAGAAAAGTAACGTTGCACCAAAGTGAAAAAGGAACTATGTTTCTCTACCAAATTTACAGTATTAGTATTAATCCAGTCTCATTGCTGATCTGTATAACAAATACAGAGAGATATCCTTCTGGATTTCCAGGCAAGTGTTACACTATTTTAAAAAAAAAGTAGTTACGTTACAAAGTAATGAGTTACACTGAACACTGTTTGTGAGCTTTAAGCCATGTTAGCATGTTGTTACCTCCTCAAAAACAGACCCGGAGTTGTGTTTTGTTTCATTCATAAATGTTTGAGTAATCCTGTATTATTAGTCAGTCTACATCTCCAAAGCTCAAAAAACTCTGTTCCATCTTGTGAGGCCATGAAGTTGTAATTTCCAAGTTAACTACTACATTTTACTTTTAGATCAGTAGAGATTGGCAATTCCATTACTTACTTACTTATGATTCTAGTGAACGTGTATGGAGTTTAAAAACAGACTGGAGCACTTTCTGTATTATCACATCATATCATAAGGTGGAGGTGTTTTCTGTTTGCGTCAAGAACTCAGCCTAAATACGCAGGATTTGTGTGTTAAACATGTGCGAATGAAACAAAACACAACTCCTGCTTTGCTTGTAATAAGGACACAACATTATAATGTAGATCAGAAATTGAAAGCGGAGTGTAGAGAAGCGCCAGGGCATCCAGGGTGAGTGGTGCTGACAGGGACAAAGTGACAGGAGCAGATTTAAAATGTGAAGCAGACTCAGTATTGGATTTACAGCTGCAACCTTCAGCTTTAGTTCAGTCCCTGTCTGTTTTTTTTTTTTTTTTTTTCAGTCTGGTCCATGATACGTCCAGTGCTTCTGATATCAGCTGGACATGAGTCATTACAGAGTTCACCGCAGCCTACGAGGGTATTATTACCGACCATAACCGGCGTCCATCTGCTGTTCATTTGTACATTTGATTTGATGCAAAACGCTTTGACGATTTGCATAGACCCAAAATTAAAACATGATTGGCTTTTGGCTCTGTCCAGCTGTTCCGCGATAAATGTTTGTATTAAGTTTTACCGACATTCATACCAGCACAAGACGTAGATTAACAGTTATAACCCGAGCGGCAGACTGTTAGTAGGTCCCAAGGTTTTAGAAGCCCAGAATTTGATCTTTTTCCTATTCATTTAAATTAAAGGGGGCCCCATGTGAGGCTTCTTGCCCAAGGGCCCCCAAATTTCTACCGACGGGCCTGGTGATAACCGCTTGTCATAGGAAATGGAAAGAGAAAAAGGGTCTGTTCATATTCGCTACTCAAAAATGCCGTTTGTACGCGTTCATTTGCCTCAAGGTTGTTTTGATTGATCGTAAATTGGGGTAATTTGGAGTGTCTGAAGCGACGTGAATATGCAATTTTGAAACACTTTTTATAGTTAAGTTAGAGTCTTAAATAATACCAAAATAATTGACACAGACAGACACAGTATTTTGTTGTTTACCCTGTACTTTTTCAATAACATAAGCTAGTGTGGGTCTGGTTATTTGGCCAGTGAGTATTTTTGAGTCATACCTGTAATCAGTGTTGGGGAGTAACAGATTACATGTACCGGAGTTACGTAATCAGAGTACAAATTATGAGTAACTGTATTCAGTTACAGTTAATGTTTCCATGAGTGGTAATTGGATTACAGTTACTTTGTTGAAATAAATGGATTACATGGCGGTATTTTCCTGTTTTCACATTTTGGGCTAAAACAGGAGTAAAACCAGGACTAAACCAGGGCTAAATCAGGACTAAATCAGGTCTAAAAAGAGGACTAAAACCAGGTCTAAATCAGGACTAAATCAGGTCTAAAAGAGGACTAAACTAGGACTAAAACCAGGTCTAAATCAGGACTAAATCAAGTCTAAAAGAGGACTAAACTAGGACTAAAACCAGGTCTAAATCAGGACTAAATCAAGTCTAAAAGAGGACTAAACTAGGACTAAAACCAGGTCTAAATCAGGACTAAATCAGGTCTAATACCAGGACTAAACTAGGACTAAAACCAGGTCTAAACCAGGACTAAACTAGGACTAAAACAGGTCTAAACAATATGACTAACAGTAGGGTGGACATACTCATATAAATTTTTCATTTCTCATATAAAAATCATGTCTCTATCAATAATATTTTTTTAATTTGGTTAAGGAAAGACTGGGCTTTTTATTTTCTTTTAGCTGATAAAACATCTTATGTTAAGATCCTCGTCTTTGATCTGTTCATGGAGACTTGGGCTCAACAGACAATTTGAAGAGAACAAACATGAATTTTCAGGATGTGGTTGGTACATTCATGCAGTTTTAAAAAGCCTAACAATATCAAGTAATCCAAAGTATTCAGATTACGTTACTCACTTTAAGTAATTTACTGGATTACGTTACAAACTACATTTTGGAGTGTGTAATCTGTAAGGGAATACATTTTAAAAATAACCTTCCCAACACTGCCTGTAATATGTTGCAACATGTTTATGAATATTTTTCCATGTTTTGGTCCTATCTAAGCTTAAAGGTGAATAGTGTAACTTTTTGCTTAGGGGAGTCTGCTACCTGCTTGTTTCCATGGAAATGTTTTGTCTAGAACAGCAGTTTTCAATAGGTGAGGTGCACCAAACAGCCACTGGGGAGACGCAACACATGCAGACTAAACCAGGACTGATCCCACGGCTGAACCAGGACTGAACTAGGACTAAAACAAGACTAAACCAGGACTGATCCCACGGCTGAACCAGGACTGAACTAGGACTAAAACAAGACTAAACCAGGACTGATCCCACGGCTGAACCAGGACTGAACTAGGACTAAAACAAGACTAAACCAGGACTGATCCCACGGCTGAACCAGGACTGAACTAGGACTAAAACAAGACTAAACCAGGACTGATCCCACGGCTGAACCAGGACTGAACTAGGACTAAAACAAGACTAAACCAGGACTGATCCCACGGCTGAACCAGGACTGAACTAGGACTAAAACAAGACTAAACCAGGACTGATCCCACGGCTGAACCAGGACTGAACTAGGACTAAAACAAGACTAAACCAGGACTGATCCCACGGCTGAACCAGGACTGAACTAGGACTAAAACAAGACTAAACCAGGACTGATCCCACGGCTGAACCAGGACTGAACTAGGACTAAAACAAGACTAAACCAGGACTGATCCCACGGCTGAACCAGGACCGAACTAGGACTAAAACAAGACTAAACCAGGACTGATCCCACGGCTGAACCAGGACCGAACTAGGACTAAAACAAGACTAAACCAGGACTGATCCCACGGCTGAACCAGGACTGAACTAGGACTAAAACAAGACTAAACCAGGACTGAAGCATGAGAGTGTCAAGACCAGCCTGGAGGTGTGCCCATGTAGACCATTGGGTGACCTTGGGCCAAAAGACCTGGTTTAGTCCTGGTTTGGACCTGGTTTGGACCTGGTTTAGTCCTGGTATAGTCCTGGTTTAGTCCTGGGATCAGTCCGGGTTAGTCCTGGTTTGGACCTGGTTTAGACCTGGTTTACTCCTGTTTTAGTCCTGTTTTGGTCTTCGTTCAGTACGCAGAAGTCCAAAATCACAGAATCTGATCCCAGGCCTGAGCCAGGACTAAACCAGGACTGATCCCAGGACTGAATCAGGAGGACTAAACCAGAATTGAAGCATGAGACTGTTGGGACCAGCCTGGAGGTGTGCCCATGTAGACCATTGGTTGACCGTAGGTGAAAAGACCTGGTTTATTCCTGGTTTGGACCTGGTTTCATCCTGTTTTAGTCCTGATTTAGACCTGGTTTAGTTAGGTTTTAGTCCTGGTTCAGTCCTGGGAGCAGTCCAGTTTTAGTCCTGGTTTAGTCCTGGTTTGGACCTGGTTTTAATCCTGGTTTGGACCTGGTTTAGTCCTGGTTTAGTCCTGTTTTAGTTCTGTTTTAGTCCCGGTTCAGTCCGTATGTGGCGCAAAAGTCCAGAATCACAGTTTAAGTCCCAGAAACAGGAAACGGCCGTTATCCGTTTTTTCCATCATTCATTTAAACACAAAATCGACAATTGAAAAAATAAATCGTTATCGTCGTTTTTTTTTTCCTTTTCATTCTAGTTTTGGAGACAAATAATGAAGAAAATTGTTGTTTTTTCATTTACTTATTTGTCGTTTTAATTTGAAAAACAAATGAACAAATGATACACGGATTGTGGAGAAAAGCATTTGACGCTCGCACCTTAAAGTAGAATTAAACAGCAGCTTTAGTTGTCCTCAAATTTTGGAAACAATTCAACGTAAACACACTTAAAACAGTAGATCTGTGCTGCATTGTGATCATATCCAGATGGACGATCAGAGCAACAAGCGCACAACAACTGAGCCAAGAAGCCAGTCCTCACTCCTCGCTCCTCGCTCCACACATACACGAGTCACGTTTTCACACCAAACCCAGCGCCTCATCCAAGAGTCTATTTGATTTGCGGCTTGTTGACGTGACGACCATCTCCCCCATGTGTCCTTCACGCTAACTATGGTGCTCTGATCTGAATGATTGTAGTAACAGTGTGAGTGGAGGACAAGAGACGAGCTGGGTCAGAAGGGAAAAAAAAAAATAAACAAAAAAACAGGATAAAACAAAATGGGCGATGCTGCATTTGAAGTCAGAACACTTGAATAGAGACAAGAGTGTTGATTGTAGTGGCTAGAACTTCAATCTTCACTGGTTCAGTATAGAAATATGTATACCCATCATCAAGGGTCACTTCAGGTTAGTCAAGTTTTTGTGTAGGGTCCATCAACTAGTGTTGTCCCTCAGTATGGCAGTAATTATTAGTGTTATTACTGATTACTAGGGCCGGGCAGGTTAATGCGTGCTGAGGAACTTTTACATGGCCATTTTCATGTTAACGTTCTTCCAGACGGCGCAGTCGACGAAGCCAAAGTCATATGTAGCACGATGAGTTGTCTCACCTTAATGCAACACATTCGGTTGATGCAAATCATTAAATGAAACAAGTGGAGCGATTCTTCAGCCGACCACGTGGGATGCAGCGAGTCAGAGTTGTCGCTGTGCATACACTCGTTATGCACAGCGCGTATAGGGCACCACCGCGAGATCCATCGCTCTTCATCGCAAGCACACCCCCTACCCCCAGTCTCACTTTTCTTCAGCGAGAGGCCGGTGCCAGCGTTCGCATTCTTAATAATAATAACAATAATGTGTAAAAAAAAAAAAAAAAAAAGTGCCTTAGCAGCTTGCTTTGTTCAGAAAAGTGAAAAAAAAAAAAAAAAAGTTCTAAAAATTGACAAACTGCACTGAAGTGTTTTGTGGTTGTGTGTTCTGTTTTCTGGTGACTGTTTTTGACTGAGATTCTATTTTTATATCAAACAGGAAATATTAAATCCCTGGCAGTGGAAATACATTTCAGTTTTGTATTTAGTTTGATTTGATTTTTTCAGTTGAGATTTAGACTGAATACTTTATTTTACTGCTGCTGATCACATGCACTTTACTTTTCAATTCAACTTATTAAGTCATATTCCAGGAACTGACAAACTGCACTGAAATTGGTTCTTTTTTTGAGTAAGATTCTCCAAAGGAAGAAGTATAAACATGGACTTTACAGACTTGTGCCCTATTACTTTATAAAGAAATGCTGTTTGCACAACAAATGTGTGGCACTTTCATTTACATTTCCAATAAAAGTGTGCTATGCTCTACTTTTGAATTCATGAATTGGTTTTGCGTATAACATGTGATTAATCATGATTAATCTCAGGAATTCATGCGATTAGTGCGATTACGATTTTAGATTTTTGCCCAGCCTTATTAATTACTGGTGTTTGTTGCCCAAAAATATCTTGAAAAACATACTTATCTTTTTCAGCGAGCATGCTCACCTTTCCACAGATGTGACCTGTAATTTAACTAGTGGCAATAGCTGCATATTACCTTTAGTTCAGTAGTATTTAGAATGAATGTGTATGGAGAGTGTTTTCAGATTGAGAGAAAAATATGCAGCGATTCTGTGTTAAACATGTGTGAATGAAACAAAACACAACTCCAGGTCTGTTTTTGAGAATATGAGCCCTTTAATACATTCCAGACAATGCAATAACACGCATTTTAATTTTAATTTAATTATTTATCAGCATTTTAACAAACTCTGATTGGAAATTATTTCAGAACTATTACAAACAAATATCAGTAAATGGTCCAAATGTTTTAAATGTGCATTGCATAACTTTTCTGGTGGAAGGTCCGTCAAATGCTTGTCTCCACGGTGATGCTATTGCTTTGTCTGGAATGTTTCACAGTATGGCATGAAGCCTTTCTATCTTCACGCAGACCAAACCAGATCAAGTTACAGGCCAGATCTGTGGAAAGGCAATCCCGCTCACAGTCAGAATGCCTGTTATTCAAGATACCCATAAGCAATAAAACTATTTGTAACTGAATAAACGTAAAGTAGAGCTGTTTAATGTCATACTGTGGAACATTCAAGGCAGAGCAACGACGTATCGATGGAAAGACGCAGGTGACGGACCCCCGAACCAAAAAATGTTACACAGTTATACACAAACCGAGCAGATTCCAAGCAGAAATCTCAGTCTACTACACCATGCGAAACAAAAATGGGAAAAGGAAGGACATCTAACTATATCTGATCAGGATTGGGAAGACTTCTGCGAGATACAATGGAAAACTTCTAACTCAATTATTTGGAGAGAGTTTTGTTGGAAGAATTGAATTTGGTCAGGTTCTTTAAAACACCAGTCCAGGAAAGACACTACACCAAATCATCAAACTGTTGGAGGCAATGCGGTGAACTGGAGGCAAATCATTGCCATATATTTTGGACGTGTCCTCATATTGTTCTGTTTTCGAGAGAAATTCACAAATCATTAGTAACTGTGTTCTGTATTGACATACCGTTTCGACTTGAAACAATGTACTTGGGTTTCCTGATGGGTGAAAATGTGACTTATAAAGCTAAATACCTGTTCCAGATTTTGAGTGCGGCTGCTAAGAAAGCTATAACCAGGAAATGGCTTAATCCACAAATACCAACACTGGATGAATGGTATGGGATTGTTTATGATATTTTTAAGATGGAGAGAATTACTTTTAGCATGAGACTACAACAAGACAAATTTGAAAGCAAATGGAAACGGTGGATTGATTATATAAATACTGTGAAATCGGACTTTGTTTGACCCATTACTTTGTTTTTCTTGTAAGTGGCTGTAAAAATTATTGTTCATTATTATTATATATATATATTTTTTCTTTTAATTAATACATCCTTTGTGGACATCAAGGCACACCCGCAGGTTGTATTGTATTTGTCTGTTCATACAACATTAAAAAAGAAAAATAAAGAATTAAAAAAAAAAAAAAAAAGAAATCTCAGTCTGCTGGAGTCATGTGCAGAGTGAAAGATTAGGAGCCAATATCAGAGTGCCCATCACTGTCTGCTCTGTGTCCTCTGTCTGTTTACCTATTCACCGCACATACACACACACACACACACACACACACACAGCCAGACACTTATAACAGGAGGCTCCGGATAATGTAGGGATAAACACCTCTAATACTGTGTGAAAGCAAAATCTGTATTCTGACATCGTGCGGGGGGAATATTGAAGAACATATTTGGATGATATTCTTACGGTGGTTGTAATATAATCTGTGTATTGTGCACATAATACCAATGTGGTGTTTGTGAAAGAGCCGGCTCTCTCGAACGGCTCCTTAAAGGTCCTATATTACTCAAAATTGACTCTTGTGAGCTTTTAGTCATGTTAGAATGTTGTTACCTCCTCAAAAACATGCTTTGTGTTTTGTTTCATTCACACATGTTGGAGTAATTCTGGATTATTAATACCTTTTACTCACAGTTTGAACCATTTTAATCAAATCTGAGCCTGGGTCATTTCTTTGTAGATAAATGCAGTGGTGTAGTGGGGGTATGCAATTCGCGATGTCGTCGATGTGCCATGTTCTTTCACCAGTGGTCACCCGACAGTCTACATGGGCGCACCTCCGGGCCTGTCCCAACACTCAGTCCTGGTTCAGTCCTGGTTTAGACCTGATTTAGACTTGATTTAGACCTGGTTTAGGGCTAGTGTAGTCCTCCTGGTTCAGATCTGGTTTAGTCCTGGTTTAGACCTGATTTAAACCTGTTTTAGTCCTCCTGGTTCAGTCCTGGGATCAGTCCTGTTCAGTTCTGGTTCAGTTCTGGTTTAGTCTTGGTTAAGTCCTGGTTTAGACCTGATTTAGATCTGATTTAGTCCTGGTTTAGTCTTGGTTTAGTTTTGGTTTAATCCTGATTTAGTCCTGGTTTAGTCCTCCTGGTTCAGTCCTGGTTTAGTCTTGGTTTAGTTCTGGTTTAGTCCTGGTTTAGACCTGCTTTAGACCTGGTTCAGTTCTGATTCAGTCCTGGTTTAGTCCTGGTTTAGTCCTGGTTTAGTCTTTAGACCTGGTTTAGTCCTGGTTTAGTCTTGGTTTAGTTCTGGTTTAGTCCTGGTTTAGACCTGCTTTAGACCTGGTTCAGTTCTGATTCAGTCCTGGTTTAGTCCTGGTTTAGTCTTGGTTTAGTTCTGGTTTAGTCCTGGTTTAGACCTGCTTTAGACCTGGCTCAGTTCTGGTTTCGTCTTGTTTTAGTCCTGGTTTACTCCTGGTTCAGTCGTCACATTGGTAAAAGCGGCGTAACCCCGGTGAACCACGGCCGCTACACCCTTGGTCCTGGCTAAATGAGTTCTCACATTAGCTTCAGTCATAATGAATAAATATTAAAGAGTCAGTCTTTCTGAACGACTCTTTGAAATTAATCGATTCAAAAGATTTGGATCCCATAAAAGAGCTGAAACCCCATCACTATCAGATCTGTGGTGGAGTATTAAGATTATGGACTGTGTGCGTTCGATGAAATGTCAATTCAATTTTGTCAAACAATTAAATTTGCTCTTCTTTTCTTTGGAATGTTATATTTTTTCACCATGTATAGTTTTAATTTGTTTTACATTTTTTATGCGGTGCTCTTAATATTTCAGTTTGGTTTAAATTTGTTGGAATCTCATTTTCTTTCATCTTTTCTCTTCCTGGGCGGCCGATGCAAATCACCGACATCCTATGGTGCAGTGTTTTGCTCAAGTTTTAATTGGTTGGAAATGGCTGAGTGAAAAAAAAAAAAAAAAATAAATAAATAAAACACTATTTGCAGTTAAAGTAATTACTACATATTTTTCCATTTTGTACTAACAGAATTAACTGCAGATTATTATGATTTAGTAGAAGAGAGAAAGAGAGAGAAGAGGGAGCAAAGAGAGAGAGAAACAAAAGAGAGAGCAGAGAGAGAGAGTGAGGAGTGAGAGAGAAAATAAGTTAAAGAGAATAGAGAGAGTGAAGAGAGAGAGAGAAAGAAATGACAGAGCAGGGAAAGAGAGAGTGAAGACAGAAAGAGGGAGAAGAGAGGGCAAAGAGAGAGAGAGAGAAAAAAGAAAGAGCAGAGAGAGAGAAAGAGGGGGGAATAAAGAGTAAAGAGAGAGAAAGAAAAGAGAGAGCAGACAGAGAGAGAAAGAAAGGACAAAACGGAGAGAGACTGAAGAGAGAAATACAGAGAAGAGAAAGTGAAGAAAGAGAAGAGAGAGCAAAGAGAGGCAAAAGAGAAAAAAGAGAGCAAAGAGAGAGAGAGAGAGTGAAGAGAGACAGAGAGTGAAAAGAAAGAAAGAGAGAGAAGAGGGTGAAGAAAGAGAGAAAGAAAAGAGAGCAGAGAGCGAGAGTGAAGAGAGAAAGAGAGAGAAGAGGGAGCAAAGAGAGAGAGAAACAAAAGAGAGAGCAGAGAGAGAGAGTGAGGAGTGAGAGAGAAAAAAAGTTAAAGAGAATAGAGAGAGTGAAGAGAGAGAGAGAAAGAAATGACAGAGCAGGGAAAGAGAGAGTGAAGACAGAAAGAGGGAGAAGAGAGGGCAAAGAGAGAGAGAGAGAAAAAAGAAAGAGCAGAGAGAGAGAAAGAGGGGGGGAATAAAGAGTAAAGAGAGAGAAAGAAAAGAGAAAGCAGACAGAGAGAGAAAGAAATGACAAAACGGAGAGAGACTGAAGAGAGAAATACAGAGAAGAGAAAGTGAAGAAAGAGAAGAGAGAGCAAAGAGAGGCAAAAGAGAAAAAAGAGAGCAAAGAGAGAGAGAGAGAGTGAAGAGAGACAGAGAGTGAAAAGAAAGAAAGAGAGAGAAGAGGGTGAAGAAAGAGAGAAAGAAAAGAGAGCAGTGAGCGAGAGTGAAGAGAGAAAGAGAGAGAAGAGGGAGCAAAGAGAGAGAGAAACAAAAGAGAGAGCAGAGAGAGAGAGTGAGGAGTGAGAGAGAAAATAAGTTAAAGAGAATAGAGAGAGTGAAGAGAGAGAGAGAAAGAAATGACAGAGCAGGGAAAGAGAGAGTGAAGACAGAAAGAGGGAGAAGAGAGGGCAAAGAGAGAGAGAGAGAAAAAAGAAAGAGCAGAGAGAGAGAAAGAGGGGGGAATAAAGAGTAAAGAGAGAGAGAAAGAAAAGAGAGAGCAGACAGAGAGAGAGAGGGAGAGAGAGAAAGAAAAAGGATAGCGGAGACAGAGAGAGAAAGAAAGGACAAAACGGAGAGAGACTGAAGAGAGAAATACAGAGAAGAGAAAGTGAAGAAAGAGAAGAAAGAGCAAAGAGAGGCAAAAGAGAGATCAAAGAGGGAGAGAGAGAGAGAAGAGGAAGAGAGAGAAAAGAGAGAAAGAGACAGAGAGAGTGAAGAGAGAGACAGAAATAAAACAGAGAAAGAGAGAGAAGAGTAAGTGAAGAAAGAGAAGAGAGAGCAAAGAGAGGCAAAAGAGAGAAAAAAAAGAGAGCAAAGAGAGAGAGAGAGAGAGAAAGTGAAGAGACAGAGAGTGAAAAGAAAATGGTTTAGTCCTGGTTTAGATCTGGTTTAATCCTGGTTTAGTCCTGGTTTAGACCTTGTTTTACATCTGGTTTAGACTGGGTTTTAGACCTGGTTTGGACCTGGTTTAGTCCTGGTTTAGACCTGGTTTTAGTCCTGGTTTAGTCCTGGTTTAGTCCTGGTTTAGTCCTGGTTTAGTCCTGGTTTAGACCTGGTTTAGTCCTGGTTTAGTACTGGTTTAGACCTGATTTAGACCTGGTTTTAGTCTTGGTTTAGACCTGGTTTAGTCCTGGTTTAGTCCTGGTTTAGACCTGGTTTAGTCCTGGTTTAGTCCTGTTTAGTGTCTGGCAATGAGTGGAATTACCGAGAAAAAAAAAAAAAAAAGGGATACAGCCCAAAATGTGAAAACAGGAAAATACCGCTATGTAATCCATTTATTTCAACAAAGTAACTGTAATCCAATTACCACTCACTGAAAGAGTAATTATTATAATTTATATAATTTGTACTCTGATTACGTAACTCCAGTACATGTAATCTGTTACTCCCCAACACTGCTTAAATCTCACACGAGTACATTTTGCGTCATATAGTACTTTCAAATCGCAAAAAAATTGTCAAAGACGTACATCGAGAAAAAGACTGCACTGCACATACACTATGTAGATACTGAGGCCATTACTTAAACAAGAAAGATCTTTTGACAGGTTATCTCACTAATAACCCACTGTGTGTAGAGCCATGAAAGTGACATTGCTCTAACAGTGCAGAGGGAGCGCTCGGATTGGCACTAGACTAAACTCTGCCGTATTTAACCTCAGCGTTCTTGGGCTAATGGACAGATAGACCCACTAAGGCTGTAATATCACACTCTGCCTCTAGATGTGATTATCTGCTTGCACCGCATGACTTTGGATTAAAAGAGAAGAAGAAAAAAAAATCTACATTTCGTAAGGAGAGACGACCCAGGAGGCGCTTCAAGGCCGGTGGTAGTACTATGTGTTTTAATTGGAGAGGGATTTTTGGGGAAGTGCACGGTTCCAGGCCGGATTAAAAGCAAAATGGTCTAATTAAAAGAGGGCAAAGTAATGTTATATCTATTCTTAGCTTATTTTAGAACAGTTAAAATAAGCAAACTTCTTAAAGGTCTTATTGTACTGTATGTTTTGAACTATAAGTCACTCCAGAGTATGGGTCGCACCAGCCAAAAAATGCGTAACTATGAAGAAAAAAAAAAAAAAAGTCGCACCTGACTCTCAATCACACTCCAAATCCCTAACAGAGCGCCGCTTCCTTTTCTGTGTAGCTGTCGTCAGACTCAGCATCAGTTCCAGATAGAATTATTCCAGACTTCCTGAATCCCGACAGGATGGTTTCGGTGTCACTGAAGTCCAGGCTTTGTCAATCCATCCAGTGACTTCCAGGAAAGTTGCATGGCGCTTGTCTGATTCATCAGATGGTTTCATTTCGTGGAAACCATCTGACCTCATTACGTCACTAGCATTAGGATTTGTTCGCTCGACGGTAGGCAGGTACTTTTAAAATTTAACTAATCTTTGCTATTTGGTCGTGACGTATGTGTAATGCACCAATTCCCGTAGGAAGAAGGGCAATAACGTCTTTCCCCTTGATAAAATTCACCAAACATTCTCTTTATTCTGGCTTTAAATCCTTGAGGGTGTCAAACTCATTTTGGTCCGGGGGCCGTATCCAACCTACTTTGATCCCAAAGGGGCCGGATCAGAAAACTCATGTCATATAAACCCCAAAAATAACAATAAGTTCAAATATTTGTGCAGAGAAACACAAATCTATTACAGAAATCTTTTTTAATTGATGAACTCTTTCTTATTATAATATTATAATATTATGAACAACCTGAAACTTTAAGAAAAATTCAATTTCAACACAATGTTTTAACATGAACTTGTATGTAAACAGGAATAAGTCAATTTTTCTTGGAAAATCCTGCACTCGGCTCCACTTTTCTCATGTTGGACATTTTTCTGATGAGGGTGTCACGGTCAACAGTCAAAACGATCGTCCTTTAAGAGCGTTTGGAAAGAGACAAGTCTTCATTTGTGCTGCTCTGGTGGAGGGGCCACGTACAGAGACGCTGGAGACGCTGCTGTGATAAACACCACAGAAAATTAACCAATATTTTAATAGAAAATATAATTAAAATATTTTAGTAGAAAATCAGCCAAGGGCCAGATTAAAGGTCTTGGAGGGCCGGATCTGGCCCCCGGGCCTTATGTTTGACACCTGTGATCTCGGGAATCGTTGCCAACACAGAATGTTGGCTTAATCTACAACCATTTCGACCGCTTTGTTTACTGTTGTGTTTTACCACAAAAGAGACCCAGACAGACACTTGAGTTTGACGTCATGGCTTTACAGCTCAGTGGCCGGTGCGCGGTTTACAACTTCTGGGGCTCTTGCAAACTGTTTCGTGTATTTTGATTCCTGACTTGGTCGCTGGAGAGAAATGAAATTGAGCAGAGGCACTAGGTGGAGCCAGCCTGGCAAGCGTGGCACACCCTCCCAGTTGTCATGAAGCTGTGTTCTCCATCCCCGCTTTTCTGTCAGTCCCTCACAAGTTTCTCGTTCACTCTTAACTTTCTTTCTGCTGCTTGATTATAGTTTTCAGCTGCATATTTCACTACTTGCAGCTTGTAATCTTCAAAATATGATTTTCTTTTTGGGGGCATTTGTGTTCAGGCTTCTCAGTCGTCTACATAAGTATGTTTAAATGTTCAGTGGTACAGAAGTAATGGTGCGATCGACTGACATGATACAAACAGGACAGTGGCTCTTTCTGCAGGAGACATGCACAGCAGAGTCAAGTGACAGTGGTTCAGGAGTAATAGAAGCAGCAGATACTGACACACAAGACTAGAGCGCCCTCTTGAGGCTGACAGTGTGAAAATTTTAATATATCAGACAAACTAAGTTGTTGGAACACCCAAACCATGAAAAAAGGTATGACTTATAGTCCAAAAACAAACAAACAAACAAACAAACAAACAAAAACAGTAAGCAAAATTGACTTTTGTGAGTTGTAACTCACGTTAGAATGTCATTACTTCCTCAAAAACATACCTGGAGTTGGGTTTTGTTTCACTGCATTCCTTTAATGCTGTTAGCTAAATATAGCCTATACTGATTTAATCCAATTTATAATTTTAAGTTTCTGCCCACAGTGACTATTTTCTGTTTCCTCTCCATGTGCGGGACAATCTGTAATAAACTGTCTTTTCATGCCAGGATGATTGACGTTTTTGCAAATCCAATATAAAAGAAGAAAATTTGTTTTTCTGTTACTTCGAGATTGCATACTTGGAGTGTCCGACTTCATTCATTTGATTTATTCTGACTGTAGCATTTTTGGCAAAAACTGACCAATATTGCCACCACCAAATGCTACCCCTCCATTACTGATTATGCATGTGGTCAACTGGAATGAAACACGAGTCAGTGCTACTTTTATCCAGTTCCAAGGTCTGGATCTATGATGATATGTCTGGCATCAAAGCTATAACTGCAAAACAGAACTGCATGTCACATCAGAAGAGACATTTTTAATACTTAATACTCGAGAAAACAAACGCAAGATGCACAAGTGAATGCTGACGAGACAAAATTTCCACAAGACGAGATACGAGATTGCATCCACGAGAACGAGACAAGACAAGATTTTAACATAATTCCCAATATATGTATTTCAAGGTTCAGTTTCCAATTTACCAATATTTATGAAATATTCATTTCACTTCATAGTTTTGTTTCTATTCTGGCATTGCTTTTTGGAACTGTAAGAAATATAACTCACCAACACATAAGCCTTTTTTGTCAGTTGAAAATCAAACACCTAAATGTGATTGAATCCGTGTATCATTCGTTCATTTGTTTTTCAAAATAAAACCAAAAATAAGAAAATTAATATTATTACGAATAATGATTCTCTTTTTCATTTTTGAGTTTTGTGTTTAAATGAATAATGGGGAAAAAAAAAAAAACGGATAATGGATGTTTCCTGTTTCTGTGACCAGGGCTAAACCAGGACTGGTTTAGTACTGTTTTAGTTCTGGTTCAGTCCTGGTTCAGTCCTGGTTCTGTCCTGGTTCTGTGCTTATCGGCACAAAAGTGGTGTAGTCCTGATTTAGTCCTGGCTTAGACTGGGTTTAGACCTGGTGTTGTCCTGGTTTAATCCTGGTTCAGTCCTGGTTCAGTTCTGGTTCAATCATGGTTTAGTCCTGGTTCAGTTCTGGTTTAGACCTGTTTTAGTCCTGTTTTAGTTCTGTTTTAGTCCTGTTTTAGTTCTGTTTTAGTCCTGTTTTAGTCCTGGTTCAGTCCTGGTTCTGTCCTTATGCAGCGCAAAAGTCCGGCATCGCAGTTTAAGTCATGGAAACAGGAAACATTATTCATTTAACACAAAATCAAAAACTGAAAAAAATAATTATCTTTTTTTTTTTTTTTTTTTTAAGTTGTTTTTTCATTTTCTAATTTTTGGTTTTATTTTAAAAAGCGAATGAATAAATGACAGTATGACTGTTCTTGTTTGATCATAGCCTCCCGATAATGTGTTGCATAAATCTATTTTGTATTTTTTTTTCTTGACTTTGAAGATGATCTTGTGTGCTTTGTCATTCCACCACAGAGAGGCATGTAGAACACCCCCACCTAATTTCTGTCTTGTGAATGTGCCTTTTTCAGTATCGATACCTCCTGAAATGAGTATCTCGTTTCATTTAGTTTTAGTATCGATTAGTATCCGACTTTCAACACTTCTGACAACCCGAGCGTGATACATATGAGGAGATAGTTGATTTACAGAAACACAATCAAAATTGGCTTGCTTTTGTCCAATCTCGTGTCTATTTTCTGATTTTCCGTTGCGAGGGCGAACATCCATCATGTATCATTTTGTTGTTTACTCGTATTTGATGGACCATGACGGAGCTGGATGAAGTTCTGCCCAAACGCCTGGAAAATCACAGACTGTCTTCATTTCGCGACGCTGTTAGGGGCACGTAATCTGGAACCCTCTCCGCAGGTTTCAAATATGGTTTTAAACCCGATGTAATTTTCCCCGTGGGACTTCGGTCATTTCCTACTTTAAACGCGAAAAAAACAAGACTCGAAAATGGTCCATGGAGTATAGTTTATCACTACCTTCGTTCAAACGGCGGTGTAGAAAGCGACGTTGCATGGAAGGGCAGACAAATGTTTACGGCCCCGGCGCTGAGTCCGTATGGTTCTCAAAATGGATGCCAGATTATGATGCTGATGTTATGATGATGCCGCTGCTCATTTGCTCAGTCAACCAAAAGAAATGGGTTATAAAGAAGGAGATGGCGCTATTCAAAGTCTCTAAGTGGTTTTGGTTCTATACTGTGGTGTTTCCAGATGGGTTTTTATTGCACTTTTTGCCGATTTGTCACAGAATTTCTGGTAGGATTTAATGCCAAGTGACAGACCGTTTTATTTAGAAAAAGCAAACTCGATTTTCTGTTTAAATTTTAGTTAGGGCTAAGACTACGTTCGGTTCCAGACAATTCTCAAAACTACCCAACCCAAAATGAAAACCCATGCTCATTATTGCACTTGAAATTCATATTCTTTTCCATAAAACTCTCAAAAGTCCTGTGTTACACAAAATGGATTCTTGTGAGTTTTAATCTAGGTTAGAATATTGTCTCATCAAAAACAGACCTGGGGTTGTGTTTTGTTTCATTCGCACGTTTGAGTAACCTTTTATTATTATTATTATGAGGCTGTCTACATCTCCAAAGCTCAAAATGCTCAGTTCCGCCTTGTGATGTCATGAAGTTGTTGTTTTTAAGCAACTATCTTTTATCTTTTGTTCAGTAGAGATGGTAGAGATGGGAAATTCCAGGGTTGAAGTGAGTAGGGATGTAAACATTAACCGAAATATTGTGATATCGTATCGTCAAAGTTCTCACAATAATATCGTGGATCATCACAATATATCGAATTACAAGTCTTTTTGCTTCAATGAAGAGTTATGATGCAGCAATACATAAAAAAAAAAAAGACAGACCGTGATCCTAACATTTCTAAGCACTTTTTTTTAAGTCTTAGTTCTTGGATTAAGTCTTGTTAAGGCATTTTAAGAGGAAAAGTCGCATATTCACATTTTTGTATTGCAATAAATATCGTGCCATGACATGTATATCGTGAAAATATCAAACCGAGACATTTGGATATCGTTACATCCCTAATCGTGAGCTTTCCCCACGATATCGCCATAAATATCATACCGTAAGTTTCATACCGTGATGATATTGTATCGTGAGACTTGGATATCGTTACAACCCTAGTGTATAGAGTTTCAAAACACAGTGAAGCACTTCCTGTATTACTCCATGACATCACAAGGTGGAACTGAGTGATTTTGATAAAGAATTTAGCTGATTTTAAGTGATTCTCAAATTTGACCAAACATTGAAATTGCTCAAAACTTGCACACCAGATTTACCTATCAAATTTACATACATATCAGAGCATTTTTTTGTCATTTGAAGGCAGGTTGGGGCCAAAACATGACATGGCAAAAATGTGATCTTTCGCCAGGTCCAGCCCTGTCGTTATGGCTAAAATTTGACAAAATTTTGAAATTTCTGAAAACTTGCTGGAAACATCTTCAAACAACCTCAAACCACCCCAGATTTACATACCAGAGAATTTTTTTTTTTTTTTTTTTTTTTGTCATTTGAAGGCAGTTTGGGGCCAAAAATGAGATTTTTTTTTGTCAGGTCCGGCCCTGTCGTTTCGGCTCAAATTTGACAAAATTTTGAAATTGCTTAAAAGTTGCTGGAAACGTCTCCAAACAAACTCAGACCACCCTAGATTTACATATCAGAGCTTTTTTTTTTTTTGAAGGCAGTTTGGGGCCAAAGCATGACATTGCCAAAAATTAGATTTTTCGTTAGGACCGGCCCAGTTGTTATGGCTAAAATTTGACAAAATTTTGAAGTTGCTCAAAACCCGCTGAAAATGTCTCTAAACATTTATTGTCTAATTTTTCCTCATTTTGCTAGAAGTTGGAACGGAAACTCAAATTAAATGGGCTAAAAAAGTTTAAACTATTTCAAAGTACTTTTTACTTTTCAGTCCAGATCTAAAATGTAGTGGAGTAGAAAGTACAGATACATGTTCTCAAATGTAGTCAAGTAAAAATAAAAAGTATCAACTATAACATGTTCTTAAGTAAAGCACAGATACCCAACATTTGGACTTAAGCATTGCACTTTTACTTACGTCATTACCTTCCACAACTTTACAACTCTCAGTCTGTAAAGCATTTTATTTGGAACATCTTCATTGACAATTCTGCTAAGTTTGCAATGCCCAATTTACTTTTCTCTCCAAAACAGCTGAGCGTACACAGCCCTATGCACTCCCTCTGTCTTTTCCAATTTTCTAATTATTTCCCTTGCACCATGTCCTCCTCATTCACGTCTTTGATCAAAGTCCATTAACAGGCTGTTCATCACCGGGCCTCGCTAAGTCCTATAGTGACACATGGAATGAATAATGGATCATTTCACAGCTATGGGGCCAGTGGAGCTAAATTAGTGGCATTGATTGAGAACCGGCCTCCCATAGATTATAGTTAAGCAGACCGAGGGAGGAGTGAAGCTTTTCGCAAACGTTGCTTACTGTTTCCGGCTTGAATTATGGACAAACGACTGAAAAAGGAAATGTGGGGCGGTAATAAAGATAAATATTCAAAGAGGATAGAAAGACGAAGCGGCGTTACCTTGGATACCCCGGATTTAAGGAGTCCACGTCACGCAGTTTCTGATCTATGTTGCTTCGTGCGATATAGGAACTTTAACGAAATCCAGGGCGCTGATAAAGACAAATTATCAAAGAGGTTCCGCAGAGGAAGTGGCATTACCTTGGATACCCCGGGTTTAAACAGCAAGGGGTAACTAAAATGGATGTAGACAGGGAGAGCAGATACTCAGTGGGACACATCGTTTAGCATTATAGCCCTTATCGATCTGGGCTGTCGTGGCGCAGGTAACGCCAGCACCGAGCGCCAATTAGCAGATTAAAGATGCGGCGTGGAGCAGTGAAAGGCAAAGGCAAAGTACAGTGACATTTTGGGAAGGGAACAACAAAAAAAAAAAAAAAAAAAGACTGACGAAAAAATGCAATCTCAATTAGGAGCAGCATATGGTTGACAGAACTTGAGAGGGGGTTGTGACTGGAGAAGTTTGTGTTTCCCGGTGGTGAGTCAGTGGTGTTTCCAATGAGAGCTGACATCTGCTGCCAAAACTTTAGATGGGAAAGTGAACACAGGCAAGGATACTGCAGTAGGCATGTACAAAAGGCTAAATGACAGAAGGAGGAAGGGCTAAACGATTCTAAGAATAAATTGAATTGCGATTTTTCTAGCAGATGTTGCGATTTCGATTTCGTCCATGATTTTTTTCAGTGCACATGAACATTTGCAAACATCACAGAAACCTTTGTTATACCAGAGTCCTGCACTGGGTGTGACTACTACTGTTAAAAATCGATCGAGATGCCGGACTTTTGTGCCGCATATGGATTGAACTAGGACTGAACCAGGACTAAACCAGGACTGATCCCAGGACCGAACTAGGACTAAAACAGGACTAAAACAAGACTGAACCAGGACTAAACCAGATCTTCGATTATCATTAACGTTTTTATATTAAAATTGTCATCATTATTATTACTATTACTAATCTGCATAAATAAACTCAACTTTACAACATATAAACCGTGACCACTACAGAACCACATCAGCCCGTTTGACATTATTATGTGTTTAATGCAGCTTTACCACATTTGTTTACATTTTACAGAAACAAAACTTAAAACCACATGGCTCATTTGCATAAACTATAAAAAAAAAAAAAAAAACAGCTCTTTCCTTGTGCGCTGATGCGGTTATCTTTTGTCAGATTAAAGGACACGACTCCGTGGAATATTGGTGTTCTTTCTGTGACAGAGGGATGTTGATGCATGCATGTGTGAAATAGTTGATGATACAAAACCGGTGGTCAACAAACGTGAACTTTGATGCTCCCAAAATCATGTCATCAGAGATTGCGATTTTCAGTCCAAAAGGATAGATCATTCCGCCCTAGAATGAGGATTATATATTATTGGAAATCCGTAGGGGGTTTACATTATAATTAATGAATGAATCATCATTAATTAATCACCTAAAGTGCTTTATAGTGCATTGTTCATTTTCTGGTGGACGGTCTCCCATCCAGGCTGCTTAGCTTCTGAGATCTGACAACATCAGGCTTTGACAAGCTAGTATGGCTTAATTACTTTTTACCTTTAAACATTAATTGGGTACAATTAATCAGTTAATTAACAATTAATATATATATTTTTAATGTCCCAGTTTGAATAAATAAATAAATACATACATACATAATATAGGAATGTAACAATAACTGGAATATCGTGATATTGTATCATCAAAAATCTCACAATAATACCGTGGGGCGTGACAACATATTGAATTACAAGTTTCTTTGCTTAAATGCATTTTTTTTTTTTATAGTAGCAACAGCTTATAAACATATGGAAATACATATCCCATGATTCATTTCAGCACAGACAACATGAAGAGATATATCTTTGACTTGAATTCTTGGGATTATGATGGTAATAATTCACACCAAAAAAGTGTCCCATCTACAATTATATCAGCCTCTCTAAAATATCACAATAAATATCATACCATGAGATGCATATCGTGATAATATCGTACCGAGAGATTTAGATATCGTTACATCTCTATAAATAAATAAATAAACATGTTTGAAAATGTATATACATTAACTCAACCTACCAAGCTTTGGTTCTGAGTAAGGATTTATCAATAACCGAAATTTCGTGATATCGTGTCGTCAAAAGTCTCACAAAAATATCATCCATCGACTATCACAATATATCAAATCACAAGTTCCTCTGCTTAAATTCATTGTTCTGGTGCAGCAATAGCTAAAAAAAACAGAGGGAACTACATCGACCGTGATCCTTTGCGCTGTTTCAGTCCAATCTACATACTGAAATAACAGTTATTAAGCACTTTTAAATCTTAATAGTTTGGATTATGACGAGAGAAAAGTGGCATATTCACAATTTTGTTAGCCTAGATACAATATCGCAATAAATATCGTACCATGACATGCATATCGTGATAATATTGAGAGAATTGGATATCATTACATCCCATTTAAAAGTGAACGACTTGCAGTATTTGTACGTATTTATTATTATTTGGGGGAAGGACAGTTGGGTTCAGTATTAATCAATGCTTTAGTCCAAATCTGCACATTGTAAGCTGTAGATAATTAAAATAGATTCACCGACAGATGCACAAAATCCATAGCACACCCAAACCAAAAGAATCAATTGTCGAAAGGAGCTGAAAAATATGCAGAGAATTCCCGGTGAATACAGTGAATCGGGTGAACGCACAAATGTTATCCTTGTGTGCACTGGAGTTACCTCGGCCTCTTTACACCTGAGCCTGTACAGCTGTCAGGTGCAGCAACAACAAAAGCCCCAACTCAGGAAGAGAAGCAAAGGATCACGGGCCCCCTCCGACGCCATCTGTGCTTATTACAACACAATTACAGTGTTGTGGAACAGTGGGGGTCACCTGGGGAGAGGGGGATTTGTATATCAAGGTTTAAATATCTGTGTGTGTGTGTTTGAGAAAGAAAGAAGTCAAAGTGGCAGCTATTAGAGCAGCTTGAAGAACTGAAATAAGCTGTTTATTCAAATGTAGACAACAGGGTGAAGGATTCTGACGCCTCTTTGTTGTCAGATAGAGTTATTTATAGAGAGTATTAAAATATCTGCTTGATTTTCAGATCCAGCGTGAGAAAGAACCCAGAAGTTTCCACAAAAGTTTCAGCTCAAACGTAACAGAATCCAATTATGATTTGTGTTAATCCGTCACACCAAAGAGTCAGTGGGTGAAGCCGTATTTTGTTTTCAGAGTGGTCTTCATAGTGACGGTCCTTGCGCAAGTGTGATGGGTGGTTTTCGGAGAGGCCAGAGGCACAGTTTGGAAGACGATTTTTCACTCGCGCTCAGGGACACTGCGGCCACATAAGCTTATACTACCAGAGAGAGCGGACAGTGAAAGAATAATGCCTCATGTTAAGACTTAACGGTGCGCTGTGTAACCTCCATCATATGCTTTTGTGTTGCCTGGAATGTTCCACAGTGCAGCTTTAAACGTATCTATCTCCATGGGGACAAGCGGATGGCCACCAGGTCAACTTATAGAACAGAGAAGAGAGAAGGCTCAGCTAAAAAGTAAAACTACTGTATTTTCCGCATTATAGGGCGCTCTGGATTATAAGGTGCACTGTTACTGAATGGTCTATTTTCAAACTTTTTTCACAAATAAACCGCACCGGACTTTAAACGAAACACAACAGTTGGATGGGTCAGTGGGACTTTGTTTGGCGCGTTCACGGTGACTCTGGGCTTTGTTCAGTTGTGGCGTGTAGGGAGGGTGCTGTCTGGGGCCGCTGGATTGTTGGTGTGTTCGCAGTGACTCAGTTGTTCAGTTGTGTCTAGAAGTGGGACATTGCACTCGCTTTTTCAGTTTGTTCCTCTGTTCCGGTCCTCTGCGTGTGTCTGAGTGTGTCTGCGGGTGTTTTTCGCCGCGTGGTCGCTGTCTGCTCCGTGTGTGTTTGCGTGCGCTGCGAGTGGTGCAGCTTTTGTAGTTTACTGAAGTCGTGCTGGGACACCCGAGTGGATTTGTGTATAGGGTGCTCTGGATTGTGGGGCGCACATTCGTTTTTTGATGGGGTTGGAGGCTCAAGAGCGTGCCCTATAGTGCGGAAAATATGGTACATGCTTTTTAATGTGTGTTTTTTTTTTTTTTACGTTATTTGAATAATTGAATAAATGCAATAATCTCAATGAACACAAAAAGTTAGTATGTCTTTAAATGCAAAACTGACTCTTGTAAGCATTAAGCCTCATCAATAACATATCTAGAGTTCTGTTTTCTTTCATTCACACATGTTTGAGTAATCATCAAAGTGCTCCGTTCCACCTTGTGATGTCATGTATTCATCATCATCATCACCTTTATTCCAGACTCATGGTCGATTTTTAACCCTCTCCAGGCAGGCGTTGCAGATTTGCAACAGCTAAATTCCAATTACCTACTTACTCCACATCCATATTTTATGAGCTTTTTTTACTCAGGAGCCTTTTCTCCCATCCGTGCTGATAAACGTGGACGATGCAGACTGTGCAAGAATGGCTACATGTAAACGGCCTGCCAGAAGTGCAAAATACTTTTTTTGTTTACAAAGGATAAAAAAGTCAGGATTGTATATTACTACCCCATATTATAATTGTCCCCAAATATCAGATTTTTCCTGATACTAAAAATTTATTTGAGCCTGAGAGGGTTAAAACAGACAAGGACAGTGACAATACAAAACAATAAACTTTTATGTTTTTAAAAGACAGTCACACCAGTGTCTCCACATACTGGACTGATATCTTACTGAGCTGAATCTCATATTTGTGAGTGACATTATTATTTCATTGTCTGATTTTTTCAGTCTGCAGATAAAACTGTACATTAAAATTCTTAGTGCAGCTTGCAGTATTCACTCGTGCAGTAAAAAACATTTCTGTCGCACTCGTCCACCGTGGCCTCCTCAAAAGCACCTGCTAAGTGTCTTTGTAGGCCACCTGCAGTCTTTGCAAACTGGCTTTTTTATACTTTATCCAGACGTGGGCTGTGTACAACGGTGTACAATATGATTTAAACAATAACAACTTTACAGCCTTTGTACAAGAACCAAACTTACACTTACACTTAGAGTATTTGCCTAGCTTAGTCCATTCTACACTGTCTATACATCATCATCATCATCATCAACATCATCATCATCTGTCATGTCCGCAGTGATGATATCCCCAAGATATCTAATTTTTGTTTTAACAGTCAACACAACATTTGACAGGCAAAATCAGGATATCTCATGTGCTTACCTTCTTTGGTCCTTTAGATCATGACCGTACTCTTGATTGTATTGATAGTTTTCATGTTAATAGCGACCTTTTATCTTTAGATAGTAGAGACAGGTCATTCCAGGGCTGGAATTAGTCAAATAATTAAAGTGTATGGAGTTTAAAAACACAGTGGAGCACTTCCTGTATTCCATGACATCACATGCTGGAACGCAGTGTTTTCTGTTTGAGAAGAACACAGTGTAAATATGGAGGGTTTGTGAGTTAAACATGTGTGAATGAAACCAAACACAACTCCAGGTCTGTCTGTGATGAAGAAACAAAAATAATAGGTATCTGCAGTTTATTTAAGTAAAGTAAAGTCATTGAGTGGATACTTTTTACTTTTACTTTACTACACTTAAGAGAAGGTATCTGTACTTTCTCCTCCACTACATTTTTAAACTGGACTGAAAGTATTTTTATTTGTATTTATTTATTTATTATTATTATTATTTTTATATATTACAGTTTGAGACTATTATTATTATTATTATTGTTATTATTATTATTATTATTATTATTATTATTATTATTATTTATTATTATGTTTTTTTTTTTTTTTTAATCAAGGTTAAAACCAAAAAACACCTAGGAAAAAAAAAAAAAAAAAAAAAAAAAATCTATGAAATGACATTTGAAGCAAAATCTGTGTGAAATACTTTAACGTTTTACTCTGTCAATACATTTTTGCATAAATAGATTTAAGTAATTCTACCACTGTTGGTATACAACATTGAATTCTTTGTGTCTAATGCACCTGATCCAAAGAACTTGAAAGCTGCCTGTATTATATTACTGTATATTCCCCTTGACATTACAAAGCACATTTGTTCTGAAAACTCAAAGTGAAAAACTCTAGTGATGAATGACGCTGTGTGTGGATTAAATTTTGACAAAGCGAGTGAACAGTCACGACCATAGTCTCTTATTTCTTCCTTACACTTTCAGTTTCAAAACAACAAGTCCTGCAGTTTTATCTCATAATTAAACGTAAGCAAACTTGGCAACTTATCACACTTTGTTAAGACTATTATGCTTTCGTATTTCGTATTCGCAACACCAGTTAAAAATTTGGGCACACCATCTCATTTAGTGTTTTTTCTAGAGGTTTACTACTTTCTACATTTGATATAGAAGACATCAAACATCAAATTACCCACCTTTGCTTTGCTACATAATTCCTTGATGTTTTCTGTATGTGTATTAACGGTGCATAGTGGAGCTTATAACATAAAAAACACTGAATAGTTTGGAGTTTTTCACCCATTTTTCACAAGAGGATTCAACTTTTCTACATTGACAAACTGCTTCCGTGTCTATGTAAAAATTGTGAATGCGTAGAGCTGTGGGGGCGTGAGATTTCGGGGCCATATGGAGCATGTCAGCGGCGGAGAAGAGTTAAATGTATCTCGAAGACTTCGCACTCAACAGCTGCAAGGAAGCGGCAGTAGCTTAATGACACTTGGTGCAAAATGAATTGGCTCTGAAGTTACAATGAGCAGAAGCTGTTGGCGATAATGAGTCAGGCGTTTGAACCGGGATGCATAAAGAAAGGCTGGATGTGCTCAAAACACACGAGGTTAATTAGACAAACTGAGAGAACGAGATCGTGGCAGTGTAAATATTGAGATGTTGGGTATTCATTTTGTCTCTGAAGCGACGGCGATAGACAGGCAAAGTTCATTATACGTTCAAGATGTTTTCATACTTGTTTTTCGTGTTTGGTCCTGGTTTGAGTCTAGTCTAGTCCTGGTCTGGTTTGGTTCTGATCTACTTCTAGGAGAATCTTGGTGCAGTCCAGGTTTACCTCTGGTTTTAGAAGACTTATTGTAGTTATAATCTGTGACACCCCGTGGATCTTTTCGTTACGATTTGGAACATTTTGGAACATTTTAAATCGCAATATTTATCTAAAACGACATGTAGGCACCTCAGTAGCAGAGTTGGAAAGAGCATTTGTCCACTGATCAGAAGGTCTGAAGTTCAAATCCAATTCTGGAAATAAAACATCATTTGTTGAACAGTCAGATGCACTGACCCACAGGTTGGTGATGCGATTCCAGCTCCCACAGATGAATGCCGTCGCTGTGTCCTCGCTTAAGGTGCTTAACCCACGTCGCCCGTAGTGTCTGCGTACACCATAGACTGTACAAAAAAATTGGACTAAGTGAGTATGACGTCACCCAAAGCATTCAGCACCTCTCAAATGAAGCTCGTGCTAATGGTTACAGGAGCGAATTTGAGGCCAAAGACAAAATGGTGAGAAAAAAAAATAAAAAAATAATGTAGAGCAGAATAATATGCTCATTTTAAGACCAAAATGATGAGCAAATGTAAATCAAGAGTCAGGGTCAGGAGGAGCCGAAAGAGCCCACATGCGAAATTCCTCCTAGCTATGTCCATGAATATATACAGTCTATGGCGTACACTGGTGCAGGAATGTGTGAGTAAAAGAGTGAGCGGTTCCATGATGTAAAGCGCTTGAAGGTGGGGGGAAAAAAAAAGACCCGAGGAAGGTCTGAGGGACTGAAACGTATCAACAAAAGAAAACCAGGAGTGAGACAGTGTGCGGCAGTTTTCTCTTGAGCTACACGTCACGTCAGCAACCCACAGATTTTTTTTTTTCTTTTTATTTGTACTGCGGAATCCTATACATACTGGTTAATGCCGGGCGTACATATTTTCGGTCGTGTTACTCAGCCCCAGCTTAAACTGTACGATCAAATCACAGGGTTTAAAAGTTCACAGTTCATGAATCATGTTCTCACACTGTATGAACCGATGCTTGGATGCGACCTGCCTGCGCACACTGTACATAACATAACGACTGGAGTTGTTGTTCCGGAAGTAGAAAACCATGAAGAAGAAAACCACAGACGTACGGAGACACAATGCTGAAGCCCAAAAGAAAAGGAGACGAATATGGTCAAAGAAATGGCTGGGCAATACTGGTTGTTAGTCCTTCAGAGAGAATTGAAGGTAAGTAGCATCAAGTTTTTCACCAAACTTCTGTTCTGTGTTGCTCGATTAGCTGCGCCTCCATGTCCTGTGTCCAAAACACTCACTGACCCGCTACTGCTACTTCAATAGAGCAAAACCCTCACAAGAGGTGACTGGATTTCAAACAAATTTGATATTCTTGCGACCTACGAATGCCGATCGGGAGCTGGTCGTGAGGTATTAATCGGTTCTCTTTACCCCATGTTTACTACACAAAGCATGACACACGATGAAGCCAAAACTCGGCCCGATCCCCAAAATAGTCACACGAGTGAAAAAATCAGCTCAAAAAGGGTCAAAAATCGCACAGTGTACGCCCGGCTTAAGAAAATAAAATTGGAGAGCAGTGCACTGGTTGGAAGTAGTAAAAACTGGGGTAGATCTGCAAAAATCATCTTGAATATAATTAGAGATTGCTAAAAAATATAACTGGGTGAGTAAATGGTGAACGGAAACAATAATTGCATAATATTCAATTCAGTTTGATTCAACCTTTATTAAGAACACATAATATCTGGTTCATAGTATAAAAAACAATAAGTATAAAAAATGTAAATATACAATGCATGTTATACTGCCAGTGTCTCCAAAATCTGACAGAGCTCCTCACAGGACACACTAGGGCTTGAATGATTTGATTGTTCAGATTCATGGCTCTACATAAAGTAAATACATATAAATTAATAAATACAAACACAGGGTCTCACGCCACAGTTTACACTACACAATTTATTTCACTGGCACTTTCAGTAATATGCTCAAAGAGTCGTTATAGGCCACTGTCAAACTCTGCAAACTCTTTTTCTTCTTTCTTTCTTTTTCTTGTGCCTGTGCCAAAGATTTGCAGTTTACAAGGGCGAGCAGAAGCATTTGAAAAGTGCAACTTTGACATCACTGGTACACATGGAGAACTTAAGGACAAGGATATTGGCCTGAGTGTAAAACCTACACTGCTGCCTATACGTGTCTCTGTCATCTGAGAGGTCACTGGTGTCATAATGTCTAAGATATTTAATCTCATCTGTGAGTTGGAGGGCATTCCCGCACAAAGAGAAAACAAAAAAAAAGATAGCCTTTTGTCCTTTTGTTTTTACCATCATAATATGACTTTTCAGAGCATAGATCTGCTTTAATCATAGTTTAGTCCCAATTTTGCGCAGTGTGTCTTCTGGTGAAATGTAAAGCAACCCAGGGTTCTAAAGCTGAAAATATTATAATTATTCTTTGTTCAATATCACTAACTCAGAATTTGGTGGTTCAGTCCCTTCTACCACTGGTGTATACTGCAGTGTACTCTTAACTCACCTTGCCTCTTTATAGTGGTGAATGGATGTGACCAGGTAAATAGTTCTATGGTATAATGCTTTGAGTACACAGCAGATCCTAAAGTGTTCTTCTTGACATGCTTTTCATTCTGTGGACAGCTGTGTAAAAGAAGACAGAAATGCTAACAAAATACGTGCTGCTCTTTACCTACTTTTGGATGAGACGCACAATCACACAGTTGGTTGGCAGTCTTTTAAAATGGTTCTCTTAAAGGTTAGTGTTCCTCCAAAGGACAAACAAGCCCCAAAATCAATATATTTGAGGACAGAGACAGATGCTTTATGTTGTAGGAGGAACTAGGAAGAGGGAAGTCCTGATATGGATAAAGAAGAAGGCTATGGTCCAATGTTCTGATGGAGTGTCCGCCACCTGCTTGTCTCCATGGAGATGTTATTACTTTGCCAAGAATGTACCACAGTCTGACATTTAATGTATGTATTATGCATTTTCTTTTTTCAATTATGAGTGTTTTTAATACCTTTAAAAAAATATGCATTCTCAATAGGCGTGTGCAAAAATATTGAAATATCGATATATTGTTCTGTTTAATGTGATGATACAGTATTGATATCGGGGACTGCTGTATCGATATATCGCCAAGAGAATTTTTTTGTATATTTTTTGGTATAGTTTTGTTGTTTGTTTAGAGCAGGGGTGTCAAACTCAGATTCACAGAGGGCCAAAATTAAAAACTGGGACTAAGTCGTGGGCCAAACTAAATATTTATTGAAAAACGACATCAGCATATTTTCTCTTCTTTTTAGATATGTAATGTTAAACCTTTTCTCATTAAAATAAATCTTTAATAATAGTTTTGCTTAAATATTGAATCCAGCACAAGCATAACATAAAATAATAACAACATTTTAAATAAATAATGTCTCTGTAGTCTATTTGTAGCCGGCGGGCAGTTCTAATACATAATTGATATTATCTCGTGGGCCAAATTTAATTATATTGTGGGCCAAATTTGTCCCCCGGGCCTGAGTTTGACATGTCTGGTTTAGAGGAAACAAACTCGTTTATGCCACACATTTGACCTTTTCACTGTTTTGATGATTAAAATGTTTGTGTTTCCTATGAACTTCGCACAGGAAGTGGTTTAACAAAGTCTTTTAGTATCACAGCCATGATTTAGCCTTTAATTTTTATTGAACCGTATTGAATTGATTTGAAATGTATCGTACTGAACTGAAAGTGCACTGTATTGAGATATGTATCGTATCGTGGCCTGTGTATCGAGGTATGTATCGTATCGGCAACTTATTACTGATACCCAGTCCTAATTCTCTCTCATCAGGGGTCTATAATTTGGCCTACTTCCATCACCTTGGAGACAGATAACATTAGTTAGTGAATACGTTGTAAAAAAGTCTCCATGGAAACAGGCAGTTGGTGGACCCTCCATCAGAAAGCGTACCTTTTTTTGTAAACTGTGCATATAGAATCTCAGGTTTTCAGTTTTCTATTGTCAGTAATAACCTATAATGGGCACCTTTGTAGAAAAAGCCGCATTACTCTGAACGTAGTATATGGGACTTGGATTTTAGAAGAAGACAGACTGGATGTCAAGGATGTGGCTGTCTAGTCCTGTCAAAAACACTGTTATGTTACAAAAATTCAAATTGACATGGAAAATTAAATGTTTACCCAACTCTTCATATCAGTTCTCTCATTTTGGCTTCAGACGGCATCATAAGTGACAATACAACAAAGATCTGGCACAGTAACATTTGAGAGGCAAAGAGCTGAGAGAGGCGTACGCGTGCTGGCGTGCTGGTGAGCGTGGCGCTGGCCTGGTGACTATTAGCTCTGCCCCACATCCTGCTGTTTATAATGAGGCTTCTGGGAAATGAGCCAAATTTTGTGGTTCACCAAAAGTGCTCCAACTCTGTTTCCAGTTCTTACATCCCTGGCTGGGCGGACATTGGGCGGCCATATTTGGGCTGTCGTTGGCATTAGTTGAAGGCTCGATGAAGTCCATTCAAGACTCTTTTGGGGATTTTTTGAGATTTAAACCATGTTATATTGTTTTCCCCGCATCAAAAGCATACTTGGATTTATACTTTTTCTTGTTTCATTAATTTATTCAGTTTTGTTGCATCAGAGGCAAAAATGTGTACTCCTCCTATGCTGTTTTTAAGCCCATAAACCGTCACTAGACTTTTTCTATGGTGAAATTGTGTTCACACTGAACACAAAGCTCTGTTATAATGTCATTCACTGAGATATAAGAAACACATTCATTTGTTTTCTGATTTTTCCAATAGCTAAATGGAAACAGAGTTGAGATTTTGGAAAAAAATATATTTCTAAATGCAGGCATTATTTAAAGTTAGAATGTGTTTTGGACTAAAGGTGGCCAAAAGCTAGGCAGGCTGGCCCCACCTAGTGCCTCCGCTCAGTTTAATTTCTCTTCAGCAACTAGGTCAGGAAGTGGAAGACACTAGACGGTTTGCAAGAACCCCAGAAGTTATAGACACTGGATAATCAGTGAGGAGCTGTGAAGCCATGACGTCAAACTCAAGCTCCTGTCTGGTTTCTTTGTGGTACAACACAACCGTAAACAAAGTGGTTGAGATGGATGTAGCGAAGCCAGACATTCTGTGTTGGAAACGATTCCTGAGATTGACGATTTTCACTCTCTGCTTTGTTTGCTGTTACTGGCAAGTATTTGGACACCACTGAGCGTTCCGGCGCATTATATACATCATGACCAAATGGCTGCGATTGGTTATATACAAAAAGTACCCGCCTACCATTGAGTGAACAGAAACTGACTAATGAAGCAGGCTAGCCAAAAGAAAGCTCAAAAAGAGAATTATAGCCACAAGAATTCATAATATGTGTTTTTTATGTCAGTCTAATGCTTATACCACTTCACTGATGGCTCAAGTTTGTACATGTAATTGACTTTTTTTGTTTTGTTTTGGCTGTCCCACTGCAAATACATTTTATTATATTTCCATTTTATCTCTTGTCCTGTCACACGTAGAGCTGTGACCCTGTTCCTTCCTCATAAAAGCAAAACAAGCATCACCACAGGGAATACCCCCATGTATGGCTGTAAATGGGGATAATAAATATTTGATTTAATGTCATAAACATTTAAAATCTAAACTACACACATGTGCATTTAAATGTGGCCGCTCCATAGAGGATACAACCACAATATGTTATGACCGCTGAAAATAAAGAAACAATGCCAGGTTAAGCTGCTTTATTCTTTTGCCGTAAAAATACATTTCCCATTGCATATATAAAAAAATACTGTAGTAAAATGGTTGGTACTAGAACAGTCTTAATTGACTATATAGAGATTTGCCTTCAATAAACATGCGTATTTTGTATTTATTCAGTTATGGGTGTTTTAATTGTCAAGAAATACCTCGGAAACACAGTGACGTAACCTGCTTGTCTTCAGAGAGACACAAATATAATGCCATAGTGTGGAACATTCGAACCACATCCATTGAGGCAAACAGTCGGAGGAACCCCCACGCACGAAAATAAATAAATAGCAGATCCTGGGGAAAAAAGTAACTCAAATGAAGGAAATGAAACATGTTCATTTTTGCTTCACATCTTGTTTTTAAACGACCAGCTGTACTTCTTGAAGGAACATCAATTTCAAAATTCAAAACGAGCTGGCAAAAAGAAAATCATGAGTCTGAGATGAATAAGAAAAGACAAGGCATCGCAGCATCACAAATTGGCGAAAAAAAATCGACTTACTTGATACAAAAAAAGACCTGTTTAAAGCAGTGAAAGGATGCGGTGTTTTCCTCTGGGACGGTGAGCTCCATCCCGGGCTCCTCCTTGTCCCACACTGACTCTTCACTCCTGTCCTGCTGGGAATACTCTGCAGGTGAACGGGGACAGCCACAGCAGACATTTACAGAACAGCCGACTGGGGCACTTAACGCAGAGAGGGAAGGAGGGGGTGGGTGGGAAAAGTGTCTCAAGGTTGCACGGTGATGTGTTTTTGTGAGGTGCAAAAAGAAACACGTGTTAAGTAATGTTTATTCCATTTCTAGAATTCAGACGAGGCGGGGATGTAAAAACCAAAAGACCAGTAGTCACTAGTTGCAAAATTAAGAAATTAAGCGTTTTGCCTTAAGATTTTTGTCGTAATTATAACAATAACTATCACACTAATGTACACAAAAAAAAAAACACGCTTTATAATGAATCAGAATGTGCACAGCAGACTTATTATGACCTCGAGAGCTGCTCATACAATACAGGGACCTGGCAAATGCTCAAACACATGGGAATAAATGGGGTACTGGACCTTTTAACATTCATAGCTGTCAAATGTAAAGGTCCTGTATTACCATATTTTTCAGACTATAAGTCCCATTTTTTTTCATGGTTTGGGTGGTCCTGCGACTTATACTTTGGCGTGACTTATATATTAAAATTTTCACACTGACAGTCGTGAGAGGGCACTTTAGGCTTGTGTGTCAGTATCTGCTGCTCCTGTTACTCCTGAACCACTGTCACTTGGTTCTACTGTGCATGTCTCCTGCAGAAAGAGCTTCTGTTTTGTGTGTATCATGTCAGTCGATTGCACCATTACCTCTGTACCACTGGCAATTAGAATTTTTAAACAAACTTACAAAGACAACAGAGAAGACTGAACACAAATGACCCCAAAAAGAAAATCATATTTTGCAGATTACAAGCTGCAAGTAGTGAAATATGCAGCTGAAAACGGTAATCAAGCAGCAGAAAGAAAGTTTGAAGTGAGCGAGAAACTTATGACAACTGGGAGGGTGCACAATGGAACTTTCCTGGAAGTCACTGGATCCATCGTGTCAGGATTCAGAAAGGCCCGAATAATTCTAACTGGAACTGGTGCTGAGTCTGACGACAGCTACACAGAAGAGGAATCGGCACTCTGTTTACCTCCGGAGGTAAACGGAGGTCTGTTCTATTGTTATTACTATAACTTGCCTTTCAAGATGAAATGTCGGTTCTTTGTCTCTGATTTTATAAAATTAATTTCCCCCAAATAGTGTGACTTACAGTCCAAAAAATACGATACGCAAAATTGACTCTTGTGAGCTGTCTAAATCTCCCAAGCTCAAAGGGCCCATGTTATGCTATTTTCTGATCTGTTATAATATTGTGTCTTCGTCACAAACAGACCTGGAGTTGTGTTTTGTTTCATTCACACATGTTTAACACAGAATTCCTGAGTTCTTCTCTTAAACTGAAAACACTCTTTTCCACCTTGTGATGTCATGAAGCGTTTTCAACAACAGCTACATTTGACCTTTTGTTCAGCAGAGATTGGCAGTTCCAGGCTGAAATGATCCAGATGATTCTATTGAACGTGTATGGAGTTTAAAACACAGTGGAGCCACGTGACATCACTAGGTGGAACAGAGTGTTTTCAGTCTGAGAGAAGAACTCAGCCTAACTATGCAGGATTTGTGAGTTAAACATGTGTGAATGAAACAAAACACAACTCCAGGTCTGTTTTTGACGAGAAAACAATATTATAAGAGATCAGAAAATAGCGTAACATGAGCCCTTTAAGAATTCATACAAAGAAAGAAAAACAGACTACACACACACCACGTAGGATTTAACACTGCTACAGCTGTATTGATTAAACTGTATCTATTTGTTTACCTTTTTGAGCCTTCAGCATCCACACTTAATCTCACAGCGCTTAACTCTCAGTCAAGCGTTCACTTCGATCACTGGAGAGATCTGAAGATTGGACGCATCAATAGCTGTTCTTGGTGTTTTCTTTAAAGTGGCCATTTGAGGTTCGCCGTGGACGGATCAAGCCAAAGCCACTATCCACTATCACTGCAGTCGTCCACTTGTCGCAGCTTTGTATACTTGAGGCTGGGCAGTGTACGCTGGTCAAAAGCTGGAGAGGAGTCTGCTCACTCTATGGACAAAATAACAGGGAGTTTCGTCTATTTGTCTGTTTACAATCAATGAAAAACATACTTGGGTTTAGGTGAAATATTATATTACGCAAAATTGACTCTTGTGAGCTTTAAGCCATGTTTTAATGCTGTGTTGTAATGTGTTTCATTCATACATGTTTGAGTAATGCTTTATTTTTTGTCTGTCTACATCTCCAAAACCCCAAAATGCTCTGTTCCACCTTGTGATATCACGAAGCGGTCGTTTTCAAGTTACGTTTTACCGTTACTTCAGTGCAGACTGGCAATTCCAGGGCTGAAATCATCCAAATGAAGGCGAATGGAGTTTAAAAACACAGTGAAGCACTTCCTGTATTACCACATGACATCACAAGGTGAAAGAGAGTGATTTCTGTAGAGAGAAGACCTCAGAGAGAAAGAGATTATGTGTTAAACATATGCAAACAAAAAAAATAGTAATAATAATAACTCCAGGTATGTTTTGATGAAGAAATGATAACATAGTTCAAAATAAAGAGTAATTTGGGCCCTTTAAGATAAAGAACGAGGCAAAAAGAAAAAAAAAAAAAGAGTCACAATACACATTATTTTTAAGTCACACAATTATATTGTGACTTGGACTGGTGTCAGACTTTAGCCACTATTTTTAGGACTTGAGACTTATTTTGATAAAACAGACAGACTTACAACTTGACTCGGACTTGAGCCCTGTGACTTGAGAAGATTTGATACTTCTCCTAAAAAAATACTTTACAGTTGATACATGCCGTGCTTAATTTTACAGGAACAAACTGGAACATGTCTGTCCCACTTCTCTGCTTGTTACTTTGGATGGAACTGAAGTACTGTGATGTGGTATCCTCAAATGTACTACAGTAATATACAGTATAGTACAGTAAAACAGAGTAAACTACATAGAACATGAGCCTCCCATTTCAGTGCAGAATTCATGACAAAATAACTGTTATCAAGCACTTTTAAATCTGAATTCTTTCTATTCTAACTGAAATAATTCACACTGTTGTCATGACAGTCAAAAAGGAAAAATTTGCATTTCTATAACTTTTATTTTAATATCCATATACCATGACTTTTTAAGTACAATTTAGTTTAAAAGTTGGATAAATAACAAAAATCTAAGGTATATATGGTACTTTTTTGGTTTAAAGACTTGAGAAGACTTGGACTTGACTTGGACTTACGGGCAAGTGACTCGAGACTCGACTTGGGCTTTCCTGTATTTGACTTGGGACTTGACTCGGACTTGAGGTCAAAGACTTGAGACTTACTTGAGACTTGCAAAACAACGACTTGGTCCCTCCTCTGCAAAATACCCATGCGTACAAATACAATCACTGGCAAACACATTTACAAAGCCTCTTGGACGTTAACTCATTATTTAAGTGAGTAATGCAAATGACGACTTGCTAGTTTCTAATGCGACTTCAATTAAATTTGTACAAACAGCTCAGTGGTGTAATCACTGGTGCAGACAGCATTGAGATTTAGACTTGCTTCGCCTCGCACCAGAACCTCATTAGGGTCCAATGTAGTATTAATATTACAACTCAGATAGTGCCTACCTCGTGAACGTCTCCAACACTGCTTTGTATGGACCTCATGAGGAAGAAACAAAAGACAATTACTTTTAGCATCAGCACTTTTGGCAACATCACGTCCAGTGAATGTGTAATCAAGTTTTCTTTGGAGAATTGCAGGTTAGCACTTGTACGTCTAAGGAATATGATTTTGAATTTGAACCTTGAGTCGACCTTTTTTTTCTTTTCCAGTGCTGAAAGATTTTGTGGAGGATGTAGTAACAGTTTTTCAAAGTAGCCATCTGGAATATAAGGTTTTATAGTTTCATCCAAGAAGAAAACATTGGTCTGGAAACTACATTTGTTCTGCGATGAGGAGAGGTTTAGGACTGAAAATACACCAATAATGTTTTTTACTGCACAACTAAAAAAAATAGGGTTCAGGCCATTCTGTGTTTATTGTTCTCTGTTGGAGTTAGTCACGGGGTCGTCGAGTAGATGTCAACTCACTCCTGGAAGGCAACTTATTCCAGGTACTTTTTGAAATCTTTTTTTTTTTTTTTTTTTTTTTCCATGGAGTTCTCCCGGATGATTGACATGTGTTGTGTAACTTTTGTGTTAAAGGTCCTTGTGAGCTTTAAGCCACATAATACTGTTACCTTCTCGAATACAAGCCCAGAGTTTTATTTTGTTTCATTCACACGTTATTATTATTGTTACATGTTCTTCTTTATTAGTCTGTCTATTAGGGATGGGCATCCGATTACATTTTCTTAATCGATTATCGGGAGAATTAACAATCAATTAACTTTTTTATATTAAAATTATCATCATTATTATAACTATTACTAATATGCATAAATAAACTCAACTTTACAACATATAAACCATAACCACTATAGAGCCACATCAGCCCGTTTGACATTATAATGTGTTTAATGCAGCTTTGACACATTTGTTTAAGTTTTACAGAAACAAAACTTAAAACCACATGACTCATTTGCATAAACTATAAGCACTGAAAAAAGAGCTCTTTCCTTGTGCGCTGATGCGGTTCAGCTTCTGTTGGACTAAAGGACACGACTCAGTGGAATATGAGTGTTCTCTCTGTCACAGAGGGATGTTGATGATGTTGATGATGATAATGATGAGTCTCTTCTGTGTGTGTGTTGCGTTGGAGATGGTTCATGTTTTCAGAGATCAGACGTGTGCAGGTTTAGTGCAGCTCTTTATTTAACACTAATTTCACTTTATTTATGCTGGTCACTTTATTTATTTTGGCTCCTGTTGTGATGAAAAGACTGAAAAGTGTTTGTCTTTTGGACACATGTGCACTCAACTTTATGTTACAGTAACCGGGATAATGTGTATACATGCACCATGATGAAACCGGGATACTCAAAAAACCCGATCATACCTGGTGCAGGTTAACACACTGAGTGGTACAGTGTCTCCAAGGTGCGAGAGCCCAAATGTGGGACTGTGAGGCTGCAACTCCAGTGTTTGCGCTGCCTCGTCTCTGTACACTACGCACAGCAACCTACATTTGGTTTATCGATTAAAAATGAACCTGACTGATGAAATACTTAATGATAAATTATTGATTATTCGACTAATCATGCCCATCCCTACTGTCTACCTCTCCAGAGCTAGAAAAGCTCTGTTCCACCTTGTGATGTCATGTAGTGGTAGTTTCCTGCTACCTTTTACCTTTGGTTCAGTTGGGGACTGTGGAGAAGCACAGATTTTTTTATATTTTGGCATATTTTTTGCCATAAAGACGCCTGTAAGAAACATTCTGAGAAGCAACAACATCCCAGTGGAGAAAAGGAGATGGCACACTTCCCACCAGAAACATTACACAGTGCACATTTAATATTCAGTTTATGTATTTATTTATTTTAGACATGTTTTTGTGTCCTGATTTTGTTGTATTCTTATTTGGTGACATAAATACCTGCGTGACTGACCACAAGGCAGAGCTAAGTAAACAAAACAAAAAAAACTAAACAAAACATAACTCCAAATTCACCGATCCTTCTTCCAAACAGGAATAACACCACCAGGCAGACCGCAACCATATACTGTAGTAGAATGTATCTGAAATACATGGGCCAGCGAGCATTGGAGGAGTCATGAATCTTTTATAAGCACAGGTCAGCTCATGTATGGCCCAAGCGTTGCATCACACAGACTCCATACAGGATGCTGGCTCGGACCGCTAAGTGTTTGTGAGAGCTGACAACTACTATTACCAACCGCCTGTAAAAATTGTCCCTTACCGGTGCTTGGCTGGATCAGGGCAAATGGAACAGCAGTCGCGCCCAAATCCTCGGAGGAAATGTGTAAAAGAAATACCGGCAATAGGAACAATCGTGAGGAGGAGGAAAAAGTCTTACAAGATACTCCATTATGTTGGCAGCGAGAGGGTAAGGAGGTCAGATGACAGATTGAGGAGACAAAAGAGGAGACTGATTGCAAAAGCAGAGAGGAAGTGGGCGAGAAAGAGTCGCCAACGGGAAAATGTGATGTACAGTACAGTGTAAGAGTCAAGTCTAAAGATGCCATGAAAAAAACATATACATGCAACCGTCAAGCCAGATGTCGCTGGTTTCATGTGGCTGCAACTTGGGCAAGACACTTCACTCACATGGCTGATGCGTAAAAGTAAGCAAGTGTCCTGAATTCGAGATTTGAATGTGCACTGTGTAGCTTTTTGGTTGGGGGAACGTCAACTGCTTGATTGTGCTGTAATTGAATGACGTTAAACGGATCTACCTTACATTTATTCAATTACAAGTGGTTTTATTGTTCAAAAATACCTAGAAAAACAGGTATTCTGACTGTGAGAGGGGTCGCCACTCCACAGTTCTGACCTATAACTTGGTCTAGTTCAGTCTCCATGAAGATAGAAAGGTTTAAAGCCATACTGTGATACATTGTAGAGAAAGTAATAACATCTCCATAGAGATGTGGACACTAGAAATATTATGCAATGGACCTCTAACTTTAGCTTTTTGTTTTCACGTACCCCCATCTCCATTCTCTGCTTTGCTCTAACTTACCATTGTTAAAGACTTTTTTTTTTTTTCTTTTTTAAATTTTTTATACTAATATTAAAACCATTTTATACTAATACTAAAAACATATTAAAATGCCTCAGGTTTGTGAAGTTGTAGTGTGTTATTTTGTATAATGCTTTTGTTTATTTATGGAAAATTGTTGTGCAAAAGCATGAGTGACACAGGATTGTGGGCTGAGTCTTGTAAAGGCTTGTACTGTTAACCAGTAAACCATAAGCAAACTGAGTCCAGGAGAGATCTTTAAATTACTCAAACATCCACAGATGACATAAACAGCACTTCAGGAATGTTTTTGGTATTTTTGAACATTATATTATGGTGGAAAGCTAAAAAAAAAAGTTCAAAAAGTTCAGACCCAGGGACATTTGTGTAGGGTTAAAAAAAAAAAAAAACTCAAATAGCCATTTCACATCCACTTGTATTTTATGCTAATACAGAATGTACTCATCATTATCTGCCCAGTGACTTCGTAAAACTCACTGGATGAATACCAACGTTAAAGGTGCCCTGTGTAACTTTCATGGGGAGGATCTACTACCTCTCTGACGTTATTGCTTTGCTTTTCGGGAGTATTCGACAGTACCGCCATTAAACATATCCATCTTGCATTCATTCAATTAAAGTTGTTTTTATTGCTCACAAATACCTTGAAAAACATGCATTCTTACTATGAGCTATGAGCGTGGTGATCTCTCCATAGATCTGGCCTGTAAACTAGCTTAGTGGCCTGACAACCTTCTTTTTTTTTTTTTTTTTTTTTTGGACTTAGAGGAACTTTATTGATCTACAAGAGAAATTACTTCGACATATTAGCTCACACATCAGATTATAATAACAAAGAGACAAAATATAAATGGTAATAGTAATTTTAAAAGTAAAAATAAAATACAATAGAAAAAAGTAATACAAGACCATATTATGGCACACTCCAGGCAAGTCTATAACATCTCCATGGAGACAAGGACTGAGACGACCCTCCACCAGAAAATAAAGCACCTGGGTCCAATCAAGCGGTAACGGAGGGAAACGGGCAGATTTTTTACATTCAAATGTCTCTTATTCAGAAACTAGAAGGACTATTGAAATAAGTAAAGTATCAGAATGTAGGAAAGAGTTAACACTCCAACAGGGTAAAGTTAAACCTGTGATATTCTTTCAAGTTGTTGACAAAAAATTAAAAAAAACTCATGTCGGTAACGGAGGGAATGAAATATGCAGCACTTTTTGGGCAATAAATACAAACAGTGATAACTCTTGGTTCTCACTTACATATCCTTAACAAACTGGTTTGAATATTTGCTTCATATAGTTTTCTACCATATGGTACAAGATTAGGTTGAAAAACCTCTTACTTTTTGAATAATGATATTTTTTATTAAGAAAGGTCATGGTAACGGAGGGAAAAGTAACGGAGGGAAAATTGTGCAAACAAGTAGAAGGTGCATGATTTTACATAATTTGTCACCTTTTTTCTTCCGAATACTTTAATATTACTTCAAAATGAAAGGAAACTATTTCTATAAAATATGTCAGTCCTTCCAAGCAAATTTTTATCATTTTAAATACTTTTTTTTTTTTTTTTAAATCATGTACCTTCATCAACAGTTCAAAGATCGAATAACACAAGATATGATGAAATACATCCATTTATTTACATGATTTGCAGGTCTTTGAAATCTAGGAAATAATTTTTGTTCCATGTTGCATACATGGTCTGTTTAAAACGTATGTAACTTTAGAACCAAAAATGGTACAGAAAAAAGGTAAACAGTTTCATAAACTAGAGTACATATGTATCTGTTGAATACATTTTTATATCAGATGCATTAACTTGAATTTTTGGCCTTGCTGTTTACTTCTGCTTGACTGGGCCCACCTTTAAACATTTTTACTTTTACATATTTTCACCCAAAACTGAAATGTGTATTTATTAGAATACTCAACAACATCTTACTTGACTAATATTCATGTTGCAGTTACTATGTCAGAAAAAGCACAAAACTGTGTCTATTGTCCCAGGCCCCAGGGTTTTAGGGGCCCAGAATTGTACCCTCTTCCTATTAATTTATATTAGAAGGGGGCCCATGTGAGGTTTCTTGCCCCGGGCCCTCAAATTTCTGTCGACGGGCCTGACTATTAGACCTCTACAGTATAACCTTGAGGGCCCTGTATTGCGGCAGGTACGTAATGAGGGGAACAGTGGTGAGGGAGCGTTGGAGATAGTGTCCGGGAGCGCTCTGCCGGGTGGAGATAATGGACACCTTATTGTTTGTCGATTACTGCGTGTTTGTTTGTGCTGACACGGGCTGCGCATCATCTATCATCTGACGCTCTGTTTCAGGTAGTCAGAGCGGGAGACATCAGCATTCCCGTCTCGTATAATGACTCTGGAAAGAAGGTGGTGACACGGCATGTTTTGCAGCTACTGATTTTTAATTAAAGTTCAATTAAAGTTCACCAAATTAGGTTAAAGGGTGTATATTACGCTATTTTCTGATCTATGTTATAATGTCGTTAACTCGTCACTATCTGGAGTTGTGTTTTGTTTCATTTACACTTTTGTTAACACACAAACCCTGCATATGTAGACTGACTTCTTCTCTCAAACTGAAACACTCTGTCTGACCTTGTGATGTCATGTAGTAATACAGGAAGTGCTCCAGTGTGTTTTTAAACTCCATACACCTTCACAAGAATCATTTGGATGATTTCAGCCCTGGAATTGTCAGTCTCTACTGAACAAAAGGTAAACGGTAGCTGTTAACTTCAAAGTGGAGCTGAGTGTTTTGATCTTTGGAGATGTAGGCAGACTACCGTATTTTTTGAACTATAAGGCGCACCAGATTATAAGGCGCAATATCAATAATGTTGAATTCTCATGTCAATTTACACAAGTTGCAGTCGATTGTAAGGTGCATTAAGTGAAACAAATGGACAGCATTGAGACTGATCCCTTAGTCCAGACATCCATGATCCATTGGCAGATTGTGGTGTAACTCGTCCGGTGTTGCCTCCCTGTCTTGGTGAATGTGTATTATAAATGTGAATGTGGGTGAATCATTTTGTTTGGTTTTTTTTTATTTCCTACGAGGACGACTCAAATATACACTGAATAATAATGTGTTTAATGCAGCATTGTGCACATTTGTTTACGTTTTACAGAAATTAAACTTAAAACCACATGGCTCAGCTTCTGTCAGACTAAAGGACATGACTCAGAAGAATATGTGTGTTCTCTCTGTGACAGAGGATGTACTGCTGATGGTGAGTCTGTTCTGTGCTTCTGTTGCGTTGGAGATGGTTTGTGCAAAACTTTTCAGAGATTAGGCTCCTGACTACGGTAGCCGTAATGCTCTGACAATCCATCAAGGGGTGCAGCTTCATAGCTTACCAAAGTGGTACTAACATTTTGACAAATTTTTTAGTGCCATGTACCACATAGAATTAGTTCGAGGTCAGTAAGCACAACCTGAATTAAAACATAAGGTGCACCAGATTATAAGACCCACTGTCGATTTTTGAGAAAATTTAAGAATTTTATGTGTGCCTTACAGTTCAAAAAATACGGTAATAACAAAGAATTACTCAAAAGTGTGAATGAGACTAAACAGAACTTCAGGTATGTTTTTGATGAGGTACCAGCATTATAACATGATTTAAACCTCACAAGAGTAAATTTTGCATAATATAGGACCTTTGATTTAAAAAAATAATAAAGTTGGTTTGTGTAAAATAAGGATCACATTCCAAGTTTAGCTACAAGGCAACTTAACAAACGTGCACATCATTCACTCACTCTTCACTTGGAGGTAATTGCGAGCTACCACTTGCAGCTGCCCTGGGGTAGACTGATGGAAGCAGGTCTGTCAATCTGCACCATCATCGCCTCCAACCACCACCACCACCCTCATGCACTCACACAGCACATTTACACAGGCAAGGTGGGGAATAGAGTTCTGCAACATTATGAGAAGTTATTATTCAAATTTTATTTTTGTAGAGCCCAACATCGCCTCACAGGGCTTTACAAAACTGTTGATATAACCCACAGAAAGTTACCATGAAATAGTCATTGCGCAGTAACAGAAAGAAAGTAGAGATACGCCAGGTTTTTCACTTCTTTGTGTAAATACAAATTCAAATATTCTGAGACTTTCTGGACCAAGTGCGATCAGTAAATAGGTCCAACCATGATATCGACTGAACCGATATCTGGAAGCTGATGTTCGATCCAGTAGTATTTCAGTATTGACACCAAAATCAAATACTAGTATCGGAGTGGTGTGCACCCCTAAAAGAAATAAAATTTGTACTTGTTGCTTTTGCATTTTCTTTTTTCATTTTTCTCAAGTGGATGTTGAAATGATGGATGATAGCAACCTTTTCTATTTCTCCTTGTTAAGAACATTGATCTAAACAATACATATGATACAACAACAACAAGCAATTTTAACAAGAATGGATTGAACCAAATGGAGGAGATACACACTCCCATCTAGAGACAGGCAATAGATGTGTCCACGATTGACCAATATTGATTTTTTAAATGCTTTCAAGTCTTTAAAGGTCCTGTATTAAAGGTCCTCTTGTGAGCTTTTAGCCATGTTACCTAAAGAAAACATACATGAAGTTGTGTTTTGTTTCATTTCACGTGTTTGAGGAACCATTTGTTATTAGTCTGTCTACATCTTTAGATTTCAAAATGTTGTGTTCTACCTTGTGATGAACAGCTACATTTTACCTTTACTGTAATTCAGTAGAGAATGGCAAATCCAGGGCTGAAAGTGTCCAGATGAGCACTTCCTGTATCACCACATGGCATTACAAAGTGGAACGTGTTTTCAGTTTTCAGGGCCTGTTTACATGAGAATGCTTGAGGATAAAAAGAACAAAAATATTTTATCGGAAGTGGCTTTTGTTTAGACGTTGACGCCGTTTTTGAGTCTTAAAAATTATAATCTGAAACCACCCTCCAGAGCGGAAAAGCTGAATATGTGCTACCCTAGAGTTTCCGACTACACTGCCCAAGACGCAAAACTCTGGTCAGATCTGCTCACGTCGCATACACATTTACGTCACATACATACAGTACACAGAAACAAATAGGTCGGATCATTTCCATGCTTCAGAACTTCAAGCTCTAATAAACTTACAGAAGGAATCCCAACAAAGTTACAGAACATGCAGAGATACTATTAGTGAACCTCTGTCAAATTCCGGATGCACCAGTTCATCGCAGGCGAGCCAGACGGATATGGACGAGACCTGGGAGAACCAGTTGATGGTGAGACAACTTTGTGGAAGGAGCAGCTGATGAAAATGCCTGGGGTGAAAATTTCCGTATGTCCAAAGTTGCCCTTCTTGCTTTAAGTACATGCACACCCAGTCGAATTCCACACACTTTTGCATCTCCATTTGCACGCAGATTTTCTCCCGAAAATGCTCATCTAAACATGAAATAAAAAGTGAAGACGCAACACCACTTTTGTGTCTTCTGTTCAAACCGTCATCATATAAACTTAGCCTCAGTTTGAGAGAAGAACTCAGCCTAAATATACAGGGTTTTTGAGTTAAACGTGTGAATGAAACAAAACACAACTCCAACTCCAGGCCTGTTTGTGATGAGGAAACAACATTATAACATAGATCAGAAAATAGCGTAATATGGGCCCTTTAAGGATACAGGAAATGTATAGAAAATCACCAAAAATCCGTAACTGTTCTATATATTCTCCCACCTTCTCTTCAGTTTTAATCCTTCCAAATCCTAAAATGAAAAAGGAGAAGGTGGTTGACTTAAGTGGCGGAGACACAGATAAACAGGACTTTAAATCTCCCTGTGATTGTTATAAAGTGTGTGGTTAATTTGAAATGCCTGGAGAAACAGCACGCGCGCCGGTGTCCTGGTGCGGAGGCCTTGGGTGTAAATTGAGCTTTCCGTTGCATCCTGATGAATGTTTAAGCGAGCGCGCCGTGTCTGATGGCGATTTGTTTGCAGAAGTGTTCTTAATGAAACCACGGCGATGGATAGAACTCTTGAAATGAAAAGTTCCCGAGCGTCTGAAGAGGAGGAGGCTTGATTAGCAATCAGCAGGACTGGAGAGAAGAGGAGAGGAGAAGAGGAGAGACTGGCCCACATCAGGTCTGGAACTCAGCGCTATCCCTCATGCTGCAATTAGTCCAAGAGCGTGTAAGCGAAGAGTACAGCGAGTTTATTATGAGGTGGAGAATTCGAGTTTAGAAATGAAATGCAGTTTATTTCAGAATAGACTGTGGAATTAGAAAAAAAGCACCCAGAATTGAAACCTCTTCCTGTTAAAGTATATTAGAAGGGTGTCCATGTCAGGTTTCTTGCCCTGGACCCCCAAATTTCTGTCAACGGGCCTGCTGCCAGTCAACACATTTTAAAGGTGCACTGTGTAAATTTTCTTGTGGAGGGTCCGTCAAATGCTTTTCTCCATGGAGATGTTATTGCTTTGTCTGGAATGTGCCATTGTCTGGTTTTTCATCGGGGTGTAATGGTACATTTATTTTGTCAAATTGTTTCGGTACAGGATGTTCAGTTTGGTGTAGGATTGTGTACAAGTGAATTTGTGCAATTTGTGTTTACATTCTGTCACTACATGTGCAGCTACACAGAAGGCTTGGCTATTTAATATTCACGAAGGAACTTGTCTGTGATTGGGGTGGCAGTGTTTCCCACGGCGCTTTATAGTTCGGAGCGACCACCTTGACAACAAGTGACCCCCGCCTTGACTACATCCCTCCAAACCATGTGAATCCTCGCCCCGGTCCTCAATTTTGCCTTTCGCTGGAATGGAATCTCCCCCATACCAGCGACCTCTGTCCCTGGTGAAAGGGTATTTTCAACCACTGGACACATTGTAACTGCAGCAGATCTGCACTTACTGCAGACAATGTGGACAAGTTGGTTTTTCTGGCCAAAAATATGAAGATTGAGTTAAACTTCATGCTGTAAGTGTTAGTGCTACGCTTTATTTTTGAAAAGTTTTGTTCAGTTTACAAATATATTTTTTGGAATAATATTTCATACATTTGTTGTTTATTTGAGCATATTTTATTTAAATTGTTAGTATTGACAAGCAGCACTTTGCATTTATTCACACTTTTGCATCATCGTATGCACACAGATTTCCTCCAGAAAACGCTTGTCTAAACGCGGAATAAAAAGTGAAGACGCAACGCCACTTTTGCGTGTTCTGTTCAGACCGTCATCATATAAACATAGGCTCAGTTTGAGAGAAGAACACAGCCTAGTTGCTTATTTGAGATTATTTTATTTAACTTTAAGCATTAGCAAGCAGCACTTTGCATTTATTTTATTTTTCTTATTGTATAATGTTAAAATAAATTGTTAGTTTGATAAAAACACAAGTAAACAACAAGCAATTAGTTTATACCATACTGTATCGAAAATTAACCAAACCGTGAGCTCAAAATCGAAGTACATACCGAAGTGTGATTTTTGTGTACCGTTACACCCCTAGATATTAAACCCTTCTATCTTTATGGAGACCAAACTAGACCAAGTTACAGGTCAGATCTGTGGAGAGGCAGGCCCGCTCACACTCAGAATGCCTGTTTTTCTATGTATCTTTGAACTATAAAACCACCTATAATTTAATAAATGTAAGGTAGAACTGTTTAATGTCATACTGTCATAGAAACAAGCAGGTAACGGACCCCAAACCAAAAAGTTACAAAATGCACCTTTAAAGACTCACCTTTAAAGATGATGATTACTTTGTATATTGATATTGAAGCTTAGATATGCTTTTTTATTCACAGGTACTGGAGAGTATATATAGAGAGTCCCGACGAAGACTATAAACACATTCTGAATTTGACATTTTTTGTTTCTTTTTTGGTAAGAATATCTTGGCCTTCCTTTCTTGTATAAAAATCCACCAAACCCACGAGAACTGTCAAAAAGCATAAAGAAAATGTCTGGAATTTCGGATTTAAACCCGGGATAACATGTGGCAAGATTCCTTAACATTTTCCAACGTGCCATCCCAAATTAAGTAAAAAGGTTTTCTATGCACCTTTTCACTTGGCTTATTCGGAAACTACCACTTCATGACTTCAGAAGGTAGAGCAGAGCATTTTGAGCTTTGGAGATGTAGACAGACTAATAATATAGTTGCAGATATTTGGATTTGCGATGATATTTTCGGGCGAATCTGTCAAAAGCGCAGTCATTTTCACTCCAAAGTTCCCTCTGAAAAGCGACTCTACAGCAATGGATCCCTATAGCAGCCAAGCGAGACATATATACGAGTATGAGGGAGTGAAGACACGCTTTAAATAGAATCTCCGCCGCCACATTGTGCTACTTCCAGCTACACCTCACACTGCTATTTGGATAAACCGATTCACAACTTCATACAATAAAAACAGAAGACGGCGCGAGATACACTCCGCATTTCACGTCACTTTGCAAGAAACTAATTATGCTGCATCGGGAGAACGACAGGCAGGAAAAAAAATATGCTAGGGGCGCGCTTGTTTTGCGTTATCTGCTGTGCCAACCTTGCAAATCTCTCAAAGCAGTCGTGTGGAGAAGGAAGGGGCCCTTTGCATCCTTAAGTCTTTGTTGCAGTGGGGACAGTTTAATCAATACGTGACCGACCGGCCTGCTAAAAGTCCGGACAGGTGAGATCTAACGCACGGGCCTCCAGCTTCAGACTACGCACCCCGCGACATCCATCACGCTCCTGTGTCCTTGGGCAAGACACTAAATACCCGACGAGCTGAATCGGAGTTAACGTGTCGAAGCTTAAATTTTGACTCGTTCCTAGTGAGAAACTTTAATATAAAATGCTGTGAGTTGATATTTTTATATTATGCAAATTTACTATTAGGAGGTTTTAGCCAGAGGTGGGACCAAGTCGTTGTTTTGCAAGTCTCAAGTAAGTCTCAAGTGTTTGACCTCAAGTCCGAGTCAAGTCCCAAGTCAAGTAGAGGTAAGTCGAGTCTTGAGTCACTGGCCCATAAGTCCAAGTCAAGTCCAAGTCGTCTGGTTTGAGCTTCAAGTCTTTAAACCAAATATAGCTTAGATTTTTGCAATTTATATGACTTTTAAACTAAACTGTACTTAAAAAGTCACGGTATATTTCTATATGAATATTTATATAAGAGTTGTAGAAATGCTACTTTTTTCTTTTTAAATGTCTTGATAAGTTCTTGTGCGAATCATTACCGTCAGAATAGAAAGAATTCAGATTTAAAAGTGCTAAATAACATTTATATTGTTCGTGTAGTTTGCACTGAAATGGAAGGATCATGTCTATGTAGTTCCCTCGGTTTTACTGTAGTGTACTGTAATTTGCTATATTGTACTGTATTGCACTGTATATTATTGTAGTACATTTGGTTATCACAGTACTTCAGTTACACCCAGTTCCAGTAACAATTGGAGAAGTTGGAGGGACATGTTCCAGTTTCTTCCTGTAAAATTCAGCACCACAAATGTAAAGAGAAAAGTATATAAAAACAACATATATATTTTTTAGCAGAAGCATCAATTCTTCTCCAGTTGTAGGACTCAAGTCCAAGGCCCAAGTCACTGACCTTAAAGTCCAAATCAAGTCCCAAGTCTTAATCCATTTGATCAAGTCCTAAAAATAGTAACTCAAGTCTGACTTGAGTCCAAGTCACGACTTGAAAGGCCCCACCTCTGGTTTTAGCCATGCTCAAAATGCTCTGGTCCACCTTGTGATGTCATGAAGTGGTGGTTGTCAAGTTAGCAGCTACTTTTGGTCGGTATAGTTGGCAGTTCCAAGGCTGAAATTATCCAAATGATTCTAGTGAAGGTGTATGGAGCACTTCCTCCATTACGACATGACATCACAAGGTGAAACAGGGTGTTATCTGTTTAAGAGAAGAACACAGGAGCATAAATATGCAGGCTTTGTGCGTCAAACAACTTTATGACATAGATCAGAAAATAGTGTAATACGGACCCTTTAATGTTGTCCTCTAATCGTGTCAAAAGAAAGGTCATGTCACATCTAAAGCAAACTTTTTTTTTTCTGTTTTTTTTTTTTTTTTTTTTGCTAAAATGATAACCATAATCCCCTTTTTTTCTTCACACTCTGCTAACCCTCCTGACAGACACATTGTCAGATTGGACGATTTGAATTTTATAACTGTTCATGCCGTCCTTTTTGTACACCGCATCATTGCTTGTCTCGCTTTAGTACAAACTCTGTCTACACTTAGAAGCTTTTGTGCATACACAGACACAAAGTTTGCAGTAATACAGTACAAGTAGTAATAGTATTGTATTATATTTGAATTACTTATTTCTGTATTTTTTAGTGCTGTCAGTGGATTAAAATCTCATAAATGTCAAATTAATCGCACATTTTTGTCCCTTGAATAATCATTTTAATACTCTTATCAACATAGAAAAGTGGGTAGGCTTTGTGGAAATGTTTCTTTTTTTTATTGCAACTGTGTTTCTGACCCAACGCAGCTGTACTAAGGGCTATGACATCATCACACGGCGCTGTTTGTTTATATGTCCTGTTTAGTGGAGAAAATAAGTCCAGTGGCAGAATTATTTATTAAATTGTGAGACAGGTATGAGTTCTGCAGTGATACACTCTCCTCCGTGAGTTTATGGAGAGAACAACAGCTTGGAGCAGTGAGAACAGACAGAGGAGATCCTGTAAAACTTGTCTGTCACAGTCCTTAATGAAGGTCAGCGCGGATTCGCCGTCCGTTTTGCATCGGACTTTATTTCATGTTTTCCTCGTTTGAAGAACAGCAGCGCACCTGACAGGGCTTCTCAGTTTCATATAAACTGTTTTGCTTCCAGGGACCATAGCTTATGAAAAACTAGTTCTCGATAACAATATTAACGCCATTAACATTGTTTTGCATTAACTCATTAATAACACAATATTTTTGACAGCACTAATATTTTTACTTCTACTTCTACATATACATTTACATTTATTACAGTTATGCCTTAATGTGTTCCAGGCCAATGAGTTTCATTTGGTCTTCTGATATTTTATGTTATTAGGTTCTTTTTTCAGACCAAGAGTTTGTTTTTCATACCTGACAGTTTTCGACGACTCACTAGCGTCTTCCTCAGAGTCACGTGATGTTGCTGTGACGTGTCCGTTCAGCTGATTTATACAGGTTTTGGCGCTGTCTTCCTACCGGTGGAGGGAGGACGACAGCGCCATCTGCAGTCCCACTTCCTCAGGACAGTATCCCAGGTGCGTGAGGAAGTCGTACTGCAGATGGCGTTGACAGCACCAAAACTTGTATAAATCAACTGACTAGACACGTCACAGCAACATTACGTGACCACTGTGAGGAAGAGCACTAGTCGAAACTGTCAGGTATGAAAACAAACACTTGGTCTGAAAAAAGAACCTAATAACATAATATGCCTTAATGCGGCTTAAAGGTGCACTATGATGCTTGTTTCTATGGAGATTTCTTTGCCTGGAATGTTCCACAGTATGACATTAAACACCTCTACCTTCCATTTGGTTTTTGTAGAGCAAAAATACCTAGAACAACAGACATTCTGACCGTGAGCGGGTTTGCCTCTCCACAGATCTGACCTGTAACTTGGTCTGAAGAAAAGCCATTAGACAGACTTTCCAACAGAAAAGTTACACAATGCACTTTTATAGCTCACAAGTGCCAATTTTGCATAATATAGGACTTTTATATACACACTGTCCCTACCAAATAAATCAAAAATACTTCATATACTAGTCTACACTCACTTTATACTCTTATCTCGGTCTCGTTAGCCTCCACTCTGTACACCACAAAGCTTTTTATGCAGAGAAAGTATTAGGCTTGTGAAGTCAATAGTCCGTGTAATAAACAGTGATGTATGTAGCTTTTAAAAGTACACTATATCAACATTAAGCCTTACACCAAATGTCCTATGGATTATATTTTATCTTCCGTACATTACACATAATTAATGCAGGCCAGTTATAGCGTAGCCTAATGCAGACAGAATGTACTGGAGGTCTGCTTAACCGCCCAGTACAAGATAAATAGGGATTTCCACACTAAATCATGCAAAGCCATTGGACTATGGCACACTCCAATAAAAAGCACAGGCCTGGACATTTACATAATTGGCCCACTTTGAGCGGATATTAATCTTCCGCACACAAAATGCTGAAATGCGATTGCCGAGTTGCAATTAAAGTCCGCATTGATCAGGCTTAAGTTTCTTTATTTGTACAGTCATTATTTTTCACTGGCCATCTTCTCCGAGAGTCTCTTCAGTTTGTAAGGAACAAAGAAGAGCTAATAACCAGCATGAAGGCTTTATGTAATTGCTCATAATAGTGACAAAAGTAGCACAGTTTCTTATGCAAATTTAACTGTTAACATTTGGACTTTTATGATTTTGACAGTTATGACTTTACACATTAAAAGTACCATCTGTAAGTTTATTTGATTTTTTTTTCACTCTGGATTGGAAATGAAAGTAAAGTTGAGTTAGACTTCATACTTATTGGACTCAAAATATGAAGAAATAGCAAGTTTTCTGATTTCAGCTGCATGTTAAAGCTGACAAATCCACACATCAGTTTCAGTTACATTCATCGTATCTGACAGGAAGATCCTTTTCAGTTAAAGCTGCTGAGAGAGTGTCTACCCCTGCTCCTGTCACGTGTGGCTTGCCCCAAGGGTCCATCTTAGCACCCCTTTTATTTTCTTTATACACGCTCCCCCCGGGTTCAATTCTAGAGAAACATCAGATTAAGTACCACCTGTGTGATGACGACAGCCAGCTTTATCTTCCTGTTTCCCCAAAAAATGTCTCATCCTTTGCCACCCTCCATGCCTGCCTTGCAAAAAAAACAAAAAACAAAACTGGATGTCCTTTAACTTTCTCCAGCTAAATGGAAATAAGACTGAAGTTATTCTATTTGGACCCTACACTGACACCCTCACATCATTTAAGGAATCAGTGTTCAGTTACTTACAAACATCCTGCTCCTGTTTTCGATAAAAATACATTTTTGTTCTATGGACTTTCTGTTGTACATAGAGTTGCTTTTTTTTCTTCACTAATTTACAAATATAGGTGTGGTGATGATAAAATCAGAGAGATGTATGCATATCTTAGGATTCTGGATTGTACAGTATGAATGATGTCTGTGTGTTGTGTGAATGTTGTCTTTGTTTTGTGTTTGTCTTTTGTTCTGTTTTGATTCTTTTTTTTTTTTTCTCTTTCTTTTCTGTAAATGCAACTTTTGTTAATGTATTTAGGACCCCCTCGCAAATGAGATGCTACATCTCAAGGGGCTTCCCTTTTAAATAAATACATTGTTGCTGTAGTACAGTATTTTAAGATTTAAGACATCGGTCCTCTTGCCACAAATTTGCACAGTTTTGCAAAGAACCTTTGGTGTTTTTATGTACTCTCTTTTAAACTTTGAGAAACAGATTTCAAATGTTGTTAATGTTGCTAAGACAAATTGCCAAATTAAATCCAATCCTAACACGCAATAACTTTGAAACAATCATACACGCTTTTGTAACAAATAGACTGGACTACTGCAACACACTATATTCAGGCCTCCCACAGTCCTCCCTAAATAGGTTACAGTTAGTCCAAAATGCTGCTGCCAGACGGCTCACGGGTCCAAAAAGAGAGACCATATTACACCAATCCTAACCCAACTCCACTGGTTAAATACAGAATTGATTTTAAAACTGTATTATTTGTTTTTAAATCACTTAACTCACTTGCGCCACAGTACATCATTGATCTTTTAAACCCCACACTGCCCTCTGGTTTCTCAGGTCCAACTCTCTCAACCTACTATCCGTCCCACCATCCCGTCTCAGAACCAGGGGAGGCCGAGCTTTCCTGTTGTTGCCCCCAAGCTTTGAAATGCCCTCCCTCATCACCTGAGATCTCGCTCCTCCCTACCTTACTTTAAAACTCTCCTAAAACAAATGTTGTCAACCATATGACAGAGCGTCTACAGTTTGAGAACTCAAAACACAACCTAAATATGCAGGATTTCTGTGTTAAACAAGCGTGAATGAAACAAAACACAATAATGAAACCCCTCGGCAAATTCAACTCTCTGTGTATAGCACAATTCGTACACAAGTAATTCAAAGTGCTTTACAGATAATTCAAACATATTAAAATTGACATAAATTGGAGAGAAAGTGCGGAATGAAAACAATGCACAGTTAAACAGAAATGTTTTGAGGATTTAAACAATCACAGAAAGGCCTGTCTCACATGTTCAGGAACTGTTCCAAGCTGCATGAATGAAACGCTTCTTAATACCAGCAATGAGGTCCTCAATAAGTTCAATAACAGATCAGAAAGTCTATAGCCAGTGTGAGCACCCCTTGTTCGATCGGGCAAAAAAGCTCTCACCACCTCTGAAACCCATTGCAGCTTTAGTTCACCCCAAGAAGTAGTTACAGTACCTTTGAAGTACTTGTATCAAACATGGCTGATTCAAAGCTTTGCAGTGGGGTGTATTGATTTGAAATAAACACTTCTTATTACAATTTTCCTGAGGTCCATAAAGATACATCCACAAAGTTAAGAGGATGGAATAGAAATCAATACGGAGTCTACGCACACGCAGATGTAACGCTATCAGATCAGATCACGACGCTTCGCACACATCGGAGATCTTATGCGAGTGGACAGGGCTGCGGTCTGATGGATGGAAAAGCCCGATTTGTTTCGCAGCTCCAACATCCGTCATACAGAGCTCCGAGCGGACCTCCGGCGCTCTCCGGCTCCGTGACAGAAATCAATCACGGGCCAATTGTCCATATACACTTCCCCTCATGTGGCACGCCATCAATACAGACATTAACAGGAGGGTACGGGGAGGGGCAGGTGCGCACCGGGCCGGAGGTGAGCGGGGCAGACAGGATAAAAGATGATAAGACGGGGAAATGAATTAGGGGCGGGTAAACAAAGAGATGTTGACTTTGAACTTGAGCGAGTGGAGGAGGGTGGAAAAGCGTGGAGATTACAGTGAGGTTAAGGTAAAGGTGGGCGTTATTGTAGCTGAAGGGACATTTGTCATCTGCATTTGACCCATACTTCAATGTACAGGTGCATGAGCAGATACTCCAGATATTAAACAAAAGGTTCATGGTTAGAAGTACCTCGAGTCAGGGCAGTAGACGGGGGCGATAAAAGGTTCTGTTGTCCCAGGCCCCAGGTTTTTAGTGGCTCAGAATGGGATCCTCTTCTTATTAGTTTTCTTTTAGAGGGAGGCTCATGTTAAGCTTCTTGCCCTGGGCCCCCAAATTTCTGTCAGTAAGCCTGCCTAGACTAGGCTAAGTGAAGTTCATTTTATAAGTTGAATGTACTGAATAGAGCCTCTTCAGTTTAGAGTCTAAACTTTACACCACTGTATTTAATGACCAAAGAACATACAAACCAATTGTATGCGAGTCAAGCCACCCATGTGACACTATTTAGCCAATCAAATCTGTGCATTCAAGGCGATCGGAACTCTGGATGCAGACACAGAGGAAAGAGGTTTTGAGAAATCTGTTGAACAATGTCTCTTAAGTCGAGATGTGAAACAGAAACAGAAAGAAAAAGGAAAACTCAAGCTGCTGTTTTGTTTTGTTTCCTTCCTGAAATCAAGCACTTTGTTTTAAGATGCACACTTTAGCCCAGGGGTCTCCAACCTGTAACTCGGGAACTACCAGTAGCTCTCCACCCCCTTCCAAGTAGCTCGCCAAGGGATTTCAGAATTATACCATTGTGCTGAATTACAAATATGTGGTTAATTACATGCCTATTACCACTGTAAATGTATCATTTTGAAGCCCAACTTTGTGCATTAATAAATGGAAAATGGTTTATGTTTTGTAGGCATCTAACTGTACCCAAAGACTTGCTCTCTTTCTTATAATCATCTCAATTTCTTGCGGCTCCTGAAATTAGTAGCTCTCTGGAATTTTTTTTTGTAAAGGTAACTCACTGGAGGAAAAAGGATGGTGACTCCTGCTTTAGCCATTTCATTTATTTTCTCTGATTCATTTTAAACTGCAGCTCTATATCTAATGTAGATCTACTGTGTGCCTTTTGTTGAAATGGTTTAACTTGTATTTTCGTTGACTTGACAGTTTATTGTTCAGACAAGGTTACTTCTGTATCATTATCATCATGCAAATTAGACATTATGATGACCTCTGCTTGAGGAGATTATCTCTAACCAGACTTCCTCAAATTTTACTTGAATAAACCTGGCCTAGAGTATTATTTTGATGTGTTTTAGGTACTGAAGAAACTGGAGTTCAAAATTGTTTATTTCAGGGAATGAGGAAACATGGTTATAAAGACTGTGTAGCCCCTGAACAGATGTTAAATTCTGCCAAATAAAAAAGAACATATATTTGTTATAATTTGTTCCCACATGAACCTCACACAGACACTGGGAAAATACAAACTCAACAGAGAAGCTCCAAAGCCAAAGAGAATAGAACCAGGGATCTTTTTTATGAGTCACATCTATACTTTTTATAAACCTTGCCAGCAAACTGAGAATTTTTCGGATTTTTGTGAGTTCAAATCTGATCCATCTTGTTCAGCTCCAATTGAAGCGTTCACCTGAGATATATCCCGCACCAATCCCAGAGCAGCATTGCGGTTTGGATGGAAGTCAGAGTCGAAGAACAAAAACAAACATGGCAACGGAGACAAAAGTACTTAAACCATTTTAGCAAAACAACTGTAATTTTCTCTCATCTGGATATAACAAATTATTTTTCGACTTGTTCCCTGTTGTGATACTTCAGCCAATCAGAACAAGTATTAATTTGCTCGTTCCGATTCTTGGTTCCAATCGTCTTCAAAGAGCGCCGTTCCAGACCGATGTGAAGAACACAAATTAGAGGACTACACAATCTGCTGAGATCCAGGTTTCTTTTTATAGGGAAACTCAAAATGTGAAAAAGTTTTGCTGTTTCAGTTCAAACGGGTCATTTTAGTTCGATGAATAGGGAGGTTGTCGGTAAGATTGCCGCTACCAGCGCTGCATATCCTCTACATTTAAGCAGAACACCTCACTTGTCTTTCCAGTGTGAATGTGCCTGTTTGGTCCAAAGAGGCAGGCCCGTCGACAGAAATTTTGGGGCCTGGATCAAGAAGCTTTACACGGGCCCCCCTCTAATATAAATGAATAGGAAAAGAGTGCAATTTTGGGCCCCTAAAACCCTGGGTGACTACTGTAAATGAATAGAAAATGAACTTATGGAAAGCTGTTTGAGAAGCTTATAGACGTTAGAGTGACTTCAACTCAAATATAATACACACTTTAATTATGTAGAATCAGTCTATAGGGAAAACCTCTGACTGCGTTATGCACAATGATCGAATTATTTTGTTGTTTTGGGAAAAAAAGTGTTATTGTGAACTAGCTGAACAATGTGTATGTCTCTGGGTGTGTGTGTGTATGTGTGTGTGTGTTTTGTCTGCAAAGCCTGAGCATTATTTGATGGTCCTTTCTCATTGATAACAGAAGTAAATTGTGTTTTGACCTAAGTGGCTTTAGAATGAATAATAACAGAGGAGGAAATACAATGTTATCTCAAACGCCTGCTCCAAACCGCACACACACGCTCTCTAATCACGCAGACAGAATGGTGTAAAGCTGAGGTGGCCCCAGTGAGTCTCGTGAGATCAGGGACTGTGTGGAGGGCCGCTACTGCAATTAGTCTAACTTTATTGTAGTTAAAGCCTCTACTCACAAAATGTATTAAATATATCATCAAAAGTTCTGCAGTGTGGTGTTTGGCATACTTCCATGTATAATAGAACAACTAATTTATGTAATAGTCTCTCTGATTCAGTTCTCAATTTCACCTTAAATTAGTTTCTAAAGCAGTATATTGGATTATTGTTCTTAAAAGTGCGCTATGTAACTTTTTGGTTGGGGGTCCGTCACCTGCTTCTTGTTTCTGTGGATATCTCACTCAGCCACTTTAACTGGCACTTTATACACAGACAGCTATGATAGTCACTTTAAACTGCAACAGTAAGGCAAGGCAAGGCAAGGCAAGTTTATTTGTATAGCACAATTTGTACACAAAGTAATTCAAAGTGCTTTACAGAATAAGAAATACATTAAAATCATAATAAAAACAAATCAAAACATAAACAATCATGAAGATTAAAATTAATTAAAAAGAGAGACATGAATTGGAGAGAAGAGTGTGGAATGAAAACCTTTCAGTTATTTGCACAGTTAAACAGAAATGTTTTGAGTCTGGATTTAAACAGCGTCACAGAAGAGTCTGTCTCACATGTTCAGACTGTTCCAGGTTTTAGCTGCATGAACCTGAAACGCTGACTCCCCTTGTTTAGTCCTGACTCTGGGCACCAGCAGGAGGCCGGTCCCTGAGCTCCTCAGAGTGTGAGATGTTCATATGACACTAACATGTCACAGATGGACTTTGGTGCTCGGCCATGGAGAGACTTGTACAAGCAGAGCTGCTTTAAAGTCTCTGAGCCACAGGAGCCAGTGCAGAGACCTGAGCACAGGACTTATGTGCTCGTACTTCCTAGTTCGAGTAAGGACCCGAGCTGCAGCGTCCTGGATGTTCTGCAGCATCTCACAGCTCGTTTTGAGAGACCAGTGAGCAGACCATTACAGTATCTAACCTACTTGAGACAAATGCATGGATAAGTTTCTCCAAGTCTGATTTAGACAGTAAACCTTTGATTTTTGCTATGTTTTTTAGATGGTAAAAGGCTGCAGATGTTATTGATTTTATGTGACTGTTAAAGTTCAAGTCTGAGTCCATTATTACCCCTAGATTTCTTGCCTGATTTGAAGGTTTTAGAGCGAGAGACTGGAGGTGACTGCTGACACTGTCCCTTTGTTTCTGTGGACCAAACACTATGACTTCAGTCTTGTCAGAGTTTAGCTGGAGAAAGTTGTAATACGTTTTCTAACCGGATCTGTCTCAGGGATGTGTGAATGGATGTGATGGGGCGGGGGGTTGTGAGCATAGAACTATAATAAAATCTAGAAGGTGAACCCAAGATGGCATCATATTGTTTCCAGTGGCCTGTGCTCATTGCCGCATGGGCCAAAAAAAAAAAAAAAGTTTCCCTTCCACATTTACTTCCTCAATAATGTGCACGGTGTGGAGCGTTTGGACCAATCAGAGCAAGAGCTGCTTAGGCGCTTTTAGGATTTAAAAAAATGTAAAGGTTTATGTTGTGAAAATAGAAAAGAATCCATACAAAATCTGACCAAAAAGTTGTGAATGTCCTGTCAGCCAAACACGGGCAGTTTTAATTCCCCCCCAAAAATGTGCACTATTAATAGGATGATTCTTTCTGGGCCCAAGCTCCCGGGAGCTGCAGTGCCTGGAGTTGCCACTAGCCTCGAGCCAGGACAGAGGGGGAATAACCAGGCTGGTGCCACCTAGTATCTCCACTCAATTTCTCTCCAGCGTCTAGGTCAGGAATCGGAATACACTAGACTGTTTGCAAGAATCCCGGAAGTTGAAGACCTCGCTCCGGCCAATCAGCGAAGAGCTGTGAAGCCATGACGTCAAACTCAAGCGCCTGTCTGGGTCCCATTTGTGGTACAGCGCAACAGAAAACAAAGCGGTTGAGACGGATGTAGACGAAGCCATACGTTCTGTGTTGGCAACGATTCCCCAGATTGAGGATTTTCACTCTCTGCTTTGTTTGCTGTTGTGCCGGCAATTACTTGGACACCACTGAGCGTTCCGGTGCATTATATACATCACAACCAAATAGCAGCAATTGGTGAAATAAAAAAGTGCCTGCCTACCGTCAAGCAAACAAATCCTAATGCTGCGAGGTCAGATGGTTTCCACGAAGTGAAACCAGCCGATGAATCAGGCTAGAGGGGGAATTCCGTATCCAGTTTTTATTTTCGATGCGTGATTGTGATTGTGTATTTTTAGCTATGTTCTTTTTATATAACTGATACCTAAAAAAACACATTTTCATCTTGCCTGCACTACAGTTGTATGTACAGCAATATAACAGTAAAGACTGATTTGATTTGATATGTCATTGCTCTGCCTGAAATGTTCCACAGTATGACATTAAACATCTCTACATTAGATTTATTCAATTACAGGTGGTGTTATTGCTCAAAAATACTCAGAAATACAGGCATTCTGATTGTGAGCGGAGTTGCCTCTCCATAGATCTGACCTGTAACTTGGTCTGGTTTGGTCTCAATGAAGTGACGCTGATTTTGAGTGCACAGATCATCTCCCCTGTTGTAGTTCCAACCAAATCAGCTATTACGGTCAGATTGTGTTAAAATAAAACTCAGATTAAGTGTAACTTGAATAACAGAGCTTCAAACAGAGCAGTGCTTTCAGTTAGCTTCACACCCCCAGGGAATGTTGATGACATGAGCTGCAAAGAATCAATTTACCTAAAGTGTAACAGGATCAGAAGCTGGATTCTCTTCAAAAGGAAAAGAAACAGCGCTAAATAAAACAAGACAAAGTTGTGGTGCCCAAAATAGCGAGAGTTAATGAGTCTTATATACAATATTTACAACTTCAGATGCACTTGAGAATTGAGAGTTTGACACAATTCACGCTGTAAAAAGTTCATGTAGGGTTTTAGAATCCACATTCAACACTCGTGACTTCACGTAACGGGAAGTTCAGAGTTCAGAATGAATCCAAATAGTCCAGTTCCAGGAAGAAAAATAAACTAAAATCCATACTTTTAATCTGGCCTTTTCCTGTTCTCTGTTCTATCTGTAAAAATGTACAAGGAAGGCGGAACACAACAGGTCCAGTATTGCGAGTTCAGGGTGCGTTGGAGGTGGTAGAAGCGAGCAAAAGAGAAAAGAGATTATAAAGAGATTGGCCTCCTTCTGCATTCAGACGTGTAGGATGAACTCGTCCACAGTTTTCCTTTGGGCGGGGCTGCCGGCCTGTGAGCACGCTGCCAAAAACAGTCCCATGCACCTGGCCCGTGCGTTAGTTTGCCGGAGAACACAGATCAGTCACAGTGTTTTTAGAAGAGGAGGAAGCACCTGAAGCTGCTCCAGTCCTGCTTCTCCTACGCACAAAGCAAACACTGGCACGGAGTTGCACAGAGTCTTGTAGGAAAATCTCACAAAATTACAGGACGAAATTATAGGATGAAATTATAGGACGAAATTATTATAGGATGAAATTATTATAGGACGAAATTATAGGATGAAATTATAGGACAAAATTATAATAGGACGAAATTATAGGACAAAATTATTGTAGGACGAAATTATAGGAAAATTATTATAGAAATTATAGACAAATTATAGGACGAAATTATAGGACAAAATTATTATAGGATGAAATTATCGGACGAAATTGTTATAGGATGAAATTATAGGACAAAATTATTGTAGGACGAAATTATAGGATGAAATTATTATAGGACGAAATTATAGGACAAAATTATTGTAGGACGAAATTATAGGACAAAATTATTGTAGGACGAAATTATAGGATGAAATTATTATAGGACGAAATTATAGGACAAAATTATTGTAGGACGAAATTATAGGATGAAATTATTATAGGACGAAATTATAGGACAAAATTATAAGAAATTATAGGACGAAATTATAGGACAAAATTATTATAGGATGAAATTATCGGACGAAATTGTTATAGGATGAAATTATAGGACAAAATTATAAGAAATTATAGGAAGAAATTATAGGACAAAATTATTATAGGATGAAATTATAGGACAAAATTATTATAGGATGAAATTATAGGACAAAATTATTATAGGACGAAATTATAGGAAATTATAGGACGAAATTATCGGACGAAATTGTTATAGGATGAAATTGTAGGACAAAATTATAGGAAATTATAGGACGAAATTATAGAATGAAATTATAGGACGGTTGCAAGTACTTCTAAAATGTACAGATGGGTTACAATCAGTTAAAGGGGCTGGCACACCTTGACAATTTAGCCAGCGTATGCCGACATTTGAAAAAACTGGCTAATACTCTGGCGTCAGGTAAGTTAAAGGTAAGTTTATATAAATTATGAGCACTCTGTTGCACTCTGGCATACGTCGACATACGGCAAGGTCGTCGAAAAATGTTAAGCATGCTGAAATTTTCTTGACATATATCAGCGTACGCTTACATGTCCTGTATACGCGGGCCATAAGTTGTAGGTAAGTTATCAATCGAGTTATTGTTGTAGGTAAGTTATGCGATCGTTGACACACGTTCACACATGTTAATTGTAAGTTACCGTATTTTATGGGCTATTAGGTGCTCTCGATTATTATTAGGTGCAATGTCACTGAATGGTCTATTTTCTAACTTTTTTCACAAATAAACCGCCCTGGACTTTAAAGGAAACACAACAGTTGGATGGCTCAGTGGGACTTTGTTTGGTGCATTCACGGTGACTCTGGGCTTTGTTCAGTTGTGGCGTGTAGGGAGGGTGCTGTCTGGGACCGCTGGATTGTTGGCGTGTTCGCAGTGACTCAGTTGTTCAGTTGTGGCTCAGAAAGGCACATTGGACTCACTTTTTTGGTTCGTTCCTCCGTTCCGTTCCTCGTCCACGTGGACAGATGAGTGTGGCTGCGGGTGTTTTTCGCTGCGTGGTCGCTGTTTGCTCTGTTTGCGTGCGCTGTGGGTGGAGCAGATTTGTAGTTTACTGAAGTCGTGCTGTGATATCTGAGTGGATTTGTGTATAGGGCACTCTGGCTTGTGGGGGCGTGCGGTCGATTTTTGATGGGGTTAGCGGTTTAAGAGCGCGTCTAATAGCCAGGAAAATACGGTACTTATGACTTACCTCCAACGCATATTGACGTATGCAGACGTATTTGACCTGTTCCGACGGCCACAGAACTTACTGAACATGTTTCTAACTTATAGCTACCATATAATGGCATATTGGCAGTGTGTAGGGAAACTGGTTTGATATAAACATGGGGAAACCGTCAGTCCTCCTCCAGACTTTATGATGAGCAGACCCCGTGGTACCGCCCGCGACACATATCATTCGAGAGATGGACGATCTGGCAAGGCTGAGATGAGAAAACATACTAGCTGTCCTCCAACATCAGCCTGATCTCATCGATTTGTCACTGTACCAGCTGCGTGCCAATAGAGCCTGAATGAATCGTCGAGCGGCAGCCTTTTCATAGGCGACGACATGTGAGCGTCGGCAATACACTACAGTACGCTATGCATAAATTAGACGTTGGGCATTAGTTGGTATAAGTTATATATAAGTTATCAAAACGTTCTATATTAGTTACTAATATTATGTTATGTATACGTTCAACTTGTATACGCTATGTATTTGCCCAAAATGAAAAAAAATTAAAAATTGATAGTTCAGCGTATGCCAGCGTTTTAGGGAAATTCTGGTACGTCTGCATACACTAGCTAAACCGTCAAGGTGTGACAGGGCCATAAATATGTGAAGGTCAGAGCTTAGATTAAAAGGCCTGGGTTACTCTATTTTCTGACCTATGTTCTAATGTTGTTTCCTCATCAAAAATATATCTGGAGTTGTGTTTTGTTTCATTCACACATGAATAACACGCACAATTTTGAGTTATTCTCTCAAACTGGAAACACTCTGTGATCTCATGTGGTAATACACTCAATGCTCTACTGTGTTTTTAAACTCCATTCACCTTTACCAGAATCATTTGGATAATTTCAGCAATGGAATTGCCAATCTCTACTGGACTGAAAGTAAAAGGTAGCTCTTAGCTTGAAAACTACCATGACATGACATCATAAAGTGGAACAGAGCATTTTGATCTTTGGTGATATAGACAGACTAATAATAAAGAGTTACTCAAGTATGTGTGAATGAAACAAAACACAACCACAGGTCTGTTTTTGGGTAAGTAACAACATTCTAACATGGGTTAAAGCTCACGAGAGTCAATTTCACATGATGTGGGACCTTTAAGACCTTTCATACAATGCAATACATGGGGAAAATATAATGTCCGCAAGAAGTATGGAAACCCACTGTGTGTGTGTGTTTAGAAATGCTTTGCTTTGCCTTTGTACTAAAACAGTGTGTGCTAGCATTTCATTTGATACAGGGACAGATTACCACCTAGTGTGAGGAATGAATGAATAATTCATAAAACTGTAAAGCGACAATAAAAGGTGTTGATACAAACTGCAGTATACTCATTGTTAAGAAGACAATAGAGGGAAAATTGTACTGTCCAAACGCTCCTTTGAGAATTGCACATCAAATTAAATGCTTAGACCATCCAAGCTCTGAGATCCTGGAAAATTATATGCAACTGACCACTTAAACCCATTATTTAAAGGTCCTATGTTACACAAAAATGACTCTTCTGAGCTTTAAAGCATGTTATTATCCTATTATCTCATCAAAAACAAGCCTGAAGTTGTGTTTTGTTTCATTCTTCATTATTAGTTTGTTTACATCTTCAAATCTCAAAATGCTCTGTTCCACTTTGTGATGTCATGGAGTGGTAGTTTTCATGTTAACAGCTACCATGGACCTTTAGTTCACTAGAAATTGTCAGTTGCATGTCTGAACTTATCCAAATGATTTTAGGCCATGTTTACACATACACAAGTAATTTAAAAAACAGAGATATTTCCCTTCATTTGTACTCATCTTTTACACATAAATGGCAAATTCGCATCTGAAAACGTATCTTTCTAAAAAATTCCAGCTAGAGTGGAGATTCTGGAAAACTACGGTTTGGCGTTTGTGTGTAAAGTGAGATAGTTTTAGGCAATGTTTTCCCTTTTTGCTCTGATGATGATCATGGAGCTTTCAGAGCAGCAGTCACATTTCTTTTGGTGCAAACACTTTTCATGTGTTTGTATTTGCACACACAGCTGATGGATCAGATCAGTGACCTGAGACAAATGAGGCTTGGAGGTCAGCGATTTTACCACTTCTTTAACAGAGCTGTGGAGAGGCGAGCCCGCTCAGTAATGCACGTTTTTCAAGGTATTTTTGAGTAATACTTACAATTGTAATGAAATGAATGCTACAGGTTTGAATCTAGTCTAAGTTCTGCCCAGAGGCTTGGTGTAGTTATGATGGCGCTTGATGGCATATTTATGTGGGTCGATGTAAACAAAAACTTTTTTGAAAACAATGCTGTGTCCACGATGTTATTTTGGAAAACAGAGGGAGGGAAATATTCATTTCTCAACATAACCAGGAACCAAGATAACCAGTGTAAATATAGCCTTAGGGAAGGTATATGAAGTTACACAAAACATGTGACATCACAATTTGGAACAGTGTTTTCTGTTTGAGAAAATAACTAAATATGCAGGATTTGTGCATGTGAATGAAACAAAACACAACTCCAAGTATGTTTGTGATGAGGAAATTACATTATAACAGATCAGAAAATTGCATAATATGGGCTCTATAATCGCATTTTTTTATTACACCTTGTTTTCCAATAACTCCCTGGCCACTGTCTGAACAACTGTCCACGCACTTCATTGCACAACTACAGTCTGGTGAAGGTCTCTGTTTAGATCAATACATAACCAACAGTGTCTGGACCCCATGTATCTCCACCCACATGACATTGCATTCCCGTAATACCATGTGACAGCCGTTACAGAGCAGCTCACCAGACTGGAAAAGCTGCAAAATTAGGCGGCATGAATCACATAGCCGCGCACTGTATACGAGCAGTACAGGGCTGAGTATGTGTAGTGACTGATGCTGACCAGAGGTGTTTGGGGCCCCATGACAGGTTCAGTGACATGGAGGAAAACCCCACCTGACACCAGCCCTCAGGAGCCTGCCCCTCAGCGTTCCCGTAATACGTCCAAGGCCAAAGTCACTGAGAACTGAAAGCCCGGAGCATCGAACGCAACATGGAGTAGATGAGAGAGGATAGAGAAGCCCGCAGACACGGAACACAACCCAGCCGTCATCTTATATATATAGGCCGTACTGTATGTGTGCCCATGAGCAAGACAGGAGCTGCGAGGGAAGCGTGACCTCTTAACATGGGGAGTATAAATAGATAATGCAACAAAGGCTACCATGCATATTAAAATACTGGGGAATGCTTACATAACTACACCACTGCACAATGCAATATATTTAAAACAAGACTTTATAACGGGCAAAGAGTTGATTAAAGGACTAAACCAGGACTAAACGAGAACTAAACCAGGTCTAAACCAGGTCTGAACCAGGACTAAACCAGGTCTAAACTAGGACTGAACCAGGAATAACCAGGACGGAACCAGGTCTAAACCAGGGTTAAACCAGTACTAAACCAGTGTTAAACCAGGACTAAACCAGGACTGAACTAGACTAACCAGTCTAACCAAACTAAACAGGATAAACCAGGTCCAGACCAGGACGGAACCAGAACCAGGTCTGAACCAGGACTAAACCAGTGTAAACCAGGTTAAACAGGACAGGACTAAACCAGGTCTAAACCAGGTCTAAACCCTACTAACCAAACCAGGAACAGTTAAACCAGGACTCTAAACCAGGTCTAAACCAGGTCTAAACCAATACTAAACTAGGACTAAACCAGGTCCAGACCAGGACTGAACCAGGTCTGAACCAGGACTAAACCAGGATATATATAACAGAGTTCTTCTCTTAAGGTCCGTTCAGACCAGAGCATCAAAAAATTGGCTGGACGCCTCTAGCTGGATGTCTTTGCATTTGAGTTCAGACGCCCCCGACGCTCGTCCGTTGCCCTGGAAACAAGTGCCTGGTCCCAGTCTTTTCCCGGAACGATGGCAGACCAAGCTGAGAGAGTGGCTTTAGTTTATTTATCACATAAAACCATTAGCGGAGGTTATCAGCTATATATTTATACTCCGTTAATGACACTGGTCGAGTCCTGGTTTAGTCCTGGTTTAGTCCTGGTTTAGACCTGGTCTAGCCTTGGTTCAGTCCTGGTGTAGTCCTGGCGGTGGCAGTTGTTGCATGTATATATTATATACCACTAATGTTTGCGGCTTCAGGCCCCGGATCTTGTAATGACGTTGTTACATCACTGGATAGTCCCTGATTGGTTGACACCCCGTGCTGATGCCTGAAGAAGCTCCGCAAAAACGCAGGTCACCCTAGACGCGCTTCCACATAGACTTTGCATATAAACTGGACGCCTCGACACTCCGGTCTGAAAGGAGCTTAAAACTGAAACACTGAGTTACACCTCTTGATGCCATGTGGTAATACAGGAAGTGCTCCACTGTGTTTTTCAACTCCATACACCTTCACTAGAATCATTTGGATAATCTCAGCCTTGGAATTTTCAATATCTACTGGACAAAAGTGAACAAGTAGGTGTCACCTTGAAAACTACCACTAGATGACATCACAGGGTGGAACAGAGCATTTTGAGCTTTGGAGATGTAGCTAGAGTAATAAACCAGGTTTACTCAAATGTGGAACAGAAACAAAAACACCAGGTATGTTTTTGATGAGGTAACAAAATTGTAACATGGCTTAAAGCTCACAAGAGTCAATGTTGTTTTATATATAACCTTTAAATATAGCTCAGGGTTATTAACTGCTTAAGATAAAATAAAATAAAAAGTTAAGGTTTGGGTTTAGGTATAAATTAAGTAGATGTACAGCCACAGCTATATATATATATATAAAAAAACAAAAAATCAGCTTGTGTTTTTTTAAGGTAAGGTGTACTTTACTGTCATGAAATAAGAAATTGGTTTTCTTTGACCATCCTTCAAAGCTGCTGGGGCCCCTGTCAGGAGCTGCGCAAAAACACTGCAGCAACCAGGGACCCATCTCCACATCTTGAGCTCGGTTGGGTTGGTCCTACCTGGGGGACTTGTCTATTGAACATATACTGTATATATGTTATGTTATGTATTCATAGCTTTCAGTCACATGGTCTTTTTTCCTCATGGATGCCAACCGACCTATTTTTTCATCACTGAACACCCAATGGAGAAGTATTTTCACGCACAGCATTCACGTAAGAACACAAGTTTATTATGATCGGAGTAAAACATGACCTTATTTCATTGCTGCCTATAGTGAAAACATTAGCAAGACCGGCTGCGTTGAATGCATATTACAGGATGTTTTCCAGCTGCATTCAGATTTCTTTGTGTTACTCGGTGATTGGAAAAATACTTTGAAAATGCATTGAGTTACAGAACATTGAATACCTGCATTAGCATGTATTTTGTAACGTCAATACAGCTTGACGTAAACAGAAACAGCTTTGTGTTTGTTATTTATCTATCACTAATTGGAAGTCAGGACATGCACCACCACAAGAGCTCTTTAATATCCAGCACTTTGAAGCCGGAAATTGTGTGATCAAATACTACAAAGTGTTTCTATAATTTTAGAAAAGTAACTGTACTCTGAATTAGGGATGTAACAATATCCAAATCTCTTGATACAATATTTTCACGATATGCATCTCCCGGTACGTATTATATTATATTTATTGGAATAATGGTGACAAAATCATGAATATAATACATTTTGGCCTTGAAGAAGCCTTTGGTATTGTTATATCATGAAGAATTAAGATTTAAAAATGTTTAATAACAGTATTTTCTGCAAGTAATCTGCACTGACAACACCAAAGGATCATGGTCTATGCAGTTTCCTCCAATGTGATTCAATATATTATAATAGCCCACGATATTATTGTGAGACTTTTGACGATACAGTATCACAATATTTCAGTTATTGTTACATCCCTACTCTGAACACTACCAAATGAAATAGTTACTGTACCGCAATACAGAATTTGTGTTTTGAATATGTATTCCCGGTACATGTATTCAGTGACTTCCCAGCATGTTATGGCTAAAATTAATTCTGGTCATTTATGCACATATTTACCACATGTTTACAACAGCGATGTAACAATAACTGAACATATTGTGATATCGTATCATCAAAAGCCTTAATTAGGGCTGGATATAATTCAGAAGTTGCCAATACATATGTCAATACAGTGCATATTTGATTTGATGATGATACAATATATTTCAGATTGATTTGATACAATTAATAAGATAGTTAAGTTAAGTTAAGTTAATAAGAAACACACATTTTAATCCTCAAAACAATGAATATGTTAAATGTGCTGCATATACGAGGTTCTTTCCTCTAAACAACCAACAAAACCGAAACATACTCTTGGCAATATATCGATACAGCAGCCCACGATATCGATACTGTATCATCACATTAAACAATACGATAGATCAGTATTTAGATATTTTTGCACACCCCTAACAGTAATATCGTGGATCATCACAATATATCGGATTACAAGTCTCTTTGCTTAAATTCATAGTTATTGGGATTTAATGTGTGTCTTTCTTTGTGATTGTAATGTGTTTCTTATTCTGTAAAGCGCTTTGTGTACTGTTGTTTACTTTGTGTACGAACTGTGCTATACAAATAAACTTGCCTTGCCTTGCCATGGTGCAGCAATAGAGGGAACTACATAGACCATGATGCTTTGGTGTTGTCAGTGCAGACTACACGGAGACATAACTGTTAACTTTGAAATCTTAATTCTTCATATTATAACAGTAACAAAGGCATTTCCAAGGCTTTTAGATGGAGAAAGTAGCATAAAAGTAGTAGTACTAAATGTAGTAGGGTAGTAGTAGTAGTAGTAGTAGTAGTAGTGACAGTAATTCATTTGGTAGAGAATAGAGCTAAAGGTTGGTGGTTTAAATCCCGCTCGCGACATAATCTGTCAAATCCACTGACCCACAGGTTGGTTGATGTGATTTTAGCTCCCACAGGTGAATGCTGTTGTTGTGTCCTTGGGCAAAACACTTAACCTACCTGGCCCAGTGCCTTGAAGATGGAAAAGCCCTGTATAAAAATGTGACAATTTACCATTCACAACTTTGTAAGCCTCCACAAAATATAGCAATAAATATCCAACCGTGAAAATAAATATCGCATCGAGGGTTTTTTTTATCGTTACAGCTCTAGTTTTCAAAGTATAGCTCGAACAGACCTACTTTTAATTCTCCTCGGCTTTCCTGTTGATGAAATAAACATTCTCATTACAAAACAACACTTTTAAATGAGCTGGCGTATAGTCCCACAATCAGCTCATCGAACACTAAAACTTGCTACAAAGCAGTTTGATGATTAAATGCTTTGCTCCTGGCTAAGGACAATGCATTCTAATTTCTATTTTAACCTCCTTTTTCTTAAGTCATTCAACAGCTTATAGACTCATCTTATTCAAACCGCTTTTATTTTAATGGACTCACAATCTCTGCAGGATCATACCGCTAATTATCGTGGAATCTCTAATAAATTGAGATAAGATGCTTGTTTTCCAGAGATAATTGGTTCATTTATCTCTTATGCGAAAACAGACAGCTTATGAGTTCTTTTCTCAAATTGAAAACACTCAGTTCCACCTTGTGAGGTCATGTGGTAATACAGGAAGTGCTCCAGTGTGTTTTTAAACTCCATATGCCTTCAGTAGAATGGTTTTGATAGTTTCAGCCTTAGAATTGCCTGTCTTTACTAAAAAAAAAAAAAGGTAAAAGGTTGCCGTTATCTTGAAAACTTGCACTTCGTGACATCACAAGGTGCAACAGAGCATTTTGAGCAGCTTGTGAGTTCTTCTCTCACACTGAAAACACTCACTTCCACCTTGTGAGGTCATATGGTAATAGAGGAAGTCAGAGGTGGGACCAAGTCATTGTTTTGCGAGTCCCAAGTCTCTGACCTCAAGTCCGAGTCGAGTCCCAAGTCAAAAACAGGCAAGTCCAAGTCAAGTCCAAGTCGTCTCCTTTGAGCTTCAAGTCATTTCAAGTCTTTCAAACTTTTTTATGAATTTTGAACTAAATTGTACTTAAAAATATTTTATTTTTAGATGTCTTGACAAGATTGATGAATCATTACGGTCAGAATAGAAAGAATGTAGTTCCCTCTGTTTTACTGTATTGTACTGTATATTATTGTAGTACATTTGAGGATATCACATCACATTACTTCATTTCCATCCAAAGTAACAAAGAAGTGGGACGGACATGTTTCAGTTTGTTCCTTTAAAATTCAGCACCGCATTTATCAACTGTAAAGAGAAAAGTATTTTCTAGAAACATATATATATTTTTAGGAGAAGCATCAAGTCTTCTCAAATCACAGGGCTCAAGTCCCAAGTCACTGACCTTCAAATCCAAGGCGAGTCCAGTCCTAAAAACAGTGACTCAAGTCTGACTCAAGTCTTGCAAGTCACGGTGTGTTTTTAAACGCCATACGGTAGGGATGTAACAGTATCCAAATCTCAGTACGATATTATCACTATATGCATCTCAAGGTACGATATTTATTGCGATATTTTGGAGTGGCAAATATAATTCTAGATAAGACACTTTTTTGCTTTTTTAAATACCTTGACAATATATTGGTGCATATTATTACTATCAGAATCCCAAGAATTCAAGTAAAAACATATTCCTTCATGTTGTCTGCACTGAAATGAATCATGGGATATGTAGTTCTCTATGTTTATTAGCTGTTCCTACTAAAGAACAACGCATTTAAGCAAAGAAACTTATAATTTGATATATTGTGACAGCTCTCGATATTATTGTGAGACTTCTGACGATACGATATCACAATATTTTGGTTATTGGTTATTATTTTGGTACACCTTCACTAGAATCATTTGGATAGTTTCAGCCTTAGAATTTCCAATCTTTACCGAACAAAAGGTAAAAGGTCGTCGTTACCTTGGAAACTGCCGCTTCGTGACATCACAAGGTGCAGCAGAGCATTTCAACCCCATTTTATTTTAATGAACACACAATCTCTGCGGAATCATGTGGCTAATTATCTCGGAATCTCTAATAAATTGAGATAAGATGCTTGTTTTCCAGAGATAATTGGTTCATTTATCTCTTATGCTAAAAGACATAATCTCAAAGAATTATAGCAACAATTTGACTAATAGCTATTCCTTACCATAATGTTTAGATGTGCAAGGTTACACCACAGCAAGCAACCCAGATTCACAGCAAGTTTTCTCATTTGTAACCGTAGCAACAGTACATTATGGTAAGCCGTCTGCTCGGTTTGTGTTCCCTATATTTCAGCGAGTTCCAAAAGTGTGAGATTTCAATTCAAGTTGTAGAGAGCAGTATCTGGACATCTCGACAGCTGTCAAAACCGATTTATACCAACAAAGTCTGAGCTACGGGAGTCCAGATCTGAAAATGAGACAAAGTGGGTACAAGCGTGGGACTCTTTCATTGCATCATATCATGCTTAGAAATTGAGATAAAAGGATTAAATTAAATTAAAGCGGGCAGATAAATTCGTGCAACAAGAGTTAACCCATATCCGGTCTATGATGTAGTTGCTTAAAATACTGAAGAGTGCTGGAGATGTGTCTATTTTTTTCCATTTTCAATTAAAAATGTGTGTTAAATATTGAAATAATTGTCTCAAGATAAAATTATTGGCTTTAGATTTAGAAAAAAGCAGTAAATAGAAAAAGGGAGATATCACTTTTTTTCATTTAAAGAGCCCATATGACACGATTTTCTGACCCATGTTCTGATGTTGTTTCCCTGTCACAAACATACATGCAGTGTTGGGGAGTAACGGATTATATGTACCGGCAATACGTAATCAGAGTACAAATTATTATATATATAAATTGTATTCAGTTACAGTTACTGTCTCAATGAATGGTAATTGGATTACAGTTACTTTGTTAAAATAAATGGATTACAGGGCGCTATTTTCCTGTTTTCAAATGTAGGGCTAAACCAAGATTAAAACCAGGATTAAAACCAGGTCTAAACCAGGACTAAACCAAGTTTAAACAATATGACACCTAACAGTAAGGTGCACATAACTGAAGGTAGTAGTGATCTCATATAAAAATCTTTTTTCTATCAATAATATTTATAATAGGGTTAAGGAAAGACTGGGCTTTTTATTGTGTTTTAGCAGACAAAACATCTTATGTTAAGATTTCCTAGTCTTTGCTTCTCTACAGCAAACAAATGTATGGAGACTTGGGCTCAACAGCCAATTTGAAGAGAACAAACAAGAATTTGCAGGATGTGGTTGGTACATTCATGTAGTTTTAAAAAGCATGACAATCTCAAGTAATCCAAAGTACTCAGATTACGTTACTCACTTTAACGGATTACGTTACAAACAACATTTTGGGAAATGTAATCTGTAATCTGTAGGGGAATATGTTTTAAAAGAAACCTTCCCAACACTGCATACATGGAACTGTGTTTTGCTCATAGACTGTCTAAAAGAAGTGGATTTAGCGAGTGTGACGTCACTCAAAGCATTCAGCGCCGCTCAAATGAAGGTCACAATGGTAACGGTTACAAGAGCGAATCTGGAGCCAGGCTCTATGTTATGAATAGTATTTTTCTGATGGACAAAATAGCGGAAAAAAAATTCAGGATCATGTAGAGCGGATTAATATGAACATTTTAAACGACGAGGCTCATTACAGCAATTACAGAGAGAGAGAAGACAAGGTCCTAATGTAAGTCAATTGGAACCAGGGTCAGAAGGAGCCGGAAGAGCCTCTTGGCGAACTTCCTATTTGGCATGCGGTGGCTAGCGAGTTAGCTATGTCCACTCATATATACGGTCTATGTTTTGTTTCATATACAAACTCTGCATCAGTGTTGCCGGACTGGGTGGGTGCTCGCCACATTGGGCTACTTTTGACTACTTCGGGCAGGGAGAGGACGCCTTAGGTGGACAGATAATATTTGGGCTACTTTCAACAAGTTTGGGCAATTTTTGTTTTCACACCAATCATGCATTTCATTCAATAATAATGTTCCAGTTTAAGGCTATCACACCCAGCTGCAGACATGACCAGCAAGACAGAGGGGCAGCAGAATAGGCCTAAGTCATGATACATTTCAGAATGTTTAAAACTGCCATGCTACTGTTTTTTTTTTGTTTTTTTTTTAACCTCATAAGACCCAGGGCTTTATTCTGAAATTACCAATGTATGACATTTTAAGGTATTAAACTGCAAATACATGGCTTACACGACCAAACAAAGTGTCATATAAAAGGTAAGACATTGTAGATTACTGTGCTTGTGAAATTCTGAAATTCTAAATCATACTGGGTAAGAGAAATTGAAGGTAAAACACTTTTTTTTTCTTTCTTTTTTTTTTCTTTTTATTGACGGACATAAAAAAAAAAAAAAAAAAAAAAAAAAAAAAAAATCAAAAAGTCTAGACAGCATTTTTTGCATAATACCAAAGTCTGGGAAATATAAAAAGCACTACAACAAGCAGTGGGAGGCTGATGAAGTTTTAAAAGCATGGATTGCACCTGTCCTGCAAAATCCATTCAAGGCGAAAATGAAAATGCTGTTCTACATTTAACATGTTTTCTCAATAAAGGATTGCATACGTTTATACAGAGAGTAAATGTTCTGATGATTAAAGGTTTTGAACGTGACTGGGCAGGAATCACTAAACCCAATCAGGCAACACTGCTTTGCATATTTAGGATGAGTTCTTCTCTCAAACAGAAAACACTTCATTCCACCATGATGTCATGTGGTAATATAGGAAGTGCTCCACTGTGTTTTTAAACTCCACACACTTTCACTAGAATAATCTAACTAAAGATAAAAGGTAACTGTTATCTTGAAAACTACCGCTTCCTGACATCACAAAGTGGACCAGAGCATTTTGAGTTTTGAAAATGTAGATGTAAATGTAGATTAACAATAAAAGATTCTCAAATGTGTGAATGAAACAAAACACAACTCTGGGTGTGTGTTTTTGTGGAGGTAACAACATTCTAACACGACTTAAAGCTCACAAGAGTCAATTCTGTCTAATATAGGACCTTTAAAGTCAACATTTCATTTTGGACTGTTTATTTGGATTGCTTTGTATGTTGCAGCGTCAAACGAAACCCTGTTTACTTTTTATTTACCAAATGCAAATCCCACTCTTAATAGTCTATGTTTATCATGTCACCTGTCAGCGGTTATAACAGATTTCCAAATTGGTGTGGGCCTATTTTACTCAGCCAGTATAATTCACTTCTTCACTAATTGACCTTTCGTGTAGCTCTTGATTTGTAGGTGAGAAAAGCCAAACTGCTCCCGCTTTGATTGACAGGAAAATGGACGCCCTCTCTACAAGACGTGACTGCACCGGGGGCTATTTGTAATGGGTTTCTTTGTGAGGACATTTTGTGAATCAGAGGAAGAAGATAGGCTGGGTTCACGTGACATCACAACACAACAGAAACACTGAGTTGGAGAATAGGTTTGAATGTTTTGGTAGAATTGCTGGATGTGGCTGTGTGAAACAAAAAACTGGCACAAAATGATCAAAAGTGAAAACAAAAATTCACAGTAGCTTCAGAAACCATAGTGTCATTAATCAAACCCAAACACATGATGGTTGTCTGTTGAAAACACTTGAGAAGCCATGAAAATATTATGGCAAGTTTGTGGGAAAAATTATAATGAGTTTTAACATTTATGGATCATTCATTTGGAAACAGTTAAAGTGCATATGACAGTTTTTTTTTATTATTATATTTTAAGATTTTAAAAAAACAACTTTTTCTTCCCCAGTTTCCCACTTTTTAGTTAAAAAAAATTTACTCCCTGGCTGAAAATCACGACATCAGGCTAGGGAATTTCATATCTGTTACCAAGCAACCACGTGGACTAGTCCAAAACTCCTCTAATGTACACAAAAAGTGATATTAGGCAATTATCAGTCATCAGAAAACACATAAAAATATTTCTAAACTGTCAGAATTTATGGATAGAATTCTTCCAAGTGATGTCATCAATATAGAAAAAATCTCAAAAATAAAACTTTCTGCCATATTTTTTTTACTTTTTTTCACAAATTGTTTCATGATTGTTGTAAAAGGCAATAAGGAGAAATTCAGTTTGTCAAGTGGACAAAAGTTAATTTGGTCAAATACGTTTTGCAGCTCATCCAAGCTGCTTCTTCAGCTCTGGTAGACGCTGGTGGACACTTCCTGATATCTGCCTAAAGGGAGGAGCTAACTACAATGACACCACTCTGAAACTAACACATCTTCTTGTTTACAGTTTCTGTTAGTTAGTTAGGCCTATTGAACTTGCACTGAGTGTAGGGTCATATTAACAGAAACTGTAAACATGTAGATGTGTTAGTTTCAGAGTAGTTTCATTGTAGTTAGCTCCACCCTGCAAGATAATTGAAGTAATTCATCCTCCACGTACACCTCAGTTTAACATTGACTCACAAAATCTATATTTACACCATGACCTTCCCTTGGCATACCACTGACATACCATTATCTAAATTGTGGCATATTGCTGTCTAACTGGTGTCTACTGGCCTTCATAGTCTCACCGCACTTGCTTTATAAACCTCCTCCTTTGGAAGCATAGAAAAAGGAGCTTGAACACTCAAAGATCATACTATGTTCACTTTTGAAATCATACTATGTTGACTTTTCAAGTCCCCCCGGGCCTGTATTATTGCTTAAGACATCCAGTTGGTCTCCAGCCTTTTACATCCAACCTTTCTTGGATAAGCTGAAAACTTCAACAACACTCCTTTCAGGCAGATATAAAGCAGCATTTTGACCAGAACTGAAGAAGTAGCTTGGTTGAGCTGCAAAACATATTCAACCAAATAAACTTTGTCCAGTTGACAAACTGAATTTCTCCTTTTGCCATGGATTCTACCTGGACGATTGAGGGATTTTACACACAGATTGTTATAAAACTACAATTTATATTTACATATTTTTACAACATGTATTATCCTACCAAATTAAGTCAAAATTTGAGAATCATCAAAACCTACATTTCCATAGGCCCCTGCCCTCAATCTGAAATAATGACCAATCCAATTCTAGAATGTAAACACAATCTATACAAGGGTTTCAGAAGGATGAAAAATTAAGACTGTTGGCATGTCGATAAATGTTGCATCTTTGTATCTTTTGAGTAGTGAAAATTGCTCAAAGTGCCACATATGACAGCTGAGATCCAATACTTGTCACTTCTAATCTTTCATATAGAAAAATAACTTGTGTAGTTAAAAGTGCATTGTGTAACTTTTCTAGTGAAGTGTCTGTCAAATGCTTTTCTCCACGTACATTTTATTGCTTTGTCTGGAAAGTTTCACAGTACGTTATTAAACTTTTTTATTGTTGTTAAGGAGCCCAAACCAGACCAAGCTAGAGTAACAGGTCAGATCTGTGGAGAGGCGACCCGTTCGAAGTCAGAATACCTGTTTTTCTGAGTATTTTTGAGCTATAAAACCACCTTTAATTGAATAAATGTGACATAAAGCCGTTCATTGTCATACTGTGAAACATCCCAAGAAGAGCAATGACGTATCCATAGAAACAAGCATGTGACGGACCCTCAACCGAAAAGTTACACAGTGAAGCATTAACAATAGTATTTATCTTTATTGCATTCATGTTTCTACCATTTCAAATATCTAAATTTTCTTGTTGAAGATAGTTTTTGAGAGCAAACATGGCTGGCTGTGGTGTGATGCATCCACAGTGCATACTAATGTGTCCTCTGGGAAATGCCAAATGCTAATTGTTTGTGAGGCTACAGCTAGCACACTGCTGCTTCCATTTCGCCATCTGACGGTACGGCTTTGAAGCGTCCAACGTGCTGATCGTGATTCAATCGTACATCGAGCATGTGAGTATTACAGTCAGAGCATTTGTTAGCAGAGAAACACTTTGTGATGTATTTGGCACTGGAGTTAAAGTGCCTATGACAGGTTGGACTACACATTTTACTAAGATACAATTAAAGATGCATTGGGTCACTTTTTTGGTGGAGCCTCCGTCACCTGCTTGTTTCTATGGATACAATATTAAACAGCTCTCTCTTACAGTTATTAGATTTATGGTGGTTTTATAGCTCAGAAATACTTAAAAACAGGTATTCTGACTGTGAGCGGGTTCGCCTCTCCACAGATCTGACAGGCAACTTGGTCTGACTCAGTCTCCTTGATGATAGGAAGGTTTAATGCCATATGGAAAGGTTACACAATGCACCTTTTAAGATTATTATATTTAAGATTTAACAAAACATTTTACACTTTCTTTTTTTTTTTTAGGTTTCAGGTTTTACTTCCTGGGAATTTACATGGGAATTCCATAACTCCATAACTTCCATAACTCAAGCAATAACCATTTTGTACAGTGGGTCAAAACTCCTCTATTGAACACAGAAAGTATTATTTGACAAGTAAAATGTCAAATAATACTTTTTAAAAAGAAAACACCTTTGTTTTATTGAAATAATGTTTAAAGTTATGGAATTTTCTAGCATGATGTCATGATTTCCAACTAGGAAGTACAATTTTAAACCTAAAAAATGGAAAAAATATATGGAAAATTTTATATATTTAAAAATTATATATACATTTATAAAAATAAAGTGTGTTTTAGTAAAAGGAGTAGACTAATAGGCACTTGAATAGTGAAGACAGTGTACAATTACCGAAAGCGTATCAAATTGTCAGAGATGGTGGTACGTAGCGTCAGTGTGCTAAATGCCATGTCAGTATTTTTGAGCTTTAAACATCTGAATGGGGTAATTTATTTAGACGGACAGCTTTGGTAAACTGTAAATTTAACAATTCTCTGGAGTCAAGCCATTTTTCAAACACCAATTACAGCCCTGCATCTCATCAATCACAACAACAATGGTTTACTCAGTGACGTTAATTAACGGCCTGTTGGAAGAGTCTCAAAAATCATCTGTAAACTGATAAGGTACTATTTGCACTAGTGTCTATGTGATTATACAGTGTCCGTGTTGTACTGCATTAGTGTAGCAAAGTGTGGTACTGAATAGATAAATGTCGTGTAATACCTTCTACATCTCTGACACTAAACCTTTGCAGTGTATAGTAGGGATGAGCATGATTAGTCAACTAATCGATAATTGATCATTAAGAATTTCATTGATCACCTTCATTTTTAATCGACAAACCGAATGAAGCTTGCTGTGTGTAGTGTAACATAAGGAGATGAAGCTGCGTCTGACACAAACACTGGAGTTGTGGCCTCACAGTCCCACGTTTGGGCTCTGGCTCCTTGGAGACACTGTACCACTCAGTTATGATTGTTTTTTTCAGTATTCCAGTTTTGTCATGGTGCATGTATACACACAGTTACTGCAACATAAAGCTGAGTGCACATGCATCTAAAAGACTGAAAATACTTTTCATTGTTTTCATTACAACAGTAGCTAAAATAAATAAAGTGACCAACATCAATAAAGTGAAATGACTGTTAAATAAAGAGCTGCGCTAAACCTGCACATGTCTGATCTCTGAAAACTTGAATCATCTCCAACGTGACACACACACAGAACAGACTCACCATCAGCATCATCAACATCCATCTGTCATAGAAAGAACACTCATATTCCACTGAGTCGTGTCCTTTAGTCTGACGGAAGCTGAAATGCATCAGGGCACAAGGAAAGAGCTGTTTTTTTTTTTTTTTTTTTATAGTTTATGCAAATGAGCCATGTGGTTTTATGTTTCATTTCTGTAAAACATAAACAAATGTGTCAAAGCTGCTTTATGGACCATCTGCAGTCCGACTTCCTCAGGACAGTATCCCAGGTGTGTGAGAGTAAAAAAGCCCCCTCATCCTGGTTTATAGAAGAAGCTGGTCTGAAGATGGCGCCGTCATCCTGCCTTCAACAGTAGGAAGACAGCGCCAAAGCCTGTATAAATCAGCTGACTGGACACGTCACAGCAACTTAGTGAGCAGTCGGTACTGTGAAGTATGAAAACAAACTCTTGATCTGAAAAAAAAAAAAAAAGAACCTAATAACAGGTTTAAGCCATGTTAGAATGTTGTTATCTTATCTTTCATTCACACATGTTCGAGTAATCCTTTTTTTTTTTGTTTGTCTACATTTCCAAAGCTTAAAATGTTCTGTTCCAGCTTGTGATGTTTTGTAGTCATTGTTTTCAAGTTAACACCTACTTTTTAGCTTTTGTTTAGCACAGATTGGCAATTCCAGGGCTGAAATGACCCAAATGACTCTAGTGAAGGTGTTTGCATCTTAAAACCACAGTGGAGCACTTCCTGTATTACTACGTGACAACTCAACTTAGAACAGCTTTCAGATTGAGCGAAGATCTCAGCCTAAATATACAGGATTTGTGTGTTAAACATGTGTGAACGAAACAAAACACAACCCCCGGATATGTTTATGATGAGGAAACAACAGTAGAACATCGGGAATTAATGAAACGTGCCCTTTAATGTATAGTTCTTATCATTAATGTATAGCTGTTATGAAGTTGTAAACAGAACAATCCAGAACAATCAAAGAGCATTAGACCTACATACGGTATAGTCCCTGCTGTGTGCACGTGTGAGCCACAAACGTGCGCTGAAGTTGTGTTTTTGCAGTGTAGTCTAATTAAAGAGTTGCTTCCTGGTCACGGTGAGCCAGTGTTGTGCTCCACTTGTGTCACCGGCTTTGATAGGTGATGTTTATTTCATTACCACACTGTGCAAGCCTCACTGCTACTGCTGCTACTGCTTTAACCCAGGCAGTGGGTGGAAACTGTCAAAAGCTTATAACACGCATTACTCAAATGAGCTTGCGAAACGAAAGGTAATAATCATTTATAACTGCGCCAATGTAGTATGACTTGGTTTAGTGAGGGTACATTTTTCCTCAATGGTCGCGATTTCTCCGTAAAAAAAAAACAGTCCGTGGGCAGTAGACGGCGTTTAAATAATTGACAAGGTTAACATGAAATATAAATGGTAGCTTCCTGTTCTCAAGAGGTGCTCCGATCTTCTGACACTAGCTGCACCGTATTCCCTTTATGCTGAGCTACACTGATTGCTATCTGGAAAATGTGGTCAGCTGTCTCATTATAGCATGTAGCACTAGCAGGATCTGTTGTTGACCAAAAGCCAGAGACATTTTAACAACCGCTCTGCTGGTAAAACTCAGGTCTCTATAGCAGTTGTTGAAGAAGCAGGTTATCTAAAAGAAGGTCAACTCAATTGGAAGTGGCTTGACCGGTCGGTGGTACCTCAATTACAAGGACAACAAAGCGCTTGAGACAAGTGGGGGTTTGGTACTTTTAGACTTGCTCTTAAAAGGCTGCGAAGTACTGAAAAAAATCACAGCTGTTTGCTAAGTCAACATTGTCAGTTGATCAGTTTAATGTTTGTGTTATATTTAATATTCAACGTTCAGACTTTTGCAGAGCCACATTTGTGTAATCTTTCTCTTTACCTCTCTACATAGTAGGGGTGAAATGGTACACAAAAAATGCTACGTACCTTGATTTTTGAGGTCATGGTTCGGTTCATTTTTGGTACAGTATGAGAATAAAATGCAAAACCATTTGTTTGTTGTTCATTTGTGGGTTTATTAAATCAACAATTTGTCTAAACATTATACAAACGGGAAAATAAAATAAATGCAAAATGCTGCTTGATTCTCAAATAAGCAACAAATGTATGAACTATTATAAAAAAGTTATTTCCTTGCAATCAGTAAACAAAAGTTTTCAAAAAGTAAAGAGCAGCATTAACAGTTCTAGGACGAGATTTTACTCATTCTTCATATTTTTGGCCAGAAAACACAACTTGTCCACATTGTCTGCAGTAAGTAAAGGGGGGAGGGGAGGGCGGAAATTTTGTGCCGGTGAAAGTAAGGACCGCGGTAGGATGACCGTAGTTTTAGTTTTTTTTTAGAGGGACATAATCAAGGTGGCTGCCTTAACTATAAAGCGCTGTGAGAAACACTGCCACCCCAATCACGGACAAGTTTGCTCATGAATATTAAAGCGTCTTCCGTGTAGCTGCACATACGGTGGCGAAATGTAAACACACACAAATTACGCAAACTTGCACAGCCCTGCACCGAACCAACCTGTACAGAAACGGTTTGGCATAAATACATGTACACCCCTACTACATAGTGACTTCATATTCTGAAATAGGATTTTCTTTAATGTGAGTATATCATTTCACCATCTGTCAAGACACTGGGTAACAAAGAACCAAAAAAGTGTCTTGCCCGATTACTCAGTGCAGAAAAAAAGAGGGGAAGCGGGAATCGCACCAGCAAACATATGCAAAATGTACAGAATTGTACCCCATAGACTTATGCTATTACCTAATTGCCATAGAAATGAATGCTGTTGGGACTTACACACAAACTAGGGCAGTACTTTGGAGGATCAATCAATACAACTTTATTGCCCTCCGAGGGGCAATTCAAGTACATTGAGCAGATAAATACAATAATAAAACAATAACTCAAACAAAGGTCACAGAGCAGTTTAACAGGAGGTCAGGTAGGGTCAGCAGATACACTGTGAGGAGGGTAAGAGGACTCAGGACAAAAGTCCCCCTCCTCTGTGTCCTGTGGCCCGGGAAGAACACAACCAAAGTCCAAGGGAAACCAGTTGAAGATAAGCTGTGTTTATCCACTGATCCGAAGGTTAGCTCTTCGAATCCCGCTCTTGTAATTCCAGCTCCCATAGATGATGAATGCTGTTGTTGTGTCCTTAGGCAAGACTCTACATATACTGCTTCCCCAGTGTCTGCATACACCAGTGTATGAGTGTGTGTGTGTGTGTGTGTGAATAGGTGAGTGGTTCCTTGATGTAAAGCACTTTCAGTGCCTTGAAGCTGGAGAAGCACTATATAAAAATGTGACCATGACCGTTAACTTAACTGCAATGGCTCGCAATTTGATAGCACATTTTTCTGACACAATGTTTGGCTGAAGAATTATTGCATAATTTTCTCATTCCTGCAACACAAACTTTTATACCATATCTTACAACACTTCTATTGTCAGACGTTCTAAGCATAACAGTTTTCCATTCAAAGTTCTTATACAAGTCTCTCTGGACAGAACAATCCAGTGTGCTGAAGCCCCAGCTCCTCTCAGCTCTGCATTGGATCCACGCCAGTCTGTCCCTGATGTCGTGTCACTGTCTGTTGCTGTTTGGCATGAGCTATCTTTTAGCCTTTGTGTGCCTCTCAGTGCCTCCTCTTTCACCCTCTCCAAGCTGCCATGCTAATTTCTTACCTCCTTTGTGCTACTGTCTCATTCTCTCTCTTTGAATGCGCCTGACGACTAAGCCACGGACTGAGGTGTATAAATATAGCTCTAACACCAGGGATCGAGTAATGAATAACAAATAGTCAAATTATTCTAATTCTAATATTTGAGAACGCAATATTAGGACTTCAGTTTTACTTGAAAGTTGTGACAGGTAATCTTGTGTATACTACAACAGTGGTCCCCAACCTTTATTGCGCCATGGACTGGTTTTATGTCCAACAATATTTTCATGGACTGGCGACTGGTGTAAACCTGGTTTAGACCTGATTTAGTCCTGAGGCGAATGGAAGGAGGCACGGTCCACACAGCTTACACATAAAGACACGGTCCACGCGACGTACGGAAGGAGGTGTGTTCCACGCAGCATATGGGAGGCACCAAATGACCCACGGCCAGTTACCGATCCATGGCCCGAGGGCTGGGCACCCCTGTACTAGAAGAATGAGTAATTATTTGACTGTATTTGACTATGACTGTAATCCGTTTTCGTCAGTAGTGGGATGTTCATTAACATGAATGTTTGGAATGGATCTGGGATTTCTTAAAATAACCTAATCTTTTTTACGTCTAATTTCCATACTGATTAAACCTAATCCAACAAAAGAATCAACAGAGAAGTGTAGGTAACATGAGTGAGGACTTTGTACAAAAAAAAGAAGAATACATTTTTTTTTTTTAAAAGAACGTTTGGCATCATAATAACGGTTAGTGTTTTAATAATTATTACTGTAGAGCTACTTTTTTTTAATGTATTTTTTTATTAATAATATCATTTTGACGAGTAAACGCACTCCCACTCTCAGTTTGAAGCATTTGAAACGCATCTGGGCCTCGGTCATTTCTCTCAGTGATTAGTTTGTAGATAATGATGAGTTCTCACATTGGCTTCTGTCATCTAAATAAATATAAAAGAGTCAGTCTTTTGAAGAGCTCTTTGAAGTGAAATGATCCAAAAGATTCAGATCCCATGAAAGAGCGAAAGTCCCGTCACTAGTTGCCAGTTAAAGGGTTTATATAAGAGCTGATGTTATAGTGTTTTGGTTGGGAACAGAAACGGAGACATCTGATGCATATAGATTTCCTTTGTGAATATCAAGAACGGGGAGTAAGACTTAGACTTTGACAAACTTTATTTATCCAGGAGGGAAATCACTTGGACACAGTAGCTCACACATCATAATATATTATAATAAAAAGAAGTATGAATGGTAATAGCAAGAGACTGGTGTCAAATAAGACATAATTATACAAATGTATATGTACAAGTAAAAAGAAAATAAAGTAAAATAAGCATGAAGGGGTAATTACTCTAAGAGCCTAATTGTGGTATTCCCACTTTACACTGTTTACGTCACTTTTGTCTTTGTCAGCATTTACTATACATACATTTTTCAGTATATGTGTGTACGTGCATTGACTGTAGCAAAGGAGGGAACCAAATAATGAAGCAAGTCTACAAAAAAGCGTTTCATAGTTGCCAAATCCACTTTAAAACTATTCTGTGAAAGTTGCTTAGAAATTTTGAAAGTTTTTTGGTACAAACTTACTCCTGAAATGTGACTTTAATATCCCAAACTGTTATAAAATGATACTAAAAGGTTGACTAAGTTACTTTTCTGGTAGAAGGTTCGCCAACTGCTTATCGCCACAGAAATAATATTGCTGTGTGTTCCAAATTATGGCATTAACCCTTCCAGACCGACGGTATTGGAATGTGTTTTATATAACTGTGCATAACTTTCCAACCATAAAAGATAGAAAGTTACTTTTTTTTTTCCTTGGAAAGCTGGCTTTTCGAGCATATTCACTGCATTATTAAAGGGAAAACCAGTGTACAATAGGAACTTTGTTTTCAGCCAAACGCATGCACTCCATTCGTTTTGATTGGCCCAAACTTTGCCAAAGAGTGTAGTGAATCAAAATAGTTGATGCTCTGAGCGTCTGTGTTCATAACAATTGAAAAATCCTCTCTACGTGCAGTTATTTCTCAAATAAATGGCAAATTAAGCATGGCCTGCGTAATTGCTCATCCCTCGCTATTTTTATTTGAAAGGTTTATTCCACTCCAAATGTACAATTCCAATCCAATCCATGTGGCTCTGTGCCCTGGACTCGACACGAGCTGTTTCCATGACTGGCACCAGGAAAGTCATGGAGCCATGCATTTTTCTTTTGAGGCAATAAGGATATTTTTAGTTTTCTTACAGACTTGATATTTTGCGCTTTTGTAGCTAAGGCCCTAAATTAAACATTTTTTTATGTTCAAATAGTTGCTCATGGATGTTTGCTGTGTGTGAAAGAGTGTGAATTTTATTTTCATTTCTTTTTTTTTTTTTTCATTTGTTTGTTTTTATTACAGCCCTATGACACAACTACAGCTTGCAGACTGTGAAATAACAGGTTGTACTGAAAAAAAAAAGGATGTAGAACACTTCATTAGGGGGTAAAACGGTGGAGATTTAATTGCAAAATTAAGAAAAAAAAATCCAGGCGAAATACGTACTAAAATTGCCTTTTAGTCCGGAAGGGTTAAACATTCAAACTCCGTGAAGACAAGCTGGTTATGGATAGGCAAAGTAGAACACAGGGTGACAGTAGTTCGGTTGATAGAGCGTTTGCCCACTGATCCGAAAGTTGCCGGTTCAGATCCTGCTCTCAACAGAAACATAATTGGTTTGCAGTGTGATTTCATCTCCCACAGATAAATGCCATCGTCGTGTGTTCAAGACACTTAACCCATCTCGAACCCAATGTCTCCTGGTGTGTGAACGGATGAATGATTTCTTGAATGTGAAGTGCTTTGAGTGCCTTGAAGGAGGACAAGTGCTGTATACAAATGTGACCATTTACTGTTTACATGTTGTTCAAGGTATTTGTGAAAAATGAAAATCCCCATAATGAAAGAAATGCATGACAAATTGCTTCGTAGTCGGGGTTATTGTGAACCGGAGATGACTTGTTCTTTTAACACACTTTGTTTGCTTGTTTCTTTAGTGAAAAAGCAACCCTAGCCAAACATTTGAATCTCCTTTAAACCAATAACTCAAACTGTCTCTCTCCTCTCTCTCCCAGGTGGTCCCTCCCGCTGGTCCTCCCCTCCGTGCGACTGCTGCTGTAAGAACCACAAGGGCGACGGAGAAGGCGAAAGCGGCACGTCCATCAACGACCTCTCCACCTCCAGCTCCGAAAGCAACTCCGAGGTCGGCTCACCCCAGGAAACCGTCATCTGCGGGCCCGTCGCGCGCCCCCAGCAGCACCCCCACGCCAACGTCCAAACCCTGGATAGACCCATCAAGAAGGGTCCCGTGGCCATGCTCCAGAAATCCGAACCGCGGAGAAAGAGCGATCTGATCCGAGAGTCCGGAAGTTCCAAAAAGAGGCCGGTGAAAGAGAAGCTGACGGTGGAGGAGGAGCTGGAGAGGTGCATCCAAGATTTTCGGAAAATTAAGATCCCCGAGAGGTTCCCGGAGAGGAAGTACAATTGGCAAGCCGATCTGCTGAGAAAATACCGTCTTTGAGCATTATGGTGGCAGTGTGCAAGTTTACAAGATTTACATATGATTTAAAACTATGAATTTACAAGACTTTCAAACGCAGCGAAGACACTAACGAAACTAGAAAAGTGGTTTGAAATTTCACTTCGGAACAAAAACTTGATGAGAACATTGGACAGCTCAGACTCTTGTTGACCTTGTGCGTATGTAGTTTAGAATGTTACAAACTGTGTGTTGTTGTGCACTGCTGAATGCTTCACACTTTGTCACCAACGGCAACCACGACATGCAGTAGAATCACAAAGAATCATCGATCATCACTAACCTTGCTTATGCTTTTGGGTCACTTAGATGAAAGAGACATTGGTTTCGTATTCAAGAGCCCATTTAATTGCAATGTCCTTGAACCTTGTCCAAGTATTTTTACACATTTTAAATGGCGGGTTTTGTGTTTTGAATGTCATCTAAATTTTTATCACTGCAGAGATTAGAATGGAAATTATTTGTGGTTGTTTCTTAACAGCATTACCGACTTTTGGGTAACGGTGACATGTTATGATGAAGCCCTAGTTTTGGTGCTGATTCTAACTCAAAGGTGCATTGTGTAACTTTTCTGGTGCAGGGTCCATCACCTGCTTGTTTCTATGGATATTGCTCGGCCTGGAATGTTCCACAGTGTAACATTAAACAGCTCAGTCTAAATACAGATGGTTTTATTGCTCAAAAATACATAGATAAACATCTATTCTGACTGTGAGGAAGTTTGTCTCTCCACAGATCTGACCTGTAACTTGATCTGATTTAGTCTCCGTAAAGAGAGAAAGGTTTAATACCATACTGTGGAACATACTATACAAAGCAATAACATTTCCATGGAGAAAAGTATTTGACTGTCACCAGAAAAGTTGCACAGTGCACCTTCAGCTAACTAAAATGTAAAAAATCTGATCTATGGATAACTTCACTTGGACTTGCTTGATGAGGCCTTGACTGCAAAACTATTTGTCCCCAAAACACAATGTCGACTTTTATGTTATAATGAATAATCTTTTCGAGGAGATCTTGCTGATTTATCATGAATGTGTGTGAGTGTGCGCAGGTGGCCCCCCAGAGGTCAATGATGAATCTGCATCAGGATCCATTCATAATTGAAGCTGTCCTGACGGCGCTCTGGCTAAAAATACCCTCCTCCCCCTGCAGCTAGGACAGTGCAACAGATGATTACTTCACTAGGCCACAGGGAGGCGCTCGAAGGCACACAAGACTCTACAAGGTTATCACAAACACAGTCCATTTTCAGTGTCATTTAAAGGTGCACTAGGTAACTTTTCTGGTGGAGGATTCACTAACTTCTTGTCTCCATAGAGATCTTTTTACTTTATCTGAAATGTTCAACAATATGGCATTAAACTGTCCTTCTATTCTTCATTAGTACTTTTATTGCTCAGAGAATACCTTCCTCCATTCCTCTTTCAAATGAGGACTGCCTCTCCACAGATCTGACTTTTGACTTACATGGCAGCACCATCTGCTTTTTTGATGGAGAAGTTTAATTACATGAAGTTTAATCACAAGCATGTGGTCAACCTCCAACCAGAAAAGTTACATAGTAGGACTTTATGTTCCCTCTTATCCTTAAATATTTCATAAATTGATGAAGATATTCTGATATTATTTAATATGTCTTATGCCAAATGTTATGAGTTTGTTTTCAAGTAACTGATATATTGTGTGAAAAACACTGAGAATATGTAACTCTATAGATCGCATTGATCCCACTGCACAAATATTATATTTTAATTCTTTTTTACAGACAGCACACATAGTTGCCTATTTTCAGACTTGGAAGATTTTGAAATGCCCATCTTTTTCATTTATAATTTAAATTTTCTTATATTCTGCAGTTTACTGCAGTTGCATCATCACATCCACATGAAGTGTTTCTCTTTGGGCCGCATAATACTTAATCAGGGTTAACTGAGTTGAAATAGATCAATACATTGAACAATCAATTCAGCAGAAATGATTCTTAGTTGCTGCCGTAGTTTCTAGTTGGCACACAAATCACTTACAGTTTGTCCATTGTAATTTGTGCAGTAATTTCAGCCGTTTTCAGTATCGCTGTCATAAATGTGGACAGAGAAGGACAGAGTGTGTGATGTGCTGTGCACACACAGACACTGACTGATGTCCACTGGCCACACTGTTGACATGTTCATCAATAGTCACTGATAATTGCATGTCGTAATGGAGGGGATGGATGCTCCTCTTGTTTACTGTAATAAATGAAGTCCCCGAGTCAATGACAAAGAAAGAGCAGTGATGAACACAATCACTATTCCATAGTGTTTCACTTCATTTACAGTCTATATACACGTGTGGGTCAGTGGACTCAAATAACAGGCGAGTACATTTTCAGTGGAGTGTTTAAGTGGCCCTGGACGTCATTAATGAAATAAAATGCACAAATATAACTATACAGACCTCTGGTTTGTTAGTTATGGTTAAAAAATAACTCTATTCAAATTGATTTAAGCTACAATGTATGGAGAAAGGTCACAGTGATTATAATGCGTACGGAAAACAGATTGCTGATGTTTATTTATCAAGTTATTTTTTAGTAGATACATGCAGAATTTTACCCAGTATGACCCAACCATACCCATAATAGCTCCTTATATTGAAGATAGCCTACTTTATGGAATATACTGTATGAAAAAAGCTAATAATATACATATAGATAATATTTATTAAAAATATTGTGATAAAATCCCAGAACCTTTATGAATATTACAATGTCAAATACAAAATTTGACTTTAAATACATTTATGTTACCAAATAATTCAAGCAATGCACATTACATTTCCTTACAAGATAACAAAAATATATAGTCGTATATATAGAACAGTTGTGGTCATTGAAAGAATGTGAAAGTAAAATTTGAACACTTATGGCTGTTGATGTAGTTTGGATATTGTACAAAGCACAACAGATGCACAATACAATATATATCAGTCAAAAGTTTGGACACGCCATCTCGTCCATTGTTTTTTTTTTTTTACTATTTTCTACACATGAAATATACAGAGCAAAGGATGGCTGCATCGAGGATTTGAGCAAAAGACTTATTTTACTTTTTTTACTACTGGGGATTGGACAAGACCTTGTGCCCACAAGATGTCGTGAGACAAAACTGCCTCAAGACTGTCCACACATGAGGAAAATTATCTTGCGAGATTTCTATCCTCATGTTTTTACATTTGGCTTAGATAAAAAAAGGTTAACTTTGCTGAATAACACCTCTTGAGAAGCTGTATTACCAAAAAGCAGCGCTACAATGCAGTGTTGAGGACTTGCAAGTTGTGCAAGTCGTAACTTGCAAGACGTGATTTTTAGGACTAGAGACTTGACTTGGTAAAATGGACAAAGACTTGGGACTTGACTTGGACTTGAAGGTCAATGACTTGGGACTTGACTTCGGACTTGAGGCTTGTGACTTGAGAAGACTTGAGAAACACTTTTAAATCTGAATTATTTCTATTCTGACTGTAATGATTCACTCTAAGATGTTGTCAAGGAATTTAAAAAGGAAAATTATAATTTCTGCAACTCTTATATAAATACTCATATATAAATATACTATGATTTTTCAAGTACAATTTATCTTGAAAGAAAGTCATATAAATTACAAAAATCTAAGCTATAATTGGTTTAAAGACTTGAAATGACTTGAAGCTCAAAGCAGATGACTTGGACTTGACTTGAACTTATGGGCTAGTGACTCGAGACTCGACTTGGACTGGTGGGGATTTGCAAGTCGTGACTTGGACTCGAGTCAGACTTGAGCCACTGTTTTTAGAACTTGAGACTTGACTTGATAAAATGGACGAAGACTTGTGACTTAATTTGGGATTGAGGTTAAAGACTTGAGACTTGCAAAACAATGACTTGGCCCCACCTCTGCTACAGTCTCACCAAAACTGTAAATACATAAAACATTGTGAAGCCAAAATTGTGAACTGAATGGCACCATTTATTTATTTACAATGGTATCAACATCTCATCTTTTCTCGTTCTTGAGCTGAATCTTGTGACCTGTTTCGTCTTGCAGAAATTGTGGCTCATCCCATGCCTATTTAATACATAATTCCATAAATCTTATTTTATACATTTGATGCCTCCTATATGCATATAAAATGTAAAAAGCAGTAAAAAAACGCTGAACGAGAGGGCGTGATCCAAACTTTTCACCCTTTGACGCTTTTCCAAGGGCCCCTGGTTTAAGCATGAAAATAAACTATGCTTTGCTATATTTATTTATTTTTGTACAGAGAGTAGATATTCCTTTAACAATTAAATATAATATAGAATAATGGAAATTAATTTTCATTATAAGATGCATATAAAGAATCGTGCTTTTCCATATTTACAGCACATATTTTTTAGTTAAAGGTGCATTGTGTAACTTTTGTTTCTATGGATATGTCATTGCTCTGCCTAGAATGTTCCACAGTGTGACTTTAAACAGCTCTACCTTACATTTATTCACTTACAAATGGTTTTATAGCTGGAAAATACTTAGAAAAACAGGCATACTGACTGTGAGCTAGGCCGCCTTTACACAGATCTGACCTGTAACTTGGTCTAGTTTGGTCTCCATGAAGATAAAGACGGCGAAAAGCATTTGACGGACGCTCCACCAGCAAAGTTACACAATGCGCCGTCACTATCTCAGTTATTAATATCACCGTTTGTCAATACGCTGCAATGACTTATTTTTCCACCCATTCAAACGATCGCATTTGCATTTGAAAATCATTTATCTTTTGAGCTCAAGGTGAAAAACGCTCACCCGCTTGACTTTGTATGTAAATAAATGCCATAGATCACAGCTAGCCAAGAATGTGTATTATAGTACGTGTACATAGGACGCTAATGGGAGGGGCGGGACGCTTTCTGCTACTACAGTTCTCCATACTTCACAACAGGGCAGTTTGTTTTGTCGTGACAGTGCACAGGGCAGAATGAAGCAAAGGAATACTAATTTATATCAATGACTTTTCTTTTTTTTTTTTTTTTTTTTTAATCATAGCTCAAAATAGGGACAGTTTGCAGTTTGCCAAGTAAACAATCAACCTTTTTGGATAGCGTCAGGGAGACATTTGCAGATATCAATATTCCACTTGTGTTTTTCATTTCCTTTCATTTGATCTTGGTGTGAATAACAAAAACTGTAGAGCTTAGTGGGAGTGACAGATAGTGATTGCAAGCCATTTAACCAGGTATTAAAGGTGCATTGTGTAGATTTGTGCAAGCTCAAGCAGAATACCTACTTATTCATAAAAATATGGGTCACAAAAATGTAATAAAATGTTCACATATACTTTATAATACGCTTTTATTAGCTTTAAAGGCGCATCATGTAACTTTTCGGGTGTGGGTCCGTCACCTGTTTGTTTCTATGGAGATGTCATTGCAGTTGCTTTGCCTGAAATGTTCCACAGTGTGACATTAAACAGCTCTACCTTGCATTTATTCAATTACAGGTGGTTTGATAGCACAAAATACTTACAAAAACACATTTTGTGACTGTGAGCGGGGTCGCCTCTCCATAGATCTAACCTGTAACTTAGTCTGGTTCGGTTTTGATGAAGATATAAAAGTTTAATGCCACACTTCTTTGAAACATTCCAGACAAAGCTATAAAGTTTGACGGACCCTCCACCGACAAAAAACAAGTTACCTAATACACCTTTAGTAAAGCATGAACAAAAAATATCCCATAATTCCCAAACACCCAATTTGAATCTCACTAAGCCTGAATCATTCCTTATTAAATATTTGTTCATAATTAATTCAACATTTGTTCAAGTTTTCAAGGCTAATAAAGGCCCTATATTACGCAAAATTGACTCTTATGAGCTTTAAGTCATATTAGAATGTCGTTACCTCATCAAAAACGTATCTGGAGTTGTGTTTTGTTTCATTCATCTTTGAGTAACCCTTCATTATTAGTAATTAGTCTATGTCTCCAAAGCTTAAAATGCTCTTTTCCACCTTGTGATGTCATGAAGTAGTAGTTTTCAAGTTAAGAGCTACCTTTGTTTAACATATAACATCATAATTTCTGTTGAGAAGAGCTCACCCCCTAAGTATGCAGGGTTTGTGCGCTGAACATGTGTGAATGAAACAAAACACAGCTCCAGGTTTGTTTTTAAAGAGGAAGCAACATTATAACATAGATCAGAATATTGATATCCACTCTGTATTTTCACCATCTACAGGCTACCCATGTTGGAGATACCTCAGTCCTTATTTATCTATAATTACAACTAGAACAGAAACGCAAAAGTTAATGCTGTCCCTAGTGGAGAATTTATGGCTACACAATGCACCTTTAAACCTCCACTCAACGTCGCCTTTATATGTTAATGGGACAGTCCAGAATTTTGGACATTGGCTCACTAAGAAATGAGGTCCTGAGTGTTGAAGAAATGTGGAGACACTTTTTAAAATATTCCATCCAGTCCTTGTATTTGCAGAGGTCGCTGGTGCTAGGCTAGTGCATGTCAATGGCCATAGTTAGCCTGCTACTAAAAACAATCTTACCCACTCCACAAAACACCCGAAGAAAATCTATTATTATACCAGACTGTCGATGTGAATGTTTGTGTTGACAGAATAATGTTTGAAACAAAACTAACGTTGCATCTTATGATTCGTTGCATGTTGAGGGACAATTTTTTTTCATGTATCAGTCCGCTGCTGCCAAGCTTTCTATCAGAAAGTACAACTCGCTGCTGCTCCTCAGACATAAATCCTTCAATTATTCAAATTTGCAAGGTTGGCTTTACATTTTCTAGCACCAGCGATCTCTGCAAATACAAGGACTGGATGGAATATTTTAAAAAGTGTTTCCACTTGTCTCCAATACTCTAGCTAACTAGGAAACGAGGTCATATGTCCAAAATTTCAGACTGTCCCTTTAATAATAAGTCCCAAAATGCATTATATTTTTCCCGCCTTTCTTGTTCATTACTATCTGTATGTATCCCAAATTTCTGCTTAACTGCTTCAGCTGTATGTCCCTATATTCTGTAAAAATTTGTTCGAGACTTGCCTATAAAAAAGTGCATGAGAGAAGGATGGAAACTGAGTCACCAGGAGGCCTTTTAGACTAGAACACAGCTGTTTTGCACAATGTATAAAGTCAACAAAGAGTCACAAAGTATTTAAGTCAGGAGTTTATTCTCATCTCACATGCACAATAGACACACTTGTCCAAAACGCAGACTGTATGTATAAATGGACATATGTAACCCGCTAGGAAGTGAGCATGGGGGCGCTTCCGGCTCCGTCGATTTTAGCTCCAATTGACTTTACATTGGAAAATTGTCACCCCTCTTTCTGTAACTGCCGCTGCGAGCCTCGTCGTTTTGGTCTTAAAATGTTCGTATTAACCCGCTCTACACAATGTTGGCGTTTTTATTTCACTATTTTGCGCGTAGATAAATTGCTCTTCCTAATATAGACATGGAAAATTCACTCCTATAGCCGCAAGCTTCAGTGAGCTTCATTTGACTGGGGCTAAACACTATGGGTGATGTTGCACTCCCTTAGTCCACTTTTTTATACAGTCTATGGTCCAAACTGAGAGAAATGTCCAATTTTACACAATCCTAGCACAAGGAAATACATGTTTGGGGCCTGGTGGGGGAAAAAATAGACAATGTAAAGCTTATTCACTGGAAGGAGTGGCTGCCATTTTGTTTTCGCTCAAAATGTATGCACAATATGAATGATAGTGGTCCAATGTAAGTGTACGAGTTGTTTTTCTAAAACTATTGTAATGCTGTCCAACTGAGAACTGCAGGCTTTCTGTATTTCTTTTGCCTTTTTGACAAGCCTGCAAAAAACGATATAGAAGCGCCACGCCGGTCTCTTCTCCACGGCGAAATCTCAAATATCAAGGGTATGTATTGATGTATGTTGTTCTGACACTTTGAGAAAAAAATATATGAAAAAATGGTGAGCATGTTGGTATTCAAAAACGTACAGATCTAACCTAGTCTGTTCTTGTGAAAAAGAATATCGTCCAAAAACTATGTAACAGAAAACATGGATAAAAAGCACAAATGTGTTGATGTGTGTTTTGTTTCCTCACTGGTGTATGACAATGAAAACTTTAACTACGAGACTGACACCAGATACACGGTGATTCTCACAACAGAAGCTGCCAAGTATCCCAGGTTCATGCATAAGGACTGGTATGTAAGATGGCTTCACTTTCACTAGGTTGGGTTTGCTTGACATTGTATTTTAAAGTACGAATATAGAATTGAGTTGGAGGGCAGGTCAGAATTTTTTTCCTCAACAGACTTTTTAACCTGGTTTATGGTTAATATTAAGGATGCACAGAACCAGCTTTTCTGTACAGATGCTGACGCTGTAGTATCTGCTGATCCTCAATATATACCATATTCAGTGTTGGGAAGGTGACTTTTAAAATGTATTCCCCTACAGATTACAGATTACATACCCCAAAATGTAGTTTGTAATGCAATCCATTAAATTACTTAAAGTGTGTAACGTAATCTGAATACTTTGGATTACTTGATTTGCTGTAGAGAAGCAAAGACCAGGATATCTTCACATAAATCTGCTAAAAGACAATAAAAAAAGCGCAGTCTTTACTTAACCACATTATAAAATATTATTGATAGAAGAGGAGGGGACATGGTCTGTGCAGCATGGTTTAGTCCTATTAAATCCTGTTTTAGACCTGGTTTAGACCAGGTTTAGTTCTGTTTTAGACCTGTTTTAGTCCTGGTTTTAGACCTAGATTAGACATGGTTTTAGACCTGGTTTAGACTTGGTTTAGGCCTGGTTTAGACCTGGTTTAGACTTGGTTTTAGACCTGGTTTTAGTCCTGATTTAGTCCTGGTTTAGACCTGGTTTAGAACTGGTTTTAGTCCTGGTTTAGTCCTGGTTTAGACCTGGTTTTAGTCCTACTTTAGTCCTGGTTTAGTTCTGGTTTAGTCCTGGTTTAGACCTAGTTTAGACCTGGTTTTAGACCAGGTTTAGCACTGGTTTGAATCTGGGTTTAGACCTGGTTTTAGACCTGGTTTAGTCCTGGTTTAGTGTCTGGTAATGAGTGGAATTACTGAAAAAAAAAAAAAGGGAATACCCCGAAATGTGAAAACAGGAAAATACCACCGTGTAATCCATTTATTTCAGCAAAGTAACTGTAATCCAATTACCACTCACTGAAAGAGTAACTGTAACTGAATACTCATAATTAGTACGTAACTCCGGTACATGCAATCTGCTACTCCCCAACACTGACCATATTTTTCTTACTATAAGGCCACTGGATTATAAGGCGCATTAAGCATAACAAACAGACAACACTTCAGACTGATCCCTTAGCCCAGGAATCCACAATCCATTGGCAGATAGTGTCGTAACTCACCCGGTGTTGCCTCCCTGTCTTGGTGAATGTGGCGAGGCTCTTGACTACGTTAGCCGTAATGCTCCAACAATCCATCAAGCGGTGCGGCTTCGTAGTAGAGCCCTGCCCGCGGGACCCGACGCAAAACAGTGCACTGCGGGACACATTTTGAAAACTCATTGCTGGCGAGACGGGAGCAGGCGGGTGGGATGATAATCTGCAGTCCCGCAAACTAAATATGCGTATAAAATAAAATATACGATTGATTAACTTTTGCCTATCATACATCTTTTGTGCTGGATATTTTATTTGGCATTAATAAAAACATTTTAAGCAGCCTAAACTTGCGGACGTGGTCTAATCTCGTGCACATTTTAGACAATTCTTTTCTGCTTCTCCGTGTTCGATAGAGCTTATACTAAAACATTTTGACAGATTTTTGAGTGCAGTGTACCACATAAAATCAATTAAAAGTCAGTAAGCACAACCACAATTAATACTTAAGGTTCACTGTCGATTTTTGAGAAAATGAAAGGATTTTAAGTGAGCCTTATAGTCCGAAAAATACGGTTATTTAAACACAAATGACGTATGGGAAACAGTTATCCAAATATGTTTCTTCACATAACAACATACAACGTAATGTACTGCTTTGACAAAAACAGTTCAATATTACAAGGTCCAATCCATCAAAATTTTCAATATCGTTGCCGATATTTGATACCAGTATTGTATCGGCGCATCTCTACTTAATATGTCAATAATATGGGTCCTATTAACATGAGACATAAATCTACATCTTCTGAGTAGAAAAGGTGAATACATTTGTTTCCAACAGTTTCAAATGACATGATGTTGTGGTCTCACAGTAATATCATGGATCATCACAATATATTGAATTGTAAGTCTCTTCGCTTAAATAGTTAGGGTGCAGCAATAGCTAAAAAAAACAGAGGGAGTTACATAGACCATGATCCTTTGCTCCGTTTCAGTGCAGACTACATGAAGAAATAACAGTTCCAGGCACTTTTAAATCTTAGTTATTTGGAAAAAGTAGCAAATTCATAGTTTTGTGTGAATATAGCAGAGGCCTGTTTTTACAGTTCAAAAGCTGGGATATTTTGTTTTAGATAATTGCTTTGGTCACTGTCCTATTTATTTATAATTCTGAAACTCCTGAATTAATCCCTGCCCTCCATATGAAAGCATGAGACACTGTGAATGCAACCTATTGAAATGAAATGACTCTGTACCGGTCAAATGGTGATTGTGAGAGCCACGGTTTGTTCCAGGTGTAAAGTCGTGTTTCTAAGTTTGCCTTTTAGAGACCGTTGGAAGCATCTGAAGTCTTCATCCAGATCATGTAGTCCTTTTGGAAATGTATAAGTACAGCCAATAAACAACAACTTCTCTAAAAAGACTTTGTGCTGTGATTCTTGGTTTAACATTGATACCAATATCGATACTACATCATCGACTTTGTGCAACTGCGCTCACCCATTGCATCTTTAAGTATCTGTCAATATCCAATATTAACTGAGTGTAGGGCATTTGCTTCTTTGAAAATACACTTAACTTATTACAAATTTGGTTTGCACCGCACCCACCCGTCAACCTGTGACTTTATCAAAGTTAAACCTGCAACCACCCGGACCCGTTAACGTTCCACCCGTTACCCGCCCGTGCCCGCAATAAATCACTGAAAAAAAACTGAAGCATCCATTAGGATATGAACTGAAATGTTACGACTTCAAGAATTACAATCACGAAAAGAAATTAAACGGTTATGCTTTCTTCAGTATGAATACAAATTCACAGACACATCTCTGTTATCAAAAATACGCCATCACTTCACAGGCTTTATTTACTGAGCAGAAGAAACAGGTGCTGGTCTTTTGCGCCGCACATGCCACGGACTGAACCAGGACTAAAACAGAACTAATTCAGGACTAACCCAAGACTAACCTAGGACTAATTCCAGGACTGAACCAGGACTAAACCAGGACTAAACCATAACTGAATCAGGAGTCATTGTCAGGATGGGCTTGGATGTGCACCCGCATAGACCACTGAGTGACCTCAGGTAAAAGGACCGGCACAGAGCTCCATCCCACACAGAGGTAAGCACAGCCGTCACCCGGTCGCGCTTTGTGGACACCCTGCTCCGTGGGCTAGGGGTTCTCTCTCTCTTAAGTCCATTATTAGTCCTGGTGTAGACCTGGTTTAGTCCTGGTGTAGTCCTAGTTTATTCCTGATATAGTCCTGACCCACCCGTGTGTAATTACTTCCCACCCTTAAAATTCCAGAACGTTAAAACCCGCCCATTTCACCAACTATTTGTACCCAACCTGGTGCAGGACTCTGGCACAAATGACTCCAAATACAACTTCGAGAGAGAATATGAGAAGTGGAAACAACTATAACATTGTTAAAAGTTCTGTATAGGTCTGTTTTACAACAACATACAGTGGTGTCATTTGTTAATTGTCATATTGCATCTTGAATTAACACTATGCATATATATACAGTATATATATATATATATATATATATATATATATATATATATAGAGAGAGAGAGAGAGAGAGAGAGAGAGAGAGAGAGAGAGAGAGAGAGAGAGAGAGAGAGAGAGAGAGAGAGAGAGAGAGAGAGAGAGAGAGTGAGTATATATATAGTCTTGTTTAGGTCTATTTGAATAGGTATTTGTCTTTAGTCATATCAGCTGTGTTCTCATTCCTTTGTTGTTGTTGTACTCTATATCAAGGTTCTCTTATTTTATCCATTTATCTTTATCTCTTTAATCTTTTTTGCCTTGTGTGATTGAGCCATCCTTCAAAACCAAAACAATGTATCTTAACTTTGGTCAGACAGCAGATCTAAATAGGATCAATGGTAGTTATTTCAGTACATTAAGGTACCAAGCACATACTGTCATTCAAACAATATGTACAACAAAATACACAACATCACAGCCCTAAGACTGACTTTGAAGTACAGCATGAACTTGTAGGTGTTCGCAGATGTGGCAGAGCCGATCTGAGGCCGGTACTGCACTGACAGGGCCGGAGTATGAAAGGTCGGACAGCTGCAAATGATCAAAGACAAAGCAAACACGAGTCCAGGTTCAGGGTAAATAAGAGCGCAGATACACACAGGAAAGAGCACAGTCAACACTCGCACAGCGGTGTAATAAGACAGGGCAGGAGCCTCTAATAAAGACAGCTCCACTAAGTGCTGTGCCTTTGTTTGACTCACAATGGTATGACTTACACTCTGATGTTGAAGCGAGGTAGAGTCTTCCATTTTATGTGAACAGTATTTTAAAGGTGCAATGTGTGACTTTTTGGATGCAGGGTATGCTACTTGGTGGTAGCTTCACCTCAAATATTCAAGAGTGTGGCATGAAACCTATTTTGCATTAACCCTGACCTGCATTTTGCTATCTTCTTTGATAAAATCAAGGTTTAGTTAGTTTTCATGCTTGACAGTTTCATATGTTCGCTAGTGGTCTTTACAGAGTGGTCATGTGATGTTGCTGCGATGTGTCCGGCCAACTGATTTAAACCGTTTTTTTCGGTGTCTTCCAATCGGTGGAAGGAGGACGACGGTGCAATCTACAGTCTGTCTACCTGAGGACAGTATCCCAGGTGTGTGAGGTAATAAAGCCCCCTCATCTTGGTTTGTTGTTCTGTGGGCACCAATCGATGTCCCCCATCTCCTCACCTGCCCTAGTTCAGACTTATCTGTGCCCTCTGGTTTTCTTCTATCAGGCTAAATCTAGCACACTAGCACACAGAAGTAACATGGATACATTTAGTGGTGAAGTGCGAGAATGCAAAGAGAGAGTTCTAATTACCAGTGGTTGCTTTAATCCCAAACTGTGGAACATTCTGTGCAGAGAAATGACATCTCCATAGAGACAGGCATGTGCAGGATCCTCCATTTGAAACGTTACATAGTAGATCTTAAAATTACCAGTTTATAGATTCCATGTTTTGACATCAAACTGAGTCACATTTGGAGCATTATTGATTATGTTATAAGTTACACCAGTGGTTTTGCTCATGTCTTCTACTGGGACTCCACATCACAGTCACACAGGACTTTTGGATCCATGCTGTGGTCATGGCGGTGACTACAGAGTGCTCTGGTCCACATCACACCTGCACAAACACGCTGAGGGCCCAGCGCGTCCAACTGTGACCAGAGTGAGCCTCGCCTGCGCACGGATCAAAACAGACCACGCTTTAGAGGTTTTACAATTGGGCTGGGACAGTGTGAGCCTTGTGGCGTTTTATAGACTACTAGACTTCTTTAAATTTACTATGTCTTTGTCTAGTTCTGGTAGTACTTAAGTAGCAAAGCCATTTATAACATAAGCTAATACTGATGTACGCTTATGGCCAAACCTGTTTGTCACAGCCTTATCTTGTCACATCTCAGAAGCTAAGCAGGACATGGCCTGGTTAGTACTTGGATGGAAGCCCGCTGTGAATTCCAGATGCCACAGTGGGGCGCCAGTAACAAAAACTGTTGTTGTATCCTTAGGCAAGTGTGTGCGAGAATGATTGGTGGTGTTCAGAGGGGTCGATACTGCAGATTGGCAGCCTCGCTTTCGTTCGTCTCAGGGCCTGTTTACACAAGAATGCTCGCAGGTAAAAACGACAAAATATTTTATTGGAAGTGCCTTTTGTTCAGACGGGGGCTTAAAAACCCAAAAATCTGAAACTACCCTCCAGAGTGGAAAAGTTGAATATGCTCCGCAGTAGCGTTTCCGTCTACACTGCCCAAGATGTAAAATTCTGGTCAGATCTACTCATGTCGCTTATGTGTTTACATCACATACATACAGTACACAGAAGCAAACATTATTTCCATGCTTTGAACCTTCAAGTTGCTCTGGCAGCTCTAATAACCTTACAAGAAGCACCACAACACATGTACAGAATATGCAGAGATACTATTAGTGAACAGAGAAATCACCGCTGTCAAATTCTGGATGCACCAGTTTGTTGCAAGTGAGCCAGATGATATGGACGAGACCTGGGAGAACCAGTCGATGGTGGGACAAGTTTGTGGAAGGAGGAGCTGATGAAAACTTCCGTATGTCCAAAGATGCCCTTGTTGCTTTAAGTACAAACATAATCAAATGAATTCCACACACTTTTGCATCACCGTATGCAAGCAGATTTCCTCCCGAAAATGCTCATCTAAACGCGGAATAAAAAGTGAAGACGCAACGCCACTTTTGCGTCTTCTGTTCAGACCGTCATCATATAAACGTCGCCTCAAATGGCAAATAAATCTAGAAGTAGTTAACTGGTAGTATAAATGCTTTTTAGAAGAGGCCTCCCTTTGCTGTGCTTTGCCATAGTTAAAAACACAACATTTTTACTACTTCTGTGACACAAAACAGAAAAGTGTATGTGTGTTTTTAAACCCAGATCTAATAATACAACTTTATATATAAATAACCTTCCAAACACTGTTTCATCCACTGACAAAACTTGAGCACAATTAAACCACGGAGCCATATGGAGACAAATCTGCTATTTCTGTCCTCCTCCCTTCTCCCTGCCTTCTCCCTTGACAATACGGCTAATTATACTGATTTCAAAGTCACTATCACAAACTGAAACTGGAGATGGGAGCGAAGGATGAGTGTTTCATGTAGCCGCTTTATGGTTTGCCAATAGGAAGAAGAGGAAGAAGAAGAGGGAGCGAGCGAGCGAGCATGTGGTGGCCCAAAATAGCACCACGGATAGGGGATAAGCTATCTCGAGATGGGGGACAGGGGGGTGTACTTGGTTCTCCGAGATGGTCCGAGCTGGAGATCTGATAAAAGATGACACGAGAGGAGGTGAAGAGGTGAGGGCAGAAGATGGAGAGGGGACAGGACCTGTGAAAAATACAGGGAAGCAGAGCCAACACTGATAAAGTATGTGGAATATTTTAGCAAAAAATGAATAAATAAATAAAACTTAAGCTTTAGTAAGATATGAGTGCACATTTTCCACACTGTTTGTAATCAGGATACAGGATGAAAAAAAGACTTACTTCTCATCTACGTATGTTGACTATAGGTCAGTTTAAAGGTCCTACATTACACAAAATTGACTCTTGTGAGGTTTTAGCCATGTTATAATGCTGTTACTTCATCAGAAACCTGGAATTGTGTTTTTTTCATTCACACAGCATAATATGGGCCCTTTAAACAGTGATCCTACGCCTGCTTGTTAAAGATTTGATTGCATTTCTTAGGCCCCACCCACACTAGTATGTATTTGAGTTGTTTTCATTGCAGATGCAGTGTTCGTCCACACTAATCTGATGGAAAACGGCTTGAGAGACGGAACGATCCAGTCGTGGGGCCTCCAGCTTCCACGAATTAATCTGAGTACAGATCTGATCCGGCACTGTGTGGACGCCTGAAAAAGTTGATCTTCTGATGTAGGAGCTCTAGTTGCCGTCCTTATTGGACCACGTCACTGTGATTTGCGCCTTCCTGATTCGCTGGTTTTGTGACACTGGTCATGTGACACTATTGTGGAAAACAGTTTAAACAAACCATAGACAAACGGGAAACAGTGTAGCTAGAACTACTTGCACAGAACAGACTCACCATTAGCAGAACTCCCCTCTGTCACAGAAAGAACACATATATTCCACTGAATCATGTCCTTTTTAAATCCAGAAAACAACAGACAACGAGTTTTGTGCCACAAAAGGGGTGATTCAGGCTTACACAAAAACTAAGGGACACACATGAACTAAAACACAAGTTCCCCAAATTAAACCACATAAGCCCACAAACAGAATCGAGTGACCAAATTAAAGAAGGCACAAAACAGACCTAACAACAGAACTACACACACGAACACAAACACAAAATGGCATGCTGGCCACCAAGACCAGTAGTCCTGATCAGGTGCAGGCAATCTTCTTAAATAGGGGGCAGTGGCTGCAGGTGAGGTGGGCGTAGCCATGCCCCACTAATCACGAACCAGGGCTCCCACAGCAGGAATCAAAGCTTGCCAGCAAAATATTTTAAAACACACGAAACAAATTACAACTGCAGGCTTGGGGCCGTAACACTGCGCACAAGGAGCAAGCTGTTTTTTGAGCTCTTACTTTATGCAAATTAGCCATGTGGTTTTCAGTTTTGTTTCTGTAAAACGTAAACAAACTGGACGCAAATCATTTCCGATACAGTAATGCGGTGATACTGTGATTAGTTTCAGTGTAAATGTAACCTTAAATTATGGCTCTCATTAATGGTCAAACACCAGGGTTGCCTCTCCACAGATCTGATCTGTATTGCGGCCTGGTGTTGTCAGCTTGTATCGATGGAGATAGATAAGTTCTTTGTCATACTGCAACAACATCTTCATGGATAAAATCAGATGTCCCTAAATTACTTATGAATTTCAGGACACGCAAACTACATATTGTTACTTAGTCATTAAGTAAAGGACAGAAGAAAAGCTTTTGGAGGAGAATGGAAGATTGGATGAGACATGTGGGAATACTGGAGATGGATGGAAGTTGACAAAACAAGACAAGATAACAAGAGAGACAGAAGCTTTAAGTCAGAATTAGTCTGTGTGAAAATAACAGCTAATGTTGTAGAGAATCACCCGAGTTAAACGTACATGACAGAACAGAGCCCTCTCTGCATTGTAAAACAGAACAGTGAACTGTAAAGGTGCTTTGTGTCACTTTTCTGGTGTGGAGTCAGCCACCTGCTTGTTCCCTTCGAGGTGTTATTTCTTTGTCTTGAATGATGTTCCACAATATCATGTTCAAACTTGTATTTAAAGGTCCTATAGAGGTCCTGCGGTTGTCGTCACACACTCTTGGCATACAACTCCAAATCCCACACTGGCAATGGTCACGCCTGAGAACTCCCATAGAAAATAATGGCGTGAACTTCGCATGTGCCGCAATGAACAACTCAACAACAAAATGAACACATGGGAGTTTCAGAGATTGTGGATTATTGTTGCGCACCAAGATATATACATTATCGTTGATTGATTAATTTACTTGATTAATTTATTTGGGTCACAGGTATATTCTGACATTATTTCACAGACAGTCATATTTAACATACACAGACCGAAAAAGGTGTAGGCTGAAGCTTGAGCTTATTGTGCCTATCCTTTATTCCTTCATCTTGACACCAGTTCATCTTCATAAATACATCAAGAGGAAACAAACAAATCAGTAAGAGTATAATAAAGTACTACAGCACAAACAAAGTATCATAATTCATGTACCTGCCCAGAGTTAAACATTTAAACTTTTTTTTATAAAATGGAAGAGACCGGTTCACAATTTTAGGTTTTCTGTACAGTTGTTCCAGAGCTCTAACCCTTTAACAGATATACAAAATGTCATAATGTTTGTTCTGATTTTCTTTTTGGATTTGTATTAATCTTATATGTATTGCCCCAAATCTCAATACAGTAGGTATGTAGAGCATGACCAGCAAGTTGTATATAATAAAAAGAAAAAAAGAGTTAAATTAAAAAAAAAAAATAATAATAATAATAATACATTTTTAAAAAAGTAAAAAAAAAAAAAAAGAAAAAGAAAAAGAAAAAAAAAAGAGTTTTTAGGCAGCTGTTAAATAAATAAATAAAGTAACAGGTAGCTGTTAAATAAAAAAAAAAAAAAAAAAAAAAAAAAAAACACTACATGACATCATGGTGGCACAGATAATTTTAAGATTTGTAGATTCACAAATAAATCATGATTACTCAAACATATGTGAATGAAACAAAACAGTTTCATCATTTTATGTAATATAGTAATATAATATCTTTAAGTATGCTTTATTGCTAAAATGCATATTAAGTTTGCTCTCTTCTCCACAAATCTGACCTATAATTTGGCTTGTCTCCTCTGTGGAACATTGCAAAGAAAGCACCTTCATCTTCATATAGACAAGCAGGTGGCAAACCTTCCATCAGATGACATACTGGTTATTGTATTGTTTAATGTTATATTCTATTGTCTTAAAAAGACAGAGACAGAGAGATAAACAAATAGGAAAAGTGCTGTCAGTGTTGGAGATAATGTGTTTTCTCACCATCAGATACCCTATCTGCTTCAGCACAGTTTCAACCAAACACATGCTTTTCTCTGCACTGCCAGCCATTGTGAAGCCAACAATGGGGCAAGGCTAAGTCCACAAAAGACTCCAGCTTTCCACTTGTCCCACAGACAAGGAGCTGCTTTGTACTGAGGAGGTAAACAGGCAACAATAAGAGCGGGGCTTTGTGTGGAGTGCACCCAGCCAAATGTAAAGCCGTGAATCAAAGGTGCTGTTACAGGGACAATAAAAGTAATGGGAAATACAAGCTGTTTAATTGTGTGTAAATGAGTACATTATTTAGGGGCAGTAAGGACATAGTAAAGACTAAAGGCTCTCGACGAACGCCAAGAGATCATCTGTATGCTGTGACCTGCTTATAAATGACTTATGGTAAAGAGAAAGCAAATCACTTTAGATAGATGTTTTATATATATATATATATATATATATATATATATATATATATATATATATATATATATATATATATATATATATATATATATATATATATATATATATATATATATATATATAAAACCATGTGTTATTCCCAATATGTCCTCAGATTTTTTTGAAGGACAAATTAGTGAAAATATATCCTAGATAAGACATTTTGCAGTTTTTTTTTTGTTTTTTTTTAAACAAAAAGGTCATTTGTATCAGTATTGTACCAGTTGTATTGTAACCTCGCTCACACCAGATGGACATGTGTATCACTCAGGATTGAGTTCTGCATATTATTCTTCTAGAATGGCCCTCACTGAAAGTGAACAGAAAACACAGAATGTCATGACAATTATTTGAATCTGACAGTTTGAAGCGTCACAACAAGGAATAAAAACAAAATAAAAAAATGTACAAAGCTCTTATCTTCTGCTGTTCTGTTTTCCACAAATAAAATAGTCTGTATTGACACTAAAATAGACTGAAGTACGTCTGTCGATGTCGCCATGTTTGTTTGTTTTGGTGCTTTGACTTCGGCTTCCACACAAACCTCAATGCTGCGACGTGACTAGTCCGCCCACACAATTAACCGTACATCGCAAGCCCCTCAAGATGGATTCTTGTGAGTTTGTGTACTCACATATATTGTGAGAATCCATCTTTAATCGTCTCAAAAAAAATAAAAATAATAATAATAATAATAATTTTCTGCTTTATTTCTTGAAATGTTAAAATGTATAGTTCTTGGGAGGGCATCTGATACATAACCTTAACCACCCTTGTAGAATAATTTTCTGCAGCCTCACAAGTTATTTGAAAGTTTACACTTCCGTAGTCAACCGTGCAGTGTCACAATGGATCCTATTAAATGAACAATATTTCATGGGTCTAAAGCCATATTTGGAAAGCTGCAATCATCCCTTAATTGCATTATTCAAATTATATATTCAGCTCTGTAACTAAAGGTGCATTAAAGGGTACGTTATGTAAGAGTCATTACAATTCAAACAAGGCACCTTTGTTCTACTGTAAAATGGATTTCTCTCTTCACTTTGTTGTAGTGTGAACATTTACTTTTGCTGGAGTCACATGAGAGGGAGATAGTGGCATCATTTCTCGGAGTGTTAGAGGCGCACACTGCAGGGTCAGGGCCTGAGTCCATTAACAGCTCAAGTTTACAGAGCTACAATGAGCAAATGACAGACTACGGCCATGTTCGTGGATAGTCATTTTCACTTCAGTGACTTCAGATCATGCAGTCACATATTGACTGTAATTCAGATGTGTTCAGTATCTGATTGTACTTTTAAATATGCTTTACACCAAATACGATTGATGGATATTTGTGTGTTTACTTTAAAATGGTCACATTGGTGCTATGTGACTTTTCTGGTGAACAGTGCGCCACCTGCTTACCACCATGGAGATATTTTTGCTTTGCCTGGAATGTTCCACAGTATGTCATTAAATGTCCATTGAGATAAATAGACAATGGCACCACCAACATTTTGAAGGCTAAGTAATGACGTAGTCATGAAGACAGGCAGCAGGCGTCTCTCCACCAGAAAAGTTATAACGTGCATCTTTAAGTTCATCAACAATATTGTGTTTCTAAAACATCTTTGGATTTGCAGATCAGAAGTGATGAAAAAGACTGGAATCACAATAAGTGAATAACTTGGACTCAATATGAACCTAATTTGCCTAAATACCTGGAAAGCTCCGTTTCAGGGCCCCACCAGACCAATTACCACAGAATTTTGGCACCAGGTAATGGTTCAAACTCCTGTAAGCAACTGCAAGCATTAACTTTCAGCTTTACATTTCTACTGCATACCAAAATAATACAATGGTGCTAATCACATGGCTTTGTACAATTGACATGTTAGTTTGTGTTGTTTTGTTTGCAAACCCTGCACACAATAAAAGACACAAAATGTCGCCATCTGCCACAGAGGAAACAAAGACTGTACACTGTATAGAATACATTTTTATGTGCACAACCTAATTTTATTCTGCTCCATAAATCTAAAAATACTTCTCCATATCAAAGCTCAAGTTTGACAACAGACCTGTCTATTTATACCCATGTGATCCAGGCTATTTTTAGCTGTGAATTGGTGGAGGTTTGGCGGAGTGCACTAACAGACGGAGCAGAGGAGCCAGGCTGCAGATGAGGACTCCATCATGAGAGAGAAGAGCATCATGGGAGAGCAGAGCGTCACTGAGCAGGAGCATGAGGCTTTGGACAAAGCCCCAAATCCCCAAATCATTTTCACACTTCACCCTGGCCCGCTCATTACAAACTCTGCATGAGGTCATTGTATTCACAGAGGCCACTCCGGGACGTTTGGTCTGTCAAAACAAAACAACAACAAGATAATAACTGAGATTACAACTAGTATTGAAACTAGATTTGGTCAGGTTTTGACACTGAAAAATGTATTGGACAAAATCTGATGTTTTCTGGATAATTTTAGGCCCCATCCACACTAGTACGTATTCAAGTTGTTTTTGTTGCAGTTTCAGTGTTCGTTCACACTAATCCGATGGAAAACGGCTCCAGAGATGGAATGATCTGGTGCTGCTAGCTCCCGTGAATACAGATCTGATCCGGCTGAAAATGTTGATGCTCTGACGTAGGAGCTCTAGTCCTTATTGGACCATGTCACTGTGACTTGCACTTTTCTGATTCGCTGGGTTTGTGACATTGGTCACCTGACACGGAGTTTAAACAAACCAGAGACAAATGGGAAACAGTGGATCTAGAACTATTTTACTACTTTCACGCTTGCCATCTTTGTCATCCGCCCAACCCGTGGTTTAGTAACCGCAATCCACGCATCTCTATTGGATAGGGGACGGAACAGAAACAGAAATGACGTGTCTAGATGCAAATCTTTTCGATACAGTGATACGGTGATACTGTGATTCATTTCAGTGTAAACATAAAGTTATAATTATTTAGCTCTTTCTCAGAAGTGCTATTTTTGTGTTACAATTTATATTATATTATTGTCTAAAAAGTCTCAAAATCTGGATCAAGTATAAAACCGTTTCTTAGGAATCAGAATCAATTTTGGAATTTAGTGTCAAATACATTTTATAAGAAAAAGGGGCACGGATATAAATATATTGGTACAAATGTGTTAAAAAGTTCATTTTTGATCTTTCTGGTTAAATATAGCGGCGCTTTCAGCAGTGGTCATCAGGACACTCTTTTTGTAATCAAAACATTCTGGCTCCCATTCAGAGGCCATTTTCAGTTTGATGGTACTGGCTTGAGACACTGGGATTTATTCACTAAGTCCAGCCCCAAAGGGAGGAGTTTTAGAGTGAAACGGCCCCGTCCTTGTTTACAAGCTCATGACCATTATGGCCCTATTGGCTGTCTCACCTTCAGGACTATTAAGTACCTGATTAGTATTTGATTGTCGTGTTGTGGTCTTATTCTCAGGGTTGAGAATGCTTCTGTAAACAGCTGTAGTTTTGGTTCAGAGAGGGATCCTCTTTCTTCAAACAAATAGCTTCCTTCACTTTTTGCAAACCGATGTTGGTCTATGTACATCGACTTTCATCCTTAAGCCATAAACCACACATGTGACAAAGATCACTCTCTGGCACTTTTTTGCTACTTATTTAGAATTTATTATTACCATGTATATGTTTTACTCTGTTATTATATTATATTGTGATGTGTGAGCTACTGTGTCCAAATAATTTCCCTTGTGGATCAATAAAGTTTTGTCTAAGTCTAAGTGTCAATGTCTATGTGAAGACAGTGAGGTGCAAATTTTGATTGCTGAAGTAATCCTGAATTAATGAGGGATTGCACGTCTCCTTCCTGGCTAAGTGGGGACATTTCTTGGTTACTGTTACTGTTACTGTTACTGTTACTGTTACTGTTACTAAGGACACCACCAGCTCAAGCTTTGTTATCTGGTGTATGTCACCAGAAATCATAATTCTTGATTTGAATTCTGCCACTATGTGTACAAGTCTTATGGCAAATACACTTTTCCTTTTAGATATCTACGGCTATTATTATTATTATTATATTTTTTTTGCCCTAAAACAATTTTGACTTCTGACACTACTATACAAAGAGCCCCCTGGCATTTTTTATTTTATTTTATTTTATTTAAAAAAAATAATGCCAAATGGCACTTATCTGTTTTAAACAAACTTAGTAGTCAAGGTATAGTAGTAACCAGAGGTGGGGACTTGCAAGTCATGACTTGGACTCGAGTCAGACTTGAGTCACTATTTTTAGGACTTGAGATTGACTTCATAAAATGGACTAAGACTTGGGCCTTGACTCAGACTTGAGCCCTGTGACTTGAGAAGACTTGATGCTTCTCCTAAAAATATATATGTTTTTAGAAAATACTTATTCTCTTTACAGTTGAAACATGCCGTGCTTAATTTTACAGGAACAAACTGGAACATGTCCCTCCCACTTCTCTATTTGTTACTATGGCAACAGTAACTGAAGTACTGTGATATGGTATCCTCAAATGTACTACAGTAATATACAGTACAATACAGTAAAACATGATCCTTCCATCTCAGTGCAGAACTACATGACAAAATAACTGTTACTAAGCAATTTTTAATCTTAATATTTTTTTATTTTGACCATAATGATTCACACTAAGATCTTGGCAAGACATTTTAAAAGGAAAAAAATTGCATTTGTACAACTCTTATATAAATACTTATATATAAATATGCCATGACTTTTTAAGTACAATTTAGTTTAAAAGTCACATAAACTGCAAAAATCAAAGTTTTGCTTTAAAGACTTGAAATGACTTGAAGCTCAAAGCAGACGACTCGGACTTGACTTGGACTTATGGGCTAGTGACTCAAGACTTGTACTTGCCTGTCTTTGACTTGGGACTTGACTAGGACTTGAGGTCAAAGACTTGAGACTCAGCTGAGACTTGCAAAACAACGACTTCTCCCACCTCTGAACAAATGTGGAATATCCGTATTTAACCAAGCTGTATAATAATTTGCTATAATTTTGCCATTTTCCTGTCCTGTTTTTACTTGACTTGCACCTATTCCACCTCATTTTTGAACAAACCTACACAGTCTAATGGCACTAAAGCGGGGTTGTAATTATAGCGTTAATTAAAAGGTCTTAGGGGAATAAATGATCTAATCCTCTATTACCGTCACTCTCTCCCATTCTCGACACTGTGTTATGTTTGCACAATGTTTCTGAGCACAGTTTGCCTGGAGCCGCTTGAGTCAGACCCAGCTGGATTAATAGGACAGTCATTATTACAAGTTTAGTAATTAGGTGAGTGCGCTCTGGAAGATGAGCAGAGACATGCTTATAGTTTCACAGACAATAGTGTATGTTATGCTGCGTTAAATATTATACTAGAGAAATGCCGGAAAATGTTGCTGAAATGTTAAAGGTGCACTGTGTAACTTTTTGGTTGGGAGTCCGTCACCTGCTTGTTTCTATGAATATGTCTTTGGTCTGTCTGGAATGTTCCGCAGTATGACATTAAACAGTTCTAGACTTAGATTTAGGCCGCATCCACATTAGTACGTATTCGAGTCATTTTCATTGTGGATGCAGTGTTCGTCCACACTAATCCGACAGAAAAGGGCTCCAGAGACGGAACGATCTGGTGCCGGCAGCTCCCACGAATTCATCTGCTCTGGCACTGTGTGGACTCCTGAAAACGCTGATACACTGATGTAGGTCTATGCAAAGGTCTATGCAGGTCCGCTAAAATGCTAAGAGACTAGAATATATATCCATTCATATATACGGTCTATGTATGACCTGCAGACGTATAATCTCTGAAAAGTTTAATATGAACCATCTCCAACATGACAGAAGCACAGAACAGACTCACCATCAGCAGAACACCCCTCTGTCACAGAAAGAACACATATAATCCACTGAGTTGTGTCCTTTAGTCTGGCAGAAGCTAAACCACATCAGCGCACAATAGCGAGCTGTTTTCTGAGCTCAGTTTATGCAAATTAGCCATGTGGTTTTAAGTTTTGTTTCTGTAAAATGTAAACAAATATGTTCAAAGCTGTATAGATGGGGAAGACTTGTGGACACAGAAACTATGTGTCTAGACGAAAATTGTTTCCAATATGGTGATACGGTGATATGTTTTGGTGTAAACGTAATTTTAGACTAATGCAAACTTTATTGATCCACAAGGGAAATTATTTGGATACAGTAGCTCACACCTCACAATATAATATAATAACAGAGAAAAACATATACATGGTTAAAATACATTCTAATAAGGAGCAAAAGAAGAGAGCAAGAGACAGGTGTCAAATAAGACATAATAATATAAATGTATATGTAGAGGTAAAAATAAAATAGAAAGATAAGTAATAAAAAATAAAAATCACACCTTTATACAAGAGGTCATAGGAAGACAGTGGAACAATGATGATTGACAGGACATAGGGTTATCTGTTACATAAAGGTAAGTTGATGGACAGTTGTAGGGAGTATTATCTGTTACATAAAGGTGAGTTGATGGACAGTTGTAGGGAGTATTATCTGTTACATAAAGGTGAGTTGATGGACAGTTGTAGTGAGTATTATCTGTCCCTCTATAGTTTGGTGCAGTGGGTGAGTTGTTCTACAGTTGTAGGGAGTATTATTTGTCCATCTATAGTCTGGTGGAGTGAGTGGATTGTTGTACAGTTGTAGGGAGTATTATCTATCCCATATAGTCTGGTGCAGTGGGTGAGCAGGAGTGTCCATGATGGAGAGCAGTTTGTCCAGTGTCCTCGTGTCCCTCACTGTGACAAATGTCTCCAGCTCACATCCGATCACATGACCAGCTTTAAGGATCAGTTTGTCAATCCATCTGATGTCCCTTTTACTAGTGCTGCTCCGACATCAGAACACAGTGAAGTACAGGGTTCTGGCCACCACAAACTCGAAGAAGATCTCCAGTAACTTGCTCCACACACTGAAAGACCAGAGCTTTCTCAGAAAGTCGAGTCTACTCATGCCCTTTTTGTACATAACATTACGGTTGTCCCTCCAGTCCAACCTGTTGTTCACCTGGACTCCAAGATACTGGCAGTAGTCCACTATTTCCATGTCATGGCCCTAGGAACAGATGGTTTGCAGTGTCCTACCTTACATATATTGAATTACAAAGTAGTTTTATAGTTCAAAAAAAAACCTAGAAAAACAGGCATTCTGACTGTGAGCGTGGTCGCCTCTCCGCAGATCTGAGCTGTAACTTGGTTCTGGTTGGATTTGCATTTCTTACTACAAATCTCCAGAGCTGTGCTTCAGGGGCAGGGCCACACATTTTTGGTTGGAGGAGCTGTGGGGGTGCATGTTCATTTCGAATCTTTTAACAATGAAGCATAACCCCGCCCCTACCATGTTTGCTTCACTGTTTTAAACAAGTTTTAATGTCGCTAGCATACAGTCGAGAACGATTTTCAACACTCCGAGGTGGTCATTTGAACATTTTCAGTCACTATTCGATGTCTTTTGAAAATGGGGCAAAATAGTATCCCGAATAAACAACTTCTTAGATAAAACTTTGTATTTGTAAAGATTGTCTGTATACAGGCAAGTTTGAAGTATTTACTTTGAACCTTTTCCTTTAAGCCCTTTCGAACATTCCTCCCCTCTCAAGACACAGTTGAAGAAAGAGCAAAAATGTGAAAGAAAGTTAGATGTGAGGAGATTCTGCACATATAGGCCCAGTGACAGACTGAGGCAGAACCAGTGATTACAAAGTGTGTGTGTGAAAACAGCTCCACAAAGAGTCTGTGGATGTGTGGGACAATAGTGAGAATAGCTCCTTATGGGGAAACTGTCAACGTGCTGCCAACATCCTACACCCCCAGCACCTGCCAGCAAGGTAGCACCTGCCAGTAAGCCTGCGCCTGCCAGTAAGTTCGCCTCAACCTGAACCGAGTCAAGGAGCCAAGGTGAGAAAAGCCAAGGAGCCAAGGTGAGAAAAGGAGTGAGAAAAGGAGGTTTAAAATAATAATACTGTGCAATTAAAAGTGGATATGGGTATTTGATCATTTTAACTGTAAAAAGTTGTGAAATTCTGACAATTCTAAGCAGGAATTAACACTTAGTATGATTATTTCAACATTGAATCAACAAAAATATCATTAGCTGACCAATCCAAATAATGAAAAGGACACTTTGTTGTTATCCTTTTTGATTTTACGCTATATTTGGAAATCATTTAAAGTGTTGGAAAGAATAAATGGAGTACTTCATTAAAATTGCAGGGATTATGTCAACATCCTTTAGGCATTGTGTGACGCTTTAAAGACGCTCAGCAGGTTATTACAACTGCTCCCCTTCTGATCGACAGTCCACACTGAGTCACTGCTATTCAAACACAATATTTTATCTTTTGAATGAGAAAGGGACCTCACATAATCCTTCAAATCAATAAGGAATTGCTTGTCTGAAACCAAATGTAATAAACCTTTTCTCAGAAGTACCACTGACTCGGGTAAATACCAGATTAGATTGTACCCACCTGAAGTCTTAGTAGTGACTGTGGACAGACTGAGGTCAATGTGAGGTGCTGGAGGTTGAACGCTGTGGACGTTTGGAGACCCTCGAAGTCCCTGATCAGCGGAACCAGGTCACGACGAAGGGCTGAAGAGTGAGGGACTGATTTTATAGGATGTCACTTGTAATACTGCATGTAGGATAGGGATGGGGGATTTGGCACCAGTATCTTTTCTAAGCTGCTCCAGTCTGTGTGTCTTTCCCAGTTTGCTCTCGGTGCGTCAGATTCATCTTTTTGAACAATGACTAAAAATGGAAGTAGAAGATTTAGGCTGTATCTTTACACAATCATGCAACTGATACTTTGCAGTGACATCGTGCATCTCTACACCATGATGAAACAATGCACACTTTATCAAACAGGCCAAAAAGTATAGTTTGAAAACTCAAGAAAAAACAACAAGACTGATTTAAACAACACATTTTCAGGAGTCTGTGATCAATACGATCGTTCATGGTCCTGCTGAAGAGTTTGATTTTCAACAAAACGGTGAGAGTGACTAACTGAAAAACTGCTGGCTGGCTTCTCACAGTATGTTTATTTGTGAGAGACTTGTTAAAGCGCACAAATCATCAAAGCGCTTTCTGGTCAGATTGTGTTAATATAAAGATCTGATTAAGTCTAATTTGTCTCACAGAGCTTCTAACAGAGTAGTGCTTTCAGTTAGCTTCACACCCCTGGGGGAATGTTGATGACGTCAGCCGCAAAGTATCAATATGCATGCATACTCATTATTTTGTTCTATAAAGGCCGCCACACACTACAAAAGAATTTGCCCGATATTGGCTGTGATTGGCTTCTCTGTGAGTTTGGGGAGGTGTGAACTGACTTTGTGTCTTTGTTCACGGTTTTGAAGCTGCTGCACTCCTCATGACTGTGGTGTCAGCGCGATTTCGAGCTGCTCTTTCATATCGTCTATGGTTAAAGATGATAAAACAGTGTCATGGGCAAATGGAGTTATGGACAAACAGGTGCGAGATACAAACCCAGTATAGCGAAAATAATTCAATCAATCAATCAAACTTTATTTATAAAGTGCTTTTCATACAAAAATGTAACACAAAGTGTTTTACAGCGATAATAAACAAAGCCACATTTCCTATGTTTGTAGGGTAAAAGCAGTTCTGAAAGATAAGAAGGCCCAAGACCATTTAAGACATTTAAAAACCAGTAAAAGAACTTTAAAATCAATCCTGAAACTCACAGGGAGCCAATGCAGTGATTCTAAAACTGGTGACAGAAACCTACTTTTGTGACATTCATTACAGAATTATTACTCACCTCTGTATTTTAATTCATATTATCCATAGAATGTGTCCTCCACAAGTAATGTCCACAAAACAGCACTGTTAATCCAATTTGAAGTGTTCTTTAAAAGTAATAAGGTAAGAGCAGTTCCTCAGGTGTGTCTGTTCACATCCACGCAGTGCACGGATCGAGGTGAAGCTGGAGATTCGTGCATACTTCCTGTGCACTTTATCGCCAATCTTTTATGCTTTAAAAAGCATGTATCTGAAGTATTGCACCACATTTCACAAATAATAATAACACGGTTTTAACTTGTATCTAAACTAGAAATGCAGTGATCTGATCTTTTCAACAGTTAAGGGCCTCAAAGTGAGTCAATATACTGTAGACAGGAAACAGCTGATGTGATCGCGCTCATAACTTTATAACCTGTGGTCCGCAGACATATCCCACTCCCGTCTTTGCGATCTGAGATTTGAAGTCTCATAAGATTCTCCTCGTTTCTGTGGTGTGTGATTTTTGTCACGTTTAAAAATAATTTAAGACTAAAAAATCCTTAGTGTGTGGTGGTACAACCCTTATTCCAACATACTGCCATTTCAACAGATCCCCACCCCGACATTCGGCCATTCCACAATTCCAATATGCCCCCATTCCGACACTTTTAATGTTGCCTTTCTGACAACCTATTCATAGTTTGAAGCATTACCTTATTTGCTTTGTATACGCTGTGCCTCTTCCCGTACACCGCGTGGACCGTGTCTTCTCGCATACATTGTGTGGGCTGCACCTTTAAACCAGAACTAAAACCAGGACTAAACCAGGACTAAAATCAGGGCTAAAACCAGGTCTAAACCAAGGTCCAAACCAGGACTAAACGCGGACTAAATCTGAAAAAAAGTGCCACCACTCCGACCAAGGAAAATAAAAAATGTTGGAGTGCAGGTACGTTTGATAAAAAATAGAAATGCCACTCCGACAATTAGACGTCAGTGTCGGAGTGGTGGTATGTCAGAATTGCAGCATGTAACCTGTGTGGCTGCCTTAAGTGAAAATTGAATTTGTAAATTTTACTACATCTTAGGTTTAAATGTGCAGGCTTTGCAACAGGCTCTGCTTTTCTCAAACCTAATGCTAATGCTTATTATGAGGTAGGCCTATAAGAACTATTAAAACAATACCACAAACTGAAGTACTCTACATATACACATTTTTGAGTAGTCTTTATTTTAATTAGTTTGAATTTTAATAGGTTGTTTATTTTATATTTTATGATTTTAATGAAAGTGACCGTTAGCTTTGAGACACAGTGAGCTAGTGTATTTTAAAGTCAGACATTATCAGTTGCAGGACAAATATCGGGAATCGGTATCGGCCCCAAACAAAACAAACAACAAAAAGTGGTCCATTCCAAATGTAGACCAAATTCATATCTACTTAGCCTGAGTTAGAAGAAAAAGTAGGGTTTTGAAATAACTCCGAAAATATAGGAGAATATAGCACTGGAATGTCATAAAAGTTTTAGGATGATGCATTCTCGACGGCATTCAGACTGAAATAAACAAATAAGAAATGAATGATGCATCGCACAATAGCTTTGGTGACATTTAACACATTGTTATATTGGCATTTCAGCGGAAAGATGAAAACAATATGAGAATTCAGTCCGGTCTGTCTCAATGTAGTTTTTCCCATCTCAAAAATATGTTGTTTTATTTATAAATTATATATACAGATATTATTTTACTTATCGGTGTTTGCTTTAAAACCCATACAGGAAGTGCTCCGCTGTGTTTTCAAACTTCATTCACCTTCATTAGAACCCTGGAACCCTGGAATTGCCAGTCTCTACTGAACTAAAGATAAAAGGTAGCTGTTAACTTAAAAACTACCATTGCATGACATCACAAAGGCAAACAGAGCATTTTTAGTTTTGGAGATGTAGACATATTTATCCAGGATTAGTCAATGAATGAATGAAACAAAACACAACTCCAGGTATGTTTTAACATGGGTTAAAGCTCACAAGAGTCAATTTTATTTAATATAGGAACTTTAAATATTACACAGATCGCCATGTTACCTTTCATTGTTTTGAAAATGCTATATTCACTGGAAACAACGTATTGGCATGTTTTATAAGTTTAATTTTTGTTTTTTGGCGCTCCTCTCTTGAGTGTCTCCTCTCTCTGTTACCCCCCCTTCGAAACACTATCACAATACAATCAGTGTATATCCCGCTAATAAAACTACTATACTATACCAAGTTTTTAATAAAAATACTTTTATTAAGAACTGTCTTGTGGGAGCATGGATGATGTAAGCTTGTGAGCTGAGTATTGCACAGAATCTTACTGTGAAACTGTGCACTGTGTAACTTTTCGGTAGAGGGTCCATCGCCTTGCTGTTTCTATCGATATATCATTGGTCTGCTTAGAATGAAGTATGGATTTAGGGCAGAGCATTCAACAGCAATGGCAATAATGGAACTAACTGAAAAAATAGCTACTGAAATTGACAATGGTAATTATTTTTTAAGTATATTCATTGACTTACAAAAAGCTTTTGATGTAATAAACCATTCAAGATTACTTATGAAAATTAACAAGTATGGCATTCGAGGGGTGGCTCATCAGTGGATAGTGAGCTATTTAGAAAACAGAAAACAATATGTGCAACTCAACAACACCGAATCAGAAAGGTATGATATTAAATGGGGTGTGCCCCAAGGCTCGATTCTTGGGCCCAAATTATTTATATTGTATATGAATGATTTTGTTAAAGTTTCCGAGCTTGGGAAAATTCTATTTGCTGATGACACAACATTATTTTACTCTGGAAAAGACATAAAAGAGGTCACAAGTAAAGTTAACAAAGAGCTAAGAAAAGTTAAATATTGGTTTGATTTAAATGGATTGATTATGAATGTTAAAAAAACAAATTTCATTTTATTTAATGATAAAAAGAAAAAAGACAACATAACTTTAGAAATAGATGGGATACAAATTCAAAGAGTAAATGAAACTAAATTTTTAGGAGTTATGATTGATGAAGGTCTAAACTGGAGATCTCATATAAATTACACAAAAGGCAACATTTCCAAAGCCATTGCTGTTCTGCATAAAATAGTTCTCACTAAATAGTACAGCATTATTAACTTTGTATAACTCTATAATTGTACCATATCTGATGTACTGTGTGGAAATTTGGGGTTCAACATGTAAAACTTACCTACAACCTTTATTTATTTTACAAAAGGACTCTGAGAATTATCACCAGCAGTCATTGTAGAGAGCCATCCAACCCAATATTTGTTCAACTTAAAGTGTTGAAAATGCAGGATATTGTTGACTTAAGTATCCTCAAAGTCATGCATAAAGCAAAGTGTAATTTATTACCTGTAAATATTCAAAAACTGTTTGAGATGAGAACAAGCCACTACAATTTAAAAGGAACCTACATGTTTAAAAAACCCAGATTCAGAACCAAGGTTATGGAGCGAAGTGTCGCTGTTAAAGGAGTTCACTTATGGAATAGTCTTGACAAAGAAATAAAAGAATCAAGTACAATGATGACATTTAAAAAACATATAAAATCAAATGCACTGTGTCTGTATGAAAAAGAAAACTAAGTTGTGTATAATAATGAAGATTTACTGTTTGCAATTGATCAGTAATTGTGCCTGAACTGATATGGAATGTTTAGTGATGATCAGTGTTGTTTTGTCTTGAAAAAGGAAAGGGGGGCAGATAACATAAGATTTTTTCTTCTTTCTGCTCCTTTTCATTCATTTCTTGTGTGTTTGATGTTGTGACACTCTAGATGTCTTTTTATGCTTTATGAATGAAATAAATAAATAAATAAATAAATAAAATAAATGTTCCACAATATGACATTAAACAGATCTACCTTACATTTATTCAATTACAGGTGGTTTTATAGCTTATGAATACCTAGAAAAACAGGTATTCTGATTACAATGAGCGGGGTTGCCTGGTTTGGTCTCCATGAAGATAGAAAGGTTTAATGCCATACAGTGCAGTGTTTTTTGGAGAAAAATGGTTAATCAAGGTTATGACCGTGTGCGGGTATCATGCCGGTGAAAGTGAGGACCAGGGGTGGGGGGGTCGCCTTTCGCTGGCATGGTGAGGACCTGGGCACGACAACCATAGTTTTGCGAGGATTCACATGGTTCCGAGGGATGTAGTTAGCTGAGCTGGTGCCGCCTAGTGCCTCCAATCAATTTAATTTCTCTCCAGCGACTAGGTCAGACATCGGAATACACTAGATGGTTTGCAAGAACTCTGGAAGTTGTAGACCGCGCACCGGCCAATCAGCGAAGAGCTGTGAAGCCATGACGTCAAACTCAAGTGCCTGTCTGGATCCCTTTTGTGGTACAACTCAACAGTAAACAAAGCGGTCGAGATGTATGTAGACAAAGACATACATATTGTGTTGGCAACGATTCACAAGATCGAGGATTTAAAGCCAGAACAAAGAGAATGTTTGGTGAATTTTATCAAGGGGAAAGACGTTATTGCCCTTCTTCCCATGGGATTTGGTGAATTACATACATCACGATCAAATAGCAGTGATTGGTTAAATAAAAAAAGTACCTGCCTACCGTGAAGCAAACAAATCCTAATGTTTCGAGATCAGACCGTTTCCACGAAGTGAAAGACGTTGTCAAGGAGGTGTCATTGTTGTCAAGACAGCTGTTCAAACTTTAGAGCGCTGTGGGAAACACTGCTGTGAAACATTCCAGAGAAAGCAATTACATTTCCACAAAGGAAAGTATTTGACGGACCCTCCACCAGAAAAGTGAACCTTTAATGCACCTTTAAGGAGGAAGGAGATTGCGAAATGACTCAAACATGCATGGATGGCATCTTAAAACCGCTTCAGGCAGGTGAACAATACTCCAAAAAGCTCCAGAAAGCTCCAAATATCTCCAAAATATGCACAATACATTTATTTCTAAACCTTTTCAAAGTGAATAAAAACACAGTACTCAAGACTTATCCATGTTACTTTTTAGGAAGAATAATTGAATAAATAAATGTTTGTTTTCTATTGCTATAATTGTCCAAATAAACTGTCTTACTCCCTGCTCCTTTGGGGTGACTGATCGGACATATTGGCTATAAGTATACGGGCTGAGGCTTTCATCCCTCCCCTGTAATTGGACTGGTCATTAGAGAAATTTGATGTTCTATGAGGGAGGCCGCTTCACCAAATTACTCAGTTTTAATGTCTTCATTAGGGTCAGGCTAAAGAGATAGAGAATGGTGCACTCATTATTTTTTATTTCATTATTTAGAGAATACATTTTAAGCCATTTAGCATTTAACCACGTTGTAATGTTGTTCGCTCATCAAAAAATATACCTGGAGTTGTATTTGGTTTCATTGTTTCATTTGTTTCACTCTTGTTCTGTCGTATTTTCCTTTATTTATCCAGGCCAATTAAATACAATTTCTCATTCACAATGGTGATCTGGTCAAGAGCCAATAGCACAAGGAGTACAGACATGTTAGCTGTTTAGTTGTGTCATAGGTACATATCTAGACTTCTCTTTTTCTGTTTTTAAGCCCATGAACCATCACTGAACTCATTCTACAACAAACACATGGCTCTATTAGCGTGTCATTCACAGGAGATAAGGACTCCAGTGTCTGAGAGCCTCACTGGGAACAGAGGTGAAGTTCATAGTACAATTTACATTATGTAGACATGATTTTTAAGGTGCATTGTGTAACTTTTCTGGTGGAGGGTCCGTCAAATGCTTCTCTATATGGTGATGTTATTGCTTTATCTGGAATGTTTCACAGTATGATATTAAACCTTTCTGTTGTCATGCATATCAAACCAGACCAAGTTTTCTTTTTGCCTTTTTGAGCTATAAAATCAAGTAGAGCTGGTTAATGTCATACTGTGGAACATTCCAGGCAGTGCAATAACATATTGTAACCAGAGTTAAATCCAACCCAGGTTTTCTCCCATGCCAAATGACATGTCACCACCCACTAGTCCACCCACTCCACCCAATTATCCAATCACAGTCTGGCAGACTGAGTATAAGAAGGTCCCTGACTTCTCACTGCTCAGTTGTGTGGGAGAGAAGCCAGTTGACGGATCTTGACAGCCAAACCTCTCAAATGTATCTTGTGTCTCAGTTGTTAACCTCACACTTCACATGACTGTTTTAGAACCAGAGCGTTTGTTGGGACACTGTCATGTGTGCTGGATAGTGATTTCGAGATGAAGCCCCGTGAAGCACTGAAGCGTTCCAGCCATTCGCTCGACTCTTGAGCAGATGCTTCAAGGTGCTTCATTTGCCCCACTGAGACATCAAGTGGCCAAAAAATGTATAACAGACAGAGTGAAAATAGAACAATCAACATGATCATCGAGGTTCTGATGGAAAGATTTATACTGAATAAATGAACGATTAAATATTTGAATGTTTCTGAATTCAACATAAAGTGTGAATGTATGAACCTGGAGTCTGTGTTCATGATATAAAGGTTGGGTTAAAAGAAAAAGTAGGAACAAACTGGAGATCAGGATGTAATGTGACTGTGCTCGTGTTATTACTTTCTGTCTGTGCTTATGCCACAATAAGGACGGCAAGATAGGGTCATTTTATTCATTTTTATTTAAAAATATAAATTTCTCCACGGTATTTGGACTCAGACGGTTTCTTTTTACGGAGAATTTCCCCTGCTTTAAAAACATAAATAAATAAATAAAAATCTCAAATAGAATGTACCAAACTCGCAATAACCCAAAACCACAAAATGTTTTGGGGGAATCAGTTGCGTTTCACTTGCCGCTGTTTCGAATCGCGCCAAATCCGCGAACCACTTCCTGAAGCAGTCACGTGGTACAGCCGGGCAACGAGGCTTCGGACGTCATCATTTTTGGCTCCTCCCCCAAATGAAACAAGCCTCGATACGCACTTCGCGGAAACACCCCTTTCATTACTCAACACACGCTTCGAAGCCTCTACACATCTCGTAACATCACTAGTGCTGGACATTTGAAATGAACTCAGGTGGTAACTTTGAACCCATGTGTTCTGGTAGCTGTAGCTTTTTGTCTGCTAATGCTAACATGCTTATGCTAACATTGTGTGGAGCCATTTTGTTTGTCCTCCTGAGCTGGATATTGTAGTCAATAGCCATGCTAACTAGCATTAGTATGGCAACGACTAGCACATGCTAACATGTGCTCCATGTGAGTTGTCATGATACTGTGGTAGACTTTGATTATTTTATTGAATTGTTGTAAGGCTAATGCTGACTTATAATTAGCTAGGATCAGTAGGCAAGGCAAGGCAAGTTTATTTGTATAGCACAATTCGTACACAAAGTAATTCAAAGTGCTTTACAGAATAAGAAATACATTAAAATCATAATAAAAACAAATCAAAACATAAATAATCATGAAGATTAAAATTAAAAAGAGAGACATAAATTGGAGAGAAGAGTGCGGATTGAAAACCTTTCAGTTATTTGCACAGTTAAACAGAAATGTTTTGAGCCTGGATTTAAACAGCGTCACAGAAGAGTCTGTCTCACATGTTCAGACTGTTCCAGGTTTTAGCTGCATGAACCTGAAACGCTGACTCCCCTTGTTTAGTCGTGACTCTGGGCACCAGCAGGAGGCCGGTCCCTGAGGTCCTCAGAGTGCGAGATGGTTCATATGACACTAACATGTCACAGATGGACTTTGGTGCTCGGCCATGGAGAGACTTGTACACAAGCAGAGCTGCTTTAAAGTCTATTCTCTGAGGCACAGGAAGCCAGTGCAGTAAGCATAACTATGTTCTCAGAGGCCTTTTAATGTTCACACAGACCAGATGCCCAAATACTGGGTGAAACCCGATGGCGAGCTAGGAGCTATGAGAAACCCTGCGGTCTGGTAGGAGACTAACAGCCTTTCCTCTCACACTTCCACCTTGTCGAGCTACAACAACTACTCAAACTGTTGGGCAATTTGCGCTTAATGAACATTGCACCTTTCACTATAACTTATTATGGGTCTATCAAAGTAGTTTGATTTCAGTTTTTCCCACGCTGGGGGAACTGATCGGTTGATTGACTTGCACCTTCAAAGGACTTTTAGCTGATTTTGATTCTGCTGATTTTTGTTTTCTACAGCACTTGTATATTTTGAGTTATTTCACTTTTATTTCTGTACAATACACATTATTCATTTTTAATCATTCCATTGCCTCCACTTACTGCCCCTGCCCTCCAGTAGTCCTGCCTTTAATCTTCTGGTCTAATAATAAGCAAGCACTTCTTACGATATCCATAGAAACAAGCAGGTGACAGACCCCCAACCGGTCTGATATCAGGAGAATATGGTTGATAAAAATGGACTCCATAGCCTGGGGAATAGTTACGTGAAAGAACTTTAATAACATCAGGATGCTCCATGTTACATCTTCGCGAGTGAACCAGAGGCCCAGACAAATGAGACCATCAGCATTTATAATTTATGATAATGAGGAGAATGGCCTTGTACGCATGAACTTTTGGTACAGAAAATATACACATCATGTATGAACCAGCAGGCTGCAGAGATAGAACAGTCATTTAACCAAAACATAAGTAATTCCAGGACATTGTTGCAAATTCATGCTGCATTCACGGCCTGTGCTCATTAAAACTAACTTGAAAAAAACATATATTCTTACTGTGAGCGGCGTCGCCTCTTCGAGCTGGTCACACTCCCTGCTCCACAGTCATCTTCATGGAGATAAGCAAGAAAAATTACATAGTGCGTCTTTAAGGCTAATCATTTTCAGTTAGAACATCTTTTATATCCTTTTTTTTTTTTTAAGTGGTCCCGCTAAAGAAATATTGTGGATCCGAAGCGCACCATCTTGATTAGATCTCGACGGTGTGTGCAGCAGCCTGACTGTCACAGCTCTGACTCCATTTCAAACCGTCACATTGGAAGTGCCTATCTTTCTGCCTCTGCAAATCTACTTTTTTCTCCGACTATTGTGAAAGCCTAATGCACCATGCCACCCAGAGAATGGCCCCCTCGCTCACACAGATCTATAAATAGCCTTTGTGCTTAATCTATTTGAGATTTCTAAGGTTATTTCAGATGGATCTTTCTGTCGGCTGATTTACGTCAAGCGCAGTGAAAGGAGGCAGACGGTTCCTCACTCAGGCTTAGGCAAAGGTGTGATGAAGCTCTGGCATCTGTCACAATTTAGCCTGAACTTTGTGTGAAAGAGGAGGAAGAAAGTCAAAAGTTGGTTTTATGTAGAGTGGAAATTTCAAGTTATTGCACAGTTGTTTGAGTCTTTTGGTGGGGTTCATGTAAATAACAAAAAGGGGAGAAGTTGTTTTGGAATTTTTGAGTTCAATTTGGAGTTTTGACTTCAGTTCTTTTGGTCTCGGCATGTTTTAATATCTAATTTAATCAACTTGTGTCCATAGAGTTATATGGAACATTGAAGTTTCAAAGGCTGTTTTCTGAAAATGCATTTTCTCTCATGGGGGCATAAGGGTCACTCTTTAAAGTAGCACCTACATAGACCAGACTTTACAACTTCTTACTTCTAACAAGATTTTGATGAAACATACCGAAGTATTTATCTAATTCAATGTCTGATTTAATCATGTTTAAACTCCAAAAAATGAGGTGAAATTTGAGTTTTAATGCAAATTTTCAGTCACTTCTTGTTTACTGAAATATTAAATGAAATCTCCTCTGTATATTTTTTAGTATCTAATACTGTATGTAAACAAATGAAGCAAGCAATTTAAATTGGCTGTTTTCTTATTTCTTTTATACGCCCCAAATAAGTTAAATAAAATGCCATATTTTTATAGGAAAACATTAGCTGATGAAAAAAAATTTTTTGCTCACATTTATTTGAGTAAACTACAAAAGAAATTTGAAGATTTTTTATTTTTTTTCCTTCTCACCTGCAATGTCTCACCTTAATGAAATAGATCCAGGATAGATATATTTAATGCCTGCCATAAGGTGGAAGAAAACGACTCCATGGAAACAAGCAGGTCACAGAATCCTCCATCAAACATAGTGCAGCTTTAAATGACCTGTATTACACAAAATAGACTCTTTATAAGATAAGATTATCCCATTTCTCAGATTTCTCTCCCATGGGAGAAATCTGTCTTTGGACAGGGGATAACATGCTTTATCAAAAAACAGGACAACACAAAGCACCACATAAACACAACCATAGAACAAAACAAATATGAGACCAAGTATGACCACGACTGATGCACCAGCAGGACCTTTAAATCATTTATGCCAGTGTAGAATGTTGTTATATCCTCAAACATATCTAGAGTTGTTTTGTTTCATTCATGGAGGTTTGAGCAATTCTTTATTATTAGTTTATCTACATCTCCAAAGCTCTAAATGCTCTTTTGCACCTTGTGATGTCATGTAGTGGTAGTTTCAAATTAACAGCTACCTTTTACCGTTTCTGCATTAGAGATTGGCAATTCCAGGTCTGAAATCATCCAGATTATTCTAGTGAAGGTGTACAGAGTTTAAAAACACAGTGGAGCACTTCCTGTATTGCCACATGACCTCACAACAGATCATTTTACAGCCCAAATTTAAAGTTTTGTGTGTGAACGAAACAAAACCCAACTCCAGGTATATTTATGAGGATACAACATTATATCATATCATATCAAAGGCCGTTTACAGTGGAAGAAAACGTCTTCATTAAAACACACAGGTGGCGGCTTCCTCCATCAAAAAAGTTACATAAACACTCATAAATTAGAAAACTGCTGTATGAACTTTAATGAAAAAAATAAGGAAACAGATCTCGTTTCTCCTCCACAGCACACATATTCTGCAGCCGGTATTTCTGCGCACCTGTCGAGAAAAAGTGGGACATATTTTTGCTTTGTTGTACAGAAAACAGGAGCACAAAAGATGAAGTGCACAGAGTATGGCATTTGGCAGTGTCTGACAAACCCATTATTGGTTTTTACACAGCAGCAAGCAATCTGAGAGAAAGAGCTGTCACCCTCCCAAAGACCAGACAAGATCGCGCTATAAATATCAATAAAATAGAGAAAGTGCTATGTCCCAGGGGAGGCGGTGGGGAGGTGTGTGAATTAGAACTGTCACCAATAAGTTTTGAGGAGAAGATGGGGCGGGGGCATTGTATAGGATGTAGCGTTCCATTGATTCTTCAGTAAAGGAAATTTCGGCTGGAGGTAGATAACGTCAGATGATCTTGTTTTTAGACTCCTGGTGGCGGTAAAGAAAACAGAGCAATAAACCATAGATCAGACTCATAGAGAGATGGTGGAGGCTTGGGGTTTGCTGTATTGTTATATTATACATGTGTGAATGAAACAAAACACAACTCCAGATATGTTTGTGATGAGGAAACATTATAACATAGATCAGAAAGTAGTGTAATATAGGCCCTTTAAAAGTCTGTGTAATCCTTCAGTCTAGTCTTCAGTAGAGCTCATAGCAAAAGAACATATAATTCTACCCATTCGTTAAAAAGCTACTCCTTACTGTTAACAACTAGGAGGTGTTAATTTCAGTGTAGTTAGCTCCTCCCTTTGGACAGATATAAGGCAGTGACTTACAGAACCTTGTAGGAAATGAAGAAGCTACTTGACAAAACATATTAGATGGTTCACTCTGTCCAGTTAAGAGAATAAAATTTCCATTCACTATTTTCCTAACCAGCCAAAAATACACACTTCTCCAGTACTTTAAAAAAAAACATGTCTGGACACCAGTTTTATCTCTGAGTTCGTGAAGGGTCTAGCTGCAGACGATCGGGAGAGGGGAGCGCCACAGAGCAGTGCAGTTTAATAACTTAAACTAACTTTGGTTTATTGATTTAGTGGTACTGGATCTGAAAGAAGCACCACTCTGTCGATGCCAAAACTACTCAGAGCTGCAGCTTGACTCTGGGTGAGTTCAGATGAGCAACACTGACAGGTTGATTAGCCAATCAGGGACATACGTACTGTACTGTACATAAAAAAAGAGCAAGGACTGAGAAACAGAGCAATGTACACAACATAAACCATTGAGACAATGGACATTTTAATGGTTAGTTATTGGGTATTTATTTTTGTGCCACAGCCTTTGGTGAATCATGACTCCTAATTAATAGTGGAGCTGGATCTAATGTGTAAAAATTCAGCTTTACTCCAAACATAAGCAGTTGAACTGTTGGGTCTAATCAATTATCCCGGTCTTCTCCTTTGGGCCTGGAGAGCGACATATTCAGAGACACCTGCTGGGACAGATGTGGGCTGATGGTGGCTCCCATCTGAACACTTAACCTGAAAGAGAGGAGCAGACACAGAGACGGGGTCAGGACTCAGTCATCTGCTGCAGAAGACAGTAATGCATGTGGATTTGCTGACTGGATTAGGGATACGGACAGTCTGGCTATTAAATTATTTTATGATTAAAAAAAATAAATAAATAAAAAATCATGACATGACATATTATTGTGATTGATCAATATCATAAATTTAACCTAATGTCCGTGACCTGTTCTGTGTCTCTCTGTCTTATATGTATTTTTGTGTGTGGTAGCCTGTGTCCATTCCCTATTTCTTTTGCATCAAATAAAGTCATCTTGATCTTGAATCACCCACAGTATTACATTACCATCCACCCACTAGACTAGAAATGACAGAGTGGACCTTTAAATATGTTGATGTAAACATGTTCAATTGCCTAAGGCAGCCATTCCCAAAGTCTGCTGCTGATCACAGAGGGCCCTCTAATCATATTTTACACTACATATAAAGGAATATCTAATGTTTTCTCCTTAGATTTATATGTTAAAACGATACACTCCTGTGGGTTTTATATTAGTATAAACAAATCTAAACAAATATCATATGTAATGTTCATTAAAAAATCTTTTTATTTTATCTTCTTTCTTGCTTGTTGTGTAGAAAACCTTTGGGACCCCCCCTGCAATGACTCTGAGGCCCCTCAGAGGTCACTGGACCCCACTTTGAACCATTGGCCTAAGGTTTGTTTTGCATGGACAATAGGCAAATTGCAGTGTGCATTCTAACATTTTATATTAGAACCAGCATTTGTACTTTGCATTGCCACATTAGTTAATGTGTTACATGTGCACACAGATAAAGATACTAGACGCCACAGCCGCTTTATGTCTCCTCACAACTGGCCTTCCTCCTTTCATTTTGCCTCTAGAGTATAATTTATCTCGCATATGTAACACCATAGTCCAGCTCACAGCCCTGACCTTTGCACCGTAGCTGACAACTATCACAACTTTACTCTTTCAAAGCACATTTTATTTTTAGCAATGGGGATGGGGAGAACATCTTGACCTGCACCTCATTTGCCTCACACTGTCAACACTCTAATACAGAGACCTTACTGACTTCCATGCGGGGGTGATCTTTTGAAACGCATTTGAAAAAGGAAAAAAAAAAAGAAAAAAAGACTGAACTACTTAAAATGAAAAATACCCAGGGCTTTTGTTTTGAACGTGGAAATCAGAAGGGAGCAGCGTTCCTCTTTATAGACATGTTTTTCATGGTTGCATTTGTCCTGCAGTGGTCTGGCGCACAGGCTGGCAGTCCAATTTTTCTCCTGTTCCCTACGGCCAGGGACTGTAAATGCGTCTTGTATTGGAGGTCTCTGAGCCTGACCCCTGCTGCTTAATATATGGACGATTCGCATTTACGACAAAGTGGCTTATAATGGGAGTCTGAGGCATAGTTATGTGTGCTGTAAATTGCGTGCTGCAGAAATAAGATGGGAATGTCGAGAGGTTTGATTTTGATTCAGTCTGCCACTGCTTTACCTGCATCAGTGACTTTTCTTATTAGGGTGAATGAACACTGTTGTACGGTGAGGTAATTTGCAAATTTGTCAAAATGAATAGAATATAGGGAGAAATAGAATACACATGGATAAATATAGGATGCATTTACTGATTTGGTCCTGATGTTGTCCCAGTTTTAGTCCTAATGTATATTGGCCTGGTTCTGATTTATTCCAGGTCTAGTGGTAATAAAAAAGCCAATACTACACTATATTCTGATCTAACATTGTTTCCTCATCACAAACATATCTGGGATTGAGTTGTGTGTATTTAGGATGAGTTGTTCTCTCAAATGGAAAACACTCTGTTCCACCTTTTTATTATGTCGTGCATTAGACTCATTTGGATAATTTCAGCCTTGTAAGTTCCAATCTCTATTGAACTAAAGGTAAAAGGAGCTGTTAACGTTGAAGTTACCACATCATGACATCACAAGGTGGAACAGAGCATTCTGAGCTTTGAAGATGTAGACAGGCAATTAATAAAGGGTTAAGGACGCCACACACTACAGCCCCTCTGCCCCTCACCACTTGAAATGGCCCTTTGGCAATCTGGCAATCCTCAAAAGTTGCCGTGGCCTTTTTTTAATTTTTTTTTTATTAATTTTTGGCAAATAATGGCACATGTGCATCTTGTATTTTGTAGATTTTTTTTTCCATTAAAAATGATATTTATGTGAAGTATTTATATTTAAATAAATATATGATGTATTTACATTTGCCACCACCAGGGGTGTAATGGTACATGTATTCGGTTTGGTGCAGGGCTGTGCACAAGTGAATTCACACAATTTCTGTGTGTTTACATTGCGCAGCTACACGGAAGGCTCAGCTGTTTAATATTCACAAGGGAACTTGTCCGTGATTGGGATGGCAGTGTTTCCTGCAGCGCTTTATAGTTAGGGTGGCTGCCTTGACAACAAGTGCCCCCCGCCTTGACTCCAAACCACATGAATCCTCACAAAACTATGGTCATCGTACCTCGGTCCTCACTGTCTCCTTTCGCCGGCATGGAATCTCTACTCACCACCCACACCCACCCCATACCTGTGACCTCTGTCCCTAGAGAAAGAGTATTTTCAACACTGGGGACACTGCCAGCAAATCTGCTCTTAATGCAGACAATGTTGTTTTTTTCTGGCCAAAAATATGAAGATTCTGTAAAATTTCCTCCTGGAACTGTTAGTGCTGCACTTTACTTTTTGAAAAGTTTTGTTTACTGTTTACAAGGATTTTTTTTTTTTTATAATGTTCCATACATTTGTTGCTTATTTGAAAATATTTTATTTATTAGTATTACAAAGCAGCACTTTGCATTTATTTAATTTTCTCATTTGTATAATGTTAAAACAAATTGTTGGTTTAATAAACACACAAATGGTTTTGCATTTTGTTCTATATTGTATCGAAAATGAACTGAACCATGACCTCAAAACTGTGGTACGTGATTTTTTTTTTTGTGTGTGTGTGTGTACCATTACACTCATACTCACCACCCATGGGGGTCACAATCAACAACATAAGACATGAAGAAACTGCTTGTTGCACTGGAAGTAGTTGTTTTAGCAGTCAGTGTGATCATTTTATATATATAATGAAATGGTTCTCACGATAGGTCAGGGCCAAACCATGCGCCACAAGACATCTACAGAAATCGCCTTTTCTATAGTCTGCCTTTGCCTTTGTAATTTGCTGTTATACAATCAACTCAGAGCTCTGTTTATTCAAAATGTTTCTGTTGCTTTATTATTATTTATATTAGGCCAATCTTTTTTGTGATGCTATAAAGTTAATCTCTTACCTGCGTCAGTTGAAAACGAGCATAATCAAAGGTTATGTTGCAGCACACTTAAAAATATCTTACCGTACCAAGCATTTCTATATATCTCTTCAGCATTCTTTACTATTTTGAGCCAAATTCTGCTAACTACTGTGTAAAACCAGGACTAGACTACATCTTGGCAGCAAACACCAAAACAAGACCAGCGATGTTTACTCAAAAGCAGTTCACACCTTGTTTTATGTACATCCAATCTCCAAGTCTGTCCCACTCCCCTCTCTCTCTCTTATCTGCACCATGTGTCGTGTAGCAGCAACTAAAACACCCAAGTTCTTTTTTTCTGGCAGTAAGGTGTGTAATTATCTATTTTAGCTTGCCCCAGAACTGCGAGCGAAAACAGCACCAGCGCGAGCCATCTGGACGCGTAAGATCTCCGGTCTCTCCTGGCCCTGAAACAACTAACGCGCTGCTGGCATCTCAAATCCCTCCCACCGCACGCAAGCAAACCCAAGCAAAGTCCTTGTTAAACAGATTGAGGCATTTGTCATGGGTACTTGACTGTCAAAATGGCGATGTGGCGTTCCTTTTTATTCAAGCTGTCAATCAAGCGGCCAGTTGGGTTTGTCTTACGCCTTCCTGGCGTACCGAAGAGCGTTCGAGCGTCGCTGCAATTTGCGAATAAAAGAGGGACTGGTTGGGGGAGTATTGGGAGTTCTCAAAGCGGCCGTGGTCTCGGAAGTGTGATCTGGAATTTCAGTGATGGAAAAGATTGCACGTGCTTTCCGTCATGACAAATGTAATGGAAAAAATGGGACTTGGCATGTGTGAAGTCCCCACTGTAACAACAAGTAATACAATTTGTCGGTCAAACTGAAAAGCTGTGATAAGCCCCATAGTTTAAAGGCCCTATATTATGCGAAATTAACTCCTGGGAGCTTTAAGGCATATTAAAATGCTGTTACATCCTCAAAAACATACCCGTTCATTCATCTTTCACACAAGTCTGTCTACATCTTAATATATTTGTAACACTGGGTTTTCCGCATAAAACAAAAACTCGGACAAAGTTCAGTGTCTCTGTCAGCCGAAAGTTTTCACAGTAGCTTCAGAAAATGCTGCCATTATTCAACCCGAAGACTTGTTTTTTTGTCAGTTGAAAGGACTAAGATTGATATGGTAAGTTTGTGAAGCCAGTCTGTAACAAATAACGATAAGGTTCAACTTTGGGAAACTTAACTTTGCATATTTCCTTCAAAAACGGTACAGTAAATATCCCCTTGAGTTATATAGGCCCATGCCCTTCATCTGAAATTACAACATCATCAAATAGAAGGTGAATGTGACAAAACTGGACAAGGTTTAGATTCAATGTCTTTCAGCTTGTATTTGGTTCTCTTTTACCAAAATCCAAAGGCATTTAAAGTTGTAAGAGCTTTAGTTACAAGAGAAAGTTGGCTAGCAAATTCACAACGATATCTTTCTGTGTCTGGTCAAAGTTCATTCTGTCTTCAGTCTTCTTTTAATAGTTAGTTTAATAGTTTCTTTCAATAGTTTGTTTACCTGCTTTTATTGTCTTTACTTTTTTTTTTTATACAAGAGGCTATCAGTCTGGTCCCCACGCACTGTCACCTCTCAAGCCAGAACCAAACATGATCGTGTAATCTGATTTTTTATTTTTATTTCTTTTCCTTTTCCATGCCACATGTAAAACGGAGGAGTTCATTGGTCATTTAGAAACATTGCTTTAACCTCAGATTAGCAGATTTTAGTGCTTTAGTGCAGAGATCCACAATGTTTTTCAATCCCCAGTGATCTTTTTCAGCAGCCATATTTGTTTTGATAAAGGAAGGACCATGCGTGTCCCTGATTGACTACTCCACCTGTCAGTCATGCCCATCTGAACTCAGGGAAATTCACCCCAGACCAGATTCACATCTTAAAATAATGTAGTATAATGTAGTATAGGAGAAGTGTATTGCATATTCTGGACCCCACAAAAAGAAGAGAGGTATGCACAGCAAAAAAATATCTTTCTTGAGATGAAACTGCAGGGGCAAATGTTCTGACGAATCTAATAAGGCCAAAATGTTATATTTACAGAAACAATTTTGACACCTCCAACCAAGAATACAATGCTATGTTTGAAATTAAATGCTACACAAAATTGCAGAAATCTGTGAGGGTCCACTGTGTTGGATGTTTTATCATTTGTGATCATTGGCCACAGTGAAATAATATGTATGTGGATCTGGCAATTTTCCAGGTTATCTTCAATAGGTTCTTTGCTTGCAACAACTTCTGCCACCTGTCACATTTTATTTCCTGTTGAGGGTTCTTACTTACTGCTGTGTAACTTTGAGCAAGACGTCCATCCCCCTAGAGGAAAAATATACGACAAAAAACATGCACAAGAATGCACAGGAAATACACTACCACAACACAACATTTACAATCAACCCAATTACCTGCAATTGGCATTGATTCATTACATCAGTTATACACTCTGACAATGGTACTAACTACTGACACTGTGAGCCCCACTGTGACCCCATGTGACCCCAAAACAAAGCCCAATCAGCTGCTCCGCTACATCTGAAAATGCACCGAGCAGTAGGCCCTATACAAAGAAAAGGCCCATTCTTGTATTTCATTTTGTAATCTATAGGTTTAACCTGTGCCCCTCACGGTCTTCATGGTGAATTACTTTGGACCTGCTCCATCTGAACACTAAAACACACAAGTGAAAATAATGGCAGACAGGGCATGAAAGCTCAATATAAAGTGATAGGAGTCTGACTTTTCTATTACTCCTTTATCATGTGAATAAATATTGTGAAAAATATTGAGCTAAAAATGTACCTTTGGCTCTTATTTGTATCATGTGGAAAAATAAGGAGATGTGCAAAGGCAAAAGGCAGTAACACTGCATGTTTTGTTTGTGATTTAGTTAATAAATTGTATATTTTATTTTAAAATCCAATCTCTCACCGCCTTCTTTTTGTTGCAACCTTGGCACAGGGTCTTAACACATTCAATAAATAAACCTTTGTATTCAATTATACTTGAGTGTTCAATTATTATTCAATTATGATCTTGAGTGTGAAAGTATTTGGTGTATTTATTCATACTGTACGTACTATACTGCAAAGTCCCTTGTGTGTCAAGCTGTTTAACTATGTAAGTGTTGCCGCACGATCCTGATCAGCAGTAAATAGGAAATCCAAAGATCTTCTATATCATTTCAAACAAACCCCATGATGACTCAACCTTGGGGAGGTGTTCTTATAATGGATGGAAGTCTGGGGAAAATCCGGCAAATGGCGATAATGTCAGTGACTGCCTTTTGCCTTTATATCATGAGCCAAAAATAAAGAGTCGCGCAAAGGCAAAACAGAGGAACTGCCAAATAAGGGTCAAAGGTCCATTTTGAGCTCAGTATTTTTCGCATACAAATATTTCTTCATTATAACAACTAGTTGACAAATTTTGGGAGCCAGTTTCACACTCTGGTGAGTTAAGGTCTTTGTAGGGCAGAGTGGCAATCTAGCTTCTGTTCTGTTCTTAGGCAAGACACTTCACCCATCTTGCTTAGTATAGTCGGGGTGTGTATGAGTGTGCGAGATTAGTCGTGGTAGGAAGAGCCAACGGAGCAAATTGGGAGCCTTGGTTCCATCAGTCTACCTCAGGACAACTCTGGCTACAGCTGAAACTTACCAGGTGTGGAGTGAATAAATACTGCTACACTACCAGTCAGAAGTTTTAGAACACCCTAATATTTCCAGTTATTTATTGCAATTCAAGTCGTGGTCCAATGAAGAGGCTGAAATGGTACAAAGGTAAGAACTGACCAGGCAGAGGTTCAAAAAAACAAAAAACAAGTCCAAGCTCTGCCAAAACAACCTCAGGAAAAAAGAACAAGATGGTGAAGCTTGAAAACATGGAGTGTCCTGCACAGTCTCCAGACTTAAACCCATCGAGCTGGTTTGGGATGAACTGGACAGAAGAGTGAAGCAACCTACAAGTGCCACACATTTATGGGAACTTCTGCAACAGACTTGGGAAGAACTTTCTGAAGAATATTAGATCTCTAATGTAAAAAGAATGAGCCATGAGTGTATTCAGCTGTTATATCTGCCAAAGGTGGACACTTTCATGAATCAAAAGTTTAGAATATGTTTTGGTCAACAGTAAACGGTACTGGAAAAAAGTGTGGTGTTCTAAAACTTTTGATCGGTAGTGTATGTACAGAAATGTTTAGAATCTAGTCACTGGAACTGTTTTTTTTTTTTTTTTTCTTGTCTTGTTCTTTAAATGTACTGTATGTAACTTTTGATGAATACTAAATTTAAATCATACATGGGAAAATTCTTTATAGATGAGATTATTGTGGTAGATTTTTAGCCAAAGGAACATAATTTCCATGGAAACAAGCAGAAGAATGCCCTCATCTAGGCCAACGAAGCATCAGGTTTGTGGAGATGCAAGCCCATTTAGAATAAAGATGCATGTTTTTCAGTGTTCTTCAGTGCAATAAAAACATACAAAATGCAAAAAAAACTGCTTTTATTTTAATCTATTTGGGTAAAAAGTTTAATGCTGTAGCTTTAATCCGTCTGCCACCCAAAGTTCTCAGTCTTATTAACATTACAACTACTTTACAACTAAAGCTCTAAGCTACTTCTGAAACTGCGTCTGAGAACTTTTTTGCAATATTGCGCCCAAAATACAGAACATCTCTCCTATATTCACAGCCATTTTCAAAACCTCCCCGCTGGTGTTTAAAATGCTGACTCATGCCTCCAATCTGAACTGTGAGCCATCTATTAAAATGCCATCCAGGTGAGACCACACTTGTAAGTCCAGTGTTTCTGCCCATCCATTTTGCTGCATGCTCCCTACTCCTCCCTGACCTTTCTATTCTCTCGTACTTGCCTTTCTGCACCCAAAGCATCGCGCCGTAATGAATTTGTGGCCACCATAGCTCCACCCGTATCGATCCCCATCTCTACACCTCATGATGGATTATGGATCGCATGGATTTTAGCCCAAGGTACGGGTCGGACATGACAAGCTATTCTGTTAGCACAAAGAAATCCATACCTACATTCAATTGGCCACTCGGCTAGCTCCTTGTCTTTCTCGCATTGTTCATCCATCAACCTGTTAACACCTGGGAGTGTCTCGTTTTTGGAATTATCTTTCGTAATGCTCTGCACATCTTCAATCATCTGATCACGCCGTTTTGTTTCACGTGTTGTTCCAAGTCTTTTCCATGATTGGTGGTTGCTTTAGTCTTGTCTTGGTTGGCCGTCTTCTGCATGAGGGAATGTCTATAACTGTAATCTGGTGTGAAGTTAATGGACCTGGCCTGTTTAATATATAAAAGATAGACAATTACTTTTTTTCCCTTGAAAAGTGAAGAGTTGCAAGCCAGGCTGGCGCCACTTAGTGCCTCCGCTCAATTTCGTTTCTCTTCTGTGACTAAGTTAGGAATTAGAATACACTAGACGGTTTGCAAGAACTCCAGAAGTTGTAGATTGCGCACCGGCCAATCAGTGAAGAGCTGTGAAGCCATGACGTCAAACTCAAGCGCCTGTCTGGGTCCCTTTTGTGGAACAGCACAACAGAAAACAAAGTGGTCGAGATGGATGTAGATGAAGCCAGATATTCTGCGTTGGCAACGATTCCCAAGATCAAGGATTTAAAGCTGGAACTAAGAGAATGTTTGGTGAATTTTATCAAGAGGAAAGACGTTATTTCCCTTCTTCCTGCGGGATTTGGCACATTACATACATCATGATCTAATAGCAGCAATTGGTTAAATAAAAAAAAAAAAAAAAGTACCTGCCTACTGTCGAGTGAATTCATCCTAATGCTGTGAGGTCAGGCAGTTTCCACAAAGTGAAACCAGCTGATGAAACTAGAGAGTTACGTTTTTTCAAGCATATTTCTGGCATTATCCTACATCACACATGCTGCTGTTGATGATACTGGGAAAACAAGTGTCCAGTAGGAACTTTTCCACCAAACACATGCGCTCCATCCATTTTGATTGGCCAGTGAGTGTAGTGAGTCAAAATGGTTGACTGCTCTGCGCATCTGTGTTCATAACAGTTGAAAATTCCAGTCTAAGTGCGGTTATTTCTCAAATAAATGGCAAATTACACATCTTGGTCTGTGTAATTGTGCATAGCATTGCTATTTTTTATTTGAAAGGTTTATTTCAGTCAAAATGTACAAATACAAATGTAATAAACACCATGGAAATGCAGAAAGTGATGGGGCCTGGACCTGACACAAGCTGTTTCCATGACTGGCACCAGGAAAGTCATGGGACCATTGCACTTTTTTTGTTTGTTTGTCTGTTTTTTGTTTTTTTTGTTTTGTTTTGAGGCAATAAGGATATTTTTTTGTTTATTTGCAGACTTGATATTTTGCACTTTTGCAGCAAAGGTCCTAAATTGAGCATTTATTATGTTCAATGTTTTTATGTAAAAGCAAATTTTATTTTATTTTATTTTCCAATTTTACAGGCTTATGACACGTCTTCACCATGCATATTGTGAAATAACAGGCTATAATAAAAAAGGATGTATAACACTTCTTTAGGAGTAAAAGGGGGAGTTTTAATTGCAAAATTAAGGAAAAAAATCCAGGTGAGGACAAATGTACAAAAATTGCCTTTAGGTCTGGAAGAGTTAAATGGTCCATATCACACCATTTTCTGATCTTTGTTATAATACTGTTTCCTCATCAAAACTCTACTTGGAATTGTGTTTTCCTTCCTTCATAAATGTTTAATACACACATCCTGCATATTTAGGCTGAAATCTTGTGATGTCATGTGGTAAATACAGGAAGTGCTCCATGTTTGCAACTCCATGCATCTTCACCTGATTTCAGCCCTGGACTTGTCAGTCTCTACCGCACTAAAGATAAAAGGTAGCTGTTCACATGAAAACTACCACTACATGACATCAGAAGGTGGAATGAAGTATTTTGAGCTTTGGAGATGTAGGCAGACTAATAATAAAATGTTACGCAAACGTGTGAGTGAAACAAAAGGAGGTAACAACATTATAACATGATTTAAAACTCACAAAGGTCAATTTTGTGTAATATAGGACCTTTTTAAATATGTGTAATTAGATGTGTAGTCTTTTTATGTTGTTTTTTTACTCTTGAAATGCCTCATACATAAAGAATTGTTTTTTTCACGTAATAAAATAAAACAATATTAATGTATTAGCAGAAAGCCTCGAAAATAGGAAGGTGAGGTTAAAGATTTATTGCATTTACATTTTATACATCAAAATAAAATATTTACGTGCTGTTTGCATCTAAATAATTTCTACCATCCGCAAACCAGGAAGATAAGGCTGCCGCACTGTGATAGCTGAAGTCTATCAAGGCTTCTGAAAGTATCGAAAAGTGCTTATGAACTGGAAATGTGTGAGGAAAGTGCAGAATAATTTGGACCACTGCAAAGCGTTTAAAAAGAACTAGGTGTGTTTTTCACATTTTTAGCCAGTAAGAAAATCACAGCACCTTTAAATCAATAGCCAATCTCTCTAAAATATGACTACTATTATAGGAAGGTGTAACAAAAGGTATAGTTTAAATAAATTGTAAATCTGTTCAAAACTTCCACTTGGAGCTATACTGTCAGTGTATGTAATGCTAATGCTAGAGCTGGGCCACTATGCAATCATCTGTCATTATAATCAGGGCTGGATTTTCTAAACCTGTACTCAGGAGCTGCCCTTCATCAACAGTCCTTATGAATTGGATTTATTTGACAGTACTTTTCTCCAAGCTCCTCCCATCAGTGCGCCATAGTTGAATGAATTCACAGACCGCCATCCCAGCAGACATTATGTGGGGCCATTATACTCCAAAACTCCTTTTAAAGTGCCTATGACATGTTAGACTACTACTGTATTTTTCGTATTATTATGTGCACTTAAAATCCTTTAATTTTCTTAAAAATGACAGCGCGCCTTATAATTCAGTGTGCTTTATGTATTAATTCTGGTTGTGCTTACTGATGTTGAACCGAATTTATGTGGTACACGACGCTCAAAAATCTGTCAGAATGTTTTGGTACAACTTTGGTAAGCTACGTAGCCGCATCACTTAATGGATTGTCAGAGCGTTACGGCTACTGTAGTCAGGACCCTTGCATGTACAGCCCAATTTACGACCCTTAGTCTGACAGAAGCTGACCGCATCAGCGCACAAGGAGTGAGCTGTTTTTTTCAGCACGTATAATTTATGCAAATGAGCCATGTGGTTTTGAGTTTTATTTCTGTAAAACGTTAAACAAATGTGTGCAAAGCTGCATCAAACACATTATTACTCAATGTATATCTGAATCCTTCTCTTAGGAAAAAAAAAAAAAAAAAAAAAAAAAAACTCTTGACATCACAATAAGAAATTCCAAAACTGAACTGTGACGTAGCAAAACTCTTGAAATGTACACAGAGCTGATTATCTGACAAATACAGTACAAATATAAGAAAACACTTGTATTTTGTTGAAATAATGTTTAAATAATAAGAAAAAAAATGTTTTTTCTATGCATAATAGGGGTGTGCAAAAATATCAATATATTGTATCATGTAATGTGATGATACAGTATCGGTATTGGGGAGTGCTGTATCGATATATTGCCAGGAATATTTTTTGGTATATTTTAGTAAATTATTTTGTTACAGCGCTACGTTTTTTTGTTTGTTTAGTGGAAAGAAACTTGTTTATGCGACACATTTGACATTTTCACTGTTTTGATGATTAAAATATTTGTGTTTCATATGAACTTTACACAAGAGGAGGTTTAACAAAGACTTTTAGTATCACAGCCATGATTTAGCCTTTATTTCGCCATCTACCACATCAAATCGATTTATTTGATATATCGTATCAAATTAACAGCTCACTATATTGAGATATATATCGTATCATGGCCTATGTATCAAGGTATGTATCGTATCGTCAATTTCATACTCAGGCCTAATGCATACATTTTGCCAAACTTTTGATTAGAACTCTCCCTAGTGTGATATCATCAGTATGTTCGAACGTTCTACTTCCTGTCATTTTCAATATATTTTTCAACATTTCTTCACACAGTGGTTCTTGATTGGTGTAAAACTATAATTTATGTTTACAGTAGTTATAATCCCACCAAATTAAGACAAAATTGACTTTAATGAAAATCTAAACTCAAAAATTAAACTAATGTCTTACCTGTTAAGCCAGCATTTATGAACAAACGCATACCACTTTCAGTTTGTTGGTGTTGCATGTGCATGTTGATTACACCATCTCGCCACACACACATACACAAAAAAAGGTTTTAGATTCAATTCCCTGACGGTGGAATCTTTCTGGAGCAAGTTTGTTACCTGCTTTATCAATCTTAAACACATAATAGCTTAATCCAGAGAGATATTTATCAAATTCCTGGTTTAAGACTTGGAGCTGTCCCTAGATACTGCACTGTGGTCACTCCTTGGTCCTTTAGTTTGCAAATCTACTGAAGTAAAAGTCTTGAGGAGAGTGATGCATTTTATTATCCATTCTCTTGTTTATCTAGTGTGTTATCACCATTTAACTACAGTCTGACAGCAATTATGAGTTGATTAATTGCCATAATAATTGTCCCTCTTTTATTGCTGTAATGTTTTATCTTGCAAATTCACTTTCACCATGTTAATTACAATAATAAATTATCTATCTAGTGAGTTCTAAGCGTCTACAATAACAATTTTAGACATGCAGCCACATCAGATTTTCACTCTAGTTGTCACTTCCGTTGTCTGGAGTGTCTTTGGGATGTGACAATAACCGGAATATCGTGATACGGTATCGTCAAGTCTCACAATAATATCGGAGGCCATCACAATATATTGAATGACAAGTCTCGTTGCTTAATTCATAGTTATGGTGATTGTAATGTCTTTCTTATTCTGTAAAGCAGTTTGAATCACTTTTATGCTATAGAAATAAACTCGTCTTGCTTTGCCACGGTGCAGCAAAACAGAGGGAACTACATAGACCATGATCCTTTGTTGTCAGTGCAGACTATATGAAGAAATAACTGTTATTAAGCACTTTGAAATCATAATTCTTCATATTATACCAGCACCAAAAGATTTTCCAGGGCTTTTAAAAGGAAAAAGTAGCATATACACAACTTTGTAAGCCTCCACAAAATATTGGTCCGATATTTTTGGGCCTGGGTAGTACTTGGATGGGAGACCACTGGGAAAATCAGGTACCACAGTGGGGCGCCACTCGCAAAAACTGGTGTCGTGTCCTTGGGCAAGACACTTCATCTGCATTGCTTTGTGAGGAAGTGGAATGTGTTAGTGTTGGTGATGGTCGGAGGGATCGATGGCACCGACTGGCAGCCTCACTTCCGTCAGTCTGGTAGCTGGCCACAACTGAGTGCGGAGTGAATGAACAATGAACTGTAAAGCACTTTGAGTGTCTTGAAAGGCGCTATATAAATGCAATGATTAAAAAAAAAAGAAAAAAAAAGAGATATCTTTACATCCCTAATATTTAACGTAATGAAAATAAGTGAACCAAGAAATGAACCAAGAATACTGCACCTGGCTCTATCCTCTTTATCCAAAATATCATCATTTACAGACCTCTGACCTCTGACGTCAAACCAACAGCTGCACATGTTGCCAACTACAAGATCTGGAAAAATGTGTCTGTGTTTATCCAGTGTGTGTGTTTACTTGGTTGTCGACGTCTGTGTCCAAAATAAGTGTTCTTGGCTTAATTGCAATATTGCCTAAGAGTAAGCCGTGTAAATGTGGGAACTGGATGATTAGTTTCAGGATTCTGTGCTTTAGATAACATAATGAGGTATCTGTTTTACCTGTGTACTTGTCAATACCTACTTGATGTTTAAGTTAACTACAATTGATGAATTCTAGGATTTAGCTACTGGGCCTCTCTTTCTGTACTTACTGTTTCTCTTGTTAAAATGTGACACCTCTGCTCCATTGTGAACTCTAATCCACAGACCGCTGCTCGGACGTGCACACAGGGACCGGCACACAGGGACCGGCATGCAGCCCTGCACAAATAATATGGAATCGAGTACACACGCCGTACACCAACAGTACGCTTGTTGTTGAGTGAGGTCACTGGGTCTTGTGTATGTGAAATCTTATGGGTAATGTTATGTTGCTCAGTGTAAAAAAAACAACTCAGTTATAACTTCTTAGACTACAATCAGACTGCAGCCTGAAGTGACCCAAATCTGATTTTTTTCCGCCCTTACGTGACCTGTATCTGGTCTTTTAATGATCTGTTTTTTTCAAATGCGATAGGTGCTCCTAAAACCGAAACATATCCAATCTTTTGACATGCGACTTCAGTCTGAACGGCCAGGACTCATTCATTTCACCTACACTGCCATTAGGCCAGTTAATAAGCAGCAATAACGTGTCTTACCACAATTATGCAGATGACACTCAGATCTACGTCTCTCTGGCAGCAGGAGACTATGGACCAGTGGAGTCACTTGGTCACTGCATCCAACAGATCAGTGTGTGGATGCAAAACAACTTTCTCCAGCTAAACTCTGACAAGACTGAAGTCATAGTGTTTGGTCCACAGAAACAAAGGGACAGTGTCAGCAGTCACCTCCAGTCTCTCTCTCTAAAACCTTCAAATCAGGCAAGAAATCTAGGGGTAATAATGGACTCAGACTTGAACTTTAACAGTCACATAAAATCAATAACATCTGCAGCCTTTACCATCTAAAAAACATAGAAAAATCAAAGGTTTACTGTCTAAATCAGACTTGGAGAAATTTATCCATGCGTTTGTCTCCAGTAGGTTAGACTACTGTAATGTTCTGCTCACTGGTCTCTCCAAACGAGCTGTGAGACGCTGCAGAACATCCAGAACGCTGCAGCTCGGGTCCTGACTCGAACTAGGGAAGTACGAGCACATAAGTCCTGTGCTCAGGCCTCTGCACTGGCTTCCTGTGCCTCAGAGAATAGAGTTTAAAGCAGCTCTGCTTGTGTACAAGTCTCTCCAAGGCCGAGCACCAAAGTCCATCTGTGACATGTTAGTGTCATATGAACCATCTCGCACTCAGCTCAGGGACCGGCCTCCTGCTGGTGCCCAGAGTCAGAACTAAACAAGGGGAGTCAGAGTTTCAGGTTCATGCAGCTAAAACCTGGAACAGTCTTCCTGAACATGTGAGACAGACTCTTCTGTGATGCTGTTTAAATCCAGACTCAAAACATTTCTGTTTAACTGTGCATATAACTGAAAGGTTTTCATTCCGCACTCTTCTCTCCAATTTATGTCTCTCTTTTTTAATTTTAATCTTCATGATTATTTATGTTTTGATTTGTTTTTATTATGATTTTAATGTATTTCTTATTCTGTAAAGCACTTTGAATTACTTTGTGTACGAATTGTGCTATACAAATAAACTTGCCTTGCCTTGCCTTGCCTTACATGTCACAAATGCACACAAAAGTTCTTCTCATCATATGAAAATTGTGTATGAATTCCATGTGAGTGAAGCAGAGAAGCACATATCAATCCTGCCACTCTTGTCTGCAACTCTGCACCCACAGGTTCCTGCAACACAAAACGCCATGGCCAAAAACTTCGTCCTTCTCAATCTCCTCCTTTAAACAAATAAGCTGTACACGTTCTGGCTCCAGTACGTGTTTAGGCTACTTCTGTAAACACTGAGCACACTCGCTGCATGTGAAGTCGTCATGTCCTCCGATGTGCGTGCAGGACAATTTTGGGGCATTTAAAGTTCACACTGGAGATCACATACAAGTCACATTTAATTGGAAATGTGAACGACCTTGCAAAAACATCAGATTTCACACAAAAATCTGAATTGAGCATTAAGCCCTGCAGTCTGAACTTAACCTTAGTTTGCCTCCTGTGCAACTGCAGGTCCTAATTAGAGAATAGGGTCCTTGGGTCCCTGAGCCCTTATTCAGCGTGGGTGATTTTGGAGTTAAACATGATGCCTAATTAAAAATAATAATAATAATAATAAAAAAATAATAATAATAGTACCTCTCGCTTAAATTAATGAAAGTTAAAGGTGCATTATGTAACATTTTGCTGGGGGGGTCTGTCACCTGCTTGTTTCTATGGCGATATGAATTGTAAATCGGTCTGATTTGGTCTCGATGATGATAAATAAGGTTTAATACCATACTGTGAAACATTCTAGACAAAACAATAACATCTCCATGGAGTGTTTGACAGACCTTGAACTGGAAAAGTTACACAATGTACCTTTAAGTCAAAGTTTCAAATAAATATCTTGGTAAAATCGTATAATGACTGGGGGTAGGTATCATTAAGAATTTGCCGATACGATACATACCTCTATACATAGGCCACGATACGATACATATCTCGATACAGTGCACTTTCGCTTCGATACGATATATTTCAAATCGATTCAGTACGGTTCAATAAAAAATAATGGCTAAACGATGGCTGTGATACTAAAAGACTTTGTTAAACCACTTCTTGTGCAAAGTTCATATGAAAAAGACACATTTTAACTCTCAAAATAGTGAATATGTCAAATGTGTCACATAAACGAGTTTCTTTCCTTTAAACAAGTGACAAAACTGTACCTCTGTAACAAAATAACTTAGTAAAATATACCAAAAAATAATACTGTTGGTGATATATCGATGCAGCAGCCCACGATGTCGATATTGTATCATGACATTAAACGATATGATATATTGACATTTTAATATTTTTGCACACCCCTGACTACATTTATTCATGCCTTAATAAAGCATGAACACTAACTCATAACTACTTAATCAATACCCTAACCCCATTATTACCTAAGACTGCATCATCATTACAAATTAAGTACTTTATTAAGGCATGAATAAAAGCGGTTTATTTAAAAAAAAAGTAAAAACAGGAGATTAGAGATCCCAGCATGCAGTTGGCAGGGAAGCTTGTGTGAGCAGGAGTCCAGTCAAATGAGCTTCTAGTGGTTTGTATAATCTTCCATTATTTCTGGTGGTTTTGGCTGTTATTAGTCTTTCAGATGGAAATGGTTTGGTGACAGCCTGATGACACCCCATTTTCTCTGGGTCAGATGAGTCCCTGTAATTATGTAAATGTGGTGAGCATGTGGCGGCGGCAGCGGGACGGTCAGAGGTGGGATATCCCTGGGGTCAAAGGTTACAGTGGGGTTCAAGGTGCTGTCAATGTTAGCGTTTTTGCACTCCACACCTGGTCCTGTTTACATTACACCGTGTCTGTGTAGACCGTCCACAACAAATCGATTTCCATGGATACCACCAGCATTCTGACCAATCACAGACCTGTTTAATACCTTTATTATTATAATATTTAGCTTAGCCTAGATAGAACCAAGGCTAAGCTGATTGTAAAAAGTAGTTTAGTAGAGTAGAGCATTGTTTCCCAAGAACTCAGGTGGGTTGCAAGATTATTATTTTTTTGGGTCGCCTTGTCATGATCTGCATGTAGGTCTGCAATATACAGTTATGACACATGAAAAGAACTAGTGAGTCAGTGAATCTTATCTGCCTGCCCTGAACGAGTGCTCCTGCAGCTAAAGTTGAGAAATGAAGAGTGATAAATCAGCAAAGGTCAGTGCGCTTCAGGATACTTATAGACACCTTTTATTGCTGGTTCAATTACTGAGCACTACTAATTGTTCCGAGAGACGCTATCACTCAGTCAACAATAAAATATCCTCGTTAATGTTCAATAATGGTCAAATCCATCTTTCTTTTGTGATTTATGAATGATGTCCATTGATTTAGGCCGTGAAGGTTTTTGACTTTTAAAATATGAGTCTCTAGAAAAAATGTTTGGAAACACTGGAGTAGAGCGCAAAGTCCGTGGCAATATGGATTTTAATATGAAACTGGTACATAATAAATTGTCTACTTGTCATGATAGATATAAAGACCATATACAGTTCGTTCATTCATGTAAGCCCCACAAACATAATACCTACAAACACAATAAAACTCAGTGTGCAGGGGATATACTGTAGGTTTTAGTATGTCAAAGATCATGGATCATTCTTGCGTTCACATGGGTGCTGGTAAATTTTGGTTTACGGAATCTGCAAGTGTGAAGTATTTTGAATTAAAGATTCATGATGGGAGTGGGCTTGAGGTGTAGTTCCAAACAATTCCAATTATGGAGAATCCTAATCAACACGAGCCTTTATTCATCACAGTATTGAAAACCTTTGGGGGTGGGGGAGAGCGTATCTAAAATGACACAATTGCTTCAATAAACACAGATGAGTCATTCTACACCAAATCTCCGAATGCCCCCACCTGACCATCTCAGATTTGACTGAAAAAATTCTAGGAGGTTCATACATTTTCCAATGGGAAAAGTCCCAAATTTTAGCTCCCAACTCCTTATAGTTTTGTCATTAAAAGATATTTTGTCAACTCTCCCCTGACCTGTTTTGAGCAGAGTTTTCCAAGGAGCCACTTTCAAGATTGCTGTATCTAAAAAACTATCTATCTATCAAATTTTCAAGGGTTAAAATTTGGCAAATGTACTTGTACTGACCTGTTTTCAGTCAAATCTGAGATGGGCAGACGGGGGCATTCGGGAGATTTGGCCTGGAATGACCCCTTGATTCAAGACAACTTCTCCAGTTTTTATTAATTGCATCTTAGAAAATCCACAACACACTCAAGTTAAATTACTATTACTTAAAAGTACTTTGAACTTAACGTTGACAGTAATCACAGGCAGAATTTTGTATTTGATGTTGTGTACTCTGATAAATAAAACATAAAAAGTGCATGAACTTTTATTATAGTAGGATTTCACTACAATATTACAATACCAGTTATAGTGTGATAAAATTTGTCAACTAAGGTTCATTATTACTTAAATTGACTCTTGTGAGCTTTAAGACATGTTATAATGTTTTTACCTCCTCGCAAACATACCTGGAGTTGTGTTTCATTCACACATGTTCGACTAATCCTTTATTAGTCTGTCTACATTTTCAAAGCTCAGAATGCTCTGTTCCACCTTGTGATGTCATGAAGCAGTAGTTTTCAAGTTAACAGCTCCTTTTACCTTTTCATTAGTAAAAATTGGGGTTGAAATTATCCAAATGATTCTAGTGAAGGCGTATGGAGTTTAAAAACACAGTGGAGCACTTCCTGTATTACTACATGACATCACAAGGTGGAACAGAGTGTTTTCTGTTTGAGAAGAACTCAGCCTAATTATGCAGGGTTTGTGGGTTAAACATGTGGAAATGAAACAAACACAACACCAGGCCTGTGATAATGAAACAATGTTGTAATATAGATTAAAAAAAAGAGTAATATGGGCCCTTTAAAAGTACAATTCAGAACTTTTTTTTTTTTAATTCAATACCACCCACAGCTGCTTTTGTGCTGGAAGATGTATGCCACATCAGTACACTGAAAGTATCTGACCCACATTCTAAATCAGTTCTATGGCGTGTTACCCGTTATTTTTCCAGCTTTGGTATTTCCGCCTGTCATTCCAAAACTTGTTCAAACTCGGACAACAGCCGTGTGAAATAAAACATCAGATTTGGTGACAGCCCTGTCTGCTGTGAAGTCCCAATGACAGAACCAGTGCAGAAATGGAGTGACAGCTACTACTTCAGCTCTAAAAGTACAGTGTTGGTGTGGCTGGAGATGGCTGTGGCAGTTTAAACAGGGGTCAGCACAACTATTTAAAAGCCAGAATAATATACGTGATGGCATGTCTAGGATGACAAAAAGCTGCAGATTTGAGTGCAAGACTTTTCAACACTTTTGTCCACTTTACTTCATATCAGGTAGGCGAGACTAGTGGCAGTAAGTTGCTGGTGGCAACGGTTTTGTAAGAAATAGATATTAGATATAGATTTTTTTTTTTTTTTTCTGAATTTATTTTATCCACTCAGTAATGAATTACCACACAGTGGTACACTGTGTTATTTTCAGTGTCAGTTTTATTCATCTAGTACATTTTTTCTCTTTGTCCTCCTCTAAACATCAGTGTGCAGCAAAGTAGCATCATGTCCAGCAGTCTCAGCAGTGTCCACAGGGAGACAGGTGAACACAACAGGAAAGACTCTTTCTTACTCCACTCTGTTGTTTTAGTTGGTAATGAAATGGTTCATTCTCTAAGTATTTCCTCTGGAAGTTCTTGGAGTGTTTCCTCTGGATGGTCTTCTACCACATTTGCTGCCACATATGTCGTAAAAATCTATGAAAAAAACAAACAACTCATTTGAGACAACCAGTTTCTTTCTTGTGTCATTTGCACTGCACATTCTGCCTTTTTTAGATGGTTAAAATCTTATGATGTGATTTAAAAACTGAGCTCAAAAAACAAGACGTTTCAAAACTGCTCAGTATGTGAGCCCGGCAGCCACAAAAGCATTAGTGAAATGCACTGTATTTGTGTTGTGATAACGCTCTGTAGGGGGAGTGACTTAGTGTCAAGAACAGGGAAAAATTAAACTGAATCTTATAAAACATGTTCATACATTGTTTTTAGTGAATATTGCATTTTCAAAATAATAAAAGGTAACACAGTTTATTATCATTTATTTGTAAAGGGACAGCACATATATTAATGAACATTTCAAATGTAAATATGTAAAGATTATAGCCAATGTGGCTAATTTCCATCTTCAGTCCCTTGGCAGGTTGATGTGAAATCATCTACAGGACAGAGAAAAGTACAGCAAATCACACAAAAGTAAATAAAACCAGCACACTCACCATAGATGCACTGTATTTGTGTTGACGTTGAAGTTCATTTGAACTTCAACGTCAAGAGTTAATCCAACCTCAATGTATATTAAATTTTTTTTTAATAAAATCTAAATATGTCATGAGTTAGCAATTAATAGCCTCTACAAGTGTACTACCCTCTCCTTCAGTCTAGTATTTTTCTTTAGTTTTTCTTTTTTGTGTCAGTGCTGCTTTTGGATGTAGATATCAATAAACTTCTGGCAGAGAAGATTACGACCACAATGTAATAATTTTCCCAAGACCCGTGAGTGTTATCAGAGGTGAACAGAAATTCATTTGTTCCATGAAACTGTTTCACAATGAATGGTTTCCTGACAGCACAGAGACATGTCGTGTATCAGGTGGAATGTTGCTTCTGGTGAGTGAGAGATGTAGAATTTATTGAGTCATTTATGTCCTGCAAATCAGCTATTCATCCACTATTGTTTGTTATATAGTTTTTATTGTTGCAATTTATAATTTAATCATTTATTTATGCCAGAAAATACAGTGAAATGATCATATCTGCACAAAAATATAATTCTTCAATGTCTTCACTTTTCTTATAAATGGTTTGTCATCTGTTTGTCCCATGGCAATGCTTTGATGTGGCCTGAACTGTTTCTCAGTATTGTGTTGTCTATATCGATATCTGCATGGAGAAAAGCAGCACCACTAGGCTATGTTACAGGTGAGATCCGTGGCGATGCCTTTATTCAATAACAGGTGTTTATTGCTCATATGGATAAGTTTACCCCCCTGCAGGTGGGTGGAGAGTCTCTGCTTCAAGTGGAGGAGTTCAAGTATCTCGAGGTCTTATTTGTGAGTGAGGGGAGGATGGAGCGCGAGATTGGCAGGCAGACCGGTGAAGCGACGGCAGTGATGCAGTTGCTGTATTGGTACGTTGTGGTGAAGAGGGAATTGAGCCAAAAGCCAAAGCTCTTGACCCTCACCTTGGGTAATGACCGAAAGGACAAGATCACAGATACAAGTGGCTGAAATGAGTTTCCTTCGCAGTGTGGCTGGGCGCTCCCTTAGAAATAGGGTGAGGAGCTCAGTCACACGGTAGGAGCTCGGAGTAGGGCCGCTGTTCCTCAACGTCGAGAGGAGAAGTTGAGGTGGCGCCGGCATCTGTTCTGGATGCCTCCTGGGCTCTTCCCTCAAGAAGTAACTCCTGTGGATCCCGCTGGCAGAGCTGGAAGAAGTGTCCGGGGTGAAGGAAGTCTGGGAGTCCCTGCTTAAACTGCTGCCCCTGCAACCCAACCCCGGATAAGCGGAAGAAAATTGATGGATGGATAGATAGATACATTTAAAGGTCCATTATTATGAAAAAAATCATTCCTGTGCCATGTTATAATGCTTTTACCTCCTCAAAAACATACCTGGAGTTGTGTTTTGTTTCAGTCACATGTTTGAGTAACCCTTTATTATTAGTCTGCCTTCATCTCCCAAGCTCGAAATGCTCTGTTCCACCTTGTGATGTCATGAAGTAGTTTAGTTTTCATGTTAACGGCTATAGTTTTACCGTTAATTCAATAAAGATTGGCAATTCCAGGTCTGAAATCATCCAAATGATTCTAGTGAAGGTGTATGGCGTTTAAAAACAACTTGGAGCACTTCCTGTATTATTAATGAGTGTTTTCTGTTTAGTAGAAGAACTTAACTTTAGGTATGTCTGTGACGAGGAAACATGATTAGAACAGATCAGAAAAAGCTGTGACATTGGCTCTTTCATGCCATACTGTGAAATATTTTGGACAAAGTAACAGCATTTCGAAGGAGACAATCAGGAGGTGAACTGAACCTTCCGGCAGAAAAAAATTGCACCTTTGATTAGGAGCGAAAAATAACAGTGTGATAGAGCTCAGTGGATAAAGGAAATTGCTCATATACTAATCCATATATGGTACGTCCTGATAACTTTATAGACTCACCAGTAGATAACATCACTACACTGCATCATTTCAGAACTAGTCGTGTCTAATCTTTCATCCAGATGTGACGTGCGGTTGGTTCAGTGTTGGCGATGGAAATTTCAGAATAAATGGAGATTGAATTATCCGTTTCTACATTTTATGGCATTATTACCTGAACTAGCAGAACAAATACAATATTTAATAGTGTCCGTTTCATTTTCCCACCGCCGATAAGATGTCTCCTGATATTAGAGTCTGCATAATGTAATGGTTTCAGGCAGTGATGTAATTGGCTCCTCTTGTAATGGAAATGCCAACAGAGACAGTGTTAAAAATGTGCCAGAGAATAAAAGAACATGCATGTATTGTCAGTGTGGTTTTACTGTAATCGCCAAGAGCAATGGTGTCCAAAATGTCAAATTCTTAAAAAAATGAAATAAAATTGTTGGCTTGTTTATTTGTTTGAACTAATACTTCAGCGCTGCTTTAAAGGGCCCATATTATGTTGTTATATATTATTATATTTTCTGATCTATGTTATAATGTTGTTTCCTCATCAAAAACAGACCTGGAGTTGTGTTTTGCTTCATCCACACATGTTTAACACACATATCCTGCATATTGCAACACCCTGTTCCACCTTGTGATGTCATGTGGCAATACAGGAAGTGCTTCACTGTGTTTTTTACCCTTCCATACCTAATACATTTGTCCTCACCTGGATTTTTTTTCATAATTTCACAATTAAATATCCCCCTTTTGCCCCTTTTACCCAAAATGAAGTGTTATACATCCTTTTTTTAGTACAGCCTGTTATTTCAGTCTGCATGCTGTAGTTGTGTCTAATGGCTGTAATAAAAGCTATAAGACCAGAAATACAAATTTAAAAAAATTCACTCTTTCATACAAAACACACAGCAAACATGTATAAACAACGTTTTGGACATTAAAATGTTTAATTTAGGGCCATAGCTACAGAAGTTCAAATATCAAGTCTATAAGTAAACTAGAAATATCCTTATTGCCCTGAAAACAAACAAACAAACAAACAAAATACCCCCATTACTTTACCTGTGCCAGTACAAAATTACATTTGTATTTGTACACTTTGAGTGAAATAACCCTTTTAAATAAAAATAACAAGGGATTCACAATTATGCAGACCAAGATGCATAATTTGTCATTTATTTGGGAAATAACTGCACATAGAGCAGCTTTTTCAATTGTTAGGAACACAGACGCTCAGAGAAGTCGACCATTTTGACTCACTACACTCTTAGGCAAAATCTGGGCTGATGAAAATAAATGGAGCGCGTGCATTTGGAGGAAAACAAAGTTCCTATGTCATCATGCAGCGCACATGTAACGTGGAATAATGCTGGAAATATGCTCGGAAAGCTGAACAGCTATCAGATTTTCAAGGGGGAAAAAAGTTAAGTTTCTATTTTTTAGGGGTAGAAGGTTATGCACAGTTATAAAAAACATGTCGGTCTGGAAGGGTTAAACTCCACATGCCTTCATTAGGATCATTTGGCTAATATAGACCAGGAATTTTCAATTTCTACTGGACAAAAGGTAAACAGAAGCTGTTAACTACCATTACATGCTTTAGAGATGTAGAGAGACTAATAATAAACATGTGTGAATGAAACAAAACACAACTCCATGTATGTTTTTGAGAAGGTAACAATATTCTAACATGGCTTAATACTCACAAGAGTCAATTTTGCATAATATAAGACCTTTAACAGTGGGTAACTAAACTGACACTTCTCCAAATCTGGTTCAGCTCAGTTCAAGCTTGGTCTGGCCTCTATAGCTGGAGGGTAAGGCTATTATGTTTCAGGCTGATGTGGGGAGGCTGGAAGTAACCCATCTGGACACAAAAACAATCAGGGATCTCAGCAGTCACACCTAATCAAAGCCTGATGCAGTTCCAGTTGTACATTTCCCATTAATTTCCCCCATAGGCTATTCAAAAATGTCAAATATTAAAGACCCTGCATCCGATTATGTATCATGTATTTCTAAATTTGTCTTGCCCCAGTACAGATAAATCGTCCACTGTGTGCTGTCTGCATCTAATTAGAAAGCGTTTCATTGTCTGATAATCAGGAAGTGTGCGTTAGTATGCTAGGGGTTGTTAGTTTTACCATTGTAGCAAAAGTCCACTCTAGTCCCTGAGAGTTGTGAAAAGCACTTCAAAACTCACCACCTTCATTAAGGGTGCTTGAAATACGAACGTTAAGAATAACTTTGGACCACTGCAGGGAAAAATGAGGTACAAAGGGTAGAGCTTAAAGGTGCATTGTGTAACTTTTCTCCATGGACATGTTATTGCTTTGTCTGGAATGTTGCACAGTATGGTATTAAAACTTTCTATCTTTATGGTTACCAAACTAGGCCAAATTACAAGTCAGATTTGTGGAGATTAAGCAATAAACCCACCTTTAACTGAAAAAATGTAGACACAGCTATTTAAAGTCAAGTTGTGGAACATTCCAAGCAGAGCAATGACATGTCCCAAGAAATAAGAAAATTTCGGACCCCTCTCGAAAAGTTACACAGGGCACCTTTAAAGAACACATTTAAACCTAAAACTCTGCTATTGTGTATTTTGGGACATTTTCAAACTCATAAATAGTTCTGTATTTACATTTTGCATGGGCTTTATCAGGGTCATGAATATTATCATCTACAAAGATCACCCTAAAAGGCAAACAGTGTGTTTTTTGGCAGTGAGGAAGTCTTTGAACCAATGGTCTGTGAAAGCTCTCATCCAATGATTGAAACGTTATAGCAGGAGCAGTGAGGTTGTAAAAAGGCATCTGTTCTTCTTAAACTAAATCCCGCTAAGAGAAGAGATTATAAGTCCAGGCAGATGTTTCCATTTGTGTTAGGCCCAACCGCATTTTATATCACTGAAAGGGAGATTAAACACAAGGCAAGAGAAATAAAATACCAAGTTTTTTCTTTTTCAATTCTGGATTCAGTGGGCGTTAAAGCTGCATTGTGTAAATTTTTGTTTGGGGATCCGTTAAGTTCTTGTTTGTATGGATATGTCATTGCACTGCCTGGAATGATCCACAGTATGCCATTAAAGGGACAGTTTGGAATTTTGGACACAGGGCTTCATTTTCTAGTGAGCCGGAGTGTTGGAGACGTGTGGAGACACTTTTTTATTCCATCCAGTCCTTGTATTTGCAGAGGTCGCTGGTGCTAGGCTAGTGCATGTCAATGGCCACAGTTAGCCTGTCACTAAAAACAGTCTTACCCACTCCGCAAAGCACCTGAAACAAATCTATTATTACTCCAGACTGTCGATGTTAATGTCTGTGTTGATAGAATAATGTTTGAAATAAAACTAACCTTGCATTGCATGAATTGTTGCATGATGTGGGACTATTTTCTCATATATCAATCCGCCACTGCAAAGCTTTCTGTCAGGAAGTACAACTCACTGTTGCTGCTCAGACACAGACACAGTCCTTCAAATGCAAGGTTGGTTTTACTTCTAAAATTATTCTATCAACACAGACATTTACATCGACAGTCTGGTGTTTTAATAGATTTGCTTCAGGTGTTTTGTGGAGTGGGTAAGACTATTTTTAGTGGCGGGCTAACTGTGGCCATTGACATGCACTAGCCTAGCACCAGCGATCTCAGCATATACAAGGACTGGATGGAATAAAAAAGTGTCTCCACACGTCTCCAACACAGTGGCTCACTAGGAAATGAGTAGCCTGATTCATCAGCTGGTTTCACTTCATGGAAACCACCTGACCTCGCAGCATTAGGATTCGTTTGCTAGGTAGTAGGTGGGTACTTTTTTAATTTAACCAATCGCTGCTATTTGGTCATGACATGTGCAATGCGCCAAATCTCGTAGGAAGAATGACAATAATGTCTTTCCCCTTGATAAAATTCACCAAACGTTCTCTTTGTTCCGGCTTTAAATCCTCGATCTCGAGAATCGTTGCCAACGCAGAATGTATGGCTCTTCGCTGATTGGCTGGTACCTAGACTTGCACTTCCACGGTTCTTGCAAACCGTCTAGTGTATTCCGATTCCTGACATAGTCGCTGGAGAGAAATGAAATTGAGTGGAGGCACTAGGTCTAGCCTGGCTAAAAATGAGGCCCTATGTCCAAAATTTTGAACTGTTCCTTTTAACCAAGTCTACCTTACATTTATTAAATTACAAGTGGTTTTATAGCTCAAAAATACCTTGAAAAACAGGCCTTCTGACTGTGAGCAGGGATGCCTCTCCACAGATCTGATATGTAACTTGGTCTGGTTTGGTCTCCATGAAGATAGAAAGGTTTAATACCATACTGTGACACATTCCAGACAAAGCAATAACATCACCGTGGAGAAAAGCATTTGATGGACCCTCCACAAGAGTCATGTTTGAGTCATTTAAAGCTTAAAATCTCACCTTTCCAAGTTTCACAACACAATTCATGACATTTTCCATTCTATTGTGTTGTGGGTGAGATGACAGTGAGTATCGCTTAGTGCCAACAATGACTTTAGACAATAAAATAGAGGCATTCATCCCTGGTACAAGGTTAAACGTGTTATTTCAGGAATAATGAACACTCTTTCATTTCTTTGTGCAAAAAAAAAATAAATTAAAATTAAAAATAGATAAATCTAGTTATCCAGCATTGTACAATGTTTCTTAACAGCATTTAGCAGTGAAATCTGACATCTTCAAACATTTGCAAAGTTCATTTGCAAATCATTCATTTCAGTGTCACTTTATTTTACATAGCATTTTCAGGCAGGAACATGGAGTCTGCAGTTGCCTCAGCGGTGCATAATTGTAATAATTGAGTTTGACGAAAAGCTTTATGGCAGGATTACCACAGAGCTGTGTCCTATTTACTCCAAGTGAGCAGAGCCATGAAATGAAAGGCAAAATGAACACCACAGAATCAGCTACTATTTCAATACAGCCTTTCTTCTGTAATAGGTTGGATTAAGGACATTCTAGGTTTGATCCCATAGTTTCAGAAAGAGGGCAGATGTAGAAAGACGCAGCTTTATGGGCATTATTTACTGTTACTGAAGAAATGACCTAACAGAAACTTTCAAATATATTTAAACTTATACTTTCTAAGAGATTGTGATCATAAAGTTGGCAGTTTAAATCCTGCTCTTGACATAAACATCATTGGTTGAACGCTCAGATCTGCTGACCCACAAGTTGGTGTGGCTCCAGCTCCCTCAGATCAATGCTCTTGTTGTGTCCTTGGGCAAGACACTTAGTCCACCTAACCCTCAGTGTCTGTGTACACTGGTGTGTGTGTGAATGTGTGAGTGGGTGTGTGATTGAAAATAGTGGAAAAAAGCTATTGAAAAATGTAACGATTTACAATTCAATTTGATATGGGTTTCAAAATTCTCAAATTCTGAAAAAAACAAAAAACAAAACCCAAACAAAAAACAAAAAAACAAAAACAAAACAAACACAACAAACACACACACACACACACAAAAGCAACTTTTTTAAATTGGTTTTATATTTTAGTGGCTTAAAGGTGTATTGAGTAACTTTTCTAGTGGAGCGTCCATCACCTGCTTGTCTTCATGGAGATGTTATTGCTTTGTCTAGAACAGAGGTTTTCAGTAGGTGAGGCCCGCCTCCTCTGGGAAGTGCCAAACAGCCACTGGGGAGGTGCGACACATGCGGACTAAACCAGGACTGATCCCAGGACTGAGCTAGGAGGACTAAAACAGGACTAAAACAGGACTAAAATAGGAAAAAAGCACAGGCATGGAGCTCCACGCCTCATGGGGCTAAGCACAGTTGATGCCCAATCGTTGGTTTAGTCCTCGTTTAGTCCTGGTGTCCTGGTTCATGTTCATCCAAACTGAAAACCCCTGATCTAGAATGTGCCGTCCATTATAAGACAAATCTGTGGAGAGGCAACCCCAGTGATGCAGAAAATTATTGTATTTTTGAACAACATAAACACCCCATAGTCTAATGAGGTTCATTTGGTCTTCTGATAATTTATGTTATTAGGTTCTTTTTTCATACTAAGAGTTTGTTTTCATACCTGATAGTTTGGACTGCTCACTAGCGGTCTTCCTCAGAGTGGTCACATGATGTTGCTATGATGTGTCCGGTCAGATGATTTATACAGATTTTGGTGCTGTCTTCTTACCGGTGGAGGCAGGATGACAGCGCCATCTGCAGTCCGACCTCTTCAGGACAGTATCCCAGGTGTGTGAGAGTAAAAAAGGCTTTTTTTTCCCTCTCACACTGACAACAATCCTGCTCGTATGTTTGAATATACTACAGCTTTTTAATACCATGGTGTAAAGACAATTATTTTCCTTACAAAGACATTGCACTTTGTTCCAGTAATTGTTTCATATGGTTAGTTAGTTAGTTATCACAGAGATATTAACCACAAACCAAGACGAAATAACATAGCATAACATTTGTTCAGCACTTTTAAAATACGAGCACTTCTGAACAGCATGACATGACCAGAACCCAGCCTATTCTTTTTACTGAGACATTGTTCCTGGAAATCTATATGACAAAGTTACCTCTGCTCACCTCTCCAACCTCCATCATCTTTTCACAGTTTAAGTCCCTCAAAACGGCCATAAACTTTGATCAAACGCCCGCCCGGTGTTTTTGACAGCTTGCGTACAGAGTGAATTACCATGCGTTTGCCCAAGTGCTCGTTTCTCTAACTTATGGCACAGATATAGAGCCCAGAAGGCAGCCGAATGGAGATAGATGTGGAGGTAATGGTCTATCAGGTTGGGCCTCACATTAAGGACTGCTTAAAGGGGAATATATCTACTCCACGGAGCCAATGGGGAGGTCACGCCAAGGCAAAACCAAGATATGTTGAGGTCGGAGAAGTCTCTTACCTACTCACTCTGCTGTGATCTGAAACTTTTGATAGTAAAACTGTAATGAGTGTGACTGGGGTAGATTTTAAACAGTTAGTCCATTATTGTGTGCTTGTGTATTGGTGCTATAACAGAAGAAAGTTCTAATGGTGCTTGTACCTATGGATATTTCTTGCTTTGCATGGAATGTTCCACAATATGACATTACAGTGGTTTTATTGCGTAAAAATGCCCAGAAAAACAGGCATTTTGACTTGCCTCTCCACAGATCTGACCTGTAACTTGGTCTGGTTTGGTCTCCATGAAAATAGAAAAGTTTAATGCCATACTGTGAAACATTCCTGACAAAGCCATAACATGCCCATGGAGAAAAGCATTTGATGGACCTTCCACCAGAGAGTTACACGATGCCCCTTTAAGGGAAGAGTCTACAGGTAAAACGCATACAATCTTTGAAATAAAACTGACCACTAAACACTGAAAGATATTTTAATATTTAATGTAATCAACTATAAAGTTAAAAGTGACATTGTAACTTCAATCTGCCCTTGAACAAGCACCAACTGTACATACACCAAACGTTCTAGTCTTGTACTTAACAAGATTTTGATAAAACATACAGAAGGATTGTTTTTTTGTTGTTTTTTTTTTTTTAATAATCTAATTCCAAGTCTGGTTTATTAAAGTTTTAACACACACACAAAAAAAAAAGTTGTCTAACTATCCATCCACTTTTGTTCTGCTTATCCAGGGCCAGCAGTCTAACAAGGGACTCCCAGACTTCCTTCACCCCTGACACTTCCTCCAGCTCCTCTGGGGAGACTTCAAAGCATTCCCAGGCCAGCCTAGAGACATAGTCCCTCCAGCGTGTTCTGGGTCTTCCTCGTTACCTCCTTCCAGTGGGACATGCCCGGAACACCTATCGAGGGAGGCGCCCGGAACAGATGTCCAAGCCACCTCAACTGGCTCCTCTTGATGTGGAGGAGCAGCGGCTCTACTCCGAGCTCCTCCGGTGTGACTGAGCTCCTCACCCTTTCTCTAAGGGAGCGCCCAGCCACCTTGTGGAGGAAACTCATTTCGACCGCTTGTATCTGCGATCTCGTCCTTTGGGTCATTACCCAAAGCTCATGACAATAGGTGAGGATAGGAACATAGACTGAGCTGTAAATTGAGAGCTTTGTCTTTCGACTCAGCTCCTGCTTCACCACAACAGTCCAATACAGTGACCGCATCACTGCCAACATGCACCGATCCACCTGTCAATCTCACGCTCTATCCTCCCCTCACTCGTGAACAAGACCCCGAGATACTTGAACTCCTCCACTTGAAAGTTGTAATGGTAATAATTCATGAAACTGAACCATCAAGATACTGGCCCATGGTTGAAATAAAAGCCACCCCCCGAGAATGAATCAAGTATGAATTTACACACAAAAGTCATCCAATCATAATCAATGATAACTCCCTGACCTTGGCTTACCTCTCCTCCTCTGTCAGCCATTGGAAATTCAGTTTTTGAAAGAAATATCCCAAAGAGACAATCCACAAGTTTTGACCGTTACTGGGTTAGACAAATTTATAGTTTATTAATCTTGTGGCAAAAAGGTTTTTTCAACTGACAACTGAAGCCTTTTGTCATGGAATATTACCACCACATTTCACCCTGATCGTGGAATCTATAATTATCTCATTGTTCATTTGTTCATTTGATATTCAACTTCAAGCCATTTTTGTTGCTGGCAAATTCAAACAGACAATTTAGAATGTTGTGATGATACATGGACCCAGCTTATTAAAAGCATTGCCTCTCAAGCAATCATGAGCCACCTTCCCTTCATCTTCATTCTCCTAAAGTTTCAGCAGCAGTAGAACTATCAGACACCTCCGTTCCATCTTCTCCTCTTTATCACTACCAACGCCCACACTGCAAAAAGCAATATCTAGGTAAGTTAAAATGTCTTAAATTAAAAAAGAACTTTATTTATTCAACTTGACAAGTAAAATAAGTTAACAATGGAATAAAGGCCTGTTTACGTAAGAACACTTGCAGGTAAAAATGACTAAATATTTTATCGGAAGTGCCTTTCGTTTAGATGTAGACAGTGTTTTTGGGGCTTAAAAATGCAAAAATCTGAAACCACCCTCCAGAGTGGAAAAGTTGAATATGCTCCGCAGTAGCATTTCCATCTACACTGCCCAAGACGAAAAACTCTGGTCAGATCTGCTCACGTTGTGTACATGTTTATGTCACATACATACAGTACACAGAAAGAAACATGTCGGATCATTTCCATGCTTTCGGACCTTCAAGCTGCTCTGGCAACAAATCTACAGAATATGCAGAGATACTATTAGTAAACAGAGAAGGATCTGCAGTTACCTCTGTCAAATTCTGGATGCACCAGTTTGTTGCAGACTATGGACGAGACCTGAAGAACCAGTCGATGGTGGGACAACTTTGTGGAAGGAGTAGCTGATGAAAATGCGTGGCACGAAAACTTCCGTATATCCAAAGATGCAAATTCCACACACTTTTGCCTCATCGTATGCACAAAAATTTCCTCCCAAAAACGCTCGTCTAAACACAGAATAAAAAGTGAAGACACGACACCACTTTAGCGTCTTCTGTTCAGACCGTCATCATATGAATGAAGCCTAAGTCTGTTTTCTTAATTTAAGCAACATTAGATTTTGTATTATTATTATTATTATTATTATTATTATTATTATTATTATTATTTTAAAGGTGCATTGGGTCTTTTCTTGTGGACACCTTGTATGGAATGTTCCACAGTATGGTATTAAACCTTTCTATCATTATTTTCTAGGTATTTTTGATAGAAAATTGCTATACACCACCTGTAAATAAATCAATCTATGGTAGGGTCGTTTAATGTCATACTGTGGAACATTCCAGGCAGACCAATGACATATCCATAGAAACAAGCTGGTGGCGGACTCCCAACCAAAAGTTACACATTGCACCTTTAAGTGCACTGAAGAGTTGTTACTTTTCTTATTTTATGTGTGGCAAGATTTTCATATTTTAAGTACAAAAAGTTTGTTCTATTAGTAGATCATTTTACTTGTCAAGTGAAATTTACTGAAATCATGATAAAACTTTATTAATTCAAGTCATCGTAACTAGGCTAGATTTTGTGGTATGATGCATGTCGGTTTCACAGACACAGAAAAATAACTCACAGGGTCAAAATACAAAAGTAAAATATGTTTACATAATTTCTCTTAAAGGCGCACAGCGTAACTGTTCCAGTAGAGGGTCTGCTACCTACTTGTCTCCATGGAGATATTATTGCTTTGGTATGACATTAAACATTTCCATCTAGCATTTAGTCATTACAGGTTTTTCTATTGCTCCAAAATACATTAATTCCTTCTGTGAATAGGAGCGAGTCTCCACAGATCTGAACTGTAATATGTTAGTTAGATTTAATCTATACTGTGTGTGGACCCTACACTAAAAATGTTACACAGTGCACTTTTAATTGATTAAACACCAAATCATTGAGCTTTTTCTTGGTTTAGCACTATTTATTTCGTCCGCAGAATGGTGTATATTAGAGATCGAGAGTATATCTGTTGCCCAATGAATTGATATTTGCACTTTTTAGAGTATCAACTATCAGTCTTAGATCTCCAGCAGAGGCCAATGTTTAATTTGGCCCAACATCTGCTTAAATATGCATGAAAAATATCTGCATAAAGTTTTATTTGAACACTTTAGTCCAGAGGGTACTGCAAAGATGGCTACACTGGACTCTACACAGTTTGTAATAAAACTGGTTTATGGATGAGTTCATACTCATACTCATACTGTGATTTGATCAAAAAGGAAAAAATACCAAAATTGGTTCTGCATATCGACCTAAAAATATCGGAAGAGGTAATCGGCCGTCAGTTTCTCTGGATTCTAAACAATAACATCGGTATTGGTCATGAAAAAATGCATATCAGTTGAGCTTTAGTATACGTAGCAGTACTAAGTAGTAGTAATAAGTAGTAATAAGTAGTAGTAGTAGCTAGTAAAGTACTAGTAGTGGTAGTAGTGGTAGTGGTAGTAGTTAGAAAAGAAGTAGTAGTAGTAGTAGTAGTAGTAGTAGTAGTAGTGGTAGTAGTAGTAGTAAAAGAAGTAGTTAGTAAAAAGTAGTTAATAGTAGTTAGTAAAAGTAGTAGTGGTAGTGGTGGTGATGGTAGTAGTAGCAGTAGTAGTAGTAATTAGTAGGAGCTAGCAGCTAGTAGTAGTTAGTACTGGTTAGCAGTAGTAGTAGTTAGTAGTAGTTGTGGTAGTAGTACTAGTAGTGGTAGTTATAGGAGGTAGTAGTAGTAGTTAGTAAAAGTAGTAGGTGGTAATGGTAGTAGTGGTTAGCAGTAGTAGTAGTAGTAGTAGTAGTAATTAGTAGTAGTTGGTAGTAGTAGTAGTAGTAGTTGGAGGTGGTAGTAAGTAGTAGAAGTAGTTGTAGCTAGTAGTAGTAGTAATAGTAATTAATAGTAGCTGGTAGTAGTAGTAGTTGGAGGTGGTAGTAGTAGTAGTAGTAAGTAGTAGTTAGTAGTAAGTAGTAATAAGCAGTAGTAGATTTATGACATTTTCCAAACAACACAAGCTCAGAAATCCTCTTTGTATTTAATCAGATGTTAATTATAAAAGAAAAAAACGAAGCCCACAAGCTGCAATCAAAAATCATTTCATTTTGTTTATCAGTGTGCCAATGTTCCCCATCATTATTCTGACAGTTAAGTAAGTAATTATTTCATTTAAATCATATTGAAAATTTGAATAACGTGATTTACAAATTAATCAAATGAATCCATGAATACAAAGAAAACTGAAGCTTGATTACTGTCATTACAAACGATTCTGTGAAACATTTACAGAATATCGAATTTAGCAACAAGAAATATTACACTTGTTTTGTTTTAAGATATATTCACAAGGTTTTAGAGTTTTGGACTCATTTAAAGTTCAGTTTTGTGCACACTTATTATGCAGATGATGATTTGTTTTAATAAATATTCACAAGATTTTAGACTTTCGGACTCATTTAAAGTTTAGTTTTGAGCACAGTTATTATGCAGAACCATTAGCCCCGTCAGCCTAAACGGAAAAGTTTCACCATCAACAATATTTAGACCCTGAGAGAGAGATTAAGCATACACAATCAAATATATTCTCTCTTCACCACATTGCTATACCTGCAGGGGTTTAAGAACCAAGGTTTATCTATGCAATATTGTACTCTGTAGGTCTTCTTGTCAATGGAATAACTTTTGCTGAAAAAGTATGTGATAACGATGGCTGAACGTGTCAATATTTTCATCAAATAAACTTAGTTCAGACCAGATCAAAGATTCCAATACAAAGTTTAACTTGACCAAACCAAACCAGGCTATATAAGTCTTTGCAGGCATGTCCATGGAGCAGTGCACAATGACAGTCATAATCTGACCATGTGCCCCTTCTAGATTTTGTATAATACAGCCAATCGAGACCTGCAGTTATAACGAATAATCTGCAAACAAAAGCCAAATCTGGGTGCACAAACGAAGAGCAATTGGTCTGTTATCAATGTTAATATTTTGATTTACGGCACATTGGGTGATAACATCAGGATCATGTAAAACTTTGGGGGCAGGAGTGCTACTTGGATATACAAACTGTCCTTTTGGTGCTCTTCAGCGTAGGAATCAATCTCAAATACAAAGTTGAAAAAAACTGAGGCGCTCAAAAAGTGCAAAATAATTTAATACCGCATGGCAGATAAAGTTAAAATCACACCAACATGTTTCAGCCCTTTGGCCTTCATCAGGGGAAACTCAAGATGGATATCACAGTGCACATTTAAAGTCAAAGGTGTAGGTCACATGTTCACAGTGGGCTGGTCCAAAGTCCCCGGGTGCATGATGGGACATGTAGGCTGAACAGATTTTAGTTACAAGCTATTTAAGTTCAAATATAATACAAGATGTAGATAGTGCAAATCCCAACAACCAATACATAAAAAGACACTTAGTATAAAAAGATACATAGTATAAAAATGATTTTTTTTTAAAAGATATATATAGTGCAAAAATTCAAAAGTGCTACAGATATAACTATAATTTGTATAATATATCAGGGGACTAGTCTTAAACAGTTTTATGGAGACAAAAATGTACAACAGGGATTGATTATACATTGCTTGTACACATACAGCTTGTGCTTTTAAAGGAAGGGGAGGAATCTTTCTCTCCATTGAGTCCTGGAAAACTTGGCAGCCTTGAAAGTGTAGATCCAACAGGACTCTCTCTGTAGTTTTTTTTTTTCAGTCTATCTCCTCCTCTTATTGTTTAATATGTTCAACTGCACAGATTTTTAGGCTTCCAGGATCATGTAGAATGGGATAATATGAACAATTTAAGGTTAGAATGATGATTCTGACACCAGTAAAAGTCTTCTGGAACCAGATCACTTCAGACCCATGCTCTTTTCCTATTTGGAACACTGCCTATTCTATACATATACATACTGATTCATTGATTGTAATTGTGTAAATGCAATAGTTTAAAGGTCCTATATTGAACAAAATTGATTCCTGTGAGCTTTAGGCCATGTTGGAATGTGGTTACCTCCACAAAAAACATATCTGCAATTGTGTTTTGCATCATTCACACATGTTTGAATCTGTTAACATTTCTAAAGCTCAAAATACTCTGTTCCAACTTATGATGTCATGAAGCGATAGTTTTCTATTTAATGTTTGGTTCAGTAGAGATGGGCAATTCCACGGCTGAAATTAATCATATGATTCTAGTGAAGGTGTATACACAGTTCCCATGGTCATAGAAATCCTGGAAAAGTCATGGAAATTGAAAATGACATTCTACGGGATGGGAAAATTCATAGAATTTTGTTAATTTGATGAAAATTTTGGAAAAGTGACAAAATTTTAGTATCTCTTTCATGCAACTACAGCGTTCTGTTAAGTTATCATTAGACTATTATGATTATTTCTAAACGTCTGAGCCTTTTGTTTAAAAGAGACAACAATAAAAGCACAGACAGTAGTTTGAATGTTAAAAAACTATAATAACGAGTACAAAGGGTTAACAATTCTTCGCATGAAAAGTGTCGTAAAGTCATAGAAAATGTATTTTAGGTCATGAAGAAGTCATGGAAAAGTTTTGAAATTTTGTCAGTGAAAAAGAGTGGGAACACTGTGTATATAGATTTTAAAAACACAGTGGAGCACTTCCTGTATTACCACATGACATCACAAGGTGGAGCAGAGTGTTTTCTGTTTGAGAGAAGAACTCAGTTTAAATATGCAGTTTGTGCGTTAAACATGTGCGAATGAAACCAAACACAACTCCAGGTCTGTTTGTGATGAGGAAACAACATTATAACATAGATCAGAAAATGGCGTAATGTGGGTTCTTTAATGCTGCATTGTGGGACATTGCAAGAAACCCAATAAAATTTGCACGGAGACAGACAGACCACCAGAAAAGCCATATAGAAAACCTTTTTAACTTGCACTGTGTAACTTTTCTGGTGGAGGGTCCTTCAAATGTATTGCTTTGTCTGGGGCTGTTTCACACACTTTCTATCTTCATTGTGACCAAACCAGACCAAGTTACAGGTCAGATCTTTTGCCTACAACCACCAAAGAGCATCAAACAGCTCAAGATCTCTAAGTTCCTGTTATCATCTTTGTTCTGTTCGCCCACTGACGGTTAACCTCTGTATTTTCCTGAGGCCGTGTTGTGGGTTGAATTTCTCCGACCAAACTACAACTGGGCGTTTGGTCGATTTCTCTTCATGAATTCCCAGTAGACAGTTTTATTGACTGTGCTCCCGGTGAACAAAGGGTGGACTGATGGATTGAAAGAGTTGAAAGAAGAAAATATTGCATTGTTTTGGTTGTATATTAGATGTCAGTGCAAAGACCTCAGGAGTGAACAGTATAGAATCAAGAGTATTTATGTGAGGTGGTCTTGTGTGGTTGTTAATATGATCCAGTTAACAAGGTTTGCATTGACTCTATATTGATTTACAAGGCCCTAGAGTTAGCTAATTAGTGGGCCTCATTAGCAAGAATGTACCATAGGCATTCAGGTGCAGTGTTATAAGAAATGATTTACTTTTAGCTATACATTTTCATTATACCAACTACTGTATTTTTCGGACTATAAGCCGCCCCGGAGTATTAGTCGCACCAGTCAAAAAATGTGTAATGAAGAAGAAAAAAAACATACATAAGACACACTTTTTGGGGGATTTTATTATTTTTTTTCTTTTTATAAAGTCAGAGACCAGGAACTGACATTTCATCTTAAAAGGCAAGTTCTAGTAATAACAATAGAACAGAGAACAACAGGCTGTTAACATCATATATGAACAGTTCTTCAGATAAACTATAGCATAAACAATAGAACAGAACAAGTTTACCAAACTCTCCATCTCACTCCAAATCACTAAATCTATGGAATTCTTCATCCTTGGTGTCACTTCTGAGCAACTCCACGAGCTCCACTTCCTCTTCTGTGTAGCTGTCGTCAGACTCAGCATCAGTTCCGGTTAGAATTATTCCAGCCTTTCTGAATCCCAACAGGATGGTTTCAGGTGTCACTGAAGTCCAGGCTTTGTCCATCCATCCAGTGACTTCCAGTAAAGTTGCATGGCGCACCCTCCTGGTGTCACAAGTTTCTCACTCACTCCAAACGTTTGTTCTTCTGCTCAGTTATCGTTTTTGGGTGCATATTTTGTTATTTGCAGCAGAACAGAGGCTCTTTCTGCAGGAGACATGCACAGTAGAGCCAATTGACAGTGATACAGGAGTAATAGGAGCAGCAGATACTGACACACAAGCCTATAGCGCCCTCTCACGGGTGTCAGTATAAAACAGTTTATATATAAGTCGCAGGAAAAGTGCGACTCCAAATTTTTTTATTACTGAATCTTTTTTCTTCTTAATATGAAAAATATCAAATTAAAAGCTTACTAATTATTCACTGTGCTTAGTTTATAAGCACTTTTTACAACTTTTAGAGGCCAGAGAGGAGTTTTGCAATCAGGGAAAAGCTGGCAAATATTTGCATGCTAACAATGCACTTCCTGTTTTGCGAAGAATAATTCTCGTCCATTGCCCCAGTACAGTTATATTTAGTTTAGTTATAACGTCGTCTTTTAGGTTGAAAATGGGACCAACACATATTTTACACAAAAAGGATTTAGGCTGTATGATTTTGGAAAGAAATCAGTTGTTTAATATATGACAATACCTGTCAGAAAAAGATCAGATAGGATTTAGTTACAGTTATAAATGAGCAGGACAAGTTTAGAATTCAACCAAAACAAAAGAAACACATTTCAGTGGCAAGTAAATTAATCTACAAGTAAAAAATAGAATCTGCTGTACACTGCAAAACTAATTAAGATGACTTAATTAAGAAGGTTTTATCATGCTTTGAGTAAATTTCGCTTGAGATGTAAAATTATCTACCACTAGAAGAAGACGTTTTGTACTTAAAATATGAAAATACATCTTGCTACAATTAAGATACGAAAAGCAACAACTCTTTGCACTTAATGTAAGACACTAAATCTAATGCTGCTTGAATTAAGAGAAACACACATATTCCATTGGTAGATCATTTTACTTGTCAAGTTGAATCTACTCATATAAAGTTACATTTTCTTAATTTAAGTCATTTTAATTTCCCTAGATATTGCTTTTTGCAGTGTACCCGGAAAAGTGTTTACTCAGATTTTATTTATTTAGATTTTAGAAGCCACATTACAAGATATCTTACAAAACTGCTCTCGTCCTAACACCAATTTGCAGTCTGCTGTTGCACATTATTAACGCTGAACCATTAGCGTTCCCCTTAGCTTTAATAACCTCACACCGTTCCAGTGCAGGGGAGGTGCGAGCTCCCTGTTAAATGTGCTGCAGCAGGTGTTAGCATGTTAGCATTTAGCCGCTACGCCATCTGTATCACACCTCCCATGCGCGCGCCAGGAGCCTCAGCTGGACTCCCCCAGACTCGAGCTGCGGGCTACTTTTCCTGGAATGTGGCTCGAGCGATCACAGCGCTCGAGTGTTCAAATGAAGCAGTCACACCCTCCGAAGTGTTAATTGGCTTTTTGACTTCAGATGACCTCGATTCGCAAAGATGGATGTGTTTTTTATTTCACCAGTGAGAGGTACAGGACTATATTCAGAACACACTCCACACTGTACTACAACTCACGCTTATGTCAAAGATAATACTCCCTACACCTGTACAACAACTCGCCCTTATGTAACTAATAATACTCCCTACAACTGTACAACAACTCAACCCTTATGTAACAATAATACTCCCTACAAACTGTACAACAACTCACCCTTATGTAACAGATAATACTCCCTACAACTGTACAACAACTCAAACACCTTATGTAACAGATAATACTCCCTACAACAACTGTACACAACAACTCACCCTTATGTAACAGATAATACTCCCTACAACTGTACAACAACTCACCCTTATGTAACAGATAATACTCCCTACAACTGTACAACAACTCACCCTTAAGTAAAAAAATAACACTCCCTACAACTGTACAACAATGCACCCTTATGTAACATAACCGTATGCTCTGTTAGTATATTATATTGTGATTTGTGAGCTACAGTGTCCAAATAATCCAAATAATCTGAAGTTTGTGTGAATCTAACAAAGAACAGGTGATGTGGAAAAGAGAAATCATCCATCCATCCATTTTCTTCCGCTTATCCGGGGCCGGGTCGCGGGGGCAGCAGTCTAAGCAGGAATTCCCAGACTTCCTTCACCCCAGACACGTCCTCCAGCTCCTCCGTGGGGACCCCGAGGAGTTCCCAGGCCAGCCGAGCGACATAGTAACTCCAGCGAGTCCTTGGGCTTCCGGGCCTCCTCCCGGTGGGACATGCCCGGAACACCTCCCGAGGGAGGCGCCCAGGAGGCATCCAGAACAGATGCCCGAACCACCTCAACTGGCTCCTCTCGACGTGGAGGAGCAGCGGCTCTACTCCGAGCTCCTCCCGTGTGAATGAGCTCGTCACCCTATCTCTAAGGGAGCGCCCAGCCACCCTGCGGAGGAAACTCATTTTGAGTGCTTGTATCTGCGATCTTGTCCTTTCGGTCACTACCCACAGCTCATGACCATAGGTGAGAGTAGGAACAAAGTAAATCGAGAGCTTCGCCTTTTGACTCAGCTCCCTCTTCACCACAACAGTCCGATACAGCGACCGCATCACTGCAGATGCTGCACCGATCCGCCTGTCAATCTCACGCTCTGTCCTCCCCTCACTTGTAAACAAGACCCCAAGATACTTGAACTGCTCCACTTGAGGCAGGGACTCTCCACCCACCCGGAGAGGGCAACACATCTTTCAAATGCAATGCTGTTCATTTTTTGTGTAATTTTGGTTCATATATTCAAAATTGGCCTTAGCTAAAATGTTGTAGTGAGTCCATTAAACATGCTTATCCCCATCAAATAAATACAGTCTATCACCTGAGCTACTGTTTGTGTGCGAAGTGTGTGTGAGCTTTTTTTTTTTTTTTTTTTTTTCATCAACGTACCATTGTCTTCTGATGCTGTGAAATGATTTGCATGTGTGAATGCAATATTACTCATAAATGCATATAAATGTGTAAAGAACGGAATGTACCAATCAAAACAGCAGGATTAAAAGGTGCACTGTGTAGCTTTTCTGATGGGGGTGGAGCACCTGCTTGTCTCCATGGAAATGTTCTTACCATGCTTGGAATGTTTTATAGTATGGCATTAAACATCCAAATGCATTTATTCAATTAAAGGGGTTTTATTGCTCACAAAGATCAGCATTCAGAATCATATGCATTCTTACTGCTCACAGTAAGAAAGCATATGATCTCCACAGATCTGACATGTAATTCAGTCAAGTTTAAAAGTGCTATATTACACAAAGGTGACAAATTTGAGCTTTAAGTCAAGTTACAATGTTGTCACCTCCTCAAAACATACCTGTAGTTGTGTTTTGTTGTGTTTTGGTTTTGTCTGTCTAAATCGCCAAAGCTCAAAATGCAACTTGTGATGTCATGCAGTGGTAGTTTTCAAGTTAACAGCTACCTTATACCTTTTTTTTGTTTGTTTGTTTAGTAGTGATTAGCAAATTGAAGATGTCTGGAGTTTTAAAACGCAGTGGAGCACTTCTTGTTTTACCACATGACATCACAAGGTGGAACGTTGTGGAGTGTTTTCTGTTTGAGGGATGAACTCAGCCTCAGTATGCAGGATTTGTGTGTTAAACATGTGTGAATGAAACAAAACAAAACTCCAGGTATAGTTTTGATGAGTAAACAACATTATAAATTAAATTTCCCTGAGGACCAAAATATTTCCATATTGCAAAACCGGGGTCCACAAATAATCAGCCAGTAGACAATGTTTTATTTGCCAAACTACAACAGTAAATCCACAACTGATCAACAATTATAAATCCCACAACTAACTAAAAACTTAATTGATCAGAAGTACATAATGTTCCTTTTTAAATTACTACCGCATTTGTTGAAAAATCTCAAATGAAAGTAAAGCTGATTAAAACAATACTGCAGCAGTAAACAGAGCCAGTGAAAAAGATATCTCTATAATGAGAGAAGCGGTACCAATGTGAAGAAGCTACTTTTTCTGAAATCTGGCTTGTAATGCGTGTTTGCAATCTTAAAATGGTGTCCACAGTGCACATCTGTCAGCATGTTTCTATCCAGATTTGTAATATTGTTCATAACAGAAAACATGCTTCACATACAGAGGTAGAGGGGAATATAGAGAGGAATTACATGGCAAGAGTTGATACATTTCTGCATCGCTGGTCAAACAGAGTAAATAAAAGCCTAATAAGTAATCAAACAAGCATATGGACAGTAGGTGTACTTCATAGTATAATAAACATGTCTGAATGCACTTTTCAGCATTGATTTGGCATCCACACAATCGTTTTATACACAGAATGCCAAGAGAACTAAAGTATCAATCTTACAGTGCATGTCAAAATGGTTACATGAGCTTAGGAAGTTCTTTTTCTTATCACTGACCCGGACATGCGTCATCGTCCGCCATGAAAAGGACCATACGGAATATCAGGCTAAAATATATGTCCATTCATATATGGTCTATTTGTATGACCTGCAGACGTGTAATCTCTAAAAAGTTTAACATGAACCATCTCCAATGCGATAGAAGCACAGGACAGACTCACCATCAGCAGAACACCCTCTGTGACAGAAAGAACACATATAATCCACTGAGTCGTGTCCTTTAGTCTGACTGAAGCTGAACTGCATCAGTGCACAAAAGCGAGCAGTTTTTTTGAGCTCAGTTTATGCAAATTAGCCATGTGATTTTAAGTTTTGTTTCTGTACAACGTAAACAAATACGCTCAAAGATGTGTGGATGGGGAAGGCTTGCGGACACAGAAACGACGTGTCTGGATGCAAATCTTTTCTGATGTGGTGATACACGGATTCGTTTCAGTGTAAACGTAGTCTCAGGTTATAACATATCAAGAACTATAAAACACTGACTCTATGATACCATACTAAAGCAACATTATCGCCATGGCAACTCATAACGCAATAACTAAATGAATGAAGTCCAGACAAGCGCAGTTTAAAATGCCCATTGTCTTGCAGCTACCCAAGGGTCAAATGCATTTACATTATAACGAGACAGCTATTAAAGACCGTACATTTTGCAGACATAAGGGGGGTGAGCTGCGCAAAATGGGCCAATCACATTTCTTGTTAGCGTAGGCCGAGTTCAGGGTGAAAACAGCAAATGTTCCCACACTGTTAATTAAAGCTGGGTTCTATTTTTATAATAATAACATCTAAGTCTTTCTACGCCTCCGCTGAGTGAGGGAGAAAGCCTTGTCAAGATTCAATAGCGGCAAGAATAGTGCGTGTGAACTAAATGAGAGTCATTTCTAAAGCATAATAAACCAATTAGCAATGGAAAATGATGTGTGTACCCAGCAAAGGAATTGTAAGATGGGAGCTCAAAGTGGATGCTGCGCTATTGAAGATGCTGTAGAATAGTTATTATAATTTATTTGATTTTTTGATTAGTGGACATAGTAAAGTGGTTGCTAATACTGTTTTGTTGGAAAGAAGGTTGTGACTTCAATTTCTGGGTGTTTTGGTTTTGAGTGGAGTCTGTGTCCGGTGTTGGGACGTACTGATTACATGTACCAAGAATATATATGTTCAGAATACTCAAATAGCTCTGTTCTGGTACAGTTACTCTTTCGATCACTTTTCTAAAATCAAAATAGTTAGTGATAGGAAATGTACAATATAACAAACAGGCAAATATAAAGTTGTTTTTAATGTTATGCTGTGTCTTTACACTATCATTTACCGTATTTGTTAAACTATAAGGTGCACCAGATTATAAGACATAATAACAATAATGTTGAATTCTCTCGTCTGTTTTCATACATAAGGCTCACTGGACTATAACGCACATTAACAAACGGATGACACTTGAGACTGATACCTTAGCCCAGGCATCCACGATCCATTGGCATAGTGCAGTATAACTCACTCGGTGTATTATGAATGTGAATGTAGGTGGATAATTTAAGTTTATTTTTTATTTCCTAAAAGGAGGACTCAAATATACATTGAGTAGCTTTGCACACATTTGTTTACATTTTACAGCAATGAAACTAACATGGCTAATTTGCATAAACTATTAGCGCTGAAAACACAGCTTGCTCTTTGTGCACAGCTTCTGTCGGACTAACTCCACGAGGCTCCTGACTACAGTAGCCATAATGCTCTGACAATCCATCAACGAGCGTGGCTTTGTAGCTTACCAAAGACTTACTAAAACATAAAAAATGTTAGCGTCATGTACCACATAAAATCAGTTCAGTGGTCAGTAGGCACAACCAGTGCCTACTGATGAGTACGAGTATTATAAGGCTCACTGTCAATTTTTGAGAAAATTAAAGGATTTTAAGTGCGCCTTATAGTCTGAAAAATACGGTAAATGCAACTTGATGGTAAAGTATTTGGAATATGCTACTCTGACTGAGCTATGTAACTAAATAACTGATAAAGCATGGCCAGTCTTTTTTTTTTATTTTTCCTCTTGATTAAGATATTCAGATGATATTTTAAGAATGCATCAGGATTATGCTAAAATATGTCTTTTTATGTTTAAAGGTGCACTGCGCACCTTTTCTAGTGAAGGGTCTGCCAACTGCTTACTCATAATAAGTATTTTATTGTTTTGCCTGAATGTTCCACAGTGTTCATCTTTTCTATCTCCATGGATGCGAAAATGCCACTGGGCCGATATATGGGTCAAATCTGCTCTTTTTTAATATATTTTTGAGCAATGAAAATACATATAATTGAATAAATATTTCATACACAAGGTAGTACTGTGAAACATTCCTGGCAACTTTACCCCGGGTACAGTAAAAACATGCAGTAGCATAAACTTAACCAGAAAAGTTGCAAAGTGCACCTTTAAGTGTGAAAAGACCGTCACATTACCCACAAAATTACACAAGTTTCTGTTCATTTCAGTTTGAATTCTCTATCTTTGCTGTCATTTTAAATATTTTTAATGATAGACAATATACTTGATGTTCTAATTTTGCATTTCTCTAGAACAACACTTCCAATTGTATCTCTCACCTCTAATCCAGCGCATACAGTACCCATCGTTTCTCAGACAGGATGAGAAAAGCGTGCAGTTGAGGACGATTCAAAAATACTTTTACATTACAAGGTTGAAGCGTTATTGGAAAGCCTAGAAGACTTTGGGGAGCCCTGGTAATCCGCACCATCGACTAACAGCCTGTCAGCTTTTATTTCTCATGGTTCAGATAGAAGAAACATAATACTTTATCTTTTGTATCAGTTTAAATGCACTTTATAGCAGGAGAGACCTCTTATCTGCCTGCCATTTTGCAGGAAATGGAACTTAAGTGGGACAAAATAGAGTAACTGTAAATGTAATTTTAAGGAGTGGGTTTCAAGTTTTTCTTCACCTTCTGTTATGTTAAAGGTGCACTGTGTAACTTTTTGGTTGGGGGTCTTTCACCTGCTTGTTTCTATGGATATGTCATTACTCTGCTGGGATTGTTCCACAGTGTGACATTAAACAGCTCTACCTGTATATTTATTCAATTATAGGTGGTTTTATAGCTCAAAAATGCCTAGAAAAAAACCACAAAAACAAAAAGGCTTTCTGACTCTGAGTGGGATCGCCTCTCCACAGATCTGACCTGCAACTTGGTTTGGTTTGGTCTCCATGATGATAGAGCACTTTAATTAGGGGTGTAAGAAAAATCAATTCAGTGATATATCGTGATACTTCATTGCACAATTCTCAAATCGATTCAAAATGCATCCGAATCGATTTTTTGAATAATATTTTTCACGAAAATTCATTAGTTACATTTACTGTTCTCATGATTTAAACATTTTTTTAAATTATATTTCAAACAACTGTGTCCTCGTGAAGGTGCAGTTCACTGTATTCATAGAAATAATATTGATAAATCGCGCAATATATTGTCCTATGTTTTAGTATCTGGATATATCGCGATATACCGAATCGTGACAAGCACATCATGATATGTATTGTATTGTCAGACTCATGGGAATGCACACCCCTAATTTCCAGACAAAGGAATTATGTCTCCATAGAGAAAAGCATTTAACTGGCCCTCCACCAGAAAAGTTACACAATGCACCTTTAAGTTTTAGAGAGGTTTGGGGATACAGGTTTATTTATTTTAAGAATAGATATTTTGTTTTAATGTTACAGATGTACTTCTATAAGTCTTCATTTTTGTTTTTCAATTCAACAGATGAACCCAGGGTAGATGGAAAAACTGATTTTATTGACTCTAAAACTGTAATTTTGGTGATCTGATGTTGTGAAATGTCAATTCTATAACTTAAAATGCCATCAGGTGAAATAGCACAGAATGAGAAATTGCACTTAACTTAAAAAAGTCTTAAAAACCACTGCAGAAATGGACTACATATGCCCCTCTCCTCCTACAGAGCCGCTGTACTGTATAAGATGGTATAGAGTGGACTCATATTGGACTCTTGTTCTCATTAAAGTTTCAGGCTCCTGTATGAGCTCTGTCCACTGCAGTGAGATCAGCAGGGGCAGACAGGGCCAGTGGACAGGGCTGTCCTTGACTGTCTGCTGCATTAGAATCACTGGGGACTGCAGTACACTTCAGAGTCACTATATATCTTTTGTACTGTCGGCAAAGAAGATTTAATTTATTTTATTATGATTATGTTGTTGTTTATGTTGCATCATAACTGTCTCTTAAATTGTGTTCATTAGCAATAGCAATAAACAGTTTTCTAATTCTGAGTTCAGTGCTGTGACCAGGTTTGCTTCTCTGCAGATGAGGTCTCATTTACTAAACTTTATATGGAATTATATCAGATTTACAGAGACAAAAATTTCCACAAACTTTCTCAAACTTGCTCACTTCTCGTCTCTCTACGCTCGGATCTCCTTCTGCCTCGGCTCTGAAAACCCTGACGCCCAAAGTTCGGAGTTTCAGTCGAGACAGTTCATTTTCATCTTATCTTTTTATACATCACAAACTTAGAGATCACAAACTTAGAGAATCTTGTACGTAACTTTTTCGTATGTACAAATGTTTTATAAATGAGACTCCTGTCCTGTAACTTGGAGACAAGCAGGTGAAGAATTCTTGGCACGATTGGATACCAGCCTTGACCGTTTACACTGTGTTCATGTGTCCCAGTGCATTTTGTCATGTATATTTGCTCTTATATCTGCACAGTGACTTCTTTATGCAGCACATGTAGTACATGTCCAGGAATATCAACAATGGTCTCTATTGTCTGAAGGGCAGCCCACCTGCTCCACAGTCCCCATTGTATCTGCTGCAGTAATCTGTATGCAGACGTCCTCTTTGGGAAAATTAAAACAACAAAATGTCATTTAGGAAGAACACAACAAAGGTGAAAACAATATTGAGTTTGCTGCAATTCAATATATTTAATATGATTGGATTACCTCGGATGAACCTGAAAAGTTCAAAAACCTTTAAGTGTCTATGGTAAATTCTTATGCTTTAAACAATAGAATTACTTTATACAGTGTTTCAGCAGAGCACAGATTCATAACTGAAAATGTCTACTGTCTATTGCAGATTAACGTCAGTCAATCACACATAATACAACTGTAGGCAAGCCTCTGTAATAAAAGCCTCAGAAGCTTCAAATGAGCAAAATATTCACATTTTATGAAAGAAAATATGCTGACATACAACATATGCTGCACAAGTTATCCAACTTTAAGTCATTTTCTAATTTTAAAAATTAAAAATGCCATCTGTGCTACTGTACCCAAAGCCAGCAATCATGCTAGCTGATTGAAACGCTCCATATGTGCATGTAGAGCAGGTGCAGAGCCCAAACTGTTGTGAGTTGGATGTCAGTCTGCACTGTCTCTCCAAATGTTTATGTTTGGAGACTTTTTCGAAAAGTTAAATATCCACAAACACTGAGGCTGGGTGAACCTCTGGTAAAACGACCTTTAACTGAACCAGGCCGCTTATTATCAATTCTCTCTGAAATGAGTTCTACTTTGACTAAAACCACTCATTTGAGAGTGAGAAGTGCTGCTGCAGCCTTCGGTTTGTTTACTGCTGCTTCTGTCACACTCAGCATCCAAACAGCCTCAGCATCCACACACTTTCACCTGGGTCAGCTCTCCTCACTCACCCAAACAGCCTCACCCGAATTATCTCTCCTCACTCACCCAAACAGCCTCACCCGGGTCAGCTCTCCTCACCCGGGTCAGCTCTCCTCACCCGGGTCAGCTCTCCTCACCCCGGTCAGCTCTCCACACCCGAGTTAGCTCTCCTCACTCATCTAAACAGCCTAAGTATCTAAACAGCCTCACTCAAGTTAGGTCTCCTCACCCGGGTTATGTCTCCTCCTCTGGGTCAGCTTGGGTCAGCTCTCTTCACTTGGGTCAGCTCTCCTCGCTCATCTGAACAGCCTCACCCGGGTTATGTCTCCTCACATGGTTTAGGTCTCTTCACTTGGGTCAGCTCTCCTCACTCATCCAAACAACCTCATCCAGGTTATGTGTCCTCACCATCTCTCTTCACCTAGGTCACCTCTCCTCACTTGGGTCATCTCTTTTCACCTGGGACACCTCTCCACACCTGGGTCACCTCTCTTCACTTGGGTCTGCACTCTTCACTTGGGTCAACTCTCTTCACTTGAGTCAATGCTCTTCACTTGGGTCACCTCTCTTCACTTGGGTCAGCTTTCTTCACTTAGGTTACCTCTCCTCACCCAGGTCAGCTCTCTTCACCTGCATCAGCTCTCCTCACCCGGGTCAGCTCTCTTCACTCAGCATAGTCACAAACTGCTCCTTAGGCACTCCACACTCGTGCTGACCATGTCCAAAGATTCTTCACTGAAAATGACTATCTCACAGTCGAGCACTCATCCCACTGACAACGGAACATTCTCAAGACATTTTTGATAAATGCTCCAGTATTTCTGGTAAGAAGTTATTACATTCTTATCGATTTGTATTGCAGCAGATGAGGAGTTCATTTTTCCAACAAACATTTGTTCCATTTATTTCCATTGTGAACAACCTGCAATGCAAGAGGATTAAGACACTACACCCAAGCCCAGTGGGGTAAAATGTGTTTATATGTGATGACAGGCTAGCTAATGACTATACAGCAATAACAAAAACAGAGCTCAAGTTAAGAAGTTGAATAGGAAAGTGCATATGAATAATAATACAGACCCACTGGCCTTATATTGCAATCCTCTTCCATAAATTATATTCAAAATATCAAATAATCCAAAATAAGCACTTCCTATAGCTTACTCTGGTAATATGGGATAGATTTTATATTGTTTGAGGATATACAATTTTTATTTGGGTAGTGTATTTTTATTTTTAACTGGCCATTTTATATGCTTCGGACTGCAGTTTATGATTCACTTATTGTCTTTCTGTACATTTTACGAGCCAGGCTGGCGCCACCTAGTGCCTCCGCTCAGTTTCATTTCTCTCCAATGACTAGGTCAGGAAACTGAATACACTAGACGGTTTGCAAGAACCCTGGAAGTGCGAATCCGGGCACCTGCCAATCAGTGAAGAGCCATACATTCTGTGTTGGCAATGATTCCCGAGATCGAGGATTTAAAGCTGGAACAAAGAGAATGTTTGGTGAATTTTATCAAGGGGAAAGACGTTATTGCCCTTCTTCCTATGGGATTTGGGAAAAGTTTAATATACCAGTTAGCCCCGTTTGCGGTGCATTACGTACGTCACGACCCAATAGAAGCAATTGGTTAAAATAAAAAAGTACCCCCCCTACAGTCAAGCGAACGAATCCTAATACTGCGAGGTCAGACGGTTTCCACAAAGTGAAACCGGCTGATGAATCAGGCTACATTTTATATGCTACAGACTGCAGTTTGATTTGATCAATGATTAACTTCTTGCCTTTCTGTACATTTTACACTTCTTCCATGACTTTTTTTAATTGCAGACACAAAAGTGATTTGGTCCAAAAATAGAAAACAAAAATAAGAACAGCAAAGGACAACCAAATTAGCTGCTTAAGAATTTCTAAAAGTGTCATTTCTTTCTCTTGAGACCAAAACAAAGTGACCACAATGAGACACACAAAAGCGCTACATTTGCACAACAACAACTGAACGCAGGCTACGCAAATTACACGCTTCTTCTCTGATTCAAAGTTCAAACCCACGGAAAGACCAGCACTACTTCATCTCTGGCTTACAATATTTTCTATTACCGCCGTTGTGACAGCCCCATTCATTCTAATTCTTTTTAAACGCACTAATTACATGATCTCGTCTGCTTCGCTGGGGTCCCTGAGTGCCCATTCGCAATCATGTCTTTTTTTTCATTTCTTCTCCACTCTCCACCGTCGCATCATTGCTTTAATTGATTAGAAGGGGATTTATGCTTGATCTGTGTGATATGTCAGCTCATAATGTCTTCTCGGGGGTATTTAACACAGCAGAAGAATTGATTCAATGTACCATATATACAGGTTAAAAGCCATTTGACTGTGTTTTCCAGTGCATAAAGTAACAAGAGAGGCCCCTGTGTGCGATAAGCCATGGGGGTGGTAAAGAGTTGAGAGCGATTCTGAAAAAAAGAAATGGATAGTAACACGGATCTTTCAAGTAGTAGTTGAAAATGTCTTGAAGATACTAATTCGGTGTACTTTTATCGGCCAAAAGTATCTTAAACAACATGCATTATCACTGTCAGTAGGATTATCTTTCCGCAGATCTGACTTGTAGCTTCATTAGGCGGCACCATGACCCGCTTTTTTGAACCTTAAAGGTACCATGAACTTTTCCCATGCTTGTTTCTATGGATATGTCGTTACACTGCCTGGAATGTGTCAAAGTATGACATTAAACAGCTCTACTTCAGTTATAGGTGATTTTATAGCTGAGAAATACCTACAAAACAGGCATTCTGACTGTGAGCGGGGTCGCCTCTCCACAGATCTGACCTGTAACTTAGTCTGGTATGGTCTCCATGAAGATCGAAAGGTTTAATACCATACTCTGGAACATTCCAAACAAAGCAATAATGTTTCTATGGAGAAAAGCATTTGATGGACCCTCCACCGGAAAAAAGTTACACAGTACACCTTTAATATTGCACCACTGTTATAATGTTGTGGTGTAATGTAGCACCACAGTAGGAGGTGGTATTGCATTGCCTGGAATGTTTTACAGGAAGTCATTAAACGCATCACGCTTTGATTCAGTTACAAGTGTTTTTATTGTTACTTGATCCAGTGGTGTCACCTGCTTGTCATGGTGATAAATGTGTGTAAAATCCCTCAGTCGTCCAGGTAGACTCCATGACGAAAGGAGAAATTCAATTAGTTAACTGGAGAAAAGTTTATTTGGTCGAATATGTTTCACAGCTCATCCAAGCTGCTTCTTCAGTTCTGGTCAGATGCTGGTGGACACTTCCTTATATCTGGCTGAAGGGAGGAGCTAACTACACTGAAACTACTCTGAAACTAAGGCTACATTCAGACTGCAGCCTGAAGTGACCCAAATCAGATTTTTTTGGCCCCTATGTGACCTGTATCTGATTTTTTAATGACGACACAGATACAATTTTTTCAAATTCGACCCAGGCCACTTCGATATGTGGTCCTAAAACCGATACATATCTGATCTTTTGACATGCGACTTCAGTCTGAACGGCCAAAGCGCATTCATCTGACCTACACGTTATCAACAAGCCACAAATGTCACTATTCTGCACTGAGGTAGGCGAAAATTGTTAATGAACTCCATGTCACTGAAGTGAAGCACATCACCACTCACCACTCTTGGCTACGTCTCCACATCCACACGTTCCTTTAAAGGGACGTTGCTGCCACTGCCCCACAAAACGCCACGGCCAAAAACCTCGTCCTTCTCCTTCTCAATCTCCTCCTTAAAACAAGTAAGTTGTTCATGTTCTGGCTCCGGTACAAGAGAAACTTTTAAATCTCCAGGTGCTCAATGCTCACCTCCATGTTTGGACAACTTCCGTAAACACAGAGCACGCTCACTGCAGTTGACATCATCGTGTCTCCAGTGCGCATGTGGGACACTTTTGGGCCATTTAATATTCACACTGGAGTCACATACAAGACGCATTTAATTGCAAATGTGAACGACCTCGCAAAAACATCGGATTTCACAAAAAAATCCAAATTGAGCATTAAACCCTGCAGTCTGAATGTAGCCTAACACACCTACTTGTTTACAGTTCCTGTTAGTTAAAATTGAGATTGAGATTTAGAATTCTGCGGCTGAGCAATCCCCTTCAGGTAACACTGGGTTAACCGGGCTTCATATCCTGGTTCTGGTGCGTTCTTCTGCAAAGCCTTGGGTATAAGCTGCTTCTGTCGACATCTGAGGTTAAAGTGTAAATGATTCCTTTTCTTTGCTAACCTTTTAGTATCCTTTTCCAGCTTTATCAGTCCAATGGTGGTTGGCTCATAGTTGTTCTCAAGATGTGTGTAAAATTCCTCAGTCGTCCAGGTAAAATCCACGGCAAAAGGACAAATTCAATTTGTCAACTGGACGAAAGTTTATTTGGTCGAATATGTTTCACAGCACATCCAAACTGCTTCTTCAGTTCTGGTCTTAGTTTCAGTGTAGTTAGCTCCTCCCTTCAGGCAGATATAAGGAAGTGTCCACCAGCATTTTGACCAGAACTGAAGAAGCAGCTTGGATGTGCTGTAAAACATATTAAACCAAATAAAATTTGTCCAGTTGACAAATTGAATTTCTCATTTTGCCAAGGATATAGATAGTTAAACACCACCATACCGTGGAAGATTCTAGGCAAAACAATTAAACAACATCACCATGGAGACAAGCAAGTGATGAACCCTCCAGCAGAAAAATTACACAATGCACTTTTAAACAACAGTGTGAAATTGGAATGTTCACCGGTCACAAGAAAATGTTAAAAAGAGACAACAGAACATAATGGAAAACGAATCATTAGTAAAGTTTGAACCAACTGACTGTTATATCATTCATAATACTCACATGGCTTAAGAACTTCTAAAATAAAATGCCTGGAGTCTACATTGTTTCCTTAGAGACTGATAAACCAGAAAAACTGGCATTGCTCACCTTTAGATTTGCTGAATTTGAATTTTGTCAAGTGGCAAGATATTTTTCAATGCAAATGATAAGAAACTGCTCTCTGAATGTGGCCTTGGATCGATGTATTCAGAAGTATAATTTTTCAAGGAGTTCACGTTTCAACACTTGGCTGAGTTGCTCCAGCAGACAAGCACCACTGAAAAAATGACACTTGTGTGGAATTTGCATGTTTCTCCTTGTATCTCGGTTTCCTCCAGGCACTCCAGTTTCCCCCATCAACCCAAAACAGCAAAACAGCACAACACAATAGGCTTAATCCCTCACTGCTTCTGACAGATTGCCCCAGAGGTAATGAAGGATCGAACACCTTTAGGATACATCACACAATCAGCCAATGCAAAACAGAGCTACACATTCTAGCATCCAGCACACAACTGACTATGAGTGTTGATGCTTTGCTGATGTAATAAATACATAAGGGACTCTTAGGCTATAAACTATATACTGTATTTTTCAGACTATTAGTCGCTCTGGAGTATAAGAAGCACCAGCCAAAAAAATGCACAATGAAGAAGAAAAAAACATATAAGTCGCACCAGACTATAAGTTGCACTTTTTGAGAGAGATGTATTTTATAAAAATCAGAGACCAAGAACTGACATTTTATCTTGAAAGGCACGTGTTAACGTCACATATGAACAGTTCTTCAGATAACAATAGCATAAGCAACAGAACAGAACAAGTTTAACAAACTGTCCATCTCACTCCAAATCACTAAATCCATTGAATTCTTCTCGGTGTCACTTCCATAAAACTATAATAAAATCTCTTTGCGACCTCCGGAGGTAAACAGAGCATCTTCTTCTGTGTAGCTGTAGATCATGAAGGCGTTAGGGGATTTCTTGATATATGGTTTGTTGATGTTATTTCCTGTCTTGTAAACAATAAATATGTTTGTAAGTAAGTAGTTTCATTGACAGACAGTTAAATTTAAAGTTAAATGGCCCATATTAGGCCATTTTCCTCATCACAAACAGAACTGGAGTTGTGTTTTGTTTCATTCACACACGTTTAACACACAAACCCTGCATATTTAGGCTGAGTTCTTCTCTCAAACAGAAAACACTCTGTTCCACCTTTTGATGTGGTAATACAGTAAGTGCTCCACTACCAACTAAACTACCGCTTCATGATATCACAAGGTGGAACAGATCATTTTGAGCTTTACTTTGAGCGTTACTGGTCCTGCCAACTGGAACATTCTTGTCCCATTGAGCATAACTTGATGAATTTGGCAGTTCTACTCTTGGTGCTCCATTAGCTCTTTTTGCAGCTGGTCTGGAGTAAGGTGGATTTCAAGGGGGGGGAAATCTCTTTTTTGGAGCAGGTCCAAATTCCCAAGATGGATCTGGGATCTCCCGTGACGGTGAGTAATTAGTTATGGGAGAGTCTTTTGTTTCACCGTTCATCACATCTGCATTCCGTAGCACTTCCTCCAACGTCTTCTTTTTGTTGACGTGGCCAGCGATTTTACAGTTGTAGTACTTCAGTACAGCTCGTATGCAGCGTTTGTGGATGATGATATCAGCCTCCAACTTTCACGTCAATAACAATCCAGCTCCCATTTTCTTTTCTTTGATCTGTAAAAACACATAAATACTTTTTAAAATTTGCACAACTAAAAACACCAAAAGTTAAGAAGAAAAACTTTAAATAATCTAACAACTGTTTTGGTGAATAGTCACATTTTTATATTGCACTTTTCCACATCCAAGGGACTTTACTTTAAGAAGTCACTCACCCATTCACACATACAGACACTGGGGGTGAAGTGGGTCAAGTGTCTTGCACAAGGAGCTGGAATCGCACCACCAACTGACACAACCAGTGATGTTTATGTTCAGAGCAGGATTTGCACCAACCTTCGGATCAGTGGGCAAACACTCTACCAACTGAACTAATGTCGACCCACTGTGCGAATATTGAAAGAAAGCCCCAGCAGAAGTTTTCATAGTACTGTTTCCTATAGTGTAATTTACCTTTGATGTAGATGGCGTGGGACTAGTAATCACCAGTTTGGAGTATGGACTGTCCCAATGAGAGGAGAAGTTTTTTCTTTGGAGCAGGTCCATGTGAGTTAGACGGCCCTGGTTTCTCAGGAAAGCCCGGTGATGGTAAGTTGACAGGGTTCATCCTGTAATGTCGATCCATCAAGACTTCTATTTCAGATTCCATGTCATCGTCATCCCAACCCGAAGATGGCAATGATCCAAGGTGGGTGATTTAGAGGGCCCTGGTTTCTCCGTAGAGCTCGGTGATGGTGTGTTGACAGGGTTCATGCTCATATGACCATCCATCATGGCCTCTGTTTTGGCGTCCGTCTCCTCTTCATCACAATCCCAAGACACCGTTTTCTTTTGGGATCTGTAAAAACACACAAATACTTTTTAAAACTTTGCATAACTACAAGAACCAAAACTTAACATGTACTGGGTTCTAACTTTCACATAAAAAAACACTTGAAATTGATCTAATAACACAAACATAAGCACTGTTTTGGTGAATATATTATATAGCGCTTCTCCACTTAACATCAAGTAACCACTCATCCATTCACACACACATTCATACACCAGTGTACTCAGACATTTGGAGCTTCATATTTGGAATAGAAATTTATTTATGGACAAAAAAGCAAAATAAAGCACAAGAGCCATGTAGAGTGGGTTAATATGAACATTTTAAGACCAAAATCATGAGGCTCACAGCAGCAGTTACAGAGAGAGGGGTGACCATTTTTCAATGTAAAGTCAACTGGAGTCAAAGGCGATTGAGCCGAAAGCTCCCCCATTTTCACTTCCTATTCGGAACGTGGTGGCTAGTGGGTTAGCTATGTCCATTTATATATACAGTCTATGATAAAAAGTCAAGTTTTCACATTGATACTTTTGTTTGCATTATTATTACCCCTAAAGCTAAGGGCAATATTTTTGTAAACAACATAACTAATCTGCATTTGTGGTGTTGTATGTGACAGGTGTGCAGCTGGGGAAGCACAGTCTGGAGGAGGAGGAGGACAGCTCCATCACTCTGAGTGTGGCTAAGGACATCAAGCACCTCAAGAACCGTGACCATCTGAGCCGGTAACAGACATGGGGAAATTTTCACTGTTGGCCAGCAGGGACACAAAGACTCCCCCCCAAAATATAAAAAAAATATATATTACAGACACATGCTTTGTCTGATATTGCTGAAATTTTAATCACTAATGCGTGCTCTCAGCCTGAATATAATCTGCTATAAAGCATATGAAAAGTGAACACTATAGCGCCCCCTACCATAGATATGAAACATCAACATTATGGGATTTGTACCAAATTTGGGAATTAAATTCTATGAACAACTAGAAGCAAAAACATATATTACTGACTTGGGGCATTTTTCACGGTTAGGCAGCAGGGGGCAAAAAGACATTTAAAAACATTTAAAGACACACTATGTAATTTTTCTGGTGGAGGATGTGTTGGGGTACAAATTTAGAAAAATGGCAGGATTAGGTTCAGAGTTTGGGTTCAGGTAAGGGCTAGGGTTAGAGTTGGGGTTGGGGTTATGGCTAGGGTTAGGTTTAAGGTTAGGATGACATTTAGGGTTTGGCGTAGCATTAGGGTTTGGCTAGACTTGTGGTTGGGGTTTATGGATATTAGGGTTAATGTGAGGCACGACATTTGCGGGGCGTCATGTTTGTTTGTTTGTTTTGTTTTTTTATTTAGATCCTCATTAGCTACTGAAAAACAGCAACTATTTTGTGAGGCATGGCGTTTGCGGTCACCGTGGGCAAGTGCCTTCGACGTCGCTTGTGGCTTTAACGTTTGCTTTACTATTCCACTGTTGTATCTGCCCCACCGTAACCCAGACAACCCAGCTGGGAATGACTTGATAATTTCTCTCAGTCCATCTCACAACACACATGTTTTTTCTTTTCTCCCAGCAGACACAACCCTTCTGTGCCTGCTCCTCCTCGAACTATATATTTCTATTTCCACACCTCCACATTCCCACATGACTCGTCCCTATAGGCTTGTAAACGAAGCAGGAAATATGTATGAGTTTAACGTGATCACTAGTAAACATCCTCAAAATGGCACGCGGCTGCACATGACAATAAAAAAGAACGAGGGAGCGGAGTGACGGGGGGCGATAAAGGAAGGAGAGAAAAACAGAATGAAATCAGTGAGGAGGAGAATTTCCATTAAATAATCATCAGGAAGAAAATAAGGCAATTTTGAGCTAGGACTGAAAATTAGAATTCACCTGCGCTACACAAAGAGCACTGTACCGGACCAGTAATAATCACAGCATGAGTATCATCAGGCACAAGTACAGGGGAAGAGAATAGACTTACTGCATAATTTACATTACACAACAAAGGAAAATGACCTATATTAGCGATACTTGTGTAATAAGAATAGTTTAAGAGGCCTATATTACTTTATTTTCTGCTGCTGGAAACATAAAAGGAAACAGGTATGGTAAAAAGCATTCAACATTCTATCACTGATCTATCTGTGTCTTGTGGTTGTTCCATTAACGCTGAATGGGTCAAATGCACAGAAATACATTTTTATGGGAACAGTATAGGTCTGTATTTACCCAATTAAATCTGTCCTTACTAATTCAGACTTACTGTACATGATTTATTCTGTGTCTTGTGGTTGTCCCATGAACACTGAATGGATCAAATGCTGAGGAATGATTCCTCGTGGGGACAGTATAGGTCTGTATGCTATTTATCCACTTAAATCTGTCCTTATTAACTCAGACTTATTGTACATGATCTACCCTGTGTCTTGTGGTTATCCCATTAAAAGTTTATGGGTCAAATGCAGAGAAATTATCCCTTATGGGGCAGTATAGGTCTGTACTTACCTACTTAAATCTGTCCTTTCTAAGTCAGACTTACTGTACATGCTTTATCTTGTGTCTTGTGGTTGTTCCATTAACAGTGAATGGGTCAAATGCTGAGAAATGATTCCTTATGGGGACAATGTAGGTCTGTGTACTATTTATCAACTTAAATCTGTCCTTACTAACTCAGACTTACTCTACATGATCTATCCTGTGTCTTGTGGTTATCGCATTAAAGGTCTATGGGTCAAATGCTGAGAAATTATTCCTTATAGTGGCAGTACAGGTCTGTATTTACCCACTTAAATATGTTCTTACTAAGTCAGACTTACTGTATATGCTTTATCTTGTGTCTTGTGGTTGTCCCATTAACAGTGAATAGATAAAATGCTGAGAAATTATTTCTTATGGGGAAAGTATAGCTTTATTCTTTCTAATTCAGACTTTGGTTTGCTAGAAATAGATACCCATATAATTATTGATAATGAAACTAGTAACCAATCAAAATTTATTCTTTGAACAAGTGTCAATACTAGGACAAAATAGGACCCTTCTAGACTAGTTTTAAACTAGTCTTGACCTATATCAGATGACAACAACTAATATAATTTTGTGTAAAACATTAGATGAATTTTAAAGAGTGTTTGGAGTGTCTGGTAAATGTTCTATACATTTTTTCCCCACAGACGTTAAAAAAATAAAATAAAATAAAATAATAATAATAATTGAAATATTAAGAGTTCAAAAGCATTAAAAAAGCTAACCAGCTACGTGCTAACTAATTTTAGAACTGTGTGCAGTGGTGGAAAAAGTACAAAATTTTGTTGAGGTTCAATATATAACCTTTTGGTAACCTGCTTGTTTCTACCGATATGTCATTGCTCTGCCTGGAATGTTCCACAGTATGACATTAAACAACTCTACCTAATATTTACTTACTTACTTACTTACTTACTTACTTACTTACTTATTGTGAAGAGGTAGAAATTAAAAGCATTTAAGATGGTCCTACAATTGGACAATGCAGCATAATGCATAAAGGTGAACTATGTAACTTTTTGGTCGGAGGTCTACCGCCTGCTTGTTTCTATGGATATGGCATTGCCTGGAATGTTCCACAGTATGACATTAAACATCTCTACTTTACATTTATTCAATTACAAATGGTTTTATATCTCAAAAAGACTAAGAAAAACAGATCTGACCTGTAACTTGATCTGTTTTGGTCTCCATGATGATAGAAAGGTTTAATGCCATACTGTGAAACATTCCAGACAAAGCAATGACATCTCCATGGAAACAAGCATTTCGTGGACCCTACACCAGAAAAGGACACATACTGTGAATATGCAGAAATAAACAGAGATTTAACCCTCTCAGGCTCAAATTAATTTTTAGTATCAGGAAAAATCTGATATTTGGGGAGAATTATGATATGGGGTAGTAATATACAATTCTGACCTTTTTATCCTTTGTAAACAAAAAAAGTATTTTGCACTTCTGGCAGGCCGTTTGCGTGTAGCCATTCTTGCACAGTCTGCATTGCCCACGCTCCTGAGTAAAAAAAGCTCATATAATATGGATGTGGAGTAAGTAGGTACTTGGAATTTAGCTGTTGCAAATCTGCAACGCCTGCCTGGAGAGGGTTAAAAGAAGGCATATAAGATTGTACTATATCTGGACAATGCAGACAATGAGCTTCAGTGTCTGGACAAATACGTATAAAAAGTATATTAGTTAATTGAATCTTATACAGACATACAGTAACACAAAATATATATAGTGCAAATACAACACAGTAATTACAAAATGGAATCAATTCATAGTGCATTATTATATTATGTAAAAATATCCTAGCTTATTTCATTCTTTTGTTTCTTTAGAATCATGTGTAGGGTATTTGGAAATAAGTATTTAAAAGAAAGCATTCATGATTGTAACAAGTGCTGCATCTGGACAATACACATAATGAACTTCAGTGTGGACAACTGAAGTGAACTGAAGTAATTTTTGAACCACAAGGTCATTAAATATACTACCTAGAAATGATATGAACAAGGGCTTTCTCCGAACCAAGGGTTTTCTCAGGCTTTCTCAGGAATAACATCTCCATGGAGAAAAGCATTTGAAGGACCCTCAAGACTTCAGTTTCAGACTTGGTATTTTTATTAGAATTATTTTAATATGTATTTTCTTATTTTTATTTGTCTGGCATAGATGTTACAAATTTCATATTTATCTTTCCTTACATATATTCAGAAGGAACCACCATACATTCAACTAGCATCTTTTGAAATCTGAGTTACATCACCTATATGTATTAATATATATGAACTCCTCCACTGTCTCCTGGATTACTGACTACCTGTCAGGCAGGTCTCAGTACATGCGACTAGTGACCATCCTGTAATGTAGGAGCCCCCCAGGGTACAGTCCTGTCTCCATTTCTGTTCACTCTGTGCACTCTGATTTCCAGTAGAGCTCCAAGTCCTGCCATCTGCAGAAGTTCTCTGATGACTCTGCAGTGGTTGGGTGTATCAGAGATGGTCAGGAGCTGGAGTACAGGACACTGATTGCAAACTTTCTGGAGTGGTCCCAGGCAAACCATCTGCTCCTGAACGATGACAAGACCAAGGAACTGGTAACTGAACTGAGGATTGCCTCCACACCAGTGGATCCTCGTTTTCATGTGTCCATTTTGTGACTTGTGCAGTTCTCAGCTCAAGTGTTAAATTAGTGTTAAATATTAGTCCTGGAGGTGTTAGTGATCCTGCAAAGTTTCATGCTTGTACCATAAAAGCAAACTATTTTGGCCCTTAACAGCTTCACTATGAGCGGAGTCACCTCTCCACAGATCTGACCTGTAACTTGACCTGGTTTGGTCTCCATGAAGATAGAAACATTTTATTTTACAGAACTGGCAAACTTTTAGAAATCTTTTGTATTGTGAGATTCATCTTAACACATGATCTGTCATTTGACCTTTTAGAATTTTAGCACAAACATTTACGTTTTTTTACAGGCTCCACAAAAACAAACCTTACCAATGTATTTTTTTGAACAAATATGACTTAGCAGTTTTAATGAGGAGCACAGCAGCCTCGCAGTTGGGGTCCTCTCCACTGTATACAGTCAGCTCGGTCTGATCCGCTAAACCTAATTAAGTGGCTCCTCTATTACTGCACTCTGCCTCTGCTGAGACAGTTCACCAGGGGCTGACAACTCACTGTGAACAGACTGTACCCAGAAACTTTTGTGCCCTCACCAACTTCACCAACAATGACGAGGTTCAGACGTGTTTGGTGTGTGTTGTAGGCAGGTGTTTGAACTGGCATTAAAAGGTGCACGCTGTGACTTTTATGATGGAGGGTATGCTGTTTATCGTCTCCATGGAGATGTTGCTTTAAAGGGCATGTTATGAAGTTTTCTGATCTGTTATAATGTTGTTTCATCGTCAGAAACAACTCTGCATATTTAGGCTCTGTTTTTCTCTCAGACAGAAAACACTCTGTTCCAACTTGTGATGTCATGTGAAGAGCTTAACTGTGTTTTCAAACTCCGTACACGTGAAGGTAAAAGTTAACTTGAATACTATCATTTCATGACATCACAAGATGGAACTGAGCATTTCAATTTTGGAGATGTAGACATACTAATAAGAAAGTGTTACTCAAAGACGGGGGAATGAAACAAATCGCAACTTCAGGAGAAAACTGCATTATAACATGGCTGAAAGTTCACAAGAGTAATTCAAAGTTCACAACTCTTAAGAACTTTACCCTCACCCTTAAGAATTTTAACATCTTTCAGTTCATTTATTTAAAACATCTTTTTCTTTATATCTCAAAACTCTTTGTTTGTTTTATTTTTATTTAATTTTTTTCACTTTGTTCTATTATTATTTTCAATTTATGTATATGATTGTTATATAAAGTATTATTAAAGTTATATAAAATATTATTGTTAATATTATTTCTTTATATATAAATCAGGTACTGTTGCAGGGACTGTTAGGAAGAGTGCATGAGGGAGCAAGTCTGTCTGTGTGTATGTGTGTGTGTGTGTGTGTGTGTGTGTGTGTGTGTGTTTTGTAATGTAAACCTGTAAGTTTTGTATTCTGTCTATTGTATTTTATTGTATTGTATTGTGTATTATTAATATTTTGTGTTTTTTGGACCCCCTTGAAAACGAGATGGCACAGCTCAAGGGGCATTCCAATAAAATACAAATAAATAAATAAATCATAAATGCATCTGATTAATTGTTATTGTCCTGCATTTGAGGCTTGAATGCTCAAGGAAAAATACTATTTCCACCTATCCTGTATCTCCACCCACTTCTCTGCACTTACTTCTACTACTGTTATTTTAAAAAAAAAAAAAAAAAAAAAAAGATATAAATGAACATCAACTTTTTGGTATGGTGAAATGCAAGTATGGGTAGAGTTCTACAGTTTTGAACATGAATTCAGAGGAGCATTTTCTGAGATGCATTTGAACAATATTGTTGTTTACAATAAAACATATATAAGTTGTGTTCTTTGTATGTTACTATCATGCAGTTAATGAAAACAGTGTTAGTGACTGTAGCTCCCATTAGACGAAGATCTTTATCTTTGCACTATTTTTTACTTTATTTTCCTTTATACATTTATATAATTATGCCTTATTTGACACCAGTCTCTTGCTATTTTTGCTACTTCTTTTCTAGAATGTATTATTTACCATTATCTCTTTTTTTATTATAATATATCGTGATGTGTGAACTACTATGTCCAAATAATTTCTCTCTCTTCTCAATAAAGTTTAAGTCTAATGTCATGGTGGGGCAAACAGGTGTTAGCTCACTGCCAGACTCCAGTTAAATCAATTGACGCATATCTTGGGCCATCCAGGAATAAAATGATCACCACCACTATCACCATTAAGTTAATCAAAACAACTGCGAGCCACAGTCACTATAACACAAAGCACCGAAGAGACTCCCTGGTTGGTAGTGAAATGTTGGCAGCAAAAAGTTTAGTAAGTCCAGTTGTTGGTGATAATGTCGCTTGTTAGACTTTAATACCTATAAAAACAAAACATGTCTTCTTTAAATATACAGAACTACATGGCATAAGTATATGTGTGTTTATTTACTGATATATCTTTATGTTGTCTCCAATTCTTAGTCAGGAGAAGTCGACATATCAAAACAACAGCATAATTTGCCTATAAAAACACCATTTGAACATTATAGGATGTTAACACTAATAGAAACTGCAGTATCATGCAAAGAGAGATATAGGAGTGGAGGAGCACTGCAGGGTTTGGTGGAGCCGACAGGAGCAGCTGACAGGAGTAGCCGACAGGAGCAGCCGACAGGAGCAGCCTTGTGAGACTAAATGTGTTCTGGGCCCTCACACTGAACGCCTGGTGGAGCAGAACATTCCTCTCTGGACTAACACTGGCTCTCCGCTGTCTCAAGCACTTTGTGTCACTGCCACCCTCCATCATGAGGACCAGGGTGGGCCTGGACTGTCAGCTGTGGTACTACGGTCTGTACTGTGTTCTGTATTGTCAGGTTTATACTGTGGTCTGTACTGTGGTCTGTACTGTGGCCTGTACTGTGGTCTGTACTACAGTCTGTACTGTGGTTTGTACTGTGGTCTGTTCCGTGGTATCTACCTTGATATGTACTACGGTCTGTACTATGGTCTGTACTGTGGTCTGTACTACAGTCTGTACTACAGTCTGTACTGCGGTCTGTACTGTGGTCTCTTCCGTGGTCTCTACCTTGATCTGTACTACAGTCTGTACTGCGGTCTGTACTGTGGTCTCTTCCGTGGTATCTACCTTGATATGTACTACGGTCTGTACTATGGTCTGTACTGTGGTCTGTACTACAGTCTGTACTGCGGTCTGTACTGTGGTCTCTTCCGTGGTCTCTACCTTGATCTGTACTACAGTCTGTACTACAGTCTGTACTGCGGTCTGTACTGTGGTCTGTTCCGTGGTATCTACCTTGATCTGTACTATGGTCTGTATTGTGGTTAGTACTGTGGTCTGTACTGTGGTCTGTACTGTGGTCTGTACTGTGGTCTGTACTGTGGTCTGTACTGTGGTCTGTACTGTACTGTAGGTCTGTACTGTAGTCAGTACTGTGGTCTGTACTGTGTGGTACTGTGTCTGTGGTCTGTACTGGTCCATACTATGATCTGTACTGTGGTCAGTACTGTGGTCTGTACTGTGGTCTGTACTGTGGTCTGTACTGTGGTCTGTACTGTGGTCCATACTATGGTCTGTACTGTGGTCTGTACTGTGGTCTGTACTGTGGTCTGTACTGTGGTCTGTACTGTGGTCCATACTATGGTCTGTACTGTGTCTGTACTGTGGTCTGTACTGTGGTACTGTACTGTGGTCTGTACTGTGGTCTGTACTGTGGTCTGTACTGTAGTCTGTACTGTGGTCTGTACTGTGGTCTGTACTGTGGTCTGTACTGTGGTCTGTACTGTGGTCTGTACTGTGGTCTGTACTGTGGTCTGTACTGTGGTCTGTACTGTGGTGTGGGGCAGTCAGAGCTGGAGCTATGAGCCTGTCTCTGTCATGACTGAATGTTTAAATCAGAATGTTAAACATTTAGTGGCTGTACAGAGATTGGGAGTGAGTTGTTGCATTTTATGTATTTTTCAGTCACATGAATGTAGATTTTAAGGTTTATTTTAACATTCATTCAGAAGTATTCAAGTATTCTGACTCTATAGTGTGGTACATGTGGAGAAAATGGCTCGGTCAGAGGCTGGAGACCCGAAGACTCAATTCCTCTGTGATTGTGTCATTAGGCAAGGCACTTCTGCATTGTCTAGTATGAATGTGGTGTGTGAGTGAGTGAGGTGGTCGGAGGGGCAGCTACAATAGTAGTTACCACTAAGTATAGTATGTATGAATAATAGAGTATTAGTAGCACAAGCACATACAGCCCACTACAAGTGTAAGGCAAGATTATAATTATAAATGCAGTGACACAGCAGTTCACCCACAGTTGTTCCACCGTTCTTTTGATTACTTCTTTAAACTGCAGTTATGAAACGTTCACCACATATGGATCACTTTGCCAATAATGTAAACTTGTTGACACTTGACCAAACTCGATTTGACGATATTAACATAGTATACTGAAAAATGTATCACTGCATCTGATTAAACTTGCATAATTATAATTTGATGAACTGTTATGTAAATGCACTTAAAAAATAAATGTATTACTTTTGTGGTGATTCAGATTAACTGTATGGTAATATATGAGTATAAAAGTATAAAATGTATAAACTTTTCTGACCTCCAAAATGTTAAGAGTTACATTGGCAGGTATTATTTGACTATGTTAAAACAAACAAGTTCACTGATTAATAACTAACCATACTAGGCTCAAGAAATGTCCATATCTGTGTGAATTTTCTAAGTTGAAAACTGGTCACATGGTATGTTGACCAAACTCTCAATGGTGTGTTTAGCCTACATCGTAGAGAAAGGAAGTTACACAAAGCTCCTAGAAGTTTATGGCTACTATACTATTTTACATTTTTGTGCATGATATTATATGCTGCATATTACACCATTGTTTAATCTCATCAAAAACATACCTGGAGTTATGTTTTGTTTCATTCACACATGTTTAACACAAACACTGCATATTTAGGCTGAATTTTTCTGTCAAACAGAAAACATTCTGTGCCACCTTGTGATGTCATGTGCTGATACTCCGATCTCCTAACACCTTCACTAGAATCATTTGGATAATTTCAGGAATTTCTTGGAATTGTAAATCTCTACTGAACTAAAGGTAAGAAAAAAAGTAGCTGTTAACTTGAAAACTATCACTACATGACATCACAAGGTGGAACAAAGTATTGGAGACATAGACAGAACACAACTCCAGGCATGTTTTTGAGGATGTAACAGCATTCTAACACGGCATAAATCTCACAAAGTCATTTTTGTGTAATATAGATCCTACAGAACATATTTTTTGTTCTTATCCTTGAATGCCTCCATAAACACACTACTGTAGAGCTTAATGCATTATGATAAATGCAATAACAGTCCCACCTTCGCAATTCCCCTCTCTATACAGCCCATTATGTTACTGTATTCAGTGAGAGTTTGGCTTATTCATGCAGCTTGTATAACAGAGTTTCCTTTTTTGGGTGAGATTATTAGCCCTCTCCCATCTGAGACGCCCTGCCCCAGAAAAACAATGTGAAAAGGCCAGAGCGCATCTCCGCTGGGGTAAACAAGCCGCTAATTACAACCATTGATTACACACACACACCTGGGCTCGTCCTGACATGACTCCAGGGGGCGCTGCCGAGTCAGAGCTTTCATAAGAGCTCGTGGTGATGCAACGGCTGCAAGAGAAGAGCTAGACGGCAGCTGGAGAGAGGAGGAGGAGGAGGAGGGGGTATGTGTTACTCAAATGCACTTTGATCAGGAAACTAGTCATCCTCCCATGGTAAGTAGAAGAGAAGAGTGGCAGTTATGAGTGCAAATGTGTAAATCCTGGTCCCAATGGGGATATGGGAAACACAGTGAAAGGGCTTTTAAAAAATAACACATGATTTGATAAGACTTTTTGGTGTTATATTTTATTCATAACAAGTACATTAGCTGGTGCCCCGGTGAGCTGAAAGAGAGCGCTGGAAAGAAGAGGAAAATTGAGACAAAAGGAGATCCTGTCAAAACAAGTTGAAATGTATTCATGAGTTTGAGCTTCCTGTTAAATGTAGCATTTTGAAGACTTTTTTTTACATTCAAATGACGTTTTTTTATTATTATTATTTTTATTTAAAGAGAGGGTATCTACGTCTGTGGGGTATTAACTGCTAACACATGACATATTTAGATTTTATTGTTTTGAAAATGCTATATTCGCCAAAATCAACGTATTGACACATTTTATTTTAAGTTTCAGTTCCCTGCACAAAGTCACTCCCCCTTCAGAGGTGGAAGGTGAAAGGTTGAAGGTGGAAAAGTGCTCTATAAAAATGTATCATTTATTTAAACATCAGTAAATACTTGACATATAATATTCACTTAATTATTTCATCACAACAATGTAATTAATTATGACAATATCTTGTATATTTTATTTACCATATTTTTTGGACTATAAGTCACTCCGGAGTATAAGTCGCACCAGCCAAAAAATGTGTAATGAAGAAAAAACATATATAAGTTGCACTGGACTATAAGTCACACTTTTTGGGAGAAATTTATTTTGTAAAATTAGAGACCAGGAACTGACATTTCATCTTGAAAGGCAAGTTATAGTAATAACAATAGAACAGAGAACAACAGACTGAATAGGCGTCTGGTATGTTAACATAACATATTAATAGTTATCCAGATAACTATAACAACATAACATAAGTTTACCAAACTCTCCATCTCATGCCAAATCACTAAATCCATTGAATTCTTCATCCTCAGTGTCACTTCTGAGCAACTCCGCGACCTCCACAGGTAAAAGGAGCGTCGCTTCCTCTTCTGTGTAGCTGTTGTCAGACTCAGCATCAGTTCACGTTAGAATTATTTCAGCCTTTCTGAATCCCGACAGGATGGTTTTGGTTGTCACTGAAGTCCAGGCTTTGTCGATCCATCCAGTGACTTTCAGGAAAGTTGCATGGTGCACCCTCCCAGTTGCCGTGAAGCTGTGTTCTCTTTCCTCTTTCCAGCGGTGTCTGCTTTGCGCCAGTCCCTCACAAGTGAGCGAGAAGCTCACTTCAAACTTTCTTTCTGCTGCTCGAGTACCATTTTTGGCTGCATATTTCATTACTTGGAGCAGTACAGCGGCTTTTTCTGCAGGAGACATGCACAGAAAACTGACACACAAGCCTACAGCGCCCTCTCGCGGCTGTCAGTCTGAAAATGTTAATATATAAGTTGCACCTGAATATAAATCGCGGGAAAAAAGTGTGACCATAAAAAAGTGTGACTTATAGTCAGAAAAATACGACAATTTATTTACATAAATATAACTTCTAACTTTAAAAAAAAAAAAAAGAGTAAGGATTACTCAGTAAATTCATGACTGTTAGTCATAGTGGTAAGTGCATTTTACTTAAGACTGACAGGTAAATTGTACCTGATATTACAGCAGTAAAATTTACTTAAAAAGTGCTAGTGCAAATTGTTACGAGGAGTTTTTCTAGTAAATCTTACAAGTTTTTTTTTTTTTTGTTTGTTTGTTTGTTTTGTCTTGTTTTGGTTTTTTTTAGTGTGCATTTATTCAATTACAGGTGTATTCTCCACGAAAAAGTACAATGAAAGACATAAAAGTCGGGTCATCTCTTTACAGATCTGATTTATAATTTGTTCTGATAGCGTCGCCAGTTTGTAGATGTTAGAAAATGTCCCGTTTCTTCAACTAATACAGCTTTCCAGCCTTCTTTTAGTAACAAAACAGTAAACACTGTGCAACAAAACTTCCACAGTTCAAAATGCCTACCCATTATTTCTCATTGTACCAAAAGCAGAGTTTGCAGGTCAAAACGTGTGACATTTTCTGCTTTAATAGACAGAAACTGAAATCCTGCAGGCTCCATGTGGGTACATTGTTTTTCTCATGTCAATCATTGCCAGCCTGTGTTGTGTGAGCTACCTATAGGAAGGTAATTTACTCACCGCTGTATAGGGAACATCACAGCGGGGAGAGATTACCCACAATGCACCACGGTCATAGCCACATAAATGAGTAGAGAAAAAACACAACGATTTTCCGCCGGTTTTCGCTAAGTCAAAGATGTTGTGTGGTTCGGTCTAATTGTGATTCAGAGGAGGTACTTTCTACACTAAAACAGCTCGGCCGGCCTTACTGTAGCTGCTGGATAAAGGAAAAAAACTGAAAAACAATAAAATAAAATAAAAAAATGGAAATATGCAGGGATATGGCGGGCATGTCAATACACAACTCCACTTAAAGGTGCATTGTGTAACTTTTCTGTTGGGGTTCTGTCACCTGCTTGTTTCTATGTATATGTCATAATGTTCCACAGTGACATTAAGCTGTACTAATTTATATTTACTCAATTACAAGTGGTTTTATAGCTCAAAAACACCTAGAAAAATGACATTCTCATTGTGAGCGGAGCCACTTCCTCACAGATCTGACCTGTAACTTGGTATGTTTTGGTCTCTATGAGGATAGAAAGGTTTAATGCCATACTGTGAAACATTCCAGACAAAGCAATAACAGCTCCATGTAGAAAAGAATTTGACGGATCAGAAAAGGTACACTGTGCACTTTTAAGTTGACAGGAAAAGATCGTTAAGCTTTTAAAGTACCTAAAGCATAAATCTCACATATCACTTTATTAGAGGGCTACGCTTGCAGATATTGACAGTTGTTTTTGTTTTTGCGTCAAACTGACAAAAGACGAAAGAGCGTCTGCCTTCCCCTAATGCTGGTTAGTGCATATGAAGTACTTTCCTAGGATGTGTTTTTTTTTTTTTTTTTTTTTTTTTTGCTAGTCAAATTAATAATCTCAATTTAATTTACCATCTACTTAAAGGCAAAAACACTTTTAATTTTCTCAAAAATCAACAGGGCACTTTATAATCCCATGCACCTTTTGTATTAATTCTGGTTGTGCTTACTGATCTTGAACTGATTTTATGTAGTACACGGCGCTCAAAAATCTGTCAAAATGTTTGAGTATGACTTTTGTAAGCTGCACCGCTTGATGGATTGTCGGATCATTACTGCTACTGTAGTCAGGAGTCTCGCAGAGTGACTCGTGTCCTTTAGTCCGACAGAAGCTGACCGCATCAGCGCACAAGGAGTGGGCACTTGTAGTTTATGCAAATTAGCCATGTGGTTTTAAGCTTTGTTTCTGTAAAATGTAAAAAAAAAAAATGTGCGCAAAGCTGAATTAAACACATTATTACTCAATGCTCTATTTGAGTGGTCCTCATGGGAAATCTGAAAACAAACTTAAATGATCCACCCACATTCACATTCATAATCCACATTCATACACAGACAGGGAGGCAACACCGGGTGAATTACGCCACAATCTGCCAGTGGTTCGTGGACGCCTGGGCTCAGAGATCAGTCTCAAGTGTCGTCCATTTGTTTCACTTAATGTGCCTTATAATCTGGTGCATCTTATGTATGAAAACAGATGAGAGATTTCAACATTACTGATACTGTGGCTTTATAATTCCGTGCGCCTTATAGTCCAAAAAATACAGTATATAAATTCCGGCGTTAAGGGGTTAAAGGTCCTATATTATGCAAAATGGACTCTTGTGAGGTTTAAGCCGTGATAGAATGTTGTCAGCTCTTCAAAAATACACCTGGAGTTGTGTTTTGTTTCATTCACACATGTGCATTATTAGTTTGAAGCTCAGAATGCTCTGCTCCACCTTGTGATGTCACGAAGCGTCAGTTTTCAAGTTAACAACTACCTTTTACCTTTAGTTTTGTAGAGATTGTCAATTCCAGGTCTGAAATTATCCAAATGATTTTAGTGAAAGTGTATCGAGTTTAAAAACAGAGTCGAGAACTTACTGTATTATCACATGACATCACAGTTTGGAACAGAATGTTTTCCGTGTGTGAGGAGAGAGAATAACTCTAAATAAATCTCTAAATATGCAGGGTTTGTGTTTTAACCATGTGTGAATGAAAAAAACAAAAAACAAAACACAACTCCAGGTCTTTTCATGATGAGGAAACAACATCGTAACATAGATCAGAACTTTGTCAGTGGTATATTAGACTAATTTAACTAATTTAACTAATTAAAAGATGAAAATAAACCAGCAACATCACCAGATTTAACCCAGAAAATACATCAATGAAACAAATTGACTAAACTAAAGCGCAAGGCACAAGGGTTCACTCACTGTTGGAGGCGAGTGAGCTCCAGTTTCAATAGGAACATTTATTTTAAAGTGGGACTTTTGATTGTTGTAATTTCATTCACTATAAAAGGAGACCACTATAATTTCATTCACAGTTTGGTTCTTGAAGTTCACAGGCTACTTCCCAGCCAGTTCATTACAAGAGTTACATTTTGAGTTTAGTTTCATATTACAAAAAGAAAGACCAAAAAGATAAAGGTCAGACAGCGGGACGCACTACAGAGTGGCACTGACTCAAACCTGATAACCTGAGAAATAAGTGACATTTGTCTATAGAATGGTTAAAGCATTTCTGATTAAAGCATACTAGATAAATAAATAAATACTCCTTTTAAAAAGATTAATAAGGACCAAGACTAATGACTCCCAGATCTTCTAAAAAAAAAAAAAAAAAAAAAGAACAATGGCTGGAGGACTGTTTGCCTTCTATTCCCAATAAAGCACCAGTTACAGTCGTCCCTCACTATATCGTGGTTCACCTTTTGCGGTCTTGCAGCGTATGAACATGCATTGTGTTCCTCCCCCCGTGTCCTGATTGGCTAAGGGATTGTAGACCATTGTCAATCAATCTCCTCCGTGCCGTGTCTCCTGTACAGAATGCGTTCAGCCAAATTTACATAAATGTTCGATCGCTAGCAGTGTGATTCTGAATGCTGCGCGACTGGGCAATTGCCGCGTTTACCTCCGAGAGGTGAGGAGTTCTCCGTCGGTCCTTTCTCCTGCGGTCACCTCCGAGCCTGTTCCGACAGTGAGTCCTGGTTTAGTTCTGGTTTAGTTCTTGCTTACTCCTGTTTTATTCCTGTTTTAGTCCTAGTTCAGTCCTGGTCTAGTTCTAGGTTAGTCCTGGGTTAGTCTTGGTTCAGTCCATGGAGTAGGCAGCGGTGCTGTACTGCGTGGGGGCGGTGTTGTACTGTATGGGTGTGGTGCTGTTCTGCATGCGTGAGGGTCTCCAAAAATGGACCAGTGCCGGACTCTGCGCTGTAAGGCTCCATTATGGAATAAATTCATCTTCGTTACATAAAGAAGGAGGAAAATAACATAAGGACCACAGCAGCAATACGTTATAACTGGGTTAACTGTCCTGTCCTGAGAAAAGTGTATAAAGTGTGTGATGAGGGGTTTTACAATCTTAAAACAGATATAATAATTGTAAAGTATAATGTTGACTACTTCGTGGATTTCACCTATCGCAGGTTATTTTTAGAACATAACCCCAGCGATAAACGAGGGACCACTGTATTGCAATATTTTAAACTTGACAGTATTTTTTTTGTTGGCTGTGCATGCCGTTGCTTAAAATGATTGTGTATGCATTTCTTTTTGTGTTTCATCACGGCGTTAGACACTTATATAGTGAATGTCTAGAACATTGCGGCAACATTGTCACACTCCTAATTTATATGCCTAACACGTCCAAACATTTTTTATAACTCACAAAGTCCTATGATTATCCACTGAGTAGCATAAGCCCGGACCAGCCGCACTTTTCTATTGTTTGGTGTGCGGGCTGTGCCAGTGGAGTGAACGTTTGCCTCACACACAGTCTCCCAGGAGCTCTATCGACCCCTCTCAAGCACTTGTATTCACTCCATTGATTCTGTGATCAGCCGCTGGTCCACGACTGCGACAGGGAGTTAGGTTACACAGGCCAGATCAACTCCATCGACAAATGTATAAATATAAAGGCAAACACATGTAATGTTAGATCATACTATGTACATGATACTATATATGCTATCATAGAAGGCAGGCAATAATATAGAGTTTGCTCAAAGAGTAAACACAGTGTATGTTTACTTAGAGGTGCACTGTGGAACTTTTTGGTTAGGGGTCTGTCACTTGTTTGTTTCTATGGAGATGTTCCACAGTGTGACATTAAACAGCTTTTCTTTATGTTTAATGAATTGCAGGTGGTTTTATAGCTCAAAAATACCTAAAAAAACAGGCCTGTAACTTGATCTGGTTTGGTCTCCATGATGATAGAAAGGTTTAATACTGTGAAATATTCCAGACAAAACAATAACATCTCCATGGAGAAAAGCATTTGACAGACTCTCCACCAGAAAAGTTACACAGTGCACCATTAAAGCAAACTTTGCAGCAGTCCAGAGTTTTTCCTCACTTTCCTGCATTCCTGCATTGTAATTATTCTCAATGAGTTTATAAGCTCATTTCACAACTTTTCAGGCCAGAGCGGAGTTTTGCCCTCATGGTAATGATGACAAACATTAGTATGCTAACATCTGGTTCTGGGTGGATAAACTGCTTTATAATTAGATGCATGCTTAATGCACAAACCCAGCATATTCAGAGTTCTTCTCTCAAACAGAAAACACCACCACCTTGTGATGTCATCACATGTCATCATTCATGTCATCATACAAGAAGTGATCCACTGTGTTTTTAAACTCTGTACATCTTCACTAGAAACATTTGGATGATTTCTGGGATTGTAGCCAGACTGGCGCCACCTAGTGCCTCTGCTCAATTTCATTTCTCTCAGCGACTTGGTCAGGAATCGGAAAACACTCGACGGTTTGAAAACACCTTGGAAGTTGTAGACTGTGCCCTGGCCAATCAGCAAAGAGCTGTGAAGCCAAGACGTCAAACTCAAGTGCCTGTCTGAGTCCCTTTTGTGGTACAGCACCACAGTAAACAAAGCGAATGAGATGGATGTAGACAAAGACATACATTCTGTGTTGGCAACGATTCCCGATATTGAGGATTTAAAGCCGGAACAAAGAGAATGTTTGGTGAATTTTATCAAGGGGAAAGATGTTATTGCCCTTCTTCCTACAGGATTTGGCACATTACATACATCACGACCAAATAGCAGTGATTGTTTAAATAAAAAAAAAAAAAAAAACACCCACGGTCAAGCGAACGAATCCTAATGCTGCGAGGTCAGACGGTTTCCATGAAGTGAAACCGGCTGATGAATCAAGCTACTGGAATTGCCCATCTCTGCTGAACTAAAGGTAAAAGGTAGCTATTAACATGAAAACTACCACTTCATAACGTCACAGAGTGGTCCAGAGCATTTTGAGCTTTGGTGATGTAGAACAGACTAATAATAAAGGATCACTCAAACATGTGTGAATGAAACAAAACACAACTCTGGGTATGTCTATGGGGATTTTAACCTGGGTTAAAGCTCACAAGTCAGTTTTGCATAATGTAGGACATTTATGAGATGCAAAATTGTGCAAAACTACAAAAATTCTGCTACTTTTGTCAGTCTGATAGCTCCTTGTTCTAATAATTTGTTTCTTATAGTCTATGTAGAAAAGTACAAGATGTCTATTGTAAACTGTATATGAAACATCTGCTCCTTTCTTTTAAGGCATTCTCCTTCACAGCATGTTCTTTTCTGTACTGTCCCCAGGTCCAACTCTATAAAACCGGATAGTGGCCCCACACAGGCTTCAGCTCCTCCTGGTCATCTTATTACCAAAGCTAAATTAACCATGGCACAGAGCTTCAGAGCGCACATATTACACTGCTGTATCAGTCTCACCTCATGAAATGCTCTATCATGTAATTGAAAAGCTCGCCTATGGGTCCCTAGCAACACACTCTCCCATAACTGCAAGCATATAGTCTAAACATGTTACGTATGAGATGCTCGGTTCATGGTAAGAGCCTTGTTTTCCCCTTGGTGCCTGGGACGTGGCTGTAGAAAGCATGTGTTTATAATGGGGTGTTAGGAGCTTTGGGGCTACAGAGTGGTGCACTGCCAAATGGGAGAATCAGTGTAAATGCAAACAACAGATGCAGTTGTATGGCCAGAGGTAATGATTCTGCCGCTGCTGCTGCTGCTCAATAGAGGCGTGTAACATAATATTATCTTCCAACATGGCAGTGCTGTTAGATAAGATAAGATGGTTGTCATATTTTTTTTGTCAGAGAAATGTCTTAATAGAAAACGAAAATAGCATGAAGTGAGGAGGGCCGATTCACAGCTGCTGGTGAAATAACTCAAGTAAAGATTCCAATTAATTTTGTCATTCTCAACTTTTCTGAGCGCTCCCTTAGCTTTGTTTCAGGGTATGTTGTTACATGGAGTGGATATAAATGTAATGCTGATGTTTTACAGAGCATATATGGAATCATTTTTACATTATGGCATGTCAACATGGTTTGCTAACCTGCCAGTCAAACTTAAATCACAGGTTTTTACCTTGACTAAACGAGGGGGTAAAATAAAGAGTGTGGCCCCTAGCTCCAGCAATTTTTTTGAGGAGACCGTTAGGAGGCTAGGCAGGAAAGTGGCCAGTGACCCAACCCACGTTCTTCACAGTCAGTTTGAGTTGATGCTGTCAGGCAGACGGTACAGGGTCCCAAACTGTAAACTGACCAGATTCAGCTCAATCTGCTAAACTTAGATAGTGCAGTTAAAAAATAAAAGTATAAGGCTTAGGGAATGTGCAATCAAAACTGCACATAAGGTTTAGGCAATGTGCAATCAAAAATGCACATAAGCTTAGGGAATGTGCAAACAAAGCTGCACATAGGTCAAGGGAATGTGCAATCAAAACTGCACATAATCTTAGGGAATGTGTAAACAAAACTGCACATAGGTCAGGCTTAGGGAGCGTGCAGTTATTAATAGAATACAAGATTGTGAAGGGCTTGCCTGTTTAGAGTGACTTACATGTCCTGTTGGTGCATCACTCATGGTCATACTTGGTCTCTTATTTATTTATTTTCTATGTATGGTGCTTTTGTTGTTGTGTTGTCCTGTTTTTGTGATAAAGCATGTGATCCTCTGTCCCAAGACAAATTTCTCCCTTTTTTCCCTTTTCGGTTGGAAGTCCGTTACCTGTTTGTTTCTATAGATATGTCATTGTTCTGCTTCACATGTTCAACAATGCAACTTTAAACAGATCTACTTTACATGTATCCAATTACAAGTGGTTTTAAAGCTCAGAAATACCTTAGAAAAACATGCCTTCTGACTGTGCGAGGGGTCGCCTCTCCACAGCAATCTCTGCCAGTAACTTGGTCTTGTTTGGTCTCCATGAAGATAGAAAGGCTTAATGTGATGTTGTGATACATTCCAGACAAAGTATTTGAGTGACCCTGTACCAGAAAATTTACACAATGCACCATTAAATCTCAAAAATGGGACTAAATCTGGATTGAAACCTGCACCAGATCACGACCAAACCAGGACTAAAACAAGACACAAGACTCTCACATCCCTAACTCAGGTACAAAAATATCGTTGTCTATATTGTCATGATTGCTCACTAATTATTATATTGTTTTAATGTTAACAATGTCCAAAATCTTCCAAAACCTTCTTTAGGTAATTGTATTGCCAGGAACATTCTTTATTCAAATACTATTTCAGTTTCACCTTTTGAAAACCCCCCTGGCAAGTGCACAAGTGTCCCCAGGGGTCCACAGGTCTCAGCGGGGAAATACTGAATATACTGCAAATGTTAAAGCAGACGTTCGTTTTAGAGCCTACTATATATAACACTATGCTACGACTGACTTAAAGCCACAGTATGAAACTTTTTCAATGAAAATCGCCAGAAAGGAAATAAATCAAGACAGCACACATTTTCCATTTGACAGAACTGACTGTATTTTAAAAGTAAAATGGACTAACAGACAAAAATCATGAATAAACAGACTTTATTCATGACTTATTGATGATGAAGTCCTAATTTAGGCTGGTCTAACACTGTGTAAAGAAGTGGACTAAGTGAGTGTGATGCCACCTTTAGTGTTCGGCTCCAGTCAAATGAAGCTCAGTGAAGGCCTGCAGTTAAAGGGTGAATTCGGAGACAAGTTCCATATTAGGAATTCCGACAGCGAGTACCATAGCAACCAAAAGAGCCAGTCCGGAGCAAGGCTGTTGAAAGTCACGCACTTTTCCGCCTGTACCTCTGGATTAGCAGGGAGCGGGAATTTAGCAACGCTGTCAATCAAACCTGTTCTGCTAACAGGAGTGACCTGAGGAAAAAAAAGGTGTTTTATTAGTTTGATATTAATGCTCATACCTTGATTTCTGGACAAACTAGCTAAATAAAAACACCAGCATCATACAGAGTGTGTAAATACGAACATTTTAAGACAAAAATGACAAGCCTGAAGAAAGTGAATTGGAACGAGAGTTGATGGAGCTGGAAGTACACTCGTGCTCACTTGTTACTTTCTGTAAGCATGGTCAGTCTGAGTGACCTGCCAGGTCTAGCCTCCTGTCGCATGGTGGTCTCTAGAGAAGGGGGTTCCAGGTGTGTGAAAGAAAGAACTCTCCATCATCTTCCTGATTTCAGTGGCCTCAAAGAACCAGCGTTTGAACTTGTTCTCCGATCCAATAGCCCGTGACCCGTCCCAGTCCATAATGTGCTTTTTTCTTCTTTCCTATTTAGACCTGGTTCAGTCCTGGTTTTGTCCTGGTTAAGACCTGGTTTAGACCTGTTTTAGTCCTGGTTCAGTCCTGGTTCAGTCCCAGTTCAGTCCATATAGTCCAAAAGTCCAGCATGGCAGTTTAACTTACGGAAACTGGAAAAGGTTGTTATCCATTTTCTTCCTATTATCCATTTAAACACAAAATCAAAAACTGAAAAAAAAAACAAAAAAAAAACTAATTGTTATCCAACAAATAATGAAGAAAATAGTTGTTTTTTCATTTTCTTATTTTCCGTTTTATTTTGAAAAACCAATGAAATCCACCATGCACACGAGCGAACAGAAAACAATTTCGAGAGAGCAGAAATGAATCTCCCGTGAGCAGAAATCAGCTTCGGGAGAGCTCGCTGTCTTTACGAGGGTACGTCTGTCTCCCAGTGGTTGTTTTGCGTGCAGGTCACAGAGATAATTTGCTCGCTCACAGTTAATATCTACGCGTGTGAAACAATACAATACGCCCGAATGCATGTTTTATCGTGCGTGTGTATTGTGGAACTAATCTGACGCCATATTTTCGTCAGATCCCCCTCCTCCAGAGATCACCAGGATGGATGGATGGTGAGTGACAGCTGATACACGACACATCACAAGGTAAATACATCTCCCACTGCATTGTCTTTAAACAGAACACAAAGTTAATGTACAAAGTAAGTCAAAATGTTTGGATTATGAATATATACAGTCTACGGTTGGTCTTGATTACCTCGGGCTTAGACTTCATACGGCGCAGCAAGTATTCCATATAATTACGTGCAGCAAGTATTCCATATAATTAGGCGCAGCAAGTATTCCATATAATTACAAGTAGCGAGAGGTGCTCAGACGGCAAGCAGTTGTTTCACATCTTGCAGTCGTACTAATCATTTCATCACAGTAAAATGTTTTATTGTAATCATCAGGGCAATATATGCTTTTTATCAGTTTTGTACTTCTATAAAATAAAATATCTCTTATAAGAAGAAACGCTCAGAAGCTGTAACTGCTCGCCGTAAAGCTCCATCACCCCTCCGCCTTTTACGGCCAGCTTACTTATGCAGAACAGAAAATACTGCGAGAGCCCCGGTGTGAATTTTCATGAGCAAATAATCTTCATAACCGCATTTTTGTTTAAACTTGTCCATCAAATCTGCAGTATCTGAGCGTCTTCTACTACTGAATGTCAGGCGCTTACATTTATATGCATTAGGGCTCCCCTGGCCAGCTGTATTGACACTACACTATTTGTCTGGGACTGTTTATAGCGTAGAAATCTGGTCTTCCACTGGGGCGAGCTCAGTCCTCTCCTACCATTTAGTCTTGCCAAGTGGAATTACTCTGCCATTTCGCTTTGAGCTGCAAATTTTCACTTCTTCTAAAAACTCAGGTGTGTCATCCAGCCCAAATGCCTCCGAGCCTCCCTCACGCTAACCGCTGCCCCCTACGCCCTGCCTCCAGTAATGCAGTCTGCCCAGCCAGCTGTGGGGTAATTAATTTCTCATTAGTGTTGGCAATAAGGACTATCTCACAATCAAGCTTGGCCCGTCATGCGTCGTTATAACCCCCCTGGCCTTCTCCCACAATGCTTTGCCAGGAGGAAGCTTTCACATCTTTAAAACAATACGTAAACAAATAGCAATTAGCTTCCCGTCGGTGTGCAGAATTGGAGGCTAATCTAGTGGAGATTACCCCTCACTGAGCAGTGGGCAAAAGACGTGTAATCTCGAGATGATACTAAGGAACTGGCTACGCTGGAAGAGAAAGTTAAATATTAAACAAAATGTTGATTCTTGTGAGCTTCAAGCCACGTTACCTCCTCAAAAATATACCCGGAGTTGTGTTTTGTTCCATTCTCACCATTCTTATGTTTGAGTAATCCTGGTTTGTTAGTTCAAGTTAACAGCTACCGTCATGGAAATCCAAGAAAAAATCATGAAAATTGAAAATGTCATTTCCCAGGCCTGGAAAGATCATGGAATTTTGTACATTCAATGAAAGTTTTGGAAAAGTCATGGAATTTTAGTCTTTTCATGCAACTACAGCGTTGTGTTAAGTTCTCATGAGGCTGTTGCTGGGTTTCAGATGACTTCACAGCATTCTATAGGCTAATATTAGGGCAGCTAAAATAAAAATTGTAAAAATGCCAAATGATGAAATAGCCAATAATAGAAAATAGCAAGTTCAGCATTTGTGTATTTACTTGGATATTTCATGACAAAGTACAATGTAATTATAATAGGGAAAACTGACCATTGCTCCCCATCTGCAAGTATGACATCGTCACATTTTAAAATCTGAAAACTACCAATTATGATTATTTCGAATGTATGCGCCTTTTGTTTAAAAGAGACGACAATAAATGCACTGACAGTATTCTGAATGTTAAAAAACTATAATACCAAACCATAATGTATAGTATGGCATGTAGGTGCCGTAAAGTCATGGAAAAGTCACTTTAGGTCATTAGAAAGTTATGGAAATGTTTTTGAAATTTTGTCAGTGAAAAAGAGTGGGAACCCTGTACCATTTACCTTTTGTTCGATAGAGAATGTTATTTCTAATCCTGAAATCAAATGACTCTAGTGAAAATGAGTAAAAAAAAAAAAATAAATATAATATATATATATATATATATATATATATATATATATATATATATATATATATATATATATTTATTATTTATTTTTTATTTTTTTTTTTTTTTCCAAATATACAATGTAATATACAATGGTCTAAACAAAAACATTGCTAGAGACTTAAAGGGTTCATACTTTCACAGGGCTCAACATGCGCAACACTAATAACATTAATTAAAGCCGCGCACGGCGATGGTGGCCCTCGCCCCGGCGCGCACGCCCCCCACACGATTACCGTTTAGGCCCTCAAAATTGAGATCCTTTGCAAGGAAAAAAAAAAAAAAAAAAATAATAATAATAAGAAACCGGCGAAGAACAATAGCCCTCGCCAGTTACTTCAAATATACATGTACAAATGTAGAAAAAATATATATATATATATTATATATATATATATATATATATATATATATATATATATATATATATATACACACATTTATATTTTATATTTCAAATTCCATACAAAGTGCTTTGGTCTTCATGGCTTTGGGATTTGTGCAATAATTTAGAGAATTTATGTAAGAGTGACTGAAATATAATAAATTTGGATTTCTGACTAGAAAATTCACAGCAATGGATATGAAATTTTGATAGGATTAGGATTAAGGAGTTTAAAATAAAGTGAAGCACTTCCTGTATTACCACATGACATAACAAAGTGCTTTTCTGTTTGAGAGAAGAACTCAGCCTAAATATTGAGTGTTTGTGTATTAAATGCTCAAATGAAACGAAACACAATGGATGGAATTGAGAATTTTGCAGATGTAGACAGACTAATAATAAAGTGTTACACAAACATGTCTGAATGAAACAAATCACAACTCCAGGTTTGTTTTTGAGGAGTAAAAAATTCTAACTTAATGGCTTAAAGCTCACAACAGTCAGTTTTGTGTAATATAGGACATTTAAAGGTAAATTAACAAATATGAGTTTTATACATAAAATAATAAAAAAAATCACAGTAATGTGTTTTAAAGGCTTAATTATCATGTACACCATAAATTGCATTATTTATTTGGAAATGCAGTATTTTCTAAGTACTTTGTGAAATACCCTATGTGGCAGGCAGCAGGCTTTGAAGCTTGAAAGCATATAATCTTGTTCATCCCATAATCTCTAATGCAGCAGACTTTTCTCACTGTGCAGTCCCCATCTCCTGCATCTTTTATCTGCCTTCTGCCCCTCAAAATTATCCACAGCTCTCCTCTCCTCCCTCTCCCTCTCTGTACTTCTCCAACTCTCCTTCGCTTGTCTACTGTGCCTTTGCTTTTCCTTCCTTTTCTCTTACTCTCTTTCTCCATCCTTATCCCCTCTTCCCTCTCTCTGTACTGCTCCATCGCTCCTTCTCTCTCGTCTGTTGCTCTCTTCTTTCCTGTTCTCTCTCTCCTCTCTGTATCTTTCTCCATCCTCCTCTCTGTACTTCTCCATCGCTCCTTCTGTCTCTTCCGTCGCTCTCCTGCTCCTTCACTCTCTCCACTCGCTCTCTTTCTTCATTTTTCTCCATCCTCTCTCTCCCTCGCTCTCTTTTTCCCTCCTCGCTCTCTCTTTCTCGGCCACTGATGCGTAACAGAAAACTTCCTCTTTGATCACTTTTGACTGCAAGCACAACTCAACTTTCTGTTGCGGAGATTCAGTCAGATCTGGTGGAGTGTGATGGTGAACTGCAAATACCCCACGTGTTTTAAAGATTCACAACTGAACCCTAAACTTCAGAGACGCTTCTGTGAGTCATGCTGTGTACTTATTTGACCTTGAAAACACAATTTGGTTTCCATGTTTATCCTCTCAGACATGTATAATTCATATTCTAATACCGATTTGATGCCTAACTTTGCACTCTAATAAATGGATTATTGTTTGTTTTATTGTAGCTCATCATAGGCTACTTTCAGACTGTAGCCTGAACTGACCCAAATTCAATTTTTTTGCCCCTACGCGACCTGTAGGTGAACGCAGATCCGATTTTTTTTTAAGGTGACCCAGGACACTTGGATATGTGCTCCTAAATCTGATACATATCTGATCTTTTGACATGCAACTTCAGTCTGAACGTCCAAGTCACATTCATCCACCACCTACATGTCATCAACAAGCAACAAACGTCACTAAGTAGGCGGAAACTGTAAGAAAGCCACAACCATGGCGGACGACAATGCAAGAGAATTTTCAGTCTCTGAAGGCTTACTACACCAGGGCCAAAAACCTTGTCCTTCTCCTTCTCAATCTCCTGTTGTTCTGGCTCCAGTACGAAAGCAACTTTAAAATCGCAAGGTGCTCAATGCTCGCGTCCATTTTTAGGCAAGCTTCCATAAACACTGAGCACGCTTGCTGTGTGTGATGTCGTCGTGACCTCCAGTGTGCATGTGGGACACCTTTGAGTCGTTTAAAGTTCACAATGGAGATCACATACAAGTCGCATTTAATTGGAAATGTGAATGACCTCACAAAAAAATCAGATCAGACCCGTGGTGTATTGTGTTATTGTGTACTATCCCTTGTTCTTTTTGGCAACTATAGTTTATAAATATAATTTGCAGCTTACTAGTCAAAAAATGTGTGTGTACTTTCTCTAGTGGTCATTCCATTTTCAAGTAGTATGTGACATCGCTCAAGACTGCCCTGATTAAAAGTGGCTTCTGATTACAATCTTGTAATGTTACGTGAACATTCCCTGTTAGACTATCCCAAGATTTGAGAGATTTGTATTCCTTGTATCCTTGTACGGCCATGGAAAACATTAGAATCCAAGCACATTTCAGAACTTTGGAAGTATTACTAACAGTTGTTTTTCTAAGGCTCATGTTAACAATTCAAATGAGGAGTTTTACACAGTGCCCATGAGCTCTTCCCCATACATGATTCTAAGAAGGTTTTTTCAGTATTAGACTAATACCATGTTATATAAACCAAGCTGAAATTTATCTTGCCAAAAGATGACAGCTGGTTTTATTTTTACCTAAAATAGCAAAAAGATGGTCCTGGTACAGTGTAAGATCTAACACTAGGGTTAACTTGCATTCAGCTAGTTTACTTTACTCATTCTTACAGATTTGTGGATCTTAATGATTGTGGTAAAGTAACACAAACTTTCAAGGTGAAAAAAGTAAATTAGGTCAACTTGAATGAAACAAGTAACTTCAACAGTGATGTATTATTGCCAAGAGTCCTGCTCCATTTCCCAGTCTGTTCCGGTCCCCCGTTTGCTGCCTCCCTGTTTTTCCTACAGCCGCCACTCATCCCCTGATCATCCCAGGGCGTCTCTATATCCTCCCTCTGTTTATTCAGTCTCTATATCCTCCCTCTGTTTATTCAGTCTGTGCTAGATTAAACCTGCACACCTGTTTTATTTCTTCCAGCATTTTTTGAGCCCTAAGTGCAGGGGCCATGGTTGAGTTGACATGGAATGACTGAGCTCTATCATTTTAATGTTATAGATGTTATGATGTTTTTGAACTTGATCTGAACTAATGTTTTTTTTTTTTTTTTTTCAAAGACTAATAAATATTCAAATCCTTATGTACCTGCATTATTGCAGAATAGAACCTACTACCTAGAACCTTACTCTAACTTGTGTATATAAGTAACGTTTGCTCAGTTAAAGGCAATCGGTTTCCATGGTTTTACCAACTAAGATGAAATTACTCTTAAAGTAAAAGTTACTTGCTGAATTTAATTTCCTAGTTTTTTGTTGTTGTTTTTTTTTAAATGAAGGTTAACTTACTCTTAAAGTAAAGGTTACTACATATTTCAGATTTGAAGAACTGACTGATTAGTTCATTGTTTGCCAAAAACTGGATCACGACCATCAGGTGGGTCGCAAGAGATTTTTTTTTTGTCACAATCTGCATGTAGTTCTGCAATATACAGTTCTGCCTATACGCCTGATCTGCATGTTGCGCCGCCTCCGGCACCCTGGACTACTACGCACTATAAAAACACAGACAGGCCCACCTATCTCATTAGAAATGTTGAAATGTTAAGACATACATTTCTAATCTTTTTGTAATTATTTTATTTAGTATTTTGTTCCAGTATTGCTGATTCAACTGAATGTTGAAAAGAAAAAGAAATGGGCCTCATTTAATGTCAAAATATGCCACTTATGGGTCGTTTTATTGCTGCTTCACTGACTGTTTTTCATTGTTTAAAACTTGAGTAAAACTAATTGTTCAGAGAGACACAGTTACGCAGTCAACAATAAAATATCCTCATTAATGTTCAATAATGGTCAAATCCATGTTTATTTTCTGAGTTACAAATAATATCTATTGAATTGGGTCACGAAGGTTTGTGACTCCCCAGAAAAAAATGTTCGGGAAACACTGAATTAGTTGGCACAGCTTCACAACATGAGTTCTATGAATGAAAAGGAAAGTTCACTTAACTTGCTGTGCCTAGTTAGGTGAAAGAGGAATTTACTGTACAATACACTGAGGAATTACTTGTATGCTCAGCTTTAGATTCACACTCCACTTTAGTCAAAATTTTCAAGGCAATCGGCTTCCTAGGTTTTTTCACGTAAGGTTAACTTATTAGATTTTACCGCGTATGAGCCGTTACCTCTGTATGAGTAGGCTGCCAATGCATGCTCTACACTTTCCAAAATCTTTTATTTTTATTACAGCGATCACTTTTGATATGGCTGCAATAATAAATGACTATGGGTTTCAGAATGGCTTTATAGTACATTTATACGGGCTTCATGTTGTAAAGCCACAATTGTGTCATTCATTTACTTTTACTCCTGCCATAAAATAATATCACCCACTGCTAATTAGTCAGACATTGGAAACAGCCATTTTAAGACCAGCCGACAATGAGAATCAAAAACGCATTAAAAGTACACAATAAGGTACATCGGAAGTGATTTATTACTCTTTTGTGACTTGCAAAATTCAAGTCTAAGATGACTCCAAATCTTTTAGTGAGGTAGAAAGTGCAGGAGAGCCAAAGCAGCCAAGTCTGAATGATGTATGATACAATTAAACCTGGAAGAAGCACGCAAAGCCAGTCTCTGCAAAGTGTTGGAGTGGAATAATTTAACATTTGCCCCATTATGAATCATTTATTGATTTCAGCCATCCAATTCTTAATATTGATATTAGGAAGCCACACTTTCAATCACTGTTTGCTCTTTATAATTGCTTAAACAACACTGAGCCTATTATGGGGAAAGATCAAGCAATTAAACCCAATAGGAATGCTACATGCTAAGACTACGCAGGTTCTAATTTCCATCATCTCGTGGACGTAATGATCCGGTAAATTTGGGTAATTTGGGGGAAGTAGTGGAGAAGTAAAAGTGTAGATTTGTGTTTTGGTTGTGTCTGTGTCTGTGGTGCATTTGGGGCAGTAGGTGAGGCTCTCACTGTAATGTGTAGTGTGTGTGATAATACTCCCTACAACTGTACAACAACTCACCCTTATGTAACAGATAATACTCCCTACAACTGTTTAACAACTTACCCTTATGTAACAGATAATACTCCCTGCAATTGTACAACAACTCACCTTTATGTAACAGATAATACTCCCTACAACTGTTTAACAACTTACCCTTATGTAACAGATAATACTCCCTACAACTGTTTAACAACTCACCTTTATGTAACACATAATACTCCCTGCAATTGTACAAGTCAGGCTTATCCATCCATTTTCTTCTGCTTATCTGGGGCTCGATCACAGGGGCAGCAGACTAAGCAGGAACTCCCAGACTTTCTTCACCCCAGACATGTCCTCCAGCTCTTCCAGGGGGACCCAGAGGTGTTCCCAGGCCAGCAGAGAGATATCGTCCCTCCAGAGTGTCCTGGGTTTTCCCCAAGGCCTCTTCCCAGTGGGACATGCCCGGAACACCTCCCAAGGGAGGCGCCCAGGAGGCATCCGGAACACATGCCTTAGCCACCTCAACTGGCTCCTCTTGACGTGGAGGAGCAGCAGCTCTACTCTGAGCTCCTCCCATGTGACTGAGCTCCTCACCCTATCTCTAAGGGAGCGCCCAGACACCCTGCGGAGGAAACTCATTTCGACCTCTTGTCCTTTCGCTCATTACCCAAAGCTCATGATCTATGGTTAATATTCAATTTGTGGACCGGACAAAAGTTTATTTCGACCAAATAAACTTTTGTCCAGTTGACAAATGTAATTTCTCCTTTGTCATGGATTCTACCTGGACAATTGAGGGATTTTTCACACATCTTGAGAGAATAATGTTTGAAATAAGTAAGATAGGTGCTAGCTGATATCAGTCTGGAAGTAGCAGACACGAATCCTTCAAATGCAAGGTTGGGTTTACTTCTGAAATTATTCTATCAACACAGACATTCACACTGACTGTCTGATATAATAATAGATTTACTTTGGGTGGGTGTTTTGTGGCATGAGTAAGACTGTTTTTAGTGGCTAACTATAGCCATTGACATGCACTAGCCTAGCACCAACGACCTCTGCAAATACAAGGACTGGATGGAATTTTTTTTTTTTTTTTTAAGTGTCTCCAACACTCTGGCTCACTAGGAAATGAGGTCCTATGTCCAAAATTCTGGGCTATCCCTTTAATCCAAATGATTGTGAAGTTTAAAAACACAGTGGACCACTTCCTGTATAACAAGGTGGAACAGTGTTTTCTGTTTGAGAGAAGAACTCAGCCTGTGCAAGTATGTTTGTGATGGGGAAACAACATTATAACAGACTAGAAAATACCATAATAACTTTATACCCATAATGAAAAGGACCCTGCTGCATTGACACTCACTAAACTTGTCTCAGTCCCTGTAGATCTGGTGTGATTTAGTCTTTCTGGCTGAATTTGGTGCTTTAAAATTCTCTATAAAACCAAAAGTCAACATAAAGCCTGCTCTGCACTCTGCTCTTATGCACTATCATCTTTCCTTCCGGTGTATTTTCTTGTAAATCTGCTGTGATTACCTGCTCTCTGTGACAGAAGGCCGGAGATGAAAAATAACAATTCTCTTCCTCATCATATTTTGGGAAAGTGCTTCTTGTGTGCTCCGCCTACTCACTGAGTACTCCAGGGAGAGGAGCAAAGACCGAGCACTCTTAAAAATGATACTTTCAGGTTATTTTCTTTATGTTCCAATAAAACAACTATTGGAGTTCTTATTATGTCTTGAGCTGCTTTGAAATCTCTATCAGTCCAAGATGTTTTGTTTCTTATTATTGCTTTTTGTAATTGTTTATGCCATATTAGGGACCACTATATAATACTTAGGTCCTATAATATGCTAATTTGACAAATTTAACTTGTGAGATATAAGCAATGTTATAATGTTGTTACCTCTTCAAAAACATATTCAGACTTGTGTTTTGTTTCATTCATGTACATCTCCAAAGCTCAAAATGCTCTGTTCCAACTTGTGATGTCATGTAGTGGTAGTTTTTAAGTTAACAGCAACATTTTACCTTTTGTTCAGTAGAGAAGTAAGTAAATCTTTATTTATATAGTGCTTTTCACAAACATTATTCATATACTCCATACCTGGTGGTAAGCTTTTTTTTTTTTTTTTTTTTTTTTTTTTTTTTTGTGACTGGTGCCCCCTTGTGGCACCTGATTTTCCCAGTGGTCTCCCATCCAAGTACTAACCTTATCTTCTGAGATGTGACACCCCGGAATGGAAATTCTAGGGCTGAAATCATCCAAAAACCACAGTGGAGCTCTTCTTGTATTACCACATAACATCAGAGGGTGGAAAGTGTTCTCAGTTTGACATACCCACACACAAACCAGTGTGTGTGAATAAAACAAAACACAACTCCAGGTATGTTTGTGATAAAGGAACAACATTATAACATAAATCAGAAAATAGCGTAATATAAGGCTGTGCAATTAATAGAATTTTGATCATGATTTTGATTTGTGTGTCAAACGATCTCCAAACTCATATAATCAAGTTGAAACGAAAGCTTAACATAGGTTATTATATAAATAAGTATATTTATTTATTTATTTTAATATAGAGATTATAAAACAGCTGGATATACAGTTTATTTTGGACACATTTATTTTTTTCTATGCCTTATTTCAAGTTCAAAGTATATTTTATTCATTTTTTGTTTTATACATTGCAAAACTGCTCTAAGGTTCATATGTGTAGTCTATATTTATATTCAATTTGAATGTTTTGCGTAAATTGTCGATAGCAAAGTGTTATGGTTTTGTTTGTTTTGGTTTTTTTTTTGAAAGAGAGAATTGCTGAATAAATGTATCGTGTAACTAAAAGATAATCGTGTTTGAAACATTGTGTTTTCAATATTGACCAAGATAACCGTGATAATGACCTTTTCTATAATTGAGCAGCCCTTTTTTTTTTTTTTTTTACTTTTCACTCTGCTCTTTTCAGTGTTCCTAGGGCACTGGATGTAACGCAATTAAACAGCCCTTGACATTTGTATGATTTACAGCATTTTATGTCTGATTAAACTTCCATGCAGTTCAGTAAGTGCATCACAGTAAGTCATATTCACATTCTGACATATGTTCATGAATACGTATGTATATAGTATGTATATATTTCCATACATTTATCTTTGAAAGATGCGTCATTTCAAAATAAAAGAGCTAAGTGGGCTCAGCTGCCTGTGCTGGTGTCCCATAATGGTTTTCTTGTACATTATAATCAATCACAGGCAGAAGCACTGTTATCAGTGTCACTTCACAATCACTCACACTCACAGCATTAGTCCCATACACACTAATAGGTTGTGTCCATGTGACATCCCACAATATTCTAACCTGGCCAGAGTTTACTGTTGAGCTGGAGGGCAGCTCAGGATTCTATGGTAGAATTTTCAGTGTCCAGATGTGCAGATGTTTGAGCTGGTTGAGACCATAAAAACATGTTCTTTTTCAATGGTTTGCAGTGGTCCAAAGTTATTACTCATGTGCTTCATGCATTCGGAGCAGAGGTGGGACCAAGTCGTTGTTTTACAAGTCTCAAGTGAGTCTCAAGTCTTTGATCTCAAGTCCAAGTCAAGTCCCAAGTCAAATACAGGCAAGTCCAAGTCGAATCTGGCCCATAAGTCCAAGTCGCCTGCTTTGAGCTTCAAGTCATTTCAAGTCTTTAAACCAAATGACCAGATTTTTGCAATGTGACTTTTAAACTAACTTGTACTTAGAAAGTCATGGTATATTTATATATGAGTATTTATATAAGAGTTGTAGAAATGCATTTTTTTTTTTACTTTTTAAATGTCTTGACAAGATCTTAGTGTGAATTATTATGGTCAGAATAGAAAGAATTAAGATTTAAAAGTGCTAAATACCAGTTATTTTGTCAGTTAGTCTGCACTGAAATGGAAGGATTATGTTTTTTGTAGTTCTTGTTTTACTGTATGGTACTGTATTGTACTGTATATTACTGTATATTACTGTAGTACATTTGAGGATATCATGTCACAGTTCTTCAGTTACATCCAGAGTAACAAAGAGAGAAGTGGGAGGGACATGTTCCAGTTTGTTCCTTTAAAAGCACCACATTTATCAACTGTAAAGAGAAAAGTATTTTCTAAAAAACATATATTTTTAGGAGAAGCATCAAGTCTTCTCAAGTCACAGGCCTCAAGTCTGAGTCAAGTCCCAAGTCACTGACCTTCAAGTTCAAGTCGAGTCCCAAGTCTTAGTCCATTTTATCAAGTCAAGTCTCAAGTCCAAAAAATAGTGACTCAATGACGACGACTTGGAATTCCCCAGCTCTGATCCGGAGCATCCTAATTGTTCACCTGGTTGAGTTGATTAGCACTTTTCAAAACTTTCAGAGACGAGAGCAGAGTTTCACCATCAACACTTCCTGGTTATTGGATAATAAAACTCTTTATAATATGTAATAGAGTTTTGTTTTATTAACTTCACCATAGATTCTTCCTATAGTTTAAAACAATGGTGACATTAAAGGAGTCAGGACTTTCATCACTAAGCTAATGAAAGCAAGTTTGTTGACCCAAGATCTAAAAAACAGCTAATGATTTTTTTAAAAACATTTTCAGTCATCACATTTTAGACCATGAGCACAACTCTCACAAGTGTCTCCAGTGAAATACACTTCTTTGACTGTTCTTTTGTTTACCTCCTTTCCATGTTTCAACAACTTGTAGCCAATTGCAGCATCATGTGATGGGCCTGTGATGTGTAATTTAGGCATCTTAAATGGATTTGCCAAACATATAGTGAAGTACTGAAACTTTGGGACACGTGTGCAAACTATGAACCAAGAGAATGGACCTTACACCTTATCTCACACCTGTCACACAGGCACAACACACAACACTCTGGACACAGGCTCTAAGAAGTAGCCAATTATTCCATAATAAATTACATTTTTGGTTTTTGAGTTATGAACTGAATTCACCTTAAGAATATATATCTAATTTCTAACTTTCTAACTTCTCCTCTTACTCCCAGTGCCAAACAAATATATTATGAATTGAAAGAAAAAAAAAAAAAAAAAGCATAAGTTGTAATAGATATAAAGGTTATAAACATTGGGGAAACCTGGTATATTGACTGTGCTGTACACTTGATAAACAAGAAGAGCGCCTGTAGCGTACTCCTCTACAGGGGCATATAGGAACTGATAAAAGTTTTAAGAAATTGATTTTAGTAAGGGTAGACTCCTCTGAACTTTTCAACCAAACTTTTTTTTTTTCACCCATTTAAGCACAAACCAGTCTGCAGAGTCGCAAAGCAATAAGCCATAATGTTATTTTTTTAGTTGACATTTCACTTTGCAGCAGACCTCCATGAAGTGAAAAGGTCCACAGAGGACAGTGGACTTTGGCTGCAATTTACCCACTCTGCTTTGGTATTTACTGCACTATACAGTGGACCCCGGGAGGCTTCAAGTAGTAAAACAATAGCAATCCTAAGTGTCTTTCATGTTGGAACCATTTTTAGTTTACTACAGTTAAAAATGTAAAAAGGAAACAATTATCTTCAAATTATATTATCATAAATCCAATAAATATGTATGCGAATTTTGACAAGGTAGATTACAATTAGTATGATTTTATGCATTTGATTCTTGTTTGATAATGGTTTAGCAAAAAAGACAAAAACTAATGGAAAACAAATTATGCAGTGCTCATAACCTGCTGTAAAACATTTTTTGAAGAACATTTTAATATTCAACACATTTAAGCTTTTAAATGTTGTGAAAGTGTTGGTTAGGGCTTTCACTTCACAGCAAAAAGTTTCTGGATTTGACTAGATTACTTGCCACAACTACCCGACTAGAACTTCCCCTGTAAATGCAAACGTCTGAGTCCTGGACACATTTGCACCCTGTCCATCCGTCTCTTTCACCACGGTCATCATCGAGGATTCGCTTCTTCCCACAGGAGAGTCTAAGGACAGGGAATGTTCTGGGACCTATCCTTTTGCTTGTTTTCTATCTGCTTATCTGTTATTGACCAGTGTCTGCTCCACTGTTGGAATTTCTAACTTTCTGTTGGTTAAATAAATGATTTTGTTAAACCCTAAGAGGCGACTGCTGTTGTGATTTTGGGTTTCACAAAAATAAATTGAACTGAATTGATTCTGAATGTTTCTCCTTGTGACTGGTGGGTTTCCTCTGGGCACTCCGGTTTCCCTCATTAACTCAAAAACATCACTACAAAGAAAAAACTAAAAACTCCAGCTGAGGAACTCCTGACCAAGTTTGGCCCAAAATCTGGCGCTGGACCAAGTTCTGGAGATGGGCCCCCAGGTGCTGCGCTGCAATCGCCCACTGCTCTGATGGGTTGCAGAGGCAGCACTGAAGGATGGGTCAAATGCAGAGGACAAGTGTACCCTAATAACAGTAGAAATCTATGTTTAAAGTAGACTTGGTTGTCACAGTCACCATGTGGGACCCTATTACAAGACACAAGAAGTACACAACTGGAGCATAAAGTTGACTTAAAGTAAATGAGTATCCAAATTATTTCTACCAATGCACCAAAAGCAAATGCATTTTATCTTACACATGATCATAAAGATGAATCAGCTGAGCGGTCATGGCAAGACTGAGTTCTCTGCTTGGCTTAAGAACACCCAGGACAATAAATAAAACCATGTCCATATTTCTGATGATATTCTAAGTAGAGTAGAGCTCATAGCAGTATCAAAAGTGACAGAAGACACGTACTGGTGTGTCTACTAAAACAATAGTTTATGCGCAAAGGTAAATGTGTAAGAGAAAAATGCTGCTCTATTTTATGGAGAAAGTGAAACCAGCATTCATCATTGTCGGAGTATAATGCAGCCATAATTATGTGCTCAATAATTGAAGTCTGTTTAATTAAGACACAGCTGCTTTATTAAATATAATTCTGCAGAGCCGAGTCACAGCCGCAGGACACATGGATAGAGTCTATTTTGGGAAGGCGAGTTCATTGGAACTCACTGTGACACCAGACTGAGGTCATGGTATTTAATTTGGGATCAGGTTGCAGTTTTTCAGTTCTTTCTGCTGTATCTGTTTTGGATAAGGGGTGGAAAAAGCAACATCCGGTGTGAACCATTGGGCAAGACACTTCACACCACTGATACATGTACGTGAGCGTTGGCAGTGGTCAGGGAGACTGATGACACATATCGGTAGATCGCTTTCACCAGTCAGCCCCAGGGCAGCAGTGGCTACCATATAAAGGTGCAGTACCAGATGCCCATTCCTGAAGCACTGCTAACTGCGTAAACAAAAGCTTCAAGCCTCAGCCAAGAGGTACATGAAGCAGCTGGGATGAAGATCAGCTCCTCTAAATCCGAGGCCATAACTCTTGACCATAAAAAGTTGGTGCTCTCTCCAGGTGGGTAGAGAGTTCCTGCCTCAAGTGAAGGAGTTCAAGTATCTGGAGGTCTTGTTTACAGGAGAGGGAAGGATAGAGTGGGAGATTGACAGGCAGATCGGTGCAGTGATGCTGACTGTGTCTCTTAGCTCTTAGCCTGGGAGCTGGAGGAAGTGTGCAGGGAGAGGGAAGTCTGGGCGTCCCTGTTTAGACTGCTGTTCCTGTGAAGCAGCCCCAGACAAAGCGGAAGAAGGTGGAGGGCTGGATTATTTACTACGGTAAAAGTAATACAATTGCAAATGTGACTGTTAGACTCAAATCTGTAGATATACTGATTTGGCAGATTGGAGTCAGGAGCGCATTTTCAGTTACTCACTCAGATGAGGAGTACCTAGCTGAATCTCTATGTATTTTCCAAAATGCTCTCTCTGTTATGTCCATGTCTAACAGTTTATATAATCCCTGTATTTTCTCTGCATGTGCTAATGACAGGTGCCTCCTCGGTGCACCACAGAGAGAGCAGATTTCAGATGTATGCTCAGCACGGATCTGCTAACACCTCGTTAATCACCCGTGGACCTGCAGCCCCCGCGCTGTCTCCTCCACACAGCCAGAGCGGCGCTAAAGAGAGCAAATAAACCAGGAGCATGAGCAGAGTCGTTTTCTAAATGGTCAAAGGGAAATGTAGTTTTGGGTGACAATGAGAGAAAGGCTGTAATTATTAGCCTACTAATGAACGTAGAGAGTTGGAAGAAAGACAGAGAAGAGGGGAGGTGAGGATTGTGCAGTGGTCTGATTACATCCTGATACACAATAAATAAGTTTTATCTAAGTATTATGTTAATTCTCCCTTTGGGCTTAATGGAAAGGCTTTTTAGAACTGGTTTAGTCCTAGTTCAGTCTTGGTCCTTATTAAATAAAGCTTAATATTTATAGTATGAGGTATTACACTTTCACTATTCTATTCATTCATTAATCAATTAATTCTGCAATGAATCAATTAATGAATTAATCATTGGATTTATACAGCTCCTTTCAAGATACCCAAAGCACATTACAGTGCATAGTTCATTCATTCCACACTCAGTGGTTGTAAGATATGCAGACTGACGACGGAAGCAATGCTGCCAAACATTCACACACACAACACTTTCATACTAGGCCATGTGGGAAAGGTGTCTTGCCTAACGTTGAAATAATCACAGAAAAAAATCTAACCCTAACCCATTTAATAATTAGAGATGCACCGATCCAATACCAGCATCAGATATCAGTACCAATACAATAAATAAATAATTAAAATAAAATAAATCAGATATGAGCTTGCAAATATCTGTCCAGCCTGTATTCTGATTGAATAATATTTTCCTGTTTTCACATTCTGGGCTAAACCAGGACTAAACCAAGATTAAACCAGGTCTAAACCAGGACTCAACCAGGACTAAACCAAGATTAAACCAGGTCTAAACCAGGACTCAACCAGGACTAAACCAGGTCTAAACCAGGACTAAACCAGGTCTAAACCAGGATTAAACCAGGTCTAAACCAGGACTAAACCAAGACTAAACCAGGTCTAAACCAGGACTAAACCAGGACTAAACCAGGTCTAAACCAGGACTAAACCAGGTCTAAACCAGGACTAAACCAGGACTAAACCAGGTCTAAACCAGGACTAAACAGACTAAACCAGGTCTAACCAGGACTAAACCAGGTCTAAACCAGGACCTCTAAACCAGGTCTAAACCAGGACTAAACCAGGACTAAACCAAACTAAACCAGGTCTAAACCAGACTAAACCAGACTAAACCAGGTCTAAACCAGGACTAAACCACCAGGACTAAACCAGGTCTAAACCAGGTCTAAACCAGGACTAAACCAGGTCTAAACCAGGACTAAACCAGGACTAAACCAGGTCTAAACCAGGACTAAACCAAGACTAAACCAGGTCTAAACCAGGATTAAACCAGGTCTAAACCAGGACTAAAACTACCAGACTAAACCAGGTCTAAACCAGGACTAAACCAGGTCTAAACCAGGACTAAACCAGGATTAAACCAGGTCTTAAACCAGGACTAAACCAGGACTAAACCAGGTCTAAACCAAGACTAAACCAAGACTAAACCAGGTCTAAACCAGGTCTAAAACCAGGATTAAACCAGGTCTAAACCAGGACTAAACCAAGACTAAACCAGGTCTAAACCAGGTCTAAACCAGGATTAAACCAGGTCTAAACCAGGACTAAACCAGGACTAAACCAGGTCTAAACCAGGACTAAACCAGGATTAAACCAGGTAAACCAGGATTAAACCAGGAACCAGGTCTAAACCAGGACTAAACCAGGTCTAAACCAGGACTAAACCAGGACTAAACAGGTCTAAACAAACCAGGTCTAAACCAGGTCTAAACCAGGATTAAACCAGGTCTAAACCATGTCTAAACCAGGACTAAACCAGGTCTAAAACCAGGTCTAAAACCAGGTCTAAACCAGGACTAAACCAGGACTAAAGCAGGATTTATTAGGACTAAACCATGCCAGGTCCACGTGGCATGGTTTAGTCCTAATAAATCCTGCTTTTTATGTCTCCCCCTCTTCTATCAATAATATTTTTAATTTGGTTGAGTAAAGTCTGGGCTTTTTATTTTCTTTTATCAGACAAAACATCTAATGTGAAGATTTCCTCGTCTTTGCTCCTCTACAGCAAATGAAGTAATCCAAAGTATTCAGATTACCTTACTCACCTAAAGTATCTTAATAAATTCCGTTACAAACTACATGTTGGGGTATGTAATCTGTAATCTGTAGGGGAATACATTTTAAAAGTCACCTTCCCAACACTGCTTGTGAGCTATATATATTATAATACGTTAGGATCCGTTTTGTCTTGTTTTATTTTAGTTTAAAGGAATCAGATGCTGTTATCAGTCTCTGCGCTGACAGATACTTAAAGGTATAGTATCGGAATCCGTATTAGAAGCAAAAAAGTGCATCCCTATTAATAATAACACACTGCATTGTAGATTGGAACCAGAAGCGACACAGTGGCCTGATACGTGGTTTATTCATTATGTGCAGGTTTAAACTGATCTATTTTCATTGCTGATGTTATCGTTGACAAGACCAGACTGAAGGTGTTATGAAGAGCTCATTACACTGTTTCAGATACAAACGTGAGAGAAGTACAATTTAAAACGAAACCATAAAACCATTCTGTCTTTGCAACAAGCCTCTCAAGTGACATTAAGAGAAATGTATTGTGTTGTTTTGCTTCCCAATCTGCAGCACTAAAATATACGAGATCTACGAGTACTCACTAGTGGAGATAAATCATGAAGCAAACCAAAGGGTGGCTGTCTAAAATGCTAATTTAATTACAAGAAGAAACAGGCTTAAGTTCACAGGATGCCGTTCTTAGTGTACGAGAGACTGGCTCCAAGTGAGTCATGGGAATCTTTCAATATACAGCATAAGGATCTGTCTGTATCTGTCATTCATACACACAGATAACTCATATTTTAGTAGTGCTCTATAACACACTGAAGTGAGTACTAGCCCTGACAGATTGTACTTATGCAATGATTAACGCACACATTCATTCATCCACACAAGTCGAAGAAATATGTGATACAAATATATGGTACTGACAGGAGGCCCTGGGGAAGACAAAGGATACGCCGGGGGGACTGTGTTTCTGGGCTGGCCTGGGAACGCCTTGGGGATCCCAACGGAGGAGCTGGAGGAAGCTGTCCCCGAGACTCAGCCCCAGATAAAGACAAAGAAAATTGACGGATATTTCAATGGTAAAAGATAGCAAGGTTTAGGGTCAACATTACATTTATTTTTTCCCCACTTATCTCTGCGATTTTATCTTCTGCATTTGAACCATCCTGACCTTAAAGGCACACTGTGTAACTTTTTGGTTGGGGTGTGTAAAATTCCTCACAAAATCCATGACAAAAGGAGAAATTCAAACACCAAGTCACAAACAAAGCAATGTGGTCTACTCCATTCAGTGTAGAGAAGACAGATGAGAGAGCAATATTGGACCTCAGTCTGCTGTTCATCTCCACCTAAAAAGGCACGGGCCACTCCTTTTAGCCAGAGAGAGGGGAGTAAAAGAAGCTATTTTTGTTAAGAAAGACAATCCATCTTTGAACTGAAATGGGGGATTCAGACACCATCTATCTCCTTTAAGAACTCCATCATCAAACCTAAATCTAATGGTCCTGTCACACCTTGACGATTTAGTGAGTGTATGCCGACATACCAATTTTGGGCATATACATAGTGTATTCATAAGGAGTTGGATGTAAACATAACATATTAGTAACTTATATAGAATGTTTTGAACACTTATATAACTTATACCAACTAATGCTTAGCGTGCTGCCCAACGACAGTCTAACTTATGCCTAGTGCACTGCAGCGCATCGCCGACGTTCACGTGTCATCGCCTATAAAAAGGCTGCCGCTTTACAATTAATAACTGCACTAGACATCGCAGTAGCAACATTAATCAGCGTCATACCAAAGACAACTCTGAAGAACGCTTTTTATTACACTTATTCTTGTCTCAGCCTTGCCAGATCGTCCATCTCTAGGATGATACATGTAGCGGGTGGTACCACGGGGACTGCTCACCATGAAGTTTGGAGGAGTACTGACGGTTTCCCCATTTTTATATACCAATTTCCCTAAATGCTGGCAATACACCATTATACGGTAGCTATAAGTTAGAAACACGTTCAGTAAGGTCTGTGGTCGTTGGAACATGTCAAATACATACGTCAATATCCGTTGGAGGTAAATTTGAAATAAGTTACACATAGGTTCAAAGCAAGTTACTCATAAGTTATGGGTACATTAGACATTATCTCAAAGTATTTGGAATTATGAGTAACTTACAATTAATGTGTGTGTCAATGATCACATAACTTACCTACAACGTATGGCCCACGTATGCAGGACGTATAAGCACACGCTGACATATGCTGAGAAATTTTTAGCATGCTCAAAATTTTTCAATGACCTTGTTGTATGTCATCATATGCCAGCGTGCTACAGAGTGCTCATAACTTATACAAAACTTCTCTGACGTACCCCAGCGTATTTGCCAAATTTTTCATACGTTGGTATACGCTGGCTAAATCGTCAAGGTGTGACAGCCCTTAAAACAAGCAAAGAGAACACTAAGAATAGCCAGGTCAGGTCCAGAGATGTGAAAGCACCTGTTATGGCCCTTAATGATTCTGCTAATAAGACCCCACACTCAGTGCAAGATCAATAGGCCTAGCTAACAAACAGAAACTGTAAACAAATAGATGTGTTAGTTTCAGAGTAGTTTCATTGTAGTTAGCACCTTCTTTTAGGCCGATATAAGGAAGTGTTCACCAGTGTCTGACCAGAACTGACAAACTGAACTGAAGATGAGCTGCGAAACATAAATAAACTTTTGTCCAGTTGACAAATTTCCTTTTGCCACATTTTTGGTAGGGGGTCCGTCACCTGCTTGTTTCTATGGATATGTCATTGCTCTGCCTGAAATGTTACGCAGTGTAACATTAAACAGCTCGACGTTAGATTTATTCAATTGCAGGTGGTTTTATAGACAAAAAAAGACATTCTGGCTGCGAGCGGGATTGCCTCTCCACAGATCTGATAAATAGAAAGATTTAATACCATACTGTGAAACATTCCAGAGAAAAAGCACTAACATTTCTGGAGAAAACCATTTCACAACATACCTTTAAACATGGCTCGGACTCATCTCGTGATAAGGTCAGGACCGTGCATGACTTTGGGTGATGTGACTTGTGTTGATAACTTGTTCTTTTAGATATAGCTCCATATTGTGGGGCTATAATTTGGAGCACACCATGAAGCAGAAAGCTGTCTCGGAATTCACAACCTAAATGTCTCAAAATGTCTGGAGAAAATGTCATAAATTAGAAGAAGCACTGGTGATGTAACAGCAACATCAGCAGTCGTACATTTGCACAACAATAATAGACAGCAGTAAAGAAAGTTCTTGGAAAAAGGCCATATGAGATGCAGTAGACAAGACCAAGTGTTTGATTGAGGTGATTTTTAAGTTGAATGAGCTCACACACATACACACCTGAGTCTTCCGATTACACAGTACGCTACAAATACATTATTAATACTTGGATTAAACCATCTCCACCAATCCATCTCCACACAATTAAACTAAATGCACTCATAAAACTTGATTGCCGATTACATTAAATTGAACTCAACTCATCATGGAACATTTAAAAGGTCTATATTACACTATTTTCTGAATGAAACCAAGCACACTATTTTCTGAATGAAACAAAACTCAACTCCAGGTATGTTTTTGATGCGGAAACAACATTCTAAAATGACTAAAAGCTCACAAGAGTCCATTTTGTGTAATATAGGACCTTTTTGAACAGATGGGAGATGAAAAATAGCAGCACTCAGTAGATAATTCCATGTAGGGGTTTATTTTGCAGCAAAGATTCAGAAAAAAAAACCAAAAAAACAAAACTCAAATTCAAACTCTTTCCTTGCTTCCGGGTTGCTGTAATGGATCTTAGCCACAGAAGAGTTATCAACTCTTATCAACCCAAAAGCTTACCGCAGAAGCTTATTCTGCTTTCTGATGGGAAAAATGAGATTGGATAATTGAGAATCAAAACCAAAATATAAACTTAAGAAACTTTTGCATCATGATTTTCCCCCACGTAATTGTTAAACAATTTTTACTGCACAGTTTTTTTGCACTTTTTACTCTTTTTTTTATACTATTAAACACAAATTCACAGAAATTAGTTCAGCCCTGGACCTATATTAAACAAAAACCTAAATATTTACAGTATGAGGTTGAGTAAATATATTATATTTTTTTAATTAATGATAATGAAAGATATAAAATTAGACCAGAACTTTGTGGGTCCTATATTTATACTGTAAACACTATAAATATAGGACCCACAAAGTTCCCAAACCGCACTCCAACGATTGATTTTTATTTTGTGGAATTAGACCAAACACAAAATACATACAAAATAATCCCAGAATAAAAATAATCAAACATCCTGCAGTGTAGATTGGAACCAAAACCACAATGGCATCATCTGTGCTTTATTCATTACAAGTACAGGTGTAAACTGACTGTTGCACATCTTTGAGAATACTGTGGGACATCCTCTGTAACTCTCTTGAGTACAGAGAGTCCAGGCTGCTCTGAGGATGGACAGTCAACTTACTCGCCCATTTAACCAACTGATTCAGGGAGTTCAGGTTGTAGAGAGTTATAAGTATTTGGACCTATGTGCAGCTCGACCACAGGCTGGACTAGTCGGAGAATACAGACCTGCTCTACAGAAGACTGAAGTATTTTGACATCTGCCAGAAGTTCCTGCCGATGTTCTATCAGACATCTCCAGTGTTCTCTCCAGCTCTTCAGTGCTGTGATCTGCTGAGGAAGAAATCTCAAGAATAAGGACTCATTGTGGTTGGATAAGGTGGTGAGGAAGGCTGGGACTCACTTACATCTGTGGTTGAAAAGATGGCCCTCCAAGCTCCTGTCCACCCTGGATTACCCCCAGCACCCTTTGCACATCACCATCACCAGAGAGGAGAGCACTTTTGGATACAGGCTGTTCTTCATGTCATACCTTTGTAACTCATTGCTACAAATGATGAGTTACTACTTCTGTATTATTATTATTTCCTTTTGTATCAATAAAGTATCTCTATATCTCTCTATCTAGCTCTTCAAAATCACTGCTGAACCAATAAGTTGTCGTCTAAACCTTTGAAGTCTCTTTCTAACAAACTCTAATCCCTTTACTATCAAGTGTCCTCTGTCCTCTGCCCAGGCCTGAGTCGGTCCCGCTCTCCCTGACTCCCAATAGAGTAGTTAGAGACATTAAGAAGTAGGCGCTGCTGCAGATAACTGGTGTAAACAGGTTTGTGTCACATCTGCTTTAGCATTCACTTTATTCTATCAGGGGTGTCCTTTCAAATCCTCTTCAGAGCATGCAGCTGGCAGGTTCCCATCGCTCCACTGTTTACTTTAAATGAGCCCGTCCCATCCACGGTATAGAGGAGAGCGTTTAAAAGCAAGTCTAGCCACACACAGAGTTAAAAGAAACACTCTCTGGCGTTACTTCAGAGTTTGCCGTGAGAAATGGAGCAATTAGAGCAGTGCTAGGAGTACCCCGGGGTTACCAACGGAATTTATCTTAATGTTAATGTATTTTTCTGCTCTTTTATTTTTATTTTGGTTTAGTTTTTAAGTCTAAGGCACCCGTACCAGATTTGTACTGTATTAAAAATGTGAAAAACAGAACCATACTTCATTGGAAATGGTTTGCAGTGGTCCAGAAATATTCCTCACTTACTTTATGCATTTCACACACCTAATTATTCACTGTAATGAGTTTCAGAGAGCGGAGTTTTGTCATCACATTAAAACTAATGCCAACTGGTATGCTACTGTGCACTTCCTGTTTATTGGACACTTCGATGCAGACAGTAGACAATGGGTTTATTTTGACTTCAAGAGCTGTTTATTCTGTACCAGTGTCATTTTGCTCAAATACATCGAAAAAAAAAATAAAAAGTCTGGCATATAAGGCCTTTAATCCACCTCTGAGTTCTGGCCCAGATATCAATTAGTCCTGGTTTGAAGTTAATTAGGTAGACAGATTACCATATTTTTCGCACTTTTATCATGTTTGGGTGGTCCTGCGACTTACATATTAAAATGTGCACAATTTTTTTCTTTTGTGTGTGTGTGCCAGTATCTGCTACTATTACTTCTGTACCATCTGCTACTACTACTATTACTTCTGTACCATTGTTACATTATGTCTCCTGCAGAAAGAGCCACTGTCCTGTCTGTATCATGTCAGTCGATCGCACCATTACTTTTGTACCACTGAAAATGTAAGTGACTTCAGTGACAACCGAAAACATCCTGTCGGGATTATGAAAGGCTGGAATAATTCTAACTGGAACTGATGCTGAGTCTGACGACAGCTACACAGAAGAGGAAGCGGCGCTCTGTTTACCTCCGGAGGTCGCGAAGTTTCTCAGAAGTCACACCGAGGATGAAGAATTCAATGTGATTCAGAGTGAGTGATTTGGAGTGAGAGTTTGGCAGTTGTTCTGTTGTTTATCTGAAGAACTTTTCATATGTGACGTTAACAGCCTGTTGTTCTCTGTTCTATTGTTATTACTGTAAATTGCCTTTCAAGATGTAATGTCGGTTCCTGGTCTCTGATTTTAATCAAATAAATTTCACCCAAAAAGTGCATCTTATAGTCCGGTGTGACTTTTTTCTTATTCATTACATTTTTTTTGGCCGGTGTGATTTATACTCTGGAGCGACTTATAGTCTGAAAAATACGGTATATGTCAGTAGTTGAATCAAGTGTTTTTCAAACTGCTTAAGTCCATATGACAGGTTTACATGTTTGTTTTCTTTTTAGAAAAGTTAAAAATACAAGATTAAAATACAGGGCCTAATGTGAAGTCCCTTTATTTATGTCATCAGTTCAAAGACTTTCAAAATCCAAGTGGAGTGACAATTTATGCACAAAGAACCTTCACCAGAATCATTTGGATATTTTCAGCCCTCTACTGAACTAAAGGCAAAAGGTATCTGATTAATTGAAAACCGCTGCTTCGTGGCATCACAAGGTGGAACAGCAATTTGAGCTTTGGAGATGTAGACAAACATGTGAATGAAACAAAACACAACTCCAGGTCTGTTTTGGCGAAGTATCAATATTATACCATGGCTTAAAGGTCACAAGAGTCCATCTTTTTGTAATATAGCACATTTAACGAAGGTTCTTATATACTTCTATTTGTCAAACAAGTATTAGATTAGAAGAGAAGTCGTATTTATGTATTTAATTCCAGTTTAGATCCTATTACAATCTAGTTTTAGTCCTGTCTTGTTTTAGCGATTTGTTCTGAGCCCCTAAACCACTGCAATCCAGACTTCCTTCAGAACTGACTGTCATAAGAATTATCTGGATAATCATTCCTCAAGTGATAGACTGCCTGCATATTCTAAATTCCTTGCTGTGAAAAGTTTGAAAACCTTTAAACTAATGCCCACTTGGGTTTTAACTCCTCCCGTCACCATTACTGCTGGAGCGTTCATAATATGCCATTTTCAGTGACTATATTTGGAGCTAAAGGCAGGGCCAGCAGGCAGCAAGGCAAGAACAGAAGCCTCAGTGCCTCCATCTGCTTGGAACGAGACAACAAATTACCAGCAAATAAATCACTTAAGTGTGCCACGGAGGGGAGACGCAGAGGGGGGCTGGGGATCAAAAGAACTGGCATGCACACAATAATTACTCTGCTTAAGTTTTCCACGGCCAGGGTTTCTTATTTGCAGGATTTGTTTGGCCCGGAAAGAACAGCCCTGACAAAAGACCAGAGTTAAACGTTCACACTGAGATGATTGGAGTGAATAGAGCACAGGCTACTGCTGCTAAGTGTGAGGCTGAGAAGTTAGGTCGATCTTCTTGTGGGAGTTGGGAGCCTGGGGAAAAAGATAGAACTAATGAGTGAGAGAGAAATAGATACTCCAAGGTCAAGAACAAAAATGAAGGAAAGATGAAATAATGATAGATAATGTTGTAAATAAGCCCAAGCCGGAGCAGGGCCTATTGCTTTTGCAGCGATGAGAGCATGGGGGCGCATCATCCTGATCAAAAAAGTAAATGAGATCCATGTCGTATTTTGCGCGGTGTTACCATGGCAGTGAAGTACGTCAACATTACCAGTGTGTTGACTCATCTAAAACAGGACTATACCAGAAAAGGACCAGGTCTAGAGAGTTCCATCCTGAGAGATTGCCGAGTTGGCGAAGTGTGAAGCAAGAATAGTGAGGGCCATCTGATCTTCTTAATGCAATTACGTCTAAATAAGTCACTAAATAAGTCACATGTGTGCAGTGGTGTAGTGGGGAGTTTTTAAGTGGGGGTACACAATTCGTGACGTTGACAATGTGACGGTCCTTTCACCTGCGGTCACCCGACAGTCTACTTAGACTTGATTTAGACCTAGTTTAGTCATGGTTTAGTTCTCCTGGTTCAGTTCTGGTTTAATCCTGGTTTAGACTTGATTTAGACTTGATTTAGACCTTGTTTAGTCCTGGTTTAGTACGCCTGGTTCAGTTCTAGTCCTGGTTTAGACCTGATTTAGTCCTGGTTAAATCCTGGTTTAGACATGTTTTAGTCCTCCTGGTTCAGTCCTGGGATCACTCCTGGTTCAGTTCTGGTTTAGTCCTGGTTTAGTCCTGGTTTAGTCCTCCTGGTTCAGTTCTGTTTTAGTCCTGGTTTAGACTTGATTTAGACTTGATTTAGACCTTGTTTAGTCCTGGTTTAGTACGCCTGGTTCAGTTCTGGTTTAGTCCTGGTTTAGACCTGATTTAGTCCTGGTTAAATCCTGGTTTAGACATGTTTTAGTCCTCCTGGTTCAGTCCTGGGATCACTCCTGGTTCAGTTCTGGTTTAGTCCTGGTTTAGACCTGATTTAGACCTGCTTCAGTCCTGGTTTAGTCCTGGTTTAGTCCTCCTGGTTCAGTTCTGTTTTAGTCCTGGTTTAGACTCGATTTAGACTCGATTTAGACTTGATTTAGACCTTGTTTAGTCCTGGTTTAGTCCTCCTTTTTCAGTTCTGTTTTAGTCCTGGTTTAAACCTGATTTAGTCCTGGTTTAGTCTTGGTTTAGACCTGTTTTAATCCTCCTGGTTCAGTCCTGGGATCAGTCCTGGTTCAGTTCTGGTTTAGTCCTGGTTTTGATCTGATTTAAGCCTGGTTTAGTCCTGGTTCAGACATGAAGTCCTCAGTCCTCACGTCGGGATGCCCACTACACCCTTGCATGTGGGGTGTTGATAATAATGCAATATTAATCATTACACCCTTATTTATTTATTTACTAATTTACTAATTAATACTTTATACTATACCATTTTTTTCTGAGACTCCCTTTGAAATCTTTACCAATGAAAATGATGATCAGTGAAACATGGATTCTGAAACCCCACTATTTGTTCTTATATTGGTAAAGCCTGTAACATTTAAGGTAAGGTATAGCCAAAAAAATATACTAAATTAAGCTTGTTTGTTGAGCTTGGATATTTTTATTGAACTAAAATACATAGAAAAACATGCATCCTGTCCACTGTAAGAGGGCTTGCAATTAGGATCCACAAACCTGACTCTTACTTGGCCTGCATGTCACCGCGGAAATGTTGGCTACGTTCAGACTGCAGGGCTTAACGCTCAATTCGGATTTTTTTGTGAAATCTGATGTTTTTGCGAGGTCGTTCACATTTCCAATTAAATCCGACTTGTATGTGATCTCCAGTGTGAACTTTAAATGGCCCAAAAGTGTCCCGCATGCGCACTGGAGGACACGGTGATGTCAACCGCAGCGAGCGTGCTCTGTGTTTACGGAAGTTGTCCAAACATGGACGCGAGCATTGAGCACCTGGAGATTTTAAAGTTTTTCTTGTACTGAAGCCAGAACATGAACAACCTACTTGTTTTAAGGAGGAGATTGAGAAGGAGAAGGACGAGGTTTTTGTTCGTGGTGTTTTGTGGGACAGTCCGTTGAAAGGAACGTGTGGATGTGGAGACGGAGCCAAGAGTGGTGAGTGGTGATGTGCTTCACTTCAGTCACATGGAGTTCATTAACAATTTTCGCCTACTTCAGAGCAGAATAGTGACGTTTTTGGGTTGTTGATAACGTGTAGTTGGGATGAATGCGCTTTGGCCGTTCAGACTGAAGTCACATGTCAAAAGATCAGATATGTATCGGTTTCAGGACCACATATCCAAGTGTCCTGGGTCGCATTTTAAAAAATCGGATCTGTCTTGTTCAGACTGCCATTAAAAGATCAGATACAGGTCACATAGGGGCCAAAAAATCGGATTTGGGTCACTTCAGGCTGCAGTCTGAACGTAGCCGTTGTTCCTCTATCTGTTTGAAGCTACAAATATACTTATAACTCTTCTAATTCCGTGGAATCATAGAGTTAACGGGCCACTTCGAGACAGTGACAGTGAAGCTTATGGAGTGTCTGATTCCATTTAAAGCACCTGCCTCTCGATTCACACACGGGGAGAGTAAGATGGTGGTTACGGCCCACATAATCTATAGACCATGAGTGGGAGAGGTATTCATTTCAGAACATTATCATTATAGACAAAAACTGTTTATTAATTAGCTCATATAACTCTAACCACTGACTGACTTCACTCACACTCCCTCTTTCTCATTACCATATATGCTTTATGTACTCCATGCTTCATCATTATGGGTCTTTGGGGTTTCCGTATTTCCATATGTGAATTACTGCAGCTCTTCACAAACTGCTTGCTTTCGGCCCCTCAGACGGATGGGTTGGGGAAGGACTTTCAGAATAGTGTGAATAAAGATCCATTATTTGAAACGAGAAAAGCTAAGAACCTCCTCTGATGCGTCTGACACTTTGACAAATGTGGAAGAGACAGCCCCAGTTGAAAATCCCAAGTTGCGTTCATTAAAGTTTGAGCAGGTTTCAGTCACTTTGCGTTCTCCTCAATGTCAGGTTATGAGTCAAGAGCATTTAGCAAATTTCAACTGCAATCATAGAGTTGACACAGAAGTTGTGCAAAAAAAAAAAAAGACCCACTGACCTTTCTATTGATACTTTGCAGATGATGACGTCAACATTCCCTGGGGGTGTGACGCTAACTGTAGGCATGCTCTGTCTGAGGCTTTATTAGACTCTGATCTGAGCTTTATTTTTAACACAATGGCCACGTTTACATGATGTTTTTTTAAATTCTGATTTAATTCTGAACTAATTAATTTGGAATTAAAGTATTCTCCTTCGAGTTTACGTGGAAATAATAATTCAGAATTAACGTTTACATGGAAAACACGGTAAATCAGCTTTATTTAATTCTGCTCATCGTCTGGAGGTAGGGAAGGGTTCTGATTGGACAGGCACGAACATATGTACGTCAACCAGAAGAAAACACACTCTTCAGCTGCTTTTTTTGTCTTCTAGGTTTGTTGAGGATGCGTACCGCTGTTCCCCAGTTTGTATGGGCAGGGGAACAGTCCGAACCCATACTTCTGAACCATGCGGGAGCAGCTCCGGTTCAGGTTGAGCCCCGATGAGCTGGACCTGGGAGTGGTGTTAGGTGTCTCGGCCTGAGAAACACTTTCTCCAGGGAAGAAGTGCACGGAGGACGGACCGCTCAGAACAACATATAATGAACCAAACGGGATTCGCGCTTCTGTCCGAATGTTTTGCACCACCTCGGAATGAATTTTTATGCTGAATATTTTTAATCGGAATTAAAGCTCTCATGTAAATGGGGCAAATCTGACCAGAGCTGGAACTACAACAGGCAAGCTGATTTCTGCTGTTAAACAAGTCTCTTATACATAAAATTAGGCTACATTCAGACTGCAGGGCTTAATGCTTAATTTGGATTTTTGGTAACACTTTATAATAACTACACCTTATTTAGCCTTAATAAAGCATGAACAAAAACTTAATTAATAATGATTCAGGCTTAGTAACTACTTAATTACTACCCGAATTAGCAATTAACTTGTGCTTAATTCGCCTGTGCTGTAAATAGTAACTCAATACTTCTTAATTACTCATGAACTAACCATTTGCATGTTTACAAATGTATATTTAAGTACACATTTGAGCATTTATTAATGATTAGTAAGCTATGAGAGAATGATTTACTAATAATGAAATGCAATGATAATTCAGGCAGCTGTTATCTGTTAGTTAAGTCTTTCTGAGAGCTTTTATAAAGTGAAGACAAATTATGCTTTATTAAGCATTTGTTAATGTTGGTCAAATTCCAAAGAAAGAATAATGCATTACTAGTAAATCATTCTCTCATAGCTTACTAATCATTAATAAACGCTCAAATTTGTACTTAAATATACATTTACAAATGCACACACAAATGGTTAGTTCATGAGTAATAAAGTAAGAAATACTTATGAGTAACTATTTACAGCACAGGTGAATTAAGTGCAAGTTAAGTGCTAATTCAGGTAGTAATTAAGTAATTACTAAGCGTGAATCATTATTAATTAAGTCTTTGTTCATGCTTTATTAAGGCTAAATAAGGTGTAGTTATTATAAAATGTTACCAGATTTTTTTGTGAAATACGTTTTTTTTATGAGGTTGTTCACATTTCCAGTTAAATGCAACTTGTATGTGATCTCCAGCGTGAACTTTAAATACCCCAAAAGTGTCCCACATGTGCACTGGAGGACACTATGACATCACACGCAGCGAGCATGCTCAGTGTTTACAGAATTTGCCTAAATGCTGGGCTTGTCTTCCAAAATACGATGCAGTTCTTCGCAAAATGAACAGGTCACACGTCCACAGCCGCTTGATTTGTTTGAGTCTTTAGCCTCCTTGTGTCTATCTCGCTGGCTCTTCATTATTCGTTGATATTGGAGCCAGGACCGCTTGTAGCCGCGCTCGCACATTTCTTTGGCAATCATTTCATAAACCGCCCGGTTCCGATAAGACGCCTCCAACTTGACCTGAATACAGCGATCCCCCCAAATATTAATAAACTCGCCAAACTCGCTGCCCCTCCATTGACTAGACTCCGAGCCTGACGTGTTGGTGGGAAGAATGCGACCTGGCTGTTCAGACTGAAGTTGCATGTCAAAAGATTGGATCTGTGTTGTTCAGACTGTCATTAAAAGATCAGATACAGGTCGCTGCAGTCTGAACATAGCCTTATAACAATAGTCACAATGTAGTTAGTGATCACAGGCTCCTGAAAGTGTGTTGTTTATATCAATTTAGTATTTTTTTTCTTGAGTTTTCAGACTTGTCTTTGCGCATTGTGTCACTATGGTAACTCCTAAACACACCACAATGTAGAACACCCCCTGCCAAATGTCACTGCAAAGTATCAATATATATAAATTCTTCCCCATGGTTATGTAGCCCGTTGACTGACACTGAGAAACCATGCAAAGGAGCAGGAAACCTTTGCAGGTATTTTGAGCTAATTAGGTGATTACTCCATGACCTTCAAATGCTGAACTTTTTCACAATATTCAAATTTTTTGAGACACTGAATTTTGTCTTTTCATTATCTGTAAGCTTTTTTGAAATAGACTAGACATTTCCATTCTAAGTTAATTGAGACACCGGCTGTATTTATATATTATTTATTTTTCTAATTAGTCAGACTTTATTACCACAATGAATCTGCTGGAGAAATGTCATAACACGAAACAGAACAGGGCGTCCTCAGTATGGCATGCCTACTGCTTAGATATATTTATCAAGCTCCCTAATTATAAATAGTTTCTGTTTTAAGCTTTAAGAAAACCATTTTCATAATCATTTTCAAATCAAAATCTTAGAATTAACCATAGCCGCACAATAAAATAAACCTCCTGCATTTAATGGTGCACTATGCGACTTTTATGATGGATGGTCTCTGTCTGCTTGTCATCTCCATGGGGATGTCATTATGTTTTTCCACAGTATGGCATTAAATATCTCCATGGAGACAAGCACGCCAAGGTATTTCTGAGCAATCTAAACACCTGCAACTCAATAAATACCGGACGGATACTTTTTATTCCATTCGGTGAAAAATTCCAGGCAAAGCAATAGTATCTCCATGGAACCCTCATCTGAAAAGCTACACAGTGCACCTTTAACTATATACTGAAGTTCTCAAATGACACTAACCCTTTATTATTAGTAATTCAATTGTGCTGACTGTTCTCATGGACTGCTCTTTGGCCTTTGAAGCGCAAAGCCTGCCCTTTTAGATGGTCAATGAAGCTTCTGCCTTTTTCTCTTGGCTCTGTAAAAATCCTGCATTATTTAATCTGGTAATGAGTGTGAAATGACTTATGCAAATGTTAATACGGAATATGTTGATGTTGTGAAGCCTCTGGGGTGTGCTTCATTTGATACAGCTCTGAGTTCAGTGCTCCGATTCTCCACAAATAATCCTTTCAGATGCACCGGCGTGTACAATACAGTTACAAGGACTCCACTCAGGACCGTTCGTTTGGAAGTGCAATGAGATTAGGTAGATTTATGGATGGCATAAGCAGCATTTTTGTGTTTGAAAAGAGACAAAATGAATGGTGACAAATGACACAATAGAATGTTAAATTGATCTAAATACGGTTCTCATGTCCTAATCCGTCTCATATTTTATATTAGTGTTATTAAAATATTGAATAACCCCCTGTAATTGAATGAAATAAATGTAAACATTTCTCTTCCTTTCAGTTCCTTCATCCAGGTAATGTCATGAAAAAAAGTACATGTTTGAGGTGTGCATTTCTGGATACATCCAACCAGATTTCTGAAATTAATAACCAAAAGCCTTGAGTCATTCACGTAGGTTGGTAGTAATCAGTTTGACATTTACTTTACATTATTACTGTACAGTTTGTTCTTTAAATCTAAAATGACTTAGTAATAGAAATAGGTCAGCTGATTTCCTGTTCAAAATGGCATTTCACTATAGCAAGCTGCAAATTACTGGACTGCAATTTTCCGAGCACTCAAACCTCAAATCTGTGGGAAGATTAAACATACATGAATCAATCTAAATCCTCATTTGAGTTAACTAATGATGAAGGAACACCATTATACCATGTTTAAAAACACCATTATACCATGTTTAAAAACACCATTATACCATGGATAAAAACGTCATTATACCATGGTTAAAAACTCATCAAAGTCGATTTTACATAACACACCCCCTTGAAAGTGCTTATTCTCCATTATGTGCTGATATAAGATGAGCCTTCACAGACACTTCAGATCTGCCTAAGTTTGTGTGTGATGCAGATTCTCAGAAAAGCTCCAGTGAGCAGCTCTAAACAGAAGCACAGACGTGAACTCACTGATGTTTTCTCTCAGCAGGAGAACAGCTCCAAACAGGACACACTGTATCAGTTTTATGAAATAAGAGAGAAATACATTTGAACATTTACTGGGTTCACTCGGTTCTGCTACATAACTGTTTTCTGAAGTGGTTAGTCACATGTTCAAATGCAAATAACATGCAGTACATTTCATGCTGGACTAAAGTCTCCTTCATTTAAAACGTGTTTCATGGGGCAATGTATCTCTCTATATTAATAGTGAATAGATAGTCGTATAAAAATGATGTTGTATAAATGTGAGCAGTAATTACATGTTTATCCATCATAATGGTATTTACTTTAAAACTCTAACCTCCACTAAGACACTCTAAACTAAAGAGCTGAACACAATGGCACTGCACTGGACCTATTCTTTATAGATTTCCCACAGGAACTGAAAGGTGGATCTCATGCAGAAGACGAGCTTACCAAGGACAATAAATCAAATAAGTCACTTTTCCGATGACCTGATTTCTGCAATAAAACCAATCTGAAGAGTATGGTAATTATTAGAAGCAAGATGGAAAGGGAAAGGCAGAGTTCCAGAGCCAGCACACATACAACACACACACACAGACACACAAACACACAGTAATATATAAAAACATGCCATAGCCCTGTTCACTTTGTCTACCCGTGTGTATCTTGTTTGCACAGCTTTATAAACCTGAGCTGGTAGTGGCTCACTTCTTCTCTAAAACCCTGTAAAACCAATGGTGTGGCGTTAAGCAGACAGCATGATGAGTGGGAATGCAATAGAGAAAGTTGCTGTTTTCTTCTCTTCTCTGCCTGAGCCCAGAGTAATAACATTCTTATTTGAGAGTATGTGATTAATGTACACAGTCTGGTGCGGTTTGCTCCGTGTCTCACAGAGCCACCGGGGTTGGGAGAGATCACAGATAGATTTCTAATGCATCATAAATTAGCACCAGGCAAATGTCTCCCGTGTGCTCATATCCAGCCATTGTTTGCCATCTGCTGTGATTTAACAGTGCATTATGTATTTCATAATGGGAGGCTAAAACAAATGACTGCTTTGTGCAATGCTTTACCATAGATCATAGATTTGGATATGGCTGAAGCTCTGGGAAAAATATAAAGGAAAGATAAGCTGCAGAATGTTGAGTCAAGTCAGTAGTTTTGTTCTGTTGAAGATAATGTATTATTAATAGGAAGCAATCGGTCCCTTTCAAATGGTTCTCACAGTTTTTCACAATAAGAGAGATGGTTCTGTTGTTGACATGAAAAAAGAGACTAAAATGAAATGAAACCTGATTTTACACCACAGTAATGGCATGTTAATGATGTGGAAACAGCATGGTAACTAAAAGTGAAAGTAATATAATTCATTATAATAATGATGATAATGTTTTTAAAGACACACAAGACATTTCACAGTGCATTTGTCATTCACTTCACTGTCAGTGGTACAGCAGCCACAGCAACACCAATCACTCAAGTACATATTACAAACACACGGTGCACTGTGTATGACTGTGCAAAGGAGACAAAGGCAGTTTCCACTAAAGCCACTGCTGCCCCACTGTGGCACCAGGTATTCCCAGCACTCTTCCATTTAAGTATTAACCTGGGCCAGCCTTGTTTCACTTTGGGGATGAGGTAATGGTCAAGTACTGCACTGGTCTTCTGTCACTGATATCACAACGCAGTACAACATGACCTGCATATTTTGGAGTTTTCTATGCTTTCTTTTGTTAATGGATATTTTTATCAGAGGATTTTACATATGGAGTTTACCCAGTTAAAAATGAGGAGCCTTGTACCATCATTCACTTTCTGCTGTCAGAGAACACCTGCTCCATGTTTCCTCCAGTGCACTTTATTGCACCAACACTTTCATGTTATTTTTGGAAATTAAAAAAAGTCTAACATTGGGCAAAAGTAAGCCAGACTTTAGTGACTTAGATTCTTATATACAGACCTCTGTTTATTTCAAACCTTGACAGTTTGGGCTGCACTCTGCTGCCTTCCTCAGAAGTGTCATGTGATGTTGCTGTGACATGCTTGATCAACACTTGGTGCACTTGCAGCAGTAGTAGAGCCATCTGCACTGCACACACTTCTTCAGAACTCTATCCCAGGTAGCAAATTGTAAAAACTGTGTAAAAATTGAGAAAACTGTGTACAAGGCAGGCATGAGTAGACTCTACTTCCTGAGAAAGCTTATGTCTTGGTGGCACATTGTAGCTAGGCTGGCGCCACCTAGTGCCTCTGCTCAATTTCATTTTTCTCCACTAGATGGTTTGCAAGAACCCCAGATGTTGTAGACCGACCAATCACCGGCCAATCAGAGAAGAGCTGTGAAGCCATGATATCAAACTCAAGCGCCTGTCTGGGTCCCTTTTGTTGTACAGTGCAACAGTAAACAAAGTGGTCGAGATGGATGTAGACAAAGCCAGACATTCTGTGTTGGCAACGATTCCTGAGATTGAGGATTTAAAGCTGGAACAAATAGAATGTTTGGTGAATTTTATCAAGGGGAAATACATTATTGCCCTTCTTCCTTTGGGATTTGGTGCATTACATATGACATGACCAAACAGCAGCAATTGGTTAATAAAAAAAAGTACCCGCCTACCGTCAAGCGAACGAATCCTAATGCTGCGAGCTCAGACGGTTTCCAAGAAGTGAAACCGGCTGATGAATCAGGCTAGGCACCGTGTACTTTGCTGTGGTCTACTGGGGAAGCAACAATAGTAAAAGGGACACACTGATCTATAAAAGTGGTTATGATCGGCTGCGAGCTGGAGAAATTTGGAGGGACAGGACGACACTGGACAAACTGCTCTCCATTATGGACACTCCTGCTCACCCACTGCACCAGACTATAGAGGGACAGAGGAGTTCATTCTCGAATATCAGTGAAAGATAAAGTGAGCGCTACAGGACATGATACTTTTTGCTCCCTGTGCCAATGACCTCAACATTTCCTTCCTATAGTGCCCTGATATAGCTCAATTGGTTCAGAGTGTGAGTCCAGCACCCACATATGAGTGCTGTTGTTGTGTCCTTGGGTAAGACACTTAACCCAAGACACTTAAAGCACTCTGACTTCCTTGAAAGTGGAAAATCGCTCTATAAAAGTGTGACCATTTACCTTTTACTTAAGTTCTTGGTGGGTTTATCTCTTAGTGGCTTTGAATCGTAAATAGTTTTGATTCGTTTTATTCCTATTTCGTGGTTCAGTTGTATGTGTTGTTTTAGTTTACCAGCGTATCATAGCAGACCCTGTTATCTTTATACCTCAATTACTATTTTTTTGTTTTGCTCTATATCCACTCACTTCGAGATTATTCTGACCTGCAAGTTTTGTTATCACCTGCTCGCTTACCGTCTTTTTGGTGTTCACAAATCAGCCATGCGATTCTGTGACCTCATTCTGCTACATTTTGGGTCCCCAGAGAAGAATAAATAAAAAATGAAATAAAAAAGAGGAGTGAGAATGGTTCTAAAATGTCAATGTTAAAAAGCAGAGCGTGTGGAAAAGTGGACCACTCAAAAAGACAGGAATCATCTGGAGAATAGAGTTTCATCATCATTGACCGAAAATAGCACGGATTTGGTAATTGGACAGTTGGCTGGGCATCTGATAAGGCAAGCCTCCTTCTGTAACTATGCATTAGACTGGAGCTAAGAAAGTAAGAAGTGCTGTTAAAAGAAATAATAGGCACAATGATTCTGCATCAGGGTGAGCAGGTTTCTTGTATTATTTGCTTTACAGGGCCCATATTACGCTATTTTCTGATCTAAGTTATGTTGTTTCCTCATCACAAACATACCCAGATTTGTGTTTTGTTTCATTCACACGAGTTCTTCTCTCAAACTGAAAACACTCTGCTCCACCTTGTGATGTCACGTGGTACTGCAGGAAGTGCTCCACTGTGCTTTGAAACTCCATACACAGTCACTAGATTCAGTTGGATATCATTTCAATCATGACAATTCTAATCTCTGCTAAACAAATGATAAAAAGTGGCTGTTAACTTAAAAAAAGTATCGCTACATGACATCACAAGTTGGAACAGAGTGTTTAAAGCTTTGCTGGTATGTTTTTGAGCAGGCTTAAAGCTCACCATAGTCAGTTTTGGCTGATATGAGACCTTTAATCATACTTTCCTGCTCATCTGTTCTCCACTTATCCACAACTGGAACTATATGAAATTCTAAGAGATTTACAATTTAGTAGTAGAAGTACTGTATTTTCTGAGCTATTGAGTGCACCTGAATGTAATCCGCATCAACTAAATTTTAACAAAATAAAAAAATTTGACATATATAGATCGCAGATGTCCACGTCTTCAAGAACATTTTCAATTTCGGGCCGTCTGCTTTTATCGCCTCTGAAAGCTTTTGTCGTCTTTTTACACTGGTCAGTTCATCACGTTGCCGTTGCCAGCGTATCACCATCGACTCACTGATGCCGAGTACATGTGCAGCAGCTCCAGTTTTCTTCATCCACAGCCACATCAATTACCTTTAACTTAAAAGCTGCATCATTTGCATTTCCTCCTGTGTTTTCCACGAGGAGGGTGTGTGTATGAAGCGCAAAATAACTGTTCAAAACACAATCAAACAAGCATCTTCCTCGGCGCATCACCCCCGTCTCTCCTGGGCTCTACTGTGCATGTCTCCTGCAGAGAGTCACTGTCCTGTCTGTATCATGGCAGTGTCTTGGAGAATTTCAGCAGATTTGAGGCTCTCTGGGGTTGTGTCAATCAGGTATGAGACTGAAGTTTGAGACGTTTCTTTTCGTCATTCATGCAAACGGGTAAGACGTATCCCCCTCAGTAATGTTAATTTAGCATCATAATTTATTTTATCACATGGCAATAAACTATTTGAGTGCACTGACAATATCGCTAGCTAGTGTAGCCACTTCATCCATGTGTTAACTGCACAGACAGCTGCGTTTTCTGCACTCAGGCTGCACATATCTGCTGTGTTACCAAACCATAGACCACATATATGAATGGACAATGTGCCAAACAAAGAATCCATCCATATATTAGCTGCATTGTTTTATAAACTGCAGGGTTCAAAGTGTGAGAAAAAAGTAGCAGCTTACAGTCAAAAATTTACAATAGTAATGTAATCAACAAAATTATGAACTTATTTAAATGCAAAAATGTATCACTAGTTCTATTAATACAGCTTGTTACTTACCAAATGAGATGGAAATTTGATTTATTTTTAATAACGTTACTGTTTAAAGGTCCTAACATAGTCTCTTGACTGTGACCAATATTTTAGGAATTAGTACAAGTTATGGATCCTGCCCCTATTGGTTAGCGGTGACATCAGTCAATCTATAAAAGCGCTCTCTTTCCGTAACCTCACCCTCTGACCTCACGCTCTTACTTCCGGTTTCCCTGTTGTTGACGCTGCTCGTTCACCACTCTCAGGTAGTATTCCAGATTCAATGTTAAGTTCAACATTCAGTAAGGTCTGTAGCGTTGATTACTTGCTTATATTTGCTGTGGTGTTTGTGTATTGCCCGTCATGCCGGCTAGTGGGCAGGCGAGCTGTTTGGTGTCTGTCCTTTCGGAACTCTCGTCCAGTGACTAATACAGATGTGTGTGTGTGTGGCGTAATATCGGACCTTCAAAACTATCGCTTGGTTGTACAATTGAGGGTAATGTGCATTTTACTTTATAGATCTTGAGCAAAGGAGTTGAGTGCAGTGTCGTTGTGTACCGGTGTTTCACAGACATTTTAACTTGTCTTTGGAACCAAGAGTCATTCAGTGAACAGTGAACCAAATTGTTCTAACTCCTGGAAACAGATAACTAATAACTAATTTACGGAAAACGTATAAATAAACTGTATATTTTTTGATATATGTGAATCTGTTCATCAGCAATGAACTATGTGCCTTTTAAATTAGCTGGTCCTGAGCAAACTTCCAGATGGCATTGTTGGTTCTTTTCCTCTGTTAGGTGTTATGTTGATGTAAATGTTAATTATTGGTTCAGCCAATAGATACCACAAAACATAAATGTAGAAGCGCTTGGACTGCCACACATATATACAAGTACATACAAGAAGAAATGATGCATGACCTCCACATTGTAGTAAAAAAAAAAGTACTTGAAAAAAGCATAAGCAACACTATCTCTGAACAATAATCAGCAGTATGATGACAGTTTTCTTTTTTCTTTCTTTTTTATGTCTGTGGCAAGACCCACCCACTGAAAATTGTAGTAAAGTTGACTGTTTTGGTCTGTAGTCTGTTTTAAAAAAAAAAACCCAACTGATGCACGGACAATAAACTGGGAATAACACTTGGAGAACGGAATGGAATAGGATGGGTAATTTTCCGATACCAATATTATGAAAACACCTCAGCATCCATTGCTATGAGACATGTTATTTTCCACTGGCAAAAACACAACATAATGGAAAAATGTAAGACACCCGGGCTAAAGATAGTGTACTTAACAGACCAGGGTGCCGGCTCTGTGGTAACCCGCCTCCCCCTCAGAGGTGCTGGTCACTGCTCCATTGTACAGCCTGGTGTGATGAATCATGGGAGCCTGCAGTCCTGCTACTTTGTGTGGAGAAAAATGCCTCTTCAGCAGCCCCACGGAACAGGCGCAGTGAGGTTTATTTGATCGCACATCAGATAAGGATAATATAAGGCCGGAGACTGGGCATCCTTTCGTGCATGTGGGAAACTAGTAAATATCGCTATAGCAACACGTACAATCTGCGGGGGGTAGTTATGGTGCTATAACAAAACTCTAACAACAACACATTTGTTACAGGCTAACTTCGAATGTCACAATCTAATAGTGCATTGTTTAACTTTTCTTGTGGAGAGACACATGCTTTTCTCCATTGTCATTATTAGTTCAATGAGGTTCATTTGGTCTTCTGATAATTTATGTTATCAGTTTCTTTTTTCAGACCAAGAGTTGAGACAGAGGAAAACAAACACCGCTGCTGGATTAAAGAGGCAATCGAAATATGGAAACATGCCCATGGGACTATAAACCAAGACGAGGGGGCTTTTTTACTCTCACACACCTGGGATACCATCCTGAGGAAGTCGAACTGCAGATGGTACTGTTGTCCTGCCTCCATGGGTAAGAAGACAGCACCAAAACCTGTTTAAATCAACTGACCGGACACGTCAGAGCAACATTACGTGACCACTCTGAGGAAGACCGCTAGTGAACAGTCAAAACAGGTATGAAAATGAATTCTTTGTCTGCAAAAAGAACCTAATAACATATGTTATTGTTATTGCTTTGTCTGGATGTTTCACAGTATGATAATAAACCTTTCTATTATCATGGAGATCAAATCAGAGTAAGTTACAGGTCAGATCTGTGGAGAGGTGACTCTGCTCACAGTCAGAATGTCAGTCAGAATAGGTGTTTTTGAGCTATAAAGCCACCTGTAATTGAATAAATATAAGTTAGTTGAGTTGTTTAATGTCAAACTGTGGAACATTCCAAACAGAGCAATGACATCTTCATAACAACAGGTCACAGATTCCCAACCAAAAACTTACACATTGCACCTTTAAATCTGTGCTGTATTGACTTGTTTTGAAAGAATGTGAATATTCATCAGTCATTTTGTAAGGCAGAAAGTTTTATTTATTTATTTGTTTGTATTCGTAAATCAAAATTTTAGCAGCATGATCTTTTAGTACTTGTTTGGAGACAGGAAGTTGTTAATATGTAAAAAAATATATAGATGTTTCACCTGTTTCATTAATCTGATATAGATATTTTTGAGCTGTAAAATCATCTATAATTGAATAAAAGTAAGGTAGAGCTGTTAAAAGGACAGTTCAGAATTTTGGACATAGGACCTCATTTCCTGGTGAATCAGAGTGTTGGAGACATGTCAATACATGTCAATGGCCATAGTTAGCCTGTCACTAAAAACAGTCTTACCCACTCCACAAAACACTCGAAGCAAATCTATTATTACACCAGACTGTTCATGTAAATGTCTCTGTTGATAGAATAATTTTTGAAGTAAACCCAACCTTGCATTTGAAGGATTTATGTTTGAGCAGCAGCAGCAACTTTTGTACTTCCTGACATCCTTGTACTTCCCTCAACATGGGACGATTCAAGCAACGCAGGGTTAGTTTATTTCAAACATTATTCTATCAACACAGACATTTACTCGACAGTCTGGTGTAATAATAGATTTGCTTTGGGTGTTTTGTGGAGTGGGTAAGACTGTTTTTAGTGCCAGGCTAACTATGGCCATTGACATGCACTAGCCTAGCACCAGTGACCTCTGCAAATACAAGGACTAGATGGAATATTTACAAAAGTGTCTCCACACGTCTCCAACACTCTGGCTCACTAGGAAATGAGGTCCAATGTCTAAAATTCCGAACTGTCCCTTTAATACTACCTTCCACTAGAAAAGTTATACAATGCGCCTTGAAATTGGTCCTTTTTTGCATTTTTGCCTATTAAGTATCAGTCTTGATGACTACCTGTTTTTAGTAGAACTTCTCTGTGATCGAGGTGAGCACTTTCAGCACTTTTCAGTTCTCACTACAATGCATAAAGTATCAGTATACTCTCACAATATGTATTGCATCAAACTGTGCGATTCTCAACCCATGTGAGTTAGAAATGAGCAGATATTGCACAAAATTATGAAAACATTATGCACTTTTAAAATGTTTTATTTATTATTGACCATATATATATATATAGATTTGTAACAGCATGGCTATTCCTGAGACAGACATCAGTACAAAACATATCATTATTATTGCGAGTGTTCAACCTTCTGAGTCTTTAGTCATTTCACTTAAAGTTACAGTATGCCACTTTATGGAGATGGATTCTGAAGATTACCATGGAAACAAACCAAGAGCAGGTCTTGGGGAGGTACAAGCCAGCTCAGAGTAAAGACATGTGCTTTTTTTTTTCATGTTTTTCAGATCAAAACGTCCAAAATGAAATGTTTGACTTGAATCTATTCTTTGGCCAAAAATTTACATACTGTGGCTTTAATCACAGTTTATTATTTACTTACAAATAAATACATTTAAGCCTTTTGATTCCTTTAAAACATTCTTTTCCACAATCCACATACTTTTTTATGCATGTCCTTGTGTCCATTTCCTGTTTTCATGTCAACAAAAGCATCCATTATGCTCCATTGTGGTGGGTTATAATGAAAACGCATTTATTCTGAAATAGAAAGGAGAGAAGGTAAGAATTCATATGAAAGGATAACCTGAACATTTGCATAGATTTTGATCAGAAAATAAACCTGCTTTATTTTTACTAGAAATAATGTCACAACAAAGAACTGATTATGTGTAGCTCTTATCTCCGGCGTGTTCGCTGTAGCCTGAAGATTCCAGATTTGAAGCTGTGTTGAGGGTGAGCCAGTGGTTCGTTTGTTTTTGTTTGGGTGGTACAAGGACATGTGAGTAGAAAGGGAAAGCTCTCGATTTACTGGTTAATCATCCAAGACTATAAAGATAATGTAAAGAGCTTGGATTAGAGCCACTGGTCCACCTCTTTAGCGTGGCTCAGAATCTGACCTGATACCTTTCATTCACATTTCCTCAGAGAAAATGTCCATAAGCGTTCATAAAATTGAGAAAGAGTGCTAGCTGAGTCCTAGTTTTGTCTTTTTGTGTCTGTTAATTGTTATTGTTGGTTTAGTTCATAACTTGAGCTGTTTTTATTGCTCAAAAATAAACATTCAAACTATGAGCAGGTTTGCCTCTCCACAGATCTGACCTGTAACTTCAAACATTAAACCTTCTTATCATACTCAAGGTGAAGCAGCATCTCCTAACTTAAGAACCACAGTTTGTGAATGTGAAAAGGAGAATTAATGAACATTTTTACGTTATATGTGATACTGTGGAATATTCCAGGCGAATCATCAACATCTCCATGGACACGGGCAAGTGGCAAAACCTCCATCAGAAGTTACAATGTGCTCTTTTAACAACTTGAACTTAAGGGGAGACACTACAGGCGAACCTCATTCAGTGTTGTGTTGATTGGTCAGTTTGGTGTCTAAGTATTAAAGCTTTCATGTGGAAATAATTGAAGTGTCCATATGAAAGCTTGTCATTTCAATGGTTCTTTTCTGAAAATGCATTTTTCCCTCATAGGGACATAATACATCAGCCCTTAAAGTTTCACCTACACACATCAAATCCTGTACTTAAAGGGACAGTCCAGAATTTTCGACATAGGACCTCATTTCCTAAGTAGCCAGTTTGTAGGAGACATGCAGAGATGCTTTTTAAAATATTCCATCGAGTCCTTGTATTTGCAGAGGTCGCTGGTGCTAGGCTAGTGCATGTCAACCATAGTTATCCTGCCACTGTTTGAAATTAAACTAAGCTTGTATCGCATGTTGCATGTTGAGGGACTATTTTCTCATATATCAGTCCATTGCTGCCAAGCTTTCTATCAGGAAGTACAACTCCCTGCTGCTGCTGCTGCTGCTCAGGCATAAATCCTTCAAATGCAAGGTTGGTTTTACGTCTAAAATTATTCTATCAACACATTTACATCGACAGTCTGACATAATAATAGATTTGCTTCGAGTGTTTTGTGGAGTGGGTAAGTTTTTAGTGGCAGGTTAACTATGGCCATTGACATGCACTAGTCTAGCACCAGCGACCTCTGCAAATACAAGGACTGGATGGAATATTTTAAAAAGTGTCTCCACATGTCTCCAACACTCTTTCTAACTAGGAAATGAGGTCCAATGTCCAAAATTCTGGACAGCCCTTTAAGTACAGGATTTGATGTGCAAAAGGATTTTCTTCATATTTAATTCCAAGTATTATTTGTTCAAGTTTAACAAAAAAATCTGCTGAAAACTTAATTTTTAGGCACATTTTCGGTCAGATCTAGTTTACTCAAATAAGAAATAAGATATATAAAAAACCCTCTCTATGTATTTTTAGTATATAATATGTCAACAAAATGAAGCAAAAATGTAACCCGGCTATTTTGTTTGTTTTGAATGTCTGAAAAATTGGCATGCAATATATTTTTCTTGTGACTAAACTACAGGGGAAGTTTCAAATGGATATCACTCAATTTAAGATTGTTTACAGCCTTAAGAGCTTGAGGATGACCAGATTTGACCAACACTGAGCCAAACCTGACGCTGCACACACTGAACACACTCTCACTCACTCACTCACACACACACCCTCCCTCCATCCCACCCCTGCTCCCTCCCCTCCGTCCCTCTCTTTATCAGATGAAACTGTGCGGTGCTACTTTGCTGTGCAGGACTGGCACCTCTCCAAACCGTGGGGGTAGCAGGCCTGGCAGCGCAGGTCACTGATGGACTCGTTGAAACGGTTGGCCAACATGGAGAGCTTACTGCCATGACACAGGGAGCAGGGGGCACAGCCGGAGCCCCCGCACTGCTGACAGCTGTCCGAGTCCTGCACAGAGGAGAGAGGGAAGGCATCAGGGGCACTTACAAGGTTGCAGTGGAACAGGTAGGTAAAGATTAGGATGCGAACGGTCTTTAAAAAGTGAAACTAGTTCATTTTGAGTGGTTTGCAGTGGTCTAAAGTTATTGCTCACTTACTGTATGCATTCCAAGCATCCTAATGAGTCTTCATGGTGGATTTACAATCTTTTCACAACTCTCAAATCTCAAGAGCTGCTTTTGCAATATAAACATACTGGGGCAAGATATTGTTATTATTAAAGAAAGAGAGAAACTAGGCAAGATTATTTGTAAAACCTTACACTTTATAATAACTTCTCCTTTATTAGCCTTAATAAAACATGAACATGGACTTAATTCAGAAAGAACAAATTATTCAGGCTCGGTAACTAGTTTATTAAGGGGTTAGGGTTGGCAGTTGGGCGTAAAGGTATTAATTAAGTAGTTGCTAAGCCAGAATCATTCATAATACACTATTTGGTCAATGTTTTCATGCTTTATTAAGGCTGATGTGCACTAATTATAAAGTAGGGCCAATAACTTTCCTACAATTTTCTTGAGATGTTCCAATCAGGTTTTAAAGCAATGCATAGCACTGAATCTGCAATTTTACAAGTTTTTAATGATATTCTTTTAGCTACTGACTCTGGTGACTCGGTGATCCTTGTTATGCTTGATCTCACAGTTGCATTTGATACTTTGGATCATGACATTTTGACAACATGATTGGAAAAGTGGGTTGGAGTAAAAGGTGCTGCTTTGCAATGGTTCAGGTTCCACTTAAAGGGGAGAACTTTTTGTGTCTGGTTAGGAGATTCTGAATCTTCCTATGCTCCTTTGATGTATGGGGTACCACAGGGATCTATTTTCAGCCCTATTCTTTTTTCTTTGCATGTTCTATGGGTTTGTTTTGAACTCACTCCAAATGTGTTTAACTGAATTAAAAACATGGATGAGCCAACTTTTTTTTTTTTTTTTTACACTTAAATGAATCTAAAACAGAGGTCAGTAGTTGTTTGGGCCTAGTTGTTCTGGAGTCATCTCAGTCATTTTGCTAAATCTGAGACTGTAAACCTTGGTTTTAAAATGGATCCACATCTTATCTATCCATATAAATAAAGTTGCATTTGCAGTAGTACCAAAAAGAAAGAGAGAGAGATGATATTTTTTAGATTATGTAGTTAAAGTAGTAGAGTAGATCTTGTGTTTAGACATTATCAGCTTCAATATAATACAGCGCAATTTGACAAAGCCACTCATTGAATCATAGAGTGCATATTGTACCCTCATGGCCCTCCCATGGTACTGCCCCCACTGTGTTTCATTTGCAGAGCAGCAGCAGGGACACAAATTTATCCCTTAGCTACAATATTATAAACCCATACTGCTAATAGTCACAGGCAATAACACGCCAATATCTAGTACTGGTATTTCTGTGTGTCTACACAAACATATAACAAATGATTTTATATCCCAGATAAATACTTTAAGTTAATTTGTGATCTTTATTTTAAGTTATAAAATATCAGATATCAGCTCAAAAAATCTATATTGGTCCATCCCGAAAGAAAACAGTCATCATTTGATTCACATTTACTGTAGCAGTTTAGCACCTTTGACCTACATGCAATAAAACAGACTTTATAGGAGCTGGACAATGTGGCCCTTATGAGGAGTTAATTTAGAGCTTTGTATGGCAGGTTAGAGCAGAGCTGGACAGCCATTTTCTCTGCCATCTGCTCATTACATACAGATTTACAATGGGAACAGCTGACTGGGCATTCAGTCTACAGGGCACGGGCTGGGCTCACAATGGGGAAGTGGAATGAGGTGAAGTGAATGAAATTATACTCTGCAGTGACACCACGCTGGGGGGGGTAAATACATGTATGCCTATGGCGAAATGTTTGGGAGTTACCATAATGAGAAAAATCTGCAATGGCAGCTTTTTAGATACTTCGAAAATGTAAGAAAAACTATACAAAATGGATTTAAACAACACATTGATCAATTGATACTTTGCAGTGACATCACACTGGGGGTGTTCTAAATGTATCTCTAAGGGTGAAATGTTTATGGTGACACAATACACACATCAGCAAACACTGACAGAAATGTTAGACTCAGAAAGACAAAAAAAAATAATTTATAATAATAATAAATAAAATAATAACAACAACAACAATAATAATAATCATTTTAAAAAGCAAAAACTCAAAATGTATTTTCAGGAGCTTCTGATCAATACAAGGGTTCATGGTTCTGTTTTGGTGTTTGATTTTCAGCACGGAGACAGTAATTAACTGTAATTTTATGCATAAGAAACTTTTAATTTTATGGTCAGATGTGTTTAAAAAAAAAAAGAGCACAGATTAAAGTGTAATAAAGCCTCAGACAGAGCAAAGCGTACAGTTAGCATCACACCCCCACGGAATGTTGATGACATCAGTTGCAAAGTATCAATACATGTGTTCATGGTCCTGTTTTGGTGTTTCATAATAATAATAATAATGCATCAGTTTCATATAGCGTTTTTCTGGACACACAAAGACACTTTACAGTTCTTTTTCATTCACTGCATACCTGGTGATGGCAAGCTAGTATTGGAGCCACAGCTGCCCTGGAGCAGACTGACAGAAGCGAGGCTGCCAATCTGCACTGGCTGAACTATCATCACTCCAGTCAGCTGCTGGCAGATACTAAAAACTGAACCAGTCTCTATCATGGACAAAATCCAAACGTTTCTGGGTCTGGCCAATATCATAATCAATTATCATAAAATCTTAGCGTTTGATCCCAGGAAAGGTTTTTGTTGTCATCTGCTGAAAGGAGGGATGACCAAGTGTATGAGGAAGAGCAAAGGCCGGAGGTAGTCCTAGGCATTCCTCAGAGAATAAGAGTCGGGATCATAACATTGAGCCTCCAAAGCCTCTGTATAAAATGGATCAGCTTCTGCCTAGTTGGTTTAGAGAAGAATTGGTCCACAAGAAGTAGCATCACAGCAACGGAGATCTCAACTCCACAAATAATACCACTACTTATCCATATTGGAAGAACAGAGGAACTGAAAATATACATCATACGATCTATCAAAGGCAAGACGTGATCATGAAGAAGGTTAAGGATCTTGGATGTGCTTGTATTGGCCTCCTTTGTGTTTTTTGGAAGAATGGACTTTGATTTTTGGGGAAAACGCATTCCAATAATCTTTGCTTCCTTACAACATGGAGTATAGAAACATGAAGGAGATGGACACAGCTAGACAGATTCATCAGAGGGTTTCACTTTTCAGAAACCGTCTGACCTCGCAGCATTAGATTATGTTCGCTCGATGGTGAGTGGGTACTTCTTTTCATTTAACCAATCACTGCTATTTGGTTGTGATGTATGTAATGCGCCGCTAAAGGGGTTAACTGGTATATTAAGCGTTTCTCAAATCCCGTAGGAAGAAGGGCAATAACGTCTTTTCCCTTGATAAAATTCACCGAACATTCTTTTTGTTCTGGCTTTAAATCCGTGATCTCGGGAATCGTTGCCAGCACAGAATATATGACTCTTCTCTGATGGACTGGTGCTCGAACTTGCACTTCCGGGGTTTTTGCGAACCATCTAGTGTATTCTGATTCTTGACCTAGTCTCTGAAGAGAAATGAAATTGAGCGGAGGCACTAGGACACAGCCTCATACCAAGTTAAATATGAGTTGTTGTCCTGGAGCAAATAAATCTTGTTTTCATGATCAGAAAGTGTTAAAACAAAGCTTAGATTAAAGTCTAACAGAGCAGTGCCTCCAGTTAGCATCACCCCCCCAGACATTTTTGATACCATAAGCTGCAAAGTATCAAAAAAGCAATGTGAAGTATCTTTGAGTGTCAAAAATGTGCTATAAAGCCGGCATACATTATTATAAGGCCTATTACAAGTACAATCCATAGGAGAATAGAAGAATGCATAGAATTGGCCATGGCTGTGTACTCTGTGTGTTATCACATCTAAACTGATAAAAGGAGCCGTTGTTATTCCAGGGACCGTCCAAACTTTGCAGACAGTTCGCTCCACCGAATTTATCAACTAATGTTTCGTGACTGCAAAACAGGATCTCACATCATCTGATTTATTTCTACCTTCAGTAATGCAAAGTAATGTGGAGCGAATGCAGTTTAGCAACACATAATTTTAAAGAAATCAGACACGGGGCAAATATGAATCTACAATCTAATCTGGATTACAAAAACAAGTCTGAAGTCAGTTACCGTGAAAGAACACTAAAAGCTCAAAGCAGTGAGGAGATATAATGTAAAAGGTTCAATTTTGCACTACAAGAAAACTCTACGATATAATACTAAGAGACTACAGTACAGTGGACCCCTATAATAAGCTAAGGGAGGAGGGGCAGTAATAGCGGAAAGGTGATAGCCTATGTTCTCGCAGGACAATGTAAGTGGAGCGCGTATGCTGCAAGGACAGAGCGAAAAAGTGTGGACTCATCAGGAGAGTTGACAGATAATACAACGGCACTATAGCGTTGTCCATTAAGTAGAAGTACATTAAGGTCTGGGTGCAATAACAGGACAGAAAGGCATTGTGGGAACAGTAAAGAGGAGCTGTACTCTTCTTGCACTTCTGACTGTAATGTAACCCTGTGTTTTATTAGTTTTTCTTGGGCGCTTCACTTACAATGCAGATTTGTGTGAATGAAACAAAACACAATGCCCGGTTTGTTTTTGATGAGGAATCAACACTGTAACAGAGTTATATCAGAAAATAGTGTAATATTAAACCTTTAACATTTATTTATGTAATGATCTGTTTATATGTGATTTGTGGTGGTCAAAGTGGCATAAATATTACTATTAATTTGTGACCAGGGCAGGTATGGTTGCAGTTGTAGTTGTACATAACGACCTGTTTGAATATACATGTTTAAGCCTAGTATACTGAGGAAAGTATAAGAGCAACTAAAGGCACACTATGTAACCTTTTTGGTGGAGGGTATCCCACAGAGATGTTTTTTTTTTTTTTTTATGCCAGGAAAGTTCCAAAGTATGGCAATATACCTGTCTATGTTTGAGGAGACAAAGAGAAGTTAAGGGTCAGGTCTGTGGAGGAGTGATCCCAACGAGAAAGGTTACACAGTAGTAAAGAACAAATATTATGCAGGATTTGTATTGTCATTGGCCTTTAAACACTCGGAGTACCTTTGCTTTGGAATTGCATGAATTGAACTTAAGATAATGCCCATTTTTAAAATATAAAAAAAATCCATAAAAAAACATAATAAAAACATAAAGCCAATGCCCGAATGTCTACACTATCCCCTTACGGCACTATTTATTAGGGGTGAAACGATATCCAAGTTTCATGATACGATATCATCACAGCATGAACCTCACGGTATGATATTTATTGCGATATCGCAGGAAAGCTCACAATAAAGAAGGGAGGCTCACAATTAGAAATGTAACAATATCCAAATCTCTCTGTACAATATTTTCATGATATACATCTCACAGTACGATATTTAAAGTGCTATTTTGTGGAGGCATAAACATCACAGGTTGAGCGGTCAGATGCCTTGACTTAATCCAAAGAGCTTGGACTTAAAAGTGCTTCCAGCCCCCAACAGATGAATTTGCTTCTTTAGTGTTGCACTGAAATGGGCAAGACACTTAACCCACCTTGCCCACAGTGGTCTGTGTACACTGGTGTGTGAATGGGTGAGTGGTTCCTTGTTGTAAAGTGCTTTGAGTGGCCCTCGATATTATTGTGAGAACTCTGATGATACGATATCATGATATTTCGATTATTGTTACATCCTTACTATTTAGTGGTTACACCAGTTTTAGTGGTGTCCGAATGTCCTGTGAGCACGGTGGCAGTTTGGCGGCACTGTGGCTGAGTGGCTAGCTCTCACGCCTCACAGCAAGAAGGTTCTGGGTTCTGGGTCTTTGCTGTGTGGAGTTTGCATGTTCTCCCCGTGTCTAGGTGGCTTTCCACTGGGCACTCCGTTTTCCGCCCATCAACCCAAAAACATGCACCATAGGTTAAATCCTCCAGCTGAGGTCCTGACCAAGCCTAGCAACAAAATCATAGATACTGTATGTGCCTGAGTGCTCCATGTGCTGCTGACTGCCTTGAATAGTAGTTGTAACTGGTAGTTACTAGAACAGTCAATATGGACCACGATGCATTAGGAGAGTCGAGAAAAAAACTGCATTCGGTGACAAGTGCATAATAACTGGACTTGTGAATAAAAGCATAATTTCCACATCTTGAGCAAATAGTCCAGTCTGTTTGCATGAGATCCAGTGTGACATATGATTATTATGAGTCCATAAACACTTGTGCCAGTCTGAACTGATCATTATTTATGACATAAATCAAGTTTTATCGGAATTCAGCGGACTCCGTGTGACTTGAATGTAGTGAGCTGCGTGTCTGTGAATGAGTGCACTATAAAGTCCACTAAAGAGTGCGTGAATGAGGGGTTAGGGACTAGGGTGGACATTCAGACATAATTTCTTAGCCTCAGTGCTCCCTATCCTCTGATCGGGTGCAGTTTGCCATCTACTTGCAGCAGAGGGAAATACAACTGCAAAAACAATTAAACAGTTAAAAGAACACGCCAGTTCAAATCAAGCCTAGCATGTGTTCTGTAAGTCTAAAAATAAAGAATATTCGTCAATATGAATCAAAGGTACATTCTGTAACTTTACCGGTGGAGGGTCAATCAAATGTTTTTCTTCATGGAGATGTTTTTGCTTTGTCTGGAATGTTTCACAGTATGCCATTACACCTTTTTATCTTCAGTGAGCCCAAACCAGACCAAGTTACAGGTCAGATCTATGGAGAGACAAAGCGCTTACACAGAATTCCTGTTTATCTATGTATTTATGAGCTATAAAACCACCCGTAATTGAATAAATGTTTCGCAGAGCTGTTTAAAATCATATTACGGAATATTCAAAGCAGAGTAATGACATATCCACAGAATCAAGACAGTGATGGACCCCCAACCGAAAAGTTACACAGAGCACCTTTAATGTTTTTAGGCAGCTCCCTCTCCTCCAACGTATTCATTCATAACATTATTGAATTACAACTGAGGATTTGGTCGACTTTAATATTCCATTGACATTTTTAGCAAGAACTCTACAATGAAAAGTTGCAACCCGCTATCAGAACATCATTACATTGACTTTTACACCAGCAGAAGGACATGATGGTGTTGAAATGGTCAGTAAAGATGCACAGTGACATAAAACTCACACACACTCCGGAGGTCCATTATGCCAGGGCCCATTACCTTGCCCTCTGCATGCTTCTCCTCTCTCTCCTCTGACGGGTGCTGGGTGCCGCTGGTCGTTCGCCTCCTCCTGCTGCCCCTGTCTTTGGCCTTTGGGTGCCCATCCTTCTCCACAGCGGGTGCTACCTGGTGTCTCTCTGCCTCTGGTTTTCGCGGAGGAGCTCGAATAATGCGTAGATTGCTGGTGTATATGATGATTTTGCCAAAGTCCAATACTGTGTTCTGAAAAAAATGTAAAGTTATAAATGTTTTGGCATGTGGTGTAGTATGTAGTGAATAAATAAATGAAGAAATTAATTTTTGCATATGCAGTGGTGGAAGAAGTACTCAGTGTTGTTACTTAAAGGTGCATTGTGTAACTTTTCTGGTTGTTTCTATGGATGGATGTCATTGCTCTGCTTGTAATGTTCCACAGTATGACATTAAACAGCTCTACCTTACTTTTATTCAATTACAGGTGGTTTAATATCACAAAAAATACCTAGAAAAACAGGCATTCTGACTGTGAGTGGGGTCGCCTCTCCACAGATCTGACCTGTAACTTGGACTGGTTTGGTCTCCATGATACCATACTGTGAAACATTCCAGACAAAGCAATAACATTTCCATTGAGACAAGAATTTGATGGACCCTCAACCAGAAAAGTTATACAATGCACCTTTAAGTAAACGTACAGATACTGGAGCAAAAAAATATAAAAAGTAAAAGATAAAACTCTACTAAAGTACAAATATTAAAGTGGCGGTTTAATAATGTACTTAAACGGTAAAAAGTATTACACATATTTTGAGATCTTATAAGGCTTCAATTGTAGTGTTTTTTACAAAGATTTGTGCTGAATTTTGTTCAACATAAACAATTGAATCAATCGTTTTTTTCCTAGCGGTCTTTATTTTGTATATTTGTGTTGGTGAGATTATGAAGATGGTCTCGACAGCAGGTCTCGACAATAACAGTAAAAAAAAAAAAAAAACTTTTACTTTTAGCGTAGTTCAACAATTTAGTGGAGTAGAAAGAAAAGACACAGAACCAGTCAAAAGTTTTAGAACTCCACACTTTTTTTTACTGTTGACGAACGTATTCTAAACTTTTGATTCATGAAAGTGTCCACCTTTGGCAGATATAACAGCTGAACACACTCGTGGCTCATTCTTTTTCCAACAGAAATCAAATATTCTTCAGAAAGTTCTTCCCAAATCTATTGCAGACGTTCCCATAAATATGTGGCACTTGTAGGTTGCTTCACTCTTCTGTCCAGTTCATCCCAAACCAGCTCGATGGGGTTTAAGTCTGGACACTGTGCTGGACACTCCATGTTATCAAGTTAATCATCATCTTGTTCTTTTTGCCTGAGGTAGCTTTGGCAGAGCTTGGACTTGTGTTTTGTTTTCTTTTATCTTTTTTTAACCTCTGGCTGTTCAATTCTTACCTTTGTACCATTTCAAGCTTTTCATTGGACTTGCATGACTTGAATTGCAATAAATAACTGGATAAATTAGGGTGTTCTAAAACTTTTGACCGGTAGTGTACTTGTTCTCAAACAGAATGAAAAGTATCCACTTTAAAGTGTACTTAAGTAAAGCACAGATTCCTAAAATGTATACTGAAGTACAGTACTTTACTACTTTTAACTTTGTTATGTTCCTCCACTGTGCATATAATATTTACTCAATTATCTTACCATAAATAAATAATCGGCTCTACTATTGTGACTATAGGAATGAACCAATAACAATTCCATGGAGACAAGCTAAAAAGTTACACAATGCAAAATGACTGCATGCTTTATACATTTGACTCTACATTTGACGTTAGATTGGTGTTACCTCATACCTGGAGTTGTCTTTTATTATATGTTTCATTCACAAGTTTGAGTGACCCTTTATTATTAGTCTCTCTACATCTCCAAAACTTAAAATGCTTTTTTCCACCTTGTGATGTCATGCAATGGTAGTTTTCAAGTTAACAGCTACCTTTTACATTTCGTTGAGTAAAACTTGAAAATTCCAACACTGAAATTATCCAAATGATTCTAGTGACATTGTTTGGAGTTTAAACCACAGTGGAGCACTTCCTATATCATCACATGACATCATAATGTGGAGCAAAGTGTCAGTTTGCAGGGTTTGTGTGTTAAACATGTGCGAATGAAACAGAAAAGAACTCCAGGTATGTTTTTGCTAAGGAAACAACATTATAACATGGATTAATATGGGCCCTTTAACCGTAATTTCACTAATGTTGAGAACAAAACACTGTATTTACCCGCTTCTCAGCATTATCACAAATCAAGCTCCAACTAAATGAGCCATTGTTTAGTTATTGTTACAGCATCCCGACCTCAAGTACTGTAATTAACTCTGAATTCCACTGCATTTTATCCTCACGGAATCCTTGCTAAACTAGGATCAAATAAAAATTCCTTTCTTTGCAAATGTATTCTCAAAACTGTACTAGAGAACCAGCAATCAGACCAGCGTTTCAATTACAGTAACACACTTTTTTCCTTATTGTTATGTAGTTGTTGCTTTTGAAGGTTGGTAGTAAAATTCTGAATAAAGCACTGCCATTATGCAAACACTGGGAACCTAAACATTTAAAAATACAAAAAGGAAATGCATCTAACAACACCATAAGACATGATAAGTTGGAAACACTTTAAAAACTACACTTGAATTAGCCTAACCCTAATCCCTTAAAGCAGGGGTGTCAAACTCATTTTGGTCCGGGGGCCATATCCAGCCTACTTTGATCCCAAAGGGGCCGGATCAGAAAACTCATGGCATATAAACCCCAAAAATAACAATAAGTTCAAATATTTGTGCAGAGAAACACAAATCTATTACAGAAATCTTTTTTAATTGATGAACTCTTTCTTATTATAATATTATAATATTATGAACAACCTGAAACTTTCATAAAATTTCAACACAATGTTTTAATATTAACTTGTATGCAAATAGGAATAAGTCAATTTTTCTTGGAAAATCCTGTACTCGGCTCCACTTTTCTCATGTTGGACATTTTGCTGATGAGGGTCAACAGTCAAAACGATCGTCCTTTAAGAGCGTTTGGAAAGAGACAAGTCTTCATTTGTGCTGCTCTGGTGGGAGGGGCCACGCACAGAGGCGCTGGAGACGCTGCTATACTAAACACCGCAGAAAATTACTAATATTTTAATAGAAAATATAATTCAAATATTTTAGTAGAAAATCACCCAAGGGCCACATTAAAGGTCTTGGAGGGCCGGATCTGGCCCCCGGGCCTTATGTTTGACACCTGTGCCTTAAAGGTGTATAATGTAATTTTTATGGTGGAGGAACATTTCTACTTTCATGGAGACCAAACCAGACCAAGTTACAGGTCAGATCTGTGGAGAGGTGACCCCACTCACAGTCAGAATGCCTGTTTTTCTAGATATTTTTGAGCCATAAAGCCACCTGCAATTGAATAAATGTAAGATGACAGAGCAATGACATATCCATAGAAACAAGCAAAGATGGACCTACAATCAAAAAGTTACACAGTGCACCATTAATTAAGTTTTTAAATAATAAACTGTTTGTTCATTATGAATTAAGGGGAGACACTACAGTTTTGGTTAGTTTGGTCTCTCAGCATATAAGCAACAAAACAGTCCACTCTGCACTGAAAGATGTTTTAATATTTAATCAACCTGCCGCCATAAATTTATGGGACAATGTAACTTCATAGGCTGTTTTCTCAAAATGCATTTTCTCCCATAGGGACAAAAGGATCATCGCTTAAAGAAGCACCTACACTCACCAAACTTTACAGGCTTGTACTTAACAAGATGTACAGAAGGACTTTTTATATCTAATTCCAGATCAGATTATTCAGGTTTTAATTATTTTTTTATTGTTTTTTTCAGGCACATTTTTATTTATTTATTTATTTATTTATTTATTTATTTAGTTAGTTAGTTAGTTAGTTAGTTAGTTGGTTTTCAGTGGGACGGTGTATATCAATAAACATTGCAATAATGTAAATGTACCTGAATTAGCCAAAAGACTAGTTTTCGTCAGCTGTTCCCCTGCCAGATGGTAATAGGCTTTGTTACATCTGGTTTACTCAAATAATAAATAAGACATCCAAAATCCCCTCTGAATATTTTTTAGCATCTAATGTGCCAACAAAAATAAGCAAGAAATTTAACCTGGCTCTTTTCATGATTCTGTTTTGAATGTCCAAAACACTTTGGCAGCTTTGACACATAAAATGCATTATTTTTCTATGAAAATATTACATGGTGGAAAACTTGTAATACATTTTTTCTTACATTTATTCTCACCTTAAGTCTTTCTTCTTGCTTCATTAAACATGCACATTAAACATGTAATTTTTTGGTTGTCTGCTTGTTTCTGTGAATAGGTAATTCTCTGGTTGGAATGTTCCACAATATGACATTAAACAGCTTTACCTTACATTTATTTAATTACAGGTGTTTTTATGGCTCAAAAATACATAGAAAAACAGGCATTCTGACAGTGAACAGGGTCGCCTCTCCATAGATCTGACCTGCAACTTGGTCTAATTTTAATCTTTAAAGGTTTAATATTCATGAACATAGAAAGGTTTAATGCCATACTGTGAAATATTACAAACAATAACATCGCCACAGCGAAAACCATTTGACGGACCTCCCACTGGAAAAGTTACACAATGCACCTTTAAGGCTAACTGTGTAGTTATTATAAAGCGATACTGATAAATGCTATACTTGAAAGTCACAACTGATCAAGGGTGGAAGTTACCGAAGTACAAAAGTAAAAGAACAATACTTAAGTACAATTTTTATTTAGGTATCTGTACTTTACTTAAATACATTTTACAGTGGATATGTGTAAAATCCCTCAGTCATCCAGGTAGAATCCAGGTTTAGTTTTTACTTTTAATTCATCATTTGAGAGCATGTATCTGTACTTTCTAGTCCACTACATTTTATATCTGGGCTGAAAGGTAAAAAGTACTTCTCTTTATATTTTGAGACCTGCTGAAATGACTGAGACTTATTTTTTAGCGCATTTAATTCGAGTTAACAGTTCCAAACCTTCAGCAAACCAAATACACAGATACACAGAAATCAGTTGAATCACTTCTTGTTCAAAATCACTACATTTGAAGCTTTAATTGTTCTAAAAATCTCTGCAAAACACTATACATTTTACTCTTAAAGTACATTTTTAAACAGGTACAATAGTTTTACTTGTGTATGTAGCTTTTTTCATGTGATATTTTTACTTGTACTTGAGTAATCTTTTGACCCGGTATCTGTACTTTTATTGAGTAACAATAGTCAAAATACTAGTACTTCATCCAACACTGAAAGTGATGTGTTGTTGATGCTTTGTGTCCTGAGTTGATCTTTTTCTCATTTGAATGAAAGCAGAAGCCTGGAGTTTTGTCTCTTACTTTGGCGTCTCCCTGGTTGACTTCGCTCTGGCCCTCAGCAGCCCTGTAGCTCCCCACTCCTCTGTACACGTTTATCCTGTGTGCGATGAGGCCCGCGGGGGGGTAGGCACCTGAAGTGACACCACAACATCATCACTATACACAGGAAGCAGCTAAAATAGAAATCTGATGTCTAGATCTATAATGCTAAAATCAAACGGCATCTTTTAAAGGTGATTACAGTAGTGACAAGGAGCTATTTAAAGGTCCTATGTTACACAAAATGGACTCTTGTGAGATTTAAGCCATGTTATAATGCTGTTAACTTCTCACAGATATACCTGGGATTGTGTTTTGTTTCATTCACATGTTTGAGTAACCCTTTATTATTAGTTTGTCTACAACTCCAAAGGTCTAAATGCTCCATGTGATGTCATGAAAAAGTAGTTTTCAACAGCTACCGTTTACCTTTTGTTCAGTAGAGATATGGGGGTTGATTTCAGGGTCAAAATTATCCAAATGATTCTAGTGAAAGTGTGTAGAGTTTAAAAACACAGTTGCACTTCCTGTCTAACCACATTACATCACAAAGTGGAGCAGAGTGTTTTCTGTTTGATACCCGAGCTAAGCCTAAAGGCCTAATCATACTTCATTAGAACATAAGAACTTTGTTTATGTTCTCGAAGTGAAGAACAAGAACAAAGTTTGTTTGAGCTCTGACATTTCATATTTTAAAAGATGTTCTGCTGCCAAACTGCCCTGTCCTCTCATGGCATATTGCGAGGGTATTTCTTTTTGTCCTCCAGCCTGACCGCTCTTTTTTTTGGTGACCCACCTTTTGGCTTTCACAAACATGGCACAGAGATTACGCCAGACTTTTCTACACTGATTTTCGTCCGTGCCTAAAATTTCCGTGATCTCGCTCAATGAATTTCTTGCCATTTAGCGTCTTTATAGTCAATGACTGTCGTGTCATACAGATGTCTGTATTTTTTCACCATTTCCACCAGCTGTGACTCAAAACCATCCTTTTTTTTTCTTACTCCACACCGGCAAGGAAGCGCATAAACCACGGCCACATAAATAACCAATCAGTGTGAAGATGTCAGACACCACTGTCGAACTGCCGAATAAAGTTCTGTTCAGCTGAGGTGTTGAGAACAAGTCACAAAAACCGTGGAACAGGAGCTGGCTGATGACATTGACGTCATTTTGTTCTTATGCTCTTAGAACGTATGAATAGGCCTTAAATATGCAGGGTTTGTGTGTTTAACATTTGTGAATGAAACAAAACACACAACTCCAGGTCTGTTTGTGATGAAGAAACAACATTACAACATAGATCAGAAAATGATCTGATATCAGAAGATGATATCATAAACACTCAATTATCTTTATATTGTCTTTAGTACGTAACTAGAAGGGATGGAACAACATCTTGTGTCAAAAGACTGTGCATGTGTTTTCTTTCATGTGTGTTAAGCACTAGTCAGTAACATTTTACATTTATTGTGAAGATGTAGTTCCAAAAAGCAGAGGTACAATGAAGTTAAAAACATTTATTATAAAATATTTAAAAATCCCATCTTGTCTTGTTCTTGTGAACCCAATCTTGTGCCTCATCTTGTGGAAATTGTCTCGACTCTCGTACCCCCTACTAACTATTCATGGGTTTAAGGCAAATGATTCATTCATGAATTCAAGGCTTTTCTGAAGGCCTTTCCCCATTCAAATGATAGAATATTTAGCTTTGAATGGCTATACCGACGGAGGACCATTGCAAATCCCTCAACTGCATGAAACCCACGAGCGAATTTTCAACTTCTGAATGTTTACCAGCGCTATTTACCAAAGGCTATCTTTCTGACACCGTGCGGAAATGCAGACTTGGCCCTTCCTCAAAGTTTGATAAGGAGTAAGAAGTGCATGTTTTAGATGAATGAAAGAAAAATAAATACAGATGATCAGAACTATCCATGCCATACAAAAACTGAACAGTCCTGCTGTGAAGTGAGATGGGATTTGGCTCCAGACCTCCAACCAGATGACCCAACACCAGAGACCTCCATCTTTCAATGTAACATTACTGAAGTTGACATTGTTTTACACTAAGATAAGCTCAACACCCTTTTCCTAACCTTAACCTTTACAGATTTGTACCTATTGTATTTTTCGGACTATAAGGCGCACTGGATCATAAGGTGCAGTATCAGTAATGTTGAATTCTCTGGTCTATTTTCATACATAAGGCGCACTGGATTATAAGGCACATTAAGCGAAACAAACAAACGACACTTGAGACTGATCCTTTAGCCCAGACATCCACAATCCATTGGCAGATCATGGCGTAATTCGCCCAGCGTTGCCTCCTTGTCTTGGTGAATGTGTATTATGAATGTGAATGTGGGCGGATAATAATAATAATATATATATATATATTTTTTTTTATTTCCTATGAGGACGACTCAAATATATATTAAGTAATAATGTGTTTAATGCAGCTTTATGCACATTTGTTTACATTTTGCAGAAACAAAACTTAAAACCACATGTTTAATTTGCATAAACTATAAGCTCTGAAAAAAACTGCTCGCTCCTTGTGCGCTGATACAGTCAGCTTCTGTTGGACTAAAGGACAAGACTCAGTGGAATATGAGTGTTTTTTCTGTGACAGAGGATGTGCTGCTGATGGTGAGTCTGTTATGTGCTTCTATCGCATTGGAAATGGTTCACGTGAAACTTTTCAGAGATTATAAATCTGCAGGTCATAGCATAGACCGTATACATGAATGGTCATATATTCTCTGTAGCATTTCATTGATGTCATAAATGCCGAGGCAGAACTATACTTCGCCCTTTACTCCGTGAGGCTCCTGACTACAGTAGCTCTAATGCTCCAACAATCCATCAAACGGTGCAGCTTTGTAGCTTACTATAGTCATACTAAAACATTTTGACAGATTTTTGAGCGTCTTGTACCATATAAAATCGGTTCGAGGTCAGTAAGCACAACCAGAATTAATACATAAAGTGCACCGGATTATAAGGCGCACTGTCGATTTTTGAGAAAATTAAAGGACTTTAACTGCGCCTCAGAGTCCAAAGAATAAGGTAATTTAAAACAGACACAGGACCTACTGAAACATATGCAGGAAAAAAAATGTTGTGCTGTATTTACACTTATTAAAATTGGAAAACATAAAATAAACAACACCCAATTATTATTTCTGAATGTACAATACTTCAATTTATAGTCTTGTTACATTTACTATGCCTCAAAATTCGCATTGGCTTTTAGCATTGAGACACAAGCGTCTCTCTTTCTAAACACAGAAGTTTCCTCCGCTGAAGTCTTCATTCATTTTCAGTGACATCCACCCCCAGCTCCCTGTCCACTGCCTTATCTTTAAATATTTATATGTTTTAGAGTGACTCGGCAAAAACCACACAGAAATAAAACTGGACAGGAAGTAATGACACCAACAGTGAGGTTTTCGGATGCTTTTGTGCACAGAGCGTATTAAATGTTTTATGTTTGTGACAACATGTTTTAACTACTCATTTCCCTATGGAAGGAAATGTATTGGGGATTAAATGTAGGCTACAATCTTTGAAGTGCTAATGAGTGCAAACATTGAAATGATCTTATAAATAACATTTAATAGAGAACTAAGGCAAAAACTGATATGGATTTGGTTTGTTTATGAAAAGTAAACTAATGAAAATGTCGAGGAGCATGCCAATGGATGTGTATCCTGGTGGAAGTCTGCAAGGTAGGGTCCTCTGGTTGGAGGTCTGCAGCCAGGCTCTCTTGAAACTAAGGCTACGTTCAGATTGCAGGGCTTAATACTCAATTCAGATTTTTTTGCGGAATACGATTTTTTTGCAAGGTCGTTCACATTTCCAATTAAATGCGACTTGTATGTGATCTCCAGTGTGAACTTTAAACAACCCAAAAGCGTCCCACATGTGCATTGGAGAACACGAGCTCAGCATGCTCAGTGTTTACGAAAGTCGTACTGGAGCTGGCACATGTACAGCTGATTTGTTTTAAGGATGAGATTGAGAAGGACAAAGTCTTTGCCTATGGTGTTTGGGCCAGCAGCAGCAATGTCCGTAAAAGGAACATGTGGGTGCGGAGTCACAGCCAAGAGTGCTGGGATTGTTATTTGCGTCGCTGCTTCACTCACACAGAGTACATACACAATATTCCGATGACGAGAAGAACGTTTGTGTACATTTGTGACGTGTAGGTGGAATGAATGTGACCTGGCCATTCAGACTGAAGTTGCATGTCAAAAGATCAGATATGTATCGGTTTTAGGAGCAATATCCAAGTGGCCTGGGTCACATTCAAAAAAATCTGATCTGTGTCATTTAAAAGATCAGATAGAGGTTGCATAGGGGAGAAAAAAATTAATTTGGGTCACTTCAGGCTGCAGTTTGAACGTAGCCTAAGTGTGACTATGCTGCTATTGGCTATTCTGAGTCAGTTTAATTCCCCATTTGTCCAGGTCCATGTTAACAAAAGTTTCAAAGGAAGTGAGCCAACATTTTTGAAACTGAGATGTTAATCCAGAAATCATTTTCAATCTGAAGGTAAATTGGGCAGGGCTAGTGTAGGTGTAATTTGGGGCTGATCCTAAACTAACGACAACAGTTCAAGACACTGTCAAATCTCAGCCACTGAAAAATTTGTAGAATCAGTGGTGCTTTTTAATCTCCCCAAACTGAGATTTTAATTTGTGAAAATCTGTTCTCTAGCCTAGGAACATTCACAATTTTAAATATTAATATCACGATTTTCTTAGGGCCTAGAATCATAAACTGTATAGATACATGATTGAAGCTAATGTACTTGCAGAAAATGATCATCTGTGCACTTCTGGCTCCATCAACTCTGGCTCCAATCGGCTTTACATTGAAAAATCATTACCTCTCTACCTGTAACCGCTGCAGTTATCATCATTTTGGTTTTAAAATGTTCATATTAACCCACGCTACATCATCCTGGTGTTTTTATTTAGCTATTTTGTTTGTTAATCAAGATATTAATCTAATAAACAAATAAACTAATCAGGCAGCTTCTTTTCCCTGAGGTTGCTGCTAAGGGAAGGGGAGTTATTTTCAGCAGCCTCACTCCGGATTGACTCTTTGGTTGCTATGATACTCAAGGTCAAAATTCCAAACATGGCATTGTCTCAGAATTTGCCCCTATAACTCCGAGCCTCGATGAGCTTCATTTGACTGGAGCCAAACATTATTAGTGGTGACATCACAGGCACAGGCCGAGCTAATCCAGCTCATGCCGTAGTAAAAAAATGTCTAGCTTCTCAGTTCAACGCCTTCAGGTTGAATATTTTGAACAGAATTTAATTTTCTTTTGCTGTCTTCCTTTTTATATGTTATTCCCCCATTTTCCATTTCCCAGTTGATAAAATAGCCCATTAAATCTGCCTCTCAACCCCCAATCATCATCATTATAGTTACATGTCTGTTGTTCCGTTTACTCAAGCACCATGACTGCTCATTTCATAATCATATCCACATTCATCACGCTCACGGAGAGAGGTGCAATTTCACAAACACATGTAGAGCCAATCACGGATATCATTTTATGGAAATCCACCTCCGTGCCTCCACTATTCCACTACAGGAGAGCGTGTCACCAAACACCACGCTTTCTCCCATCTCACACCTGCGCCCACACAAACGGGTGAGTGTAAAGCACAGCGCACCCTGCTGGTCGGCTCCGGATCCGTCTTGAAAGCCGCAGTACTGGTCCATTTCCAGGTGGCTGGGTGGGATTTTCCTGTGGACGAAACTGTGGGGGTACTTCTCCGCGGGACTGTCCAGCTCCTGGCCATCCTCGTACACGTGTTTGAGCACCCGCCCGCTGTACGACGACGCCAACTTGAAACGCACCTACAGTTTGGAATTGAAGAAGAACAGGAAATATTAAGAGATGCCAGGGTTAAAAACACATACTTCTGGTTGATTAATCGACTAAAAAGGGGATGTGGCAAAAGCTTTCAAAACTAAAACTGCACTCAAATCAAAAAACAAAAACAACCATTTATTGACAAAAAATAACACATAAATATCTAGGGATGTAACAATAACCAAAATATCGTGATATCGTATCATCAAAAGTCTCAGAATAATATCATGGACTGTCACAATATATTGAATTACAAGTTCCTTTGCTTAAATGCATGGTTTTACAGTAGCAACAGCTTATGAACATCAGAAACTACATATCCCATGATTCATTTCATTGAGCACAACATGAAGATTTATGTTTTTTACTTGAATTTTTGGGATTAAACAGAAATAATTCACACTAAAATCTTGTCAAGGTATTTTAAAAGGAAAAAGTGCCCCATCTACAATTATATCGGCCTCTTCAAAATATCACAATAAAATATCATACAGTAAGATGCATATCGTGATAATATTGTACTATGAGATTTGGATATTGTTACATTCCTATAAATAAAGTATTAATGTAAAGACAGACTGAATTTGTGAATCATGAGTTTAATCTGACTTTTTACATGTAAATATTAGGGATGTAACCATATCCAAATCTCAATATTATTACGATTTGCATCTCACGGTACAATATTTATTGCAATATTTTGGAGAGGCTAATATAATTGTAGAATTGTAGGGCACTTTTTTGCTTTTAAAATACCTTGACAAGATTTTGGTGTGAATTATTTCCGTCATAATCCCAAGAATTCAAGTAAAAAACATATTTCTTCATGTTGTCTGCACTGTTGCTATTATAAGACCATGTATTTAAGCAAAGGAACTTTTGATTGAATATAGTGTGACAGCCCTCGTTATTATTGTGAGACTTTTGACGATTCGATATCACGATATTTCGGTTATTGTTACATCCCTAGTAAATGTTTAAAAAATAAATAAATAAATCATCAGCTAACTCATTAACTCACTAAGCTTCACTTCTTCTTATAATTTAAATAAAAAATTTGAGAAGAAATACACATTTTGAACTACTAAGGCATCATTGACTGATTAATCGACTAAAGGGCTAAGGGATACTCATAATGTTAACTACTATTACATCTTAAAATGTGGTTAAAATGTATTCAGATATACAGGCCTCCAATCTCTGTCTAATAATAAATGATGCTAAAATTATACTTAAGTTTAGATCCTAAAGCGTGCTACCGTTTCACAATGTATCTGATAAATGTCATGTTACAGATGTACAATGCAGTCAGCCTAGTAAATATGCACTATATAACGTTCATGTTGGTTTTATTTCTTATGTTCACTGCAAAAAACAAAATCTAGTCAAGTTAAGATGACTTGAATTAAGAACGTTTTATCATGATTTGAGTCAATTTCAGTTGACAAATAAAATTATCTCAAAGTGGAATAAGACATCTGTACTTAAAATAAGAAAATACACAGAAAAACAAGAACTTTTTACACTTAAAATTAGAAACAAAATCAAATGTTGCTTGAATTAAGAAAAAGACATGTATTCCATTGGTAGATAAGTTTACTTGTCAAATTGAATCTACTCAAATAAAGTAAAATGTTCTTATTTTAAGTCATTTTCACTTACCTAGATATTGTTTTTTTTTTTTTTTTTTTTTTTTGTTTTCCAGTGTTGCTGTTATTTCTTTACCTTGAATGTTCCACAGTACAGCATTAAACTTCCATAGAGTCAAGAAGGTGGTGCCATCACCTGATTAGTTACAGGTCAGGTCTGTGGAGAAGGAAGCCCACTCACAGTGTTTTGTTTTTTTTTTTTTCACACTGTTTCAAGGTACTTTTTAGCATTAAAACATTGAGGTTAATGAAGGCTAGAGAAGTTTAATACTGTGGAACATTCCAAACCAATAACATCAACAACAACAACAGCAACACCAGAAAAGTTCCATAGTGCTTCCTTTATTTTTTATTTTATTTTATATATATTTTATATATATAAAACCAAGAAATGTCAAACAGTTTTATAAAAGCATTAGCCAAATGTTGTGAAATGGGTCCCAAAAATGCCATAAGTAAAATACAGACATGTTCATAAACTAATGAATGGAATATAACAATTTGTAGTTTAAGGTTTGATTAAAGTAACACATTTTGCACAGTCACAAAAACATGATCAATAATTAACAGCTGATCTAATTTATATATCAAAAGTCACTACCTTCCTGGGGTTGGTGCTCTCGTAACGTTGGTCCAGTTTCCTCTGTAGCTCCTCCATGGCCGAGTGTGTCTCTGAAGTGAAAGACCAAAGCAAACACTTCAGTCCATCAGCGGCACTTGGACTGGACTCTGCGACTCCTGGTGTGATCAAAGTACCTCCAGATGGTAAAAATACACACAAATCCCAGATCCTGCTTCTTATATAAAGTAGTTTGGTGTCTACTCCTGCGACAGTCGACACTGGGACTAACCTGCTGTTTTGGGCTCCCACCTCTCCATCTCCACGCTTAATTATTCACAGCAGGATCGTATTTACAAAGAGAGGCAGGGGAAACTAGAAGCTCTGTCATCAAATAATAATGTGTGCAGAGGAGTGTGAGGGAGTGCGGAGGGGACAGTGCAGTGCTAGAAGTCACGGTGACGTTTGATGCTTGTTGTTTTACTGCTGTAGTTTACGTAATGATCTCAACACGACCTGCACAGTAATAGGATTTAGACCTGATGGTGGTGAACAGCTATTGTAGCCACAGCCGCCCTAGGGAAGATTGATGGAATCGAGGCTGCCAATATAAACCAGGTGGGTGAAGTGTCTTGCCTAAGCACACAACAACAGTTTGCGCTAGAGGTACTGCCCTCAATCAGTGGCACTTGGTATTTCCAGCGGTCTCCCTTCCAAGTAGTAAAGGTCCTATATATACAGGGTTTATGCAGGGTTCAACAAACCAAATTTAATGCGTTTTAATGCCGCAATTCAGTTGGTGCCATTAATAAATGCAGAAAGAAAGATATATTAAAGGTGCATTAAGTAACTTTTCTGGGGGAGGTTCCATCAAGTGCTTTTCTCCGCACTGAAAACCCAATTAAGAAGACCCAAATTAAGAAGATTTAACTTGCTTTCAGTAGATTTCACTTGACAAGTACAATTATCTGCCAATGGTATAAGTATTTTTTTCTTAATTCAAACAATATATGATTTAGTTTCTTACATTAAGTGCATAAAGTTGCTGTTTTCTTATCTTCAGTGTTACTAGGAGTGTTTTCCTATTTCAACCCCCAAAAAGACTTGTTCCTTGTTGGTAGATAATTTGATTTATCGTGTGAAATTGACTCAAATTAGTATAACATGTTCTTAATTCAAATCATTTTAACTTTGCAAGATTTCATGTTTTGTAGTGCATGGAAATGTTAATACTTTGTCTGGAATGTTTGACAGAATGGTATAAAACCTTTCTATCATCAGGAGACCACAAAGACCAAGTTACAGGTCAGATCTGTGGAGAGATGACCCTGCTCACAGTCAGAAAGCCTGTTTTTTTGTTTTTGTTTTTGTTTTTTTTAGATATTTTTGAGTCTGTAATTGAATAATTAAGTTAGAACTGTTTCATACTGTGGAACATTCCAGGCAGAGAAATGACATATCCATAGAAACAAGCAGGTGATGAACCCTCCACCAGAAAACTTACACAGTGCACATTTAAGCTTCCATTTTGTCAAAGTGACCGTTTGGTAACCACTCAGCAGAATGAAACGAACCTATAGATAGTTATTATAATGCAAAACATTTATAAAGCTTATTTACTGTAATATAATTGGGTGTTTTGAACCTAATTCCACCAAATATCTTTTGTATTAGGGATCATACGTTTATTAAAAATGTTTCCAGACATTCGAGGTAAAGCAATAACATTTCCATGAAGATGAGCTGGTGGCAGACCCTCCACTAGAAAGGTACACAGTGCACCTTTAAATGCCATTTTTATATTAGACTTACATCTTAAAGGTCCTCTATTATGATTGTGTTGCCTCCTCAAAAACAGACCTGGAGTTGTGTTTTGTTTCATTCAGACGTTTGAGTAATCTTTCATCATTAGTCTGTCTACATCTCTCTTCCACCTTGTGATGTCATGAAGTTAACAGCTACCCTTTACATTTGTTCAGTAGAGATGATCATTTACAGGTCTGAAATTGTCCAAATGATTCAAGTGAAGGTGTATGGGGTTAAAAAATTTAGTGTAGCACTTCCTATATAAGCACATGACATCACAAGGTGGAGTGTTTGAGAGAAAAACTTACGATTTTTGTGTTAAACATGTGTGAACGAAACAAAACACAACTCCAGGTATCGATGAGAAAATAACATAAAAACAGATTTAAAAAAATAGCATAATATGGGCCCTTTAAAGTAAAAAACAATTATCTGTCTGCCTTTACCAACCAATCCCCAAATAACCTTAACAAACTAGTTAGATGTGGAACAGAGTGGATGCAGCACATCCCAATGGAGCCTCATCCTACGTGTGTCCTACCTCCTCGTCTCCTCCTCCGCTGACCGAGGCTGGAGTTAATCAGATTGCAGAACAAGCAACTGGATTCAGCCGAGCGAGAAATTGTTTTGGGCTCAACGCTGTGGAGAAAGCTCTTAGTGATCCGAGGGCCCTCTCGGCGTGTCTGTGTCGTCATATTAACACCACATGTACACTCTATTATCTCCATTATCTCCCATAAGTACATTACAAGCTTCATACAGTGTCATAGAAGAAGAGTGCATTATACAAGTATGTTTTCATAGCACAGTTATTATCATGCTGACAACACGGGGCATTTGTATTTGAAATTAAGAACATTAAATGAACCTTTAATAAGATTGTGATTTAAACTAAATAGATATCGACCTTTAAAGGGCCTATATTACACTATTTTCTGATCTATGGTACGATGTTTCTCAACAAATACAGACCTGGAGTTGTGTGTTGTTTCATTCACACATGTTTAACGCACAAACTCTGCATATTTAGGAGTTTCTGAGTTCTTTTCTCATGCAGAAAACACTACTCCAACTTTACATAGAATCATTTGGATAATTTCAGCCTGTAATTGCTAATCTCTACTGAACTAAAAGGTAAAAAGTAGATACCAAAACTGACATCATGACATGATACATGACATCACAAGGTGAAGCATTTTTAGCTTTGGGGATGTAGACAGACTAATAATAAAGGATTCCTCAAACATGTGTGAATGAAACAATATATATGTCCTTTACCCAAATGTATGTATGTATTCTTGCATCTTTGTATAGAAACTACAGTAAAAATGAGATAATATTATAGTATTTGTATTTAGTATTTATTTGTTCATTCTTATTGATGACCTTTGTGGCCATACCAGCTTGTCAAACCCTGATCCCGTCAGATCTTAGAAGCTCTAAACAAGGTCAAGTTTGGTTAGTACTTGGATGGGAGACCGCTGGGAATTTCAGGTGCCACAGGGGGGCGCCAGTTACAAAAACGGTTGTTGTGTCCTTAATCAAGGCACTTCACCCACATTGCCTAGTAAGAAAGTGGTGTGTGCGTGAGTGATGGTGGTGGTTGGAGGGTCAGATGGTGCAGATTGTGCTTCTGTCAGTCTGCCCCAGGGCAGCTGTGGCTACAATGGTACCACCATCTTACCACCATCGGGTATGGAGTGACTGAATAATGCTCTGTAAAGCGGCTTTGTGACAAATGAAAAGTATATAAATATATATATATAAATACAAACTTAATTTTTTCTTTCTTATTTTTAGAATCATCAACATTAGAATGAGACCACCTGGCACTGGACACATAAAACAAATTGTGTTGCCAAAAAATAATATAATTTTGGTATGTTGGTATGGAGTGTGAAAAGAGTGTGAAAAGGTTCTGATTTTTAACAGTTTTCACAGGCTGCCACTGCCTAATACTATTTCTTTATTCACTTATCAGAATAAATGGTAAATATCTCCAAACGACATTATATTTTCACAAATGTATAACCAATAATTCGTCTAGCTTTTGTCTTACTGTTCAGTCTTGCTCCCATTACCATATTTTGTTTATGCCTGAGAGTTTGAGCTACCGTCCCACTTGTGGTAAGTTTAAATATATTCTGGTAGTGCCGTAGCTTAAGGGAAAATGTAAAAACACTTAGCCAGAAAAGCCCAGGGACAAGGCGCCATTACCACACTGGCTCCATGCTTTGCTATGCATGCTAGGCTTTGATTTTCTTTTCAGTTTGCAATTGTTTCTCTTGCCTTGTGGTGTCTGTTTTTCTTTCTTTGGCTACAGTTGGCTACACATGGTAAGAAAAATCTGATAACTTGCGTGACCCAGTAATGATATCTGACTTGTAATTATTGCAATAGATAATGATAATGATAAGTAATGCACTGTATAAGGTCACCAAACCATATTGTTGTGTATAGAGAAAGAGTTCAGTTCAGTTATGGATGCAGAGACTATATACAAATTGACATAACTAACTTGCTTGCAGCCATGTTCTAAGTAGGAAGTGAGCAAGGGTGTGCTTCTCGCTCTATTGACTCTGGCTCCAAGTCACTTTCTATTGAAAAAACATCACCACTCTCTCTGTGACTGCTGCTATCAGTAGGGATGGGCATTCGATTCAATTTTCTTAATCAATTGTTGGGAAAATTAACAATCTATTTTCGATTCATCATTAATGTTTTTTTTTTATTAAAAATATCATCATTATTATTACTATTACTAATCTGCATAAATAAACTTTACAACATATAAACCATAACCACTCTAGAGCCACATCAGCCCGTTTGACATTATAATGTGTTTAATGCAGCTTTGACACATTTTTGTTTACGTTTTACAGAAATGAAACTTAAAACCACATGGCTCATTTGAATAAACTATAAGCGCTGAAGCACTGAAAAAAACTGCTTGCTCCTTGTGTGCTAATGCATCAGCTTCTGTTGGACTAAAGGACATGACTCAGTGGAATGTGACTGTTGTCTCTGTGACAGAGGGATGCTGATGATGATGATGGTGAGTCTGTTCTGTGTGTGTGTGTTGCTTTGGAGACGGTTCATGTTTTCAGAGATCAGATGTGTGCAGCTTTAGTGCAGCTCTTTATTTAACATTTATTTATTTTGGCTCCTGTTGTGATGAAAAGACTGAAAAGTGTTTGTCTTTTGGTCGAATGTGCACTCAACTTTATGTTGCAGTAACCGGGATACTGTGTATACATGCATCACCAGGACCAAACCAGGATACTCAAAAAACCTGATCATACCCGAGACACTGATGTGCATGTAAACACACTCACTGAGTGGTGCAGTGATCTCCATGGAGGAGCCAGAGCCCAAATGTGGGACTGTGAGGCGCAACTCCAGTGTTTGTGTCAGACGCAGCCTCGTCTCCTTACGCTACTCACAGCACCCTACATTCAGTTTGTCGATTAAAAATGAATGTGATTGATAAAATTCTTAATGATCAATTTCAGATTAGTTGACTAATCATGCCCATCATTAATTGTCAGGCATGTCATTTTAATCTTAAAAAGTCCGTATTAACCCACTCTACATGATCCTGTTTTTATTTTGCTTTTTGGTGTGAACATTAATAACAGACAAAAGTGCCTTATTTCCCCAAGGTCACTCTCACTAGTGTTTGCAACAGGTTTGATTGACACCGCTGCTAAGCGCTCACTCCCTGCTAAACCAGCGGTGCGGGTGGGAAGGGGTGTTACCTTTAACAGCCTCGCTCCGCATTGGCTCTTTGGTTGTTATGATACTCGTGGTCAGAATTTCAAATATGCACTGCAAAAAAAGCTTAAAGCAGAAAATGACTTAAAAGTGAAAATATCTGTCCATGCAAGATCATTTTACTTGAGCAGTTGTCTTAAAATAAATGACCTCTAGACTAGAAAGAAGCAGTCTTTGGTAAGTGTTCATGGGCTGGAAATAAGTTTATGGATGCCAAGTTTTAGATAAACATACTCGAGTATCAAGCAAATCTTCTTTTAAACATTTATTGCCTAAATATAAGATTTTCTGACTAGTCATGGAAGAAATATGACTGTTTTTTTTTTTAGAATATACCAATATATAACCAAATCAGAACTAATAAGTGGATAATAAATCTGAAAACAAGATGAATAACCTGATATAAGTTTTAAAATCTTGGCCAGATCAGAAAAATTTGCAGTGCTGAACTTGGCTCCTAATTCACTCCTATATCTGCTGGCCTTCATTTAACCGCTTGCTTGTTTCTGTAGAGATGTCATTGCTTTGCTTGTGATGTTCAGAAATATGTCATTAACCTGTTTTACTTCCATGGAGACAAACAAGCCAAGTTACAAGTCGAGTCAGTAAAGACGCAAGCCCATTCACAGCAAGAAGTTTTTCCAAGTTATTTTCAGCAATTTAAACTGAAAACTAATGGAAGAACAGTTCGATACCATACTGTGGAAAAGTTCTAGGCTAATATGGCAGACCCAACATCAGAAAAGTTACAAAGTGAACTTTTAAATGAGTCTTTTTCCATATTTCAAAGATGCAATAGCCCTCTTTCTGCTTTGAAAACATGTTATTTTGTTTAAAATTCAGAAAAAATCTCAAGTATCATTGGTCATCTATTTTGGAGACGGAACAGAACACAAATCAATCAAAACAACTCTCATTCACACTGACTTTTGCTCCTACATTTTCAAACAATGAGAAAAATACCTCCCAGAGTAAAATTGAAATGCCCAAAAGGAACAACACGACCTGCCCCTTTCAATCTGCCCTAAGCTTTACCATCGGAAACCTTTTTGAATAAAGCCATTAACACGCCTGTCTCTGTATTTCTTCATTCCCGTGCTTGTATAGATGTGATTTGTACATTTTTGCCGTGCCCCAAGGCAGCTGACAGGCCATCGGGAGGAGCGGAGTGACTGGAGAGATGGATGGTGCTCTGAAACTGAAGCAAATAGGATTCAAAAAGGTGGAATAGGAATATGAAGAGCAATTTATCTACAGCTCTGTCAGAAGCTGTAGCGGCGTGTCACTCTATTTAAAGGTCATGAGAAAATACCTGTGAGAGACGGCCAGCAGAACACTCGTCCATTTTTGATCTGTTTGTTGACCAGTGGGTTGGGAGTTCAATTGCTGCTCTGGTACAGTGTGTGGTGTTTGTAGCCGAGCAAGACACTTCAGCCACACCTGCACACTCTAGTCACAGTTTGGACACATTTGGCTTGTGTTGATACTTTGCAGCTGATTGCATCAACATTCCCTGGGGCTGTGATGCTAACTGTATACACAGCTCTGTCTGAAGATGTTTCTCAACCTACACTCTAATCTGAGCTTTGTTTTAACACAATCTGTGCTGTTAAAATAAGTCCCTCTCAAATAACATTACAGCCACAATGTATGTAAACTCCCTCAGTCGTCCAGGTAGAATCCATGGCAAAAGGAGAAATTCAATTTGTCAACTGGACAAAAGTTTATTTGGTCAAATACGTTTTGCAGCTCATCCAAGCTGTTTCTTCAGTTCTGGTCAGATGCTGGTGGACACTTCCTTATATCTGCCTGAAGGGAAGAGCTAAAAACACTGAAACTACTCTGAAACTAACACATCTACTTGTTTACAGTTTCTGTTAGTTAGTTAGTTAGTTAGTTAGTTAGTTAGTTAGTTAGTTAGTTAGTTAGTTAGGCCGATTGAACTTGCACTGAGTGTGGAGTCATATTAGCAGAATCATTCAGGGCCATAATGTGTGCTTTCACACCTCTGGACCTGGCCTGACTCTCCCTATTGTTTTCTTTGTTTGTTTTGATTTAGGTTTGAGGATGGAATTGTAAATAGGAGATAGATGATGTGTGCGTCTCCCATTTCTATTCAGAGATGGGCTGTCTTTCCTAACAAAGCCAGCCATTAGCCAGCAGTTTTTCATTTAGTCACTCTCACCTTTTTGTTGAAAATCAACAGAACCATGCACTTATAGGCGTATTTTCTTTTAAAGCAGGTCTTCCTGCATCTGAGTGCTATTTACCTCCAACCTCAGGGCAGAGGTCAGGGGTCAGCACCCTGTACTTGCCATTCCCCAATCTGCATGAATTTAGACGTGGTCAGATTATTATTATTTTTTTTTTTTTAAGATTTTTTTCTCAAAATTAAACTCTAAGTCAAGTCATTTTTATTTTTATACCGCATTTAAAGGGATGATACTGAATCATTTTAAGGATCCTTTGCACCATTACCTCTGCATTACATCTGTAGTCAACTGCTGCTGGATAATAGGTTGGGTGTAATTTACCACATTGGGAGAAACAGGGATAAATTCTGATGCAAACTGATGATCAAGGAAATGTGGGACATAGGGCCTAATTCTGGAAAGGAAAAAAGAAAATGAGGGAACATAGGGCTTAAGGAACATAGGGATGTTCCCATTTAGACTATTTCAGTTAAATTTGAGTATTTCTAGCATTGTATGTCATGTCTGTATTGTTTTCATCATGTATTCTGCAGATGCCAACACTTTGCCTAAGACAAACTTTCCTCTGCTTCAATAAAGTATATTTGATTTGATTTGAGTCACTGCTGCATCTGCATCAATCATGCTAGTCATTAGCTTGACTTTATTTCATTATTTTACGGTTAAACGGTTAAAATTAGTATCTGTTAGTTGAAACCTTAATTTACCATTCATTTACAGTAAATAGTGTTTGCAAAGAAAGTGTCATAATGTTCCTTTTTAGAAAAACACAAAACACATTAAATATTACTCTCAACTTTGTAGGCCTCAATGTTTCTCTGCACTGATCTGTGTGTTCAAGCTCTTTAGCAGTTAATTTGTCTCTGTTGTTAAGGTCAGGTCATGCTGTTGCAACAGAGCATGTGTGATCGTAATCCAGAGGACAGGGATCTGCTCTGAGGGCAACAAACTCACCATCAGTGTGACAAATGTTCTTTTTTTCTTTTTGTGAGTTTGCTGAGTTTTTTTGGATACTTTTTAATGAGTGTTTGAATTCACTCTTATTAAATGTGTCAGTGTGAAGATCCTCTTTAGAATTCCTGGAGCCACTCTCTGCTAGATCTCAGATAACTCACCTCTGACAAAGGTTGAGACACATGACCCTCCTGCACCTGAGTGCCCTGTGCCTCCAACCTGAAGGCAGAGGTCAGGGGTCAGCACCCTGTACATGTCATTCTCCAATTTGCATGAACTTAGACTATTTCAGCTAAATTTGTGTATTTCTAACATTGTATGTCATGGCTGTATTGTCTTCATTGTGTGTTTGGTAGCGTCGTCATATTCCCTCAGCTCTATGTTCCCTCATTTCATAATGTTTCTTTTTAGAAAAACACTAAACCACTGTAATCACAAAGCACATTAAATATTACTCTCAAATCTGTTGGACTCAATGTTTCTCTGCACTGATCTGTGTGTTCAAGCTCTTTAGCAGTTAATTTGTCTCTGTTGTTAAGGTCAGGTCATGCTGTTGCAACAGAGCATGTGCCATCTTAATCCAGTGGACAGGGATCTGCTATGAGGGCAACTAACTCACCATCAGTGTGACAAATGTTCTTTTTTTATTTTTGTGAGTTTGTTGAGAACATTTTTTAAATATTTTTAAGGAGTTTTTGTATTCTCTCTTATTAAATCACCATGTGCCAGTGTGAAGCTCCTCTTTAGAATTCCTGGAGCTGGTCTGTGCTAGAGCTCGTAACTCACCTCCGGCAAAGGTTGAGACAAATGACACCGTTTGCTTAAAGTTTGAATTATCCACTGACATTACTATCGTGCTCAAGTTTGTGTGACGTGATGACACAGCAGAAAACTCGCTCTTCCTGTCATTAATAAAAGTGGCTGTTTTAAATAGAGCCTCTAATGCATTTACACTTCATTATCTTAATTACCCTGTCCATCAGATGAGCGATGTCCGTGGTGAGTCATATGCATTTTTCATTATTTGCTGGGAGCATGGTTCTGTGTGAATTTTATTAGGCGTACACTGGGACCATAAGCTCGGAACAGTGTGATGGTGCTGCTGTGAACTTTGACCTTTCTTTAATTTCATCTTCACACACCAAAAATGATGCATGAGTATTTGTGCAGCTGGGCCAGAACACACACGTCAGCGGTTTCTACACCTGACCTCAAGATGCTCTGGATCAGACTTAAATGAACTGTGAAGTTATGTCTATAGGACACCATAAAAATGTCATGGATACAGGATGAGTCGAGTGTTTTTAAATTTTAAATGCTACCTACTTGTCTCATGGTAGATGCATGGATTTGTCCAGAATGTTCCACAATAAACATTTATCTTCATGGAGACAAGGAGTTGACACCGCCAGACCAAGTTACATGTCAGATCCACTCACAGTAAATGGTAAATTGGTCACATTTTCATCTAGAAGTTTTCCACCTTCATGCACTCAAAGCACTTTACATCAAGGAGCCACTCACACACTTTCATACACCAGTGTACACAGACACTGGAGGCGAGGTGGGCTAAGCGTCTTGCCCAAGGAGGACACAAAAACAGCATTCATCTATGGGAACTAGAATTGCACTACCAACCTGTGGGTCAGTGGATCTGCCAGCTCAACCAATGATGTTTATGTCTAGAGTGGGATTTGAAGTCAATGTACAGGTCTTTCGTGCACTTTCAGTCCCTGAGATGGCGCCTGCTCCTCTACCGGTGGCAGTACATCACCGCTGCTGCAGTAAAAGCCAGTTGCTCCTTCATTCAAGTCCCTCCTGAAGCAGAGTTCCATGACCCCAGGCAAGCTGCAGGCCAAGGTCTGCGATATTGTGGGCCCCACGGAGAAATCATGGCCTGCAGCTCCAGGTAGCCTCCACTTCTGTCCTTTAAACACCAGATGTTCAGTGTTTGTGACTCAATAACCAATGCTGTCCTCTTTACCCATAGTGTAAAGACCCTCGGGTCCACTGACATCTACCACCATAGAGATGACGGACAAGGAGCTTGTTGAGGCAGCCAGTGACATAGATGTGGGTAAATGTCACACACAACAAACACTATTCCATCTGACATTAACATTCTGATATTGAGTTAATTTGGAATGAATTAACTTTCCTTTCATTTTATTTGTTTTTGAGTAATTCATAAAGCGGGTGCTTGAAGGACAAATGTAGGTTTTGGAGGTAATGTTGTTATCATGCCTTGAATGGTTGTAGATGTCATAATGCTTCTTGGTGCCACTAAGAGACATTTCACTTAACATGTCATCATTAACACTTCCCAGCCTTCCAATACTATTACTGCTACTCTCCACGGGTGATGGTGTACATCAGGGGTCTCCCACCTGTAGCTCGGGAGCTACCAGTAGCTCTCCACCTCCTTCCAAGTAGCTCGCCAAAGAATTTCTGAATTGTATGTACTGTGCTAATAACTACAGTTTGATTTAATTAAATTCCTGTTGCCATTGGAAATGTATATTTTTTAACTTTGTGCAATAATAATTCTATTTTATTTTGACCTGTGCATTTACATTTATATAATTATTTCTTATTTGACACCTGTCTCTTGCTATCTTTTACGCTTCTTATTTAAAATTTATTATTACCATCTATATTTTTTACTCTTTGTTATTATATTATATTGTGATGTGTGAGCTACTGTTTCCACATAATTTCCCTTGTGGATCAGTAAAGTTTGTCTAAGTCTAAATCTAATAAATAGATAATGGTTTATGTTTTACAGGCATCTAACTGTGCCTAATTTAAGACTTATCCTCTTTTTTTACATCAGTTAAATTTCTCATGATCGCTAAAACTGGTATCTCTCTGGCATTTTTGTTTTGTGTTGCCCATTCACTAAAATCACTTATAACGTAACTCTAATGGTAACTATGGTAACTATATACCATGCATGCATTTCTTAGTGGTTGAGCTCATTTGCAGGCTCACTGTGGAGGTCTGGACAGTATTATAGAGATAAAAAATACCTTGAATAAATGCAAGATAGAGATTATGTTTGATGCCTTATTGGAGGAAATTCAAAGCTACTAACATGGAGACAAGCAGGTGGCAGAGTCCTCATCAGAAAAGGTACACAGCGCCTTTTTCTGTACATCATTGACCTACAAATACATACATTTGACCAGTGTACAGAGACAAGTATAAAATTCTCAGTGTATGTCGTTTATTTACAGATCTCAGAGTCTCATCTTGAGCTGTTCTTATGATATACAATATATTCAGTTTTATCTTTCCAGTTTCACAAGAATATATCGTAGCCATGTAACAGTTACGTTTCCACAACTATCAATACCTAACATCAAGGGACTTTTAAGTACCAGACCTAACTATAAATGTTGTCAATAAGATAAACTCCATATAAACCTATTGAGATTGGAAACAGTTTAGTCTGATAGAAAGAGGCGTGTGTGGGCTGGGACAAAGCCCACTGGGATTATGACTTCAATTGGCCCAAAAGTGTTATTGATTCAGGACTTTATTGAGCTGTAAGAGCAAATGTTCCGCAGTGATTGTATATGAAGTATTGTTAATAAAATAGTCCAGCTCACAGAAAATGGGAATTGACACCGGCTGATTGTCTTTAGGGTCAGTTTGGAACGTGTCCAATGTCCAAGACCAGACACTGCATAGAGTTTGAAAGGTCGGAAGTGGCCCTTGCGAGGTATACTCACAGACAGTATAAATGGACATAGCAAACCAACTCGTTATAAAGAGGAGGTGAGCATGGGCACACTCCCGGCTCCATCGGCTCACTTTGTCACCCCTCTTTTTGGTTCATTTTGGTCTTAAAATTTGCCACTTTATCTCTAAACCAAGATATGAATATTAAAAGCTAGTTTGTAAACTACTAGTTTACAAATTAAACTTTGGTTAGAATACATAATTGGAAGACAAAATGAACCTCATTGGGTCAAACAAGATGACATTCAACCAATGACATTCAAAGATCTTCAGGACTCTGAGTCTGAAGAGAGTAAAGAAACCCTGGAGATGGATGTGTAGATGTCTGGAGAGATAAACTTCACCAACCGGAGAAGGAGGAGAGTCAGGAAGATCTAGGACCATGGTGCTTTCTCCCAAATGTCACAGTAAATGTCAAATAAACATTTAATTAGCAAATAACTGTTCTGTTTTTTAATTTCATTTTTCAACATGGGTTTTTAAGCCCTAGCACAAGAAGCTCGCAAAGGGCCTATTACAATCGTAAGGCCAGGCAATTTCAGTAAAATTTAAGTCAGTTGTTAAAGAGCCTGCATTATGAACTTTTTGGGGCATTAACACCCCCTACAGATTGATATACATTTTTATGGGGAGAAACTGAACTTTTGCACAAAATTCCATTTTGCCATCCCGATCAAAACAGTAAATGACACCCATGCCATATTCTTTTTTTACGGCGTAGCCGTAGCAATGACAGAAACTCTGCGTTCACCAAATCTCACAATAGGTTACAAATTGTAACACATTTTTGCTACACCACATAAAAAATCTAGAAAAAAAAGCTGTGTGATAGCGCCCCCTATAAAATCAAAACACATTGTGCCTATGGCTATACCCCCAAAAAATGAGCTTTGTCATAGACAAAGAAAATTTGGGGTCAAGGTTAGGATTTAGGGTAGGGTAGGTTTAGGGTTGGGGGTTAGGGTAGGGTTATGTGAGGATTATGGTTACATTTTAAATATAAGCAATTTTTTCACTTCTTGTTTTCAATACCAGGGTTGTCCACTTATTCACTCTGAAGAAAGAAGAAAAAAAAAAAAGAAAAAAAAAAGATTAATACATTTTACATGGAAAATAGCTTTGGCCTAACCCAAGGACAACATTTTTCACACTTGGGTGCTCTTAGAAAGCCATCCAGTTTCATGGGAAAACCACAAACCTGGCAACTCAGCTTGTGAAGTGTGAGCAGTTCAGCGCTTGTGCCTATTGCCCTGTACAGTGGGTACACCCCCGTCATAGGCTCAGCTCTCCTCGTACGAGTTCCAATCCACTGTTTGTTTTCAGAAATAGTGTGGAGCATCTTAAAATTGTGTAATTGCGTTGCAAGTGAGGAGGCTACTAATAAAAAAACAAAAAAAACAAACACTAAATACATATGTTTTGTTGTTGCCCCATACTCTGTGTGCTCATGTGTCACTCCCAGATTATCCCCAGTGCATCAGATTTGTTTTTTTGAACAAACTAATATTTACATCAACAGTCTGGTGTAAAAATTGTTTTGCTTCAGGTGTTTTGTGGAGTGGGTAAGACTGTTTTTAGTGGCAGGCTAACTATGGCCATTGACATGCACTAGCCTAGCACCTGTGACCTCTGCAAATACAAGGACTGGATGGAATTTTTTAAAAAGTGTCTCCACACGTCTCCAACACTTTGGCTCACTAGGAAATGAGGCCCTGTATCCAAAATTCCAAACCATCCCTTTAATGACATCAGCTGCAAAGTATCAATAGACAACTTTACTATTCTGATATTACATCTTTTTTACATTTTGATATATACTCACAATCGCTTATACAGAGCAAGAGATCAAGGGAGAAAGAGTATAATAATAATAATCAGGCTGGGAAGTCATCTATTTTAATTTTTCATAATTAAAAATGCATTTTCTGTCTGTTATTTTAAACACAAAGCAGATTAGTATTTCCTGGCTGGTTTGGCCCGTATGATAAGCCCAAAAGCAAGAGATCGTCAGCACACAGCAAGGTATTACCACATGTACAAACAACTGGATACAACTGATAACATGGAGCTTTTAGAAATAGGCCATTATATTTTGTATACTGAACAACTTTTAATGTGAATATTGTGTTGTGTTTTGTCTCATTCACACCTCTCCAAAGTTCAAAATGCTCTGTTCCACCTTGTGATGTCATGAAGCAGTAATTTTCAAGTTAATAGCTACCTTTTACCTTTAGTTCAGTAGAGATGGGCATTTCCAGGGCTGAAATCATCCAAATGATTCTAGTGATGGTGTACAGAGTGTAAAACATAGTGGAGCACTTCCTGTATTACCACATGACACAGTCTTTTCTGTTTGAGAGAAGAACTCAGAGTAAATAAGCAGGATTTGTGTTAAACATGTGTGAATGAAACAAAACATCATAACATTGATCAGAAAATAGCATAATATGGGCTCTTTAACACTAATATTTGTTGTTTCCTCAAGACATTTTATTCCATACGTGAAATCATTATAAATATCTTTGAGAATTTTTTTTTTCCACATCTTATTCCTATTCTACCCACAGGTGTGTGTACGTAAGAACAATGGCCTGGAGCTTGGCGTACTTTACATTCAGAGGGGGTATATTTGCCTGTATGTCCACGCTCACGCCCCTGTGAGGCTTGTGGCTGGTCCTAGATCACACAACCCACTGATGGATTACGCCTTAATACAAAAACAGCTCTGTGCACCAACACGGGGTCATATTCTTGACCTTGGTGCACAAAATAAATATCCTGGTAGCAGCTCCAAAACTTCAGGTTTTTGCTTTCCAGAAAGCGCTCAAAACTGCCAACTGTGGATCCAATTAAGTTGATTTAGTTTTATTTAGTAATTTATTTAGTAGTTTATTACATTCAGTGTATAAAGCAACATATTAGAGTGCGTTTTGTGTTCGTGTTAGCAACATAACAGCATAACAGAACATAACAGGGCGTTTATAACCACCCCGAGAACATGACCTATGATTTTAAGCAACAATTGAAGCATCTTAAACTTAATTATATAACATATGGTTTAGTGAAATGAGTCATAAGTAGCTCTGTGTAAGATTGTGGCTGATGGACCTGAACATTCTCAATGAAGATAAAACTATTTTGTGCCATTCTGTGGATCATTCCAGGTAAAATCTCTCCATGGGCAGTGTTGGGAAGTAACTGAATACATGTATTGAGAATATGTATTCTGAACACATATTTTGAGTAACTGTATTCGGGTTTCTTTTGGTCAAAATTTCAGAGGTAAACATAAAACACTGCTCTTGTTATGAGTGTATATGCAATTTTTCCTTCCAGTTAGTAATAAAAAATATGTAACAAATGATAACAAACAAACAAAAAACAAATTTTAATCCTACATTGTGTTTTTAGATTAAAATTAAAGGTCTGTGCGGGACAGTATTTTCAGTCCCGATCCCGCCCGCACCCGCACCGTATAGTCCTGCTCCCAAATGTTCTTATTCACTTTCTTAAGCTCTATCAGACGTGGAAAAGCGTAAAGGAATTGTTTAAAATGTGCGCAAGATTAGACCGCGTCCGCAAATTTAGGCTGCTTAAAATGTTTTTATTAATGTGAAATAAAATATCCAGTACAAATGATGTATGATGGACATAGATTAATCATTTGTATATTTGTTTTACACACAATATTTAGTTTGCGGGACTGCAATTTATCATTCCACCCGCCCACTCCAGCATTGTGCAGTCCCGCCAATGCCCGCAATGAGCTTTCAAAATGTGTCCCGCACTGAACTGTTTTGTGTCAGGTCCCACGGGTGCAGGGCTCTACTTATAATTTGAATGCAGCTCAATGTAAAAGTATTCGTAAGTGTTCAGAATACAGTGCTCTGATTGGACCGTGTATCAGAATATGTTGTAAAATACATTTTAATGCAGGTTTCAAAGTCTGTCCATGGAGGCAGCTGACCCTTTACCAGAAAAGTTACTAGAAAAGTCTGTGGAGAAAAAAAGCCCTCTCATAGTAGGAGTGCATGTTTTCTTAGTTCAGTATAAAATCCCTTTATTTCATTTTCTTTTTGGCAGAAATCGTAAACAGTGGGGCTTTAAGGTATGATGATTTTGCTGGCTGTTTTTCGTCCATGTGTTTGGTCTTATTTCCACTGGTCCACCTGCCTTCCACATGCAGCCAGCATTGGATTTAAAGCGGCCTTCTGGGTGTTAAGCTTTTCCTTGCACCACAGGCTGTCACAGTTGAGCTCCTCGCTTTTATTGTTCAAAGTCCCTGCCAGTTTTTAGCATTGTTGTCACTGTCAGTTTGCTTTTCACTTTTCCTTTTGGATGCAGGTCTCGTTTGCACGCTCACGACAGTTAAAGGGTAATATGGTGCAACAGTAAATCATTTTTATTCACATGCAGTTTATACTTAAATGTGTGGAAAGGTGAAACTAGTTCATTTTTGTTTGCAACAGTCTATGTATTTCTCAGTTCGTAAGACGTTCTTAGCATCCTAATTATTAGGCATGTAAAGATATCTCTTGGTACGATATTTTCACGATATGCAACTCACGGTATGATATTTATTGCAATATTTTATGGAGGTTAATATAATTGGGAATATACTTTCTTTTCTGTTTGAAATTCCTTGACCAGGAACCTTTGGTGTTGTTGAAGTTTTCAGCTTGTCCAAAAAAGGGTGGAAGTAAAAGGCTCAAGACCAACTGGATGTCTTAAGCAGATGAAGTTTATTTACTATCAATAATATCAATGATTTCAAAAGTGAACATAGTATGATCGTATGAGTGTTCAAGCCCCTTCACTATGCTTCCAAAGGAGGAGGTTTATAAAGCAACTATGGTGAGACTATAAAGGCCAGTAGACACTGATTAAACCAATATGCCACAATTTAGATAATGGTGCCAATGGTAGGCCAGGGGAAGATCGTGGTGTAAATATTGCTTTTGTGAATCAATGTTAAACTGAGATGTACATGTGTTACGGCCCCAGGCTTTGGTTCTAATTTGTTTGTGTGATTTTTGCCTAGTTCTGTTTTGTGCCTTTTTTGATTTGGTTAGTGATGGGCAGATGAAGCTTCATGAAGCATTGAAGCCTTTCATCCAATTGGTTCACTCTGGTGCAAAGCTTCCTGAAGCTTCATTTGCTCTAGTAGGACATCTCCTGGATGCAAAAAATATCAGTTGACATGAATTTGAAGTGTGTTGCATTTTGCAGAAAGCCTGTGAATAAAACTGTCAGCAAAGTAAAGAAGTATGCAAAACATGTATATTGTAGTGATGTACACTGTGTGTGCATATATATAAATATATATAAATATAAATACTTTTATATATATATACTGGCAGTATGGAAAATTATTATTTGGAAATTATGAAAATGCTAATGATCATTTACAGTGAGGTGAGGGTGGTTGGGGTTGGAGTATGGACAGTGATTGTGCTTTTGTAACGTTGGGTGATTATGGTTCAGGGGACACATCACTGGTTTTTATTTAAAAACAACAGTTTCTCCACTGTGGCAGGTCTCAGGCGATTTCTTTTTTTTTGACAATATTTCTCCTGCTTTCGAAAACACCTGCTCACAGGGCACAGATGAGGCAGGCGTACACAAGAATGCCACTGCTAATTTATATAAATGGGGATAGACATATCTCTGTCTCTCCCAGTATTGAAGGGGGTCCTCCAGCCTTCCAATATTTGGCTCCATCATGTACCGTTGGACCTCAATATTTGCGTCTGCTATTACATTTTGTGTTTGTGTCTGCCTGACTCTGTCATCCAGGTGACACCACAGGTTGTTACCTAAGAAATAAGAATAGTTTTTGTGAGTTTAAACTGTCTCCAAACTTCCAAACTCTCACTGATCGCAACTCTCCATCAAACACCCACATTTTGAATGAAGACTGAGCAGTTTATATCGCTGTCAAAACTCGCGGCAAAACCCGAACCACTTCCCGAATCAGTCACGTGGTACAGCCGGGCAGCGAGGCTTCGGACGTCATCATTTTCAGCTCCTCCCCTAAATGAATCAAGCCTCGATAAGCGCTTCGCGGAAACGCCCCCTCCCTACTCGGCACACGCCTCGAAGACTCGACACGGAACGTCACATCACTAAATTTGGTCACTCGATTCTGTTTGTGGGTTTATGTGGTTTAATTTGGGGAACTTGTGTTTTAGTTTAGTGTGTGTCCCTAAGTTTTACCACTCATTTTTTTTGTAAGCCTGCGTGACCCCTTTTGTGGCACAAAACTTTGTTTATTCTGTTGTTCTGTTTCTTAGGTTAGGTTGCTTTCTGTATATTTTTTAGGCTTTTGTTAATTTACCTTTTACCTTCCTGTTAATTAAACATTATTTAATTTATTCCATTTTACATCTTGGTTTTATTTTTGTTACTTCCTTACCCCAAACGAGCTGGGTCATAACAACATGGAAGATAAATTACTTAAATTCTCTTACATTTGGTTCTGTCATAATCCAAGTAACTAAGTATGTAAACATGCATAATAACAGTTATTTTTCATGTCTGCAGTGAAACTAAGCAAAGGATCATGGATTATGTAGTTCCCTCTGTTTTTTAGCTGTTGTTGCACCATAACAATTCATTCAAGCAAATAGACTTGTAATTTGATATATTGGGACAACTTTCGCTGTCTCAGCAGAGCGAGGAAAATCATTAAAGACAATACACACCCTGGATTCCACCTGTTCAACCTGTTGCCTTCTGGCAGGCACTTCAGGTCAATTCCAGCTAGGACCAATAGACTCAGGGACAGCTTCTTCCCCAAAGCTGTCACCATGCTGAATGAGAACTGTTAATTAGTTTTATTCATTTTGTTTAATTCTTGCTCTTTGACGGAGCAGCTCTGAATTTCATTATACTGTATAATGACAATAAAGGCTTTCTATCCTATTTTGTTCTATTGTGACTGCCCACGATATTATTGAGAGTTCTGATCATGATACCAAGATATCAAGATATTTCGTTTTTTGCTACATCCCTACTAATTATTCACCATGATGAGTTTAAAAGCATGTTTCAATACTTTTTAGGCCAGAGCAAAGTTTTGCAGTCAAGACATTGCAAAGAATTAGACATTAGACCATGTGTACTGTGGTAAAACACATGTTACTTGAATACATCATCAATAATAATAATATTATATTTATTATTATTATTATTATTATTATTATTATTATTATTATTATTATTATTTATTATCAGTAGTAGTAGCAGTAAAAATGGCTACAGCTTATTCCATGTCCTAAAAATAATACCTATGAATATAAAACACACATCAGTTGTGCAACATTTTCTTGTCTTTGGTGTTAGCCAAAAAAAAACCTGGTGGTAGTGGGAATGAACCATTAAAAAAAAACAAAAAACTATCCATCCAGGGACCAGCAAGCTAAACATAAGGACACTCTTGTAATGAATGTGAAAGATTTCTACCTGTGATGAGATAATCTAGGGAAAATTTCAACTCACTGTCTGCAGTTCAGAGCAAGAAGATTGTGGGTAAGTTAAACAAGTGTAAATGAAGCAAAATACATGATGGAACTGATGATGGAATATGACAATGTTGTTTAAAAGCTAGCTCAAAACTGTCAGCTTTTGAAACCAATGCCTTTCAACATCTTTTTAAATGTTCTTTAGAAGTACAAGTAACTTTCCTTATCAGTGACTGAGCAAGAAGACACGCTTCAAGAAACTGGAAGGCTGAGGTGACCGTGGGTATGGGTGAAACCTGCAAAAACTACTGAAAATACACAAAGGCCACAAGAAGTACCCCTGTACATCAATCACACTATGAAGTACTGCCAACAGCTATGCATATTGAACGCCAAAAGGGACGTATGCGCTAGTGGAGCCTGCAAATCCACTATTTCTGCATGGAGACGGATGAGGAAGAATCCGCCTTATGCTTTACATTCACTTGATGTTCTTAAAGGTGCAGGAAGTTATCATTTCAAAACTGTTGGAGAAGTGTGTGTTTAAAGGGAAGGGGAGATGACACAGACAGGTGGAGGCACAGAGAGAAAATCAAATCTAGGAAAACAAGTGACAGCTGAAAAGTGGAACTCTTTAGATGAGTAAGACGAGACAGGGAAGCGAGAGCAGCGGGGGACTTTTGTATTTAAAATGTGATATTGTGAGATTTAGTCAAGTCACTGCTACTGCTGCTGCGGCGCACAGAGAGAGATATGAACGTGCTTGAGGGGAAACGGTGTGTCAATAGAAAAAGATGATGATTTAATTAGAGAAAACGAGAAGCAAATATGCCAAGTTATGAGATTTAGAAAGCTATGCAAATGCGATTCATTCTTTTTAGGAGCTGCAGATCGATCGCAGTCAGATCAAAACATTCAATCCTTTTCAGATGTATGAAAGTATACAATGGAGTTAAGACACTTCATGTTGTAAAACGAAATTTGTACTCTTAATTTGACCCAAATTTAAGTGAAGAGTCAAATGTTGTGTACCTAGCCAGAGGATTCTTAAAATAACCCAATGCTTGCTTGTATTTCATGGTGGTAGTAGTGGCAAGGAACCATGAAAAAAAACACATCCAGTAACCCGCAAGGTAAACATGGAGTGTAGTGAATGCAAATTGACTGTACAGGATTTCTACCTATGATGTAATAATCCAGGGAAAATGTAATGTGATTTCTGCAGCTCAGACTAAGAGGATTGTAAATGGGATTAAACAAATGTAAATGAAGCAAAATACAACTCCAGGTATGTTTTAGATGAGGGAATTTTACAAAATTGTTATAAGATCAGAATTGTCATTTTGCATTCATCTTTTTTTCAGCATCTTTCAAATATTCTTTCTAAGTACAAGTAGCTTTGCTTATCACTGACTGAGCATGAGTACTTCAAGAAACTTAGTCCTATTACCTCTGTCATGGGTGAAACCTGCAAAACCTACAACTACTACTTTTACAGCTTTTTTTTTTTTGGATTACCATTGGATTTGTGTATGTATAAGGCTGATGCAGAGATCATAGGTGAACCGCCCAGACACAGGCAGAACATGTAAAAGTCACAAAGAAGGATCTAGAGCATTGTTTCCCAAAGACTAGGATTTTTTGGGAGGGGTCACCTAGTCACCATCTGCACGTAGGTCTGCAATACATAGTTCTGACACCTGTTGAAATGTTAAGACATGTTTTGTATAATTTGTTGTTGTTCTTGTCTTTTTATAATTATTTTAATGAGTATTTTGTTACAATACTGCTCAATTGAATATTGAAAAGAAAAAGAAATGGACTAAAAGGCATTAAAGAGGCAACTGAAATATGGAAACATGCCAAAGGGCTATAAACCGGGACGAGGTTACCTTTTGTACTCTCACACACTTGGGATACTGTCCTGAGGAAGTCGGACTGCAGATGGCGCTGTCGTCCTGCCTCCACCTGTTGGAAGACAGCTCCAAAACCTGTGTAAATCAGCTGACCGGACACATCACAACAACATCACGTGACCACTCTGAGGAAGACCGCTAGTGAGCAGTTGAACCTGTCAGATATGAAAAACAAACTCTCTGAAAAAAGAACCTAAAACAGAAATGGGCTACATTTAATGTCCCAATGATGCTTTTATTGTTGCTTCTCTTACTGTTTTTCATTGTTTAAAACTTGAGTAATACTAATTGTTCAGAGAGATATGATCAGTCAATAATAAAATATCCTCATTAATGTTGAATAATGCTCAAATCCACCTTTATTTTGTGATTTATGAATAATGTCTATTGACTTGGGTCACGAAGGTTTGTGACTTTTAAAATATGGGTCCCCAGAAAAAAAGTTTGGGCAACACTGATCTAGAGGACCAGAACCTGCACGTCCAGGTTTGTGGTAAATTGTATCCCCGAATGAAAGCCATGTGTGATTGTTGACTGCTTAATCATACGTCTGTTGTCCCATGCAGCAGCACTGAAGGATGGAGGTGTACTTTATCACACTCCAACACCTGAACAAGACTTAGAACAAATAATTAAATGTGAAAGCAATCTGTAGTCTGTCTGTGAGTTAGTTTTGAGGTTTACCTGTCAGATTGACTAATTATCTTTGTCTTAGTATTATAAATTATTTATATCATTATTATTTCAAATCACTCATATTCCAAATCTGGAACTGGACTGTTGATGTCCTTTTATGCAGGATGTGAAGGTTAGCAGGGCCTGACAGGTTTCAAATGTGTTTGAGGATAAAATGATGTAGACCAGGGGTGCTCAATACGTCGACCGCGATCTACCAGTCGATCGCCAAGGTTGTGTGGGTAGATCGCCGTGTCTCGTCTCGGACTTGCGTTTGGACTCGGTCTTGTCTCTCACTCAAGGTCTGACACTCAACAAGTGCGATCATATTTCATTACGGCCGTTGCTGTTGGCAATAAACTTGTAGCGGGTGCAGGAGCGTGTGGGGCGTCTCAGTGCAGACTGTGCGCTCATTTGAAACCCGCGGAGACTCTACGGCACATCACAAACACACACGCTCCCTACGCACGGCTCGTCTGCAACAGCGTGTGCCCTCGTGTACCAGCGTGCATCACAGGGCAGGTTAAACTTCCTAAACATCCTACCTGTCCATCTGCCTCACGTCAGCACGCCGCCCCTCGCCTTTTCACGCTCTCACTCCTTCCTGCGTACAACGAAAACAAGCCCCTCCCACAGTGCGGCTGATTAGAAGAGCAAGACGAAATGTGAAGCAAAAACGAGTCTAAATTTGTGTTACAGTGTTGGCACAAAGCAGGTCTACAGCATAGAGCGGATCTACAGAACAGACCTACTGCCACATCTGGCTGAAGTTTGCCTAACAAAAGTGCACAAATGCATCTGTGTTTGTCACGATGTGCGTTTGGTTTGGTAAACGTGCAGAGGCTGGTAAATATCACTGCAAAACCAGAAAAGAATGCAACTCCAGTTTGGAACTTTAAAAAACAGGTTTAAAAATCTTCCCTCACTTTTTTCACAGTTTTGTGTGAAGTGCCAGAGGAAGTTCTCTTAAAGAAGGGGTTCTCAAACTGTGGGTGAGGGTCCAAAAAAGGGGCACAGAGTGTTTCAGTGCAGTTTGCTTGGCTTTGTATTAGGTAGATCATTTTGACTTGGTCATTTTGTAAGTAGCTCGCATGCTGAAAAAGTGTGAGCACCCCTGCTGTAGAATCTTGGAAACTAGTAAACATTCTGAAAAAAATAAAATAAAATAAAAATCACCATCAGCCATAAATGTGGACATGAGCTTGTACCTCGTTATCGTCTGTTATGTCATATGGGTTTATACTTCCGAGGTTGTAATTCTCTCTGCAGACACACTTCCTGTTCCGCTGCAGCAGTGTTGACCTTTAAAAGTCTATCTCATTTTCAGATTTGACAGGTTTGCAGCCTGCTAGAATTGTTATTCTGTTTATCATCAAAAAACCTTGTCAGAAATGATGGAGCCAACAATATAGGTCAGGTTTGTCAGCATAGTCCAAAAATATCTACGTGAAGAGTGTATACAATTATGGAAAGTATATTTGAGGACAAGTATGGTTTAAAGGAAAGAAAAATGTCTACTTTATTGTTAGTAAAACTTTGAAAAATATAAAGGGCTAACATTATGCTGTTTTTTAAAAAATCTATGTTATAATGTTGTTTCCTCATTAAAAACATACCTGGAGTTGTGTTTTGTTTCATTCATAAATTTTTGACTCACAAACTCTACTTAATTCAAACTTGTGATGTCATTTGGCAATACAGGAAGTGCTCCACTGTGTTTTTAAACTCCATACACCTTCACTAGAATCATTTGGATCATTTCAGCCCTGGAACTGACTATCTCTACCGAACAAAAGGTAAAGGGTAGCTGTTAACTTGAAAACTACTGCATCATGACATCACAAAGTGGAACAGAGCATTTTGAGCTTTTGAGATGTAGACAGACTAATAATAGTTACTCAAACATGTGTGAATGAAACAAAACACAACTCCATGTATGTTTTTGATGAGGTAACCGCACTGTAACATGACTAAAAGCTGACCTTTTACATTTTCACATGTACTGGTATTTCAACCTTAGTAAAATGGGCAAAAGCAACAGCAAAGTCAAAGTATACAATATTAATAAATGTTTATGCAGGTATAGCCTTTTTTTATTTTTTATTTTTTGTTTTGTTTTTGTTTTTTTTACCTCTACTCAATAGCTGTTCAGTATATTTCATGTATTATTGCTTTTTCTGGTTCCTGCTTATAGATGCCATCTTGAGGACTTTTCACCATTCAAATGTTTGTATTTTTAATGCTGACAGGTCCACTCTTCCTCAGAAAATGTACTCCTGTGGGCTTTTAACCATGTTTAATGTTGTTACATATATGAATTTGTATTTCGTTGCATTCACACATGTTTGAATAATCCTTTATTATTAGTCTGTCTACAGCTCCAAAGCTCAATATTTTCTGTCCCACCTTCTGATGTCATGACTCATGAAGCAGTAGATTTCAAGTTAACAACTATAATTTAGCTTGTTCAATAGAGATTGGCAATTCCAGGCCTGAAATTATCCAAGTGATTATAGTGAAGGTTTGTGGCATTTTGTGGCCAAAGCTTCTGATCAAAACCTGATCTCGTAAGGCCATTTTTATTAATTTTTTTGTATTGTATGTATTATATTGGTTTTATTTATTTATTGCTATTCTGTGATTTTACTCTTATTTTATTTTACTGGTTTTATTATTTTAAGACTAGTATGATTAATTCTGAGCGTTTATTTTATCATTTTATTGTTGTTATTAGTATCTATTTGGGCAGCACTTTGGAAACTGTATGTGAAATGTGCTATAGAAATAAAATGGACTGGATTGGATTGAGATCTCAGAAGTTAAGCAGTACCTGGGTTGTACTTGGATGAGAGACCGCTGGGGTAATCAGGAACCACAGTGGGGCATCAGTGGCAAAAAAACTGTTGTACTGTGTCCTTAAGCAAGACACTTCAGCCACATTGTATGACTGTGGGGTGTGCGTGCATGGTGCAGATCGGCAGTCTTGCTTCCGTCAGCATGCCCCTGTGCAGCTGTGGCTACAATAGTATTTTACTACTGGGTATGGAATAGAGGTGAGATCGGGCCTAAAAAATCCAGCCCGACCCGACCCGGCCCGCGGGTATTAAAACCCGACCCGGCCCGAGCCCGACCAATTAACTTGATTTGCAGGCCCGAGCCCGAAGCAAACCCGAAATGTCATATTTTATTTGTGAGGACTCGCGTATGAAAGCAAAGCGCCACATTGACGACATTCAGCGAAGCCAACGCAAGTTTCTGTAGCATTTTCAACAATCAATTTGAAGCTTTTCCACACCTCACTCTTACCGGTGCGTGTTTGTCTTTTCAGTTCTCCTGCCTTTAGTTTATCCTTAACTTCTTGCTCCTCCATATTGGGGATACCAGGTCAAAATAGATGCAGACTTGCGGAGGGGAAGATTATTAAATTAAGAGGGGGCGTTCACGTGCGCAATTTCATTACATTACTTCTCTGTTTTATCCATATTATTTATTTTATAACAAGTATTCCTTAGTTTAGTATCCACACATCGTTTTAGCATACATTTTATAAACATATATTTATTTGAAAAAAAGTCAGTGAGAGAGAAGCCAGACCCGACCCGAAGTAATGATTGACCCGGGTCGGGTCGGGCTTGGGCTTGGGCTCGGTCTTAAGATCTTACCTCTAGTATGGAATGAATAATGCATGAAACTGTTAAGTGATTTTGAGAGTCTGGAAAAGCGCTGTATAATATTAATGCATTATTATTATTAAAAACACAGTGGAGCACTCCCTGTATTGCCACATGAGATCACAACCTGTTTTCTGTTTGAGGGAAAATTATTAGGATTTTTGTGTTGAATTGTGTGAATGAAACAACACAACTCTAGGTATGTTGATGATGAGGAAACAATATTATAACATATATCAGAAAATAGTTTTATATAAGCCCTGTGCCAATGTTTCATACCCGTAGATTGCAATGCTTCTCCCACCGTTTCTTGAAACAAAGTACTTTCACCAGGTATAGCAAATTCATTTTTTGTGTGTTGGACCTACAGGACTTCTCTAACTCTGTGACAAATGCATTGGAATAAAGAGAGTGCAGAGGTACCATTTTAAGGTCTATTTTCCACAGAGATAACCATGCCAAAAATATGGATTTTCCACTGCACTGTGAGTCATTTCAGACTAGTGCATCCAGTAAAAGCCCTGTGCGGTTATTTATTACAGCGAGGCACCGGTCCCCTCCAAACCACTGTCACATAGAGGAGAGAAGTGAACAGGCGAGGAAGGTCAATGGATGCGACCTGTGTTTTGGGCTGGTCACTGCTGCTAAAAGTGCTGACCATGGACTTGTAAGTAAAAAGCATTGTGACAGTTAAGAGTGCAACATCAGTGGACATAATACTGACACTGGAACAGCCTTAAAGGTGCACTGTGTAACTTTTCTTGCAGAGGGTCCATCACCTGCTTGTTTCTATGGATATGTCATCGTTCTGGCTGGAATTTTCCACAGTATCACATTACAGGGACAGTCCGGAATTTTGGACAAAGGACCTCATTTCCTAGTGAGCCAGAGTGGTGGAGATGTGTGGAGACACTTTTTAAAAAAATATTCCATCCAGTCCTTGTATTTGCAGAGGTCGTTGGTGCTAGGCAAGTGCATGTCAATGGCCATAGTTATCCTGCCACTAATAACAGTCTTACCAACTCTGCAAAGCACCTGAAGCAAATCTTTTATTACACTAGACTGTCGATGTAAATGTCTGTGTCAATAGAATAAGTTTAGAAGTAAAACCAACCTTGCATTTGAAGGATTTATGTCTGAGCAGCAGCAGTGAGTTGTACTTCCTGATAGAAAGTTTGGCAGCGACGGACTGATATATGAGAAAAGTTCCTCATCATGTGACAATTCATGCGATGCAAGCTTAGTTTTATTTCAAAAATTATTCTATCAACACAGACCTTTACATCGACAGTTCGGTGTAATAATAGATTTGCTTCGGATGTTTTGTGGGGTGGGTAAGTAAGTGGGTTTTTAGCGGCAGGATAACTATGGCCATTGACATGCACTAGTCTAGCACCAGCGACCTCTGCAAATACAAGGACTGGATAGAATATTTAAAAAAATATCTCCACACGTCTCCAACACTCTGGCTCACTAGGAGATAATCTCCAAATTTCCAGACTGTTCCTTTAAAAAGCTCTACTTTATATGTATTAAATTATGGGTGTTTTTATAGCTCAAAAATATCTAGAAAAATGCATTTTAACTGTGAGCAGGGTCGCCTCTCCAGAGATCTCACCTGAACTTGGTCTGGTCTGGGCTCCATGAAGATAGAAATGTCATACATACTGTGAAACATTCCAGACAAAGCATTAACATCTCCATGGAGAAAAGCATTTGATGGACCCTCCACATCTGAAGAGGTTGAAGAAAAACTGGAGATGGATGTGCAGATGAAAACCAACTTCACCAGCCAGAGAAGGAGGAGAGTCCAGAAGATCTAGGACTATGGTGCTTTCTCCCAAATTTCACAGTGAATGTCAAATAAACGTTTAATTGGCAAATAACTGTTCTAGTTTTTCATTGAGTTATTGATGTATTCTTGTAATTTACTCATTGTTAATAATAATAATAAGTAATTCATTCACTTCACCAGGGCCATTTACCTATTCACTAAGAAAAACACATTTTAACACAGTACAAATAATACATTTTACATGGAAAATAGCTTTGACTCAATGCAAGGACAATATTTTTCACCCTTGGCTGCTCTTAAAAAAAACATTCAGTTCCACAGGAAAATCGCAGACCTGGCAACTCAGCTCAACATAGCAGTGTGAGCAGGTCAGCGTTTCTGTATTTTGTCCTGTACAGTGGGCACACACCATCATGGGCTCAGGAGTTTTAATCCCCAGTGAGAATTTGGGAATCATTTGGAACATCTTAAATTACATAAACCATAAAGTGTTGCAGAAAAAAAAATATATGTCAAGAATTTTATTTGTGATTTGTATGTGATGGAACACTCCAAATGCCACAACTCCTGGTCAGGGATGGGCTTTATATATCTGTCCCAGCATCAGTGCACTAAAGGACTCCATGTTTCAAACAAGTGTAGAAAACAGGATTACAGTATGTTTTGGACTATAAATCGCTCCGGCCAAAAAATGCATAATGATAAAGAAAAAAAAACCATTTATAATTCATACCGGACTATAAGTTGCACTTTTTGGGGGAAATTTATTTTATAAAATCAGAGACCAGGAACCGACATTTCATCTTGAAAGGCAAATTCTAGTAATAACAATAGAACAGAGAACAACAGGCTGTTAACGTCACATATGAACAGTTCTTCAGTTAACTATAGCATAAGCAACAGGACAAGTTTACCAAGCTCTCCATCTCACTCCAGATCACTAAATCCATTCAATTCTTCATCCTCGGTGTCACTTCTGAGCAACTCCGCAACCTCGGGGAGGTAAATGGAGTATCACTTCCTCTTCTGTGTATCTGTCGTCAGACTCACCATCAGTTCCAGTTAGAATTATTCTGGCCTTTCTGAATCCCAACAGGATGGTTTCGGTTGTCACTGAAGTCCAGGCTTTGTCGATCTATCCTGGAGTCACAAGTTTCTCGCTCACTCCAAACTTTCTTTCTGCTGCTCGATTACCGTTTTCGGCTGCACTACTTGCAGCTTGTAATCTGCAAAATATGATTTTCTTTTTGAGGACATTTGTGTTCAGTCTTCTCATTTGTCTTTATAAGTTTGTTTAAATTTAAAATTTTCAGTGGTACAGAAGTAATGGTGAGATCAACAGACATGATACTAGACAAGACTGAGGCTCTTTCTACAGGAGACATGTGCAGTAGAGCCAAGTGACAGTGGTACAGGACAATGTTCCCTCTAAACTGCGCAACTGCGCAATTGCGCACTGCTCGCACACTCTCAGCGCACAAGAAAACCTATGCAGCGCACTGCAAATGAATTATAGATCTATAACATTTTTTCTGTATCATTTTGCTGTGTAACTCAGTGAGTGACATGTGTCCAGCCAATCATACGATACGATACGATGCAATTACGCTACGCAGCCAATCACGGCAATGACACTACTTGTGCACGTGCTCTGCTCACACGTGCTATATAATAATATAGTTATAATATTATAACAGTGCGGCGGAGTTAAGTGACGCTAATGCTAACCCCTTAACGAAACGAACGGGCAGTGAATGTGATACGTCCACTCACCAAACCAAAGTAAAAAAGAAAGACGGTTCTTTTAAGTTGGAATGGCTGTCGGAATATCTGCAAATAGAAGAACAAGCGGTGAAAGTGCTGATGCGCATAAAGTCAAAGCAAGAAGTAGATGGAGCCATCAACCTGGACAAAGTGTACAACCATTGGAGAAGTGAGAAGGATAGATGTGAAAAATGAGGTAAAATTTAAGTCAAATTTGTGCATATTCTAGTGAGATTTATTAAGATGTTTTATTTATGGATATTAATCATTAAATTCTATTATGAATAGATCATTTATTGGTAGTAGAAATGCTAATAAAATACACAAGCTACAGCACACGTCATTGTGGAAAATGTGAATGTTTTAATGTGAACAAAATGTTATGTCTGAAAGGTGTATATGTCTCATTTCTTCCAGAGCAAGACCCTCACCTAGGCCAAAACTGGACCTCACCGACCTGGGCCAAAGCAGGACTCTCACATGACATACTACAAAAAGTCACAACAACAATTTTCAATCAACAGTTTTTGTCTTTTTCATTTTAAGTGGGCCAAATGAGTTATATTAAAAGTAAACTAATGGAAATTGCTGTTGTAATTTGATTCTTTTAATAAGCTATGAAACTTGCTATGATCCCCGGTGTGATACTGGTGTGCGGCCACAGCGTGCTCACAGTGGTCCTCATTGTGCTCACGGAGGTTGTCTGTATGCCCAGACATATGAAAGATTAGAGGGAACATTGGTACAGGAGTAATAGGAGCAGCAGATACTGACACACAAGCCTAAAGCGCCCTCTCATGGCTGTCAGTGTGAAAATTTAAATATATAAGTCGCACCAGAGTATAAGTTGCAAAGCCACCCAAAACATGAAAAAAGTGTGACTTATAGTCCAAAAAATACTGTAATTTTATTTAAACTATTTAATTATACTTTAGACACGCAAAGATTTTAGATTTTCTTGTGCAACCACTGCTTGTCTTGATTGCCCTGACCACACGCCACTGAGCTCTAATAACAGTTTTAGTTTTCCTTTTATGTGTTCGTTCAGTCATCACACCCCTATAGTTGTATACTGTCTCTGTCATGGCCACATTCCTTGTATTGTCCTTTGTATTGTCCCTATTTTATGTGACAGACAGCTCCTCCTCTGTAGATTGTGTGTGTCTAGCTCCAGATTGGACACGCACCGGGGTCCTAACATCTGCAGAGGAGACAGGCCACTGCGTCTGGGTTATTTTTACTTCTATACTCCGGTTCTCACTTTTCACTGGATGTGTCTCACTAGATCTCCCTGCAATAAAGACTCTAATTTCCAGCTTGATTGTACCTTCTGTCATCTGTCGTCATCGGCCAATCACAGAATATTACATCTATCAGCTAATGACCTGCAACTACATGGAACTAAACTCTCATTTGTTCAGTGGCGCTGCAGAACCATCAGCCACCTCAGCCAGTCCATCTCCAACTCTTTATCATGAATAGTATGTTTACAGAAAGACCATATATGCTCATTACAGATTTCAATTTGGTTTTAGTTTTAGTGAAAATGCGTTCAAAATGAAATTCCAGAACTTTTAATCATTGCCTTTTAAAACTACTTTACAATAACTACACTTAAAGGGCCCATATTACACTCTTTTCTGATCTAGATAACGTTGTTTTCTCATCACAATCATCCCTGGAGTTGTGTTTTGTTTCGTTTGCAAATGTTTAACACTCAAATCCTGAAAACTGATGGCTGCGTTCTTCTTTCAAAAAAATAATTTCAGGTCTGGAATTTCCAAACTCGACTGAACAAAAGGTAAAATGTAGCTGTTTACTTGAAAACTACTGCTTCGTGACATCACAAGGTGGAACAGAGCATTTTGAGCGTAGACAGACATAATAATAATGCAGGATTTCTCAAGCATGTGTGAATGAAACAAAACACAACTCCAGGTATGATTTTGAGGTGGTAACATTCTAAATTAATTTCACATGAGGCAGTTGTGCATAATATATAATTCTATAGAGATAGAAAACAATATTTGGAACATTGTCCATGCAGATAGATAAGTTTATGTCAAACTGTGGAAGATTATAGCCAAAAGAACAGCATTTCCATGGAGACACAGAGACACGCAGTAGGAAGTCCTTCTCCAGGCCAAATGAGAGTCCAGATTGTGGTTTTAATGGCAACAAGAACAACCAGAATGGAAAAATAAAAAACACATCCCAGTATTTTGATTTTAGTTTATTTATGACTAAGACCACACATTAAAGCAACCACTGACCAATGACCAGTGACTCAGATATACCGGGACTGAGACCGGGACTGAGACCGGGACCAGACCGGGACTGAGACCAGGACTAGACTGGGATTGAGACCAAGATCAGAGTGAGACCAGGACCGAGACCGGGACCAGAGTTGGACTGAGAGCGAGACCAGACCGGGACTGAGACTGAGACCAGACCAGCACCAGAGCAGGACTGAGACCAGGACCAGACCAGGACCAGACCGGGGCCAGACCGGGACTGAGACCAGGAATGAGACCAGGACTAAGACTGGGATTGAGACCAAGACCAGAGCGAGACCAGGACCTAGACCGGGACAGAGACCAGACCGAGACTGAGACTGAGACCAGACCAGCACCAGAGCAGGACTGAGACCAGGACCGGACCGGGACCAGACCAGGACTGAGACCAAGACCAGACTGGGACCAGAGCAGGACTGAGACCAGGACCAGACCGGGACCGGACCGGGAAAGAGACTGGGACTGAGACAGGGACTGAGAGCGAGACCAGACCAGGACCAGAGCAGTCCTGACACCGGGACCAGACCAAGACCAGACCGGAACTGAGACCGGGACTGAGACCAGAACCAGACCGGGACCAGAGCTGGACTGGGACCGGGACCAGACCGAGACCAGACTAGGACCAGACCGTGACTGAGATCGGGACTTAGATCGGGACTGAGACCGAGCCTGAGACCAGGACAAGAGTGGGACTGAGTTCGGGACCGAGACCTGTAGTCTTAGCCATAACTAAACTAGACTGCCCCCATTTTTGGCACATTTAATTTGAGGTAATGTCCCAATTTTGATCACACCAGATTAACAGCTATGAATTAATAAGAAATCATTACATTGCAAGACAAGAAATCACTTCATTTGATGCTTTCATTGTTCAAAAAATCTCTGCAAAGTACTCTTTTTAAACAGGTACTTCAATAGTTTTCTTTTCAGGTGCATTGAGTAACTTTTCACAGTGTGGTATTAAACCTTTCTATTTTCATGGAGACCAAACCAGACCAAGAGTTAAACAACAATAGACAAACTTCCTCCTCCTAAGTCTGAACTCTGCTCAAAAGAACTGACTGGAGACATGTTGATTAAAATAATCTCAAGTGATAAATGACAGGCAAAGATGACTCAATCTCAGTCTCTACTGAAATTTCCACATCCCTATACTTCCTGCTAACTTTCTATCAAACATGCACTATTTATACCTCTGTATTCTTGTGATGAGTCATATTGAGACTGAGTCTAGTCCCAGCCCCTGCTCCCTTTGAGCTCCTGGAGACAGATCACCACCTGCTGAGGAGCTCCACACAGACACAAGACTCCTGGGACGCTCAAGCTGTTCATTTTTACCATCTCTTGAATTCTTCTGAAAATATAAAAAAAAGAAATGTTTACTTTCTGTGTTAGCAGTTCTATTTGGAAAATCTTTATAATGCTGCTTTTGAGTAGAAAATGGGTGAACGTACAAACTTAGTATTTATTTTAAAATTGAAGCTACATTCCTTCAACTCTTATAAGCAGAGATAGGTGCGTACAGACATGTGTGAGACCACCAACCTCTCAAAAGTCACTAGTTATATCTGAAAAAAGTGTGATAAGAAAATACATTTACTCTGGAGCTATAGACCAAAAACTATCTTGTGCTCTGTATTGGATTCCAGGGTGCATTCAAGGAGAGAAAGTTAAGAGTATTTGTGCACTTGTACTAAGCGCTCAAGAGCATTGCTTTTGTATTTGATTGACTTACTTAAAGGTGCACTGTGCAACTTTTCTGGTGAAGGGTATGTCACCTGCTTGTTTCTATGGATTTGTCACTGCTCTGTCTGGAATGTTCCACAGTATGACATTAAACAGCTCTATTTACATGTATTCAATTACAGGTGGTTTAATAGCTCAAAAATACCTAGAAAAACAGACATTCTAACTGTGAGCAGGGTTGCTTCAACGCAGATCTGACCTGTAACTTCGTCTGATTTGGTCTCCATGAAGACAGAAAGCTTTAATACCATTTTGTGTAACATTTCAGACAAAGCAATAACATTTCCATGGAGAAAAGCATCCACCAGAAAAGTTATACAATTCATCTTTAAACTTTTTGGGTGCAGCAAATGTGTGAAAAAATAAGTGTGCATAGTGGACATGTCTAGTGTACAGTTAGGAAATATTAGAGGCCTTTCACTGGTGTTGTAGTCAAGACTGCTCTGATCGAGACCAAGACCAGAACCAAACCACAGGGTCCCGAGACAAAGACAAGACCAAGACCTCTGAAGGTCAAGACCGAGACAATACCGAGACTTTTAAAGGTCGAGACCGAGACAATACCGAGACCACAGCCCATCAAGACCAAATCAAGTCCATCTTTGTCCTACATTTATTTGTATTTTACAAATAAATGTAGTTATTTTGGCACATATATATCAATGTTTTTTATAAATCTATCTCCATTTGATCTGGTTAATGTTCATTTAGGCCTAAAATAAGCCAAGCAATCTGTACTGCACTTAAACACTCTGTCCCTTTTTTGGACCCTGACCCACAATTTGAGAACCTCTTTTCAAATCCATATTTACAGAAAACAACTTCAACGTGACTCAAGTGAGTTTTTTTCAAGTTCATAACATTTACAGTTACATTATCTTACAGGTTTTACAGTGATATTTAGCCTCTGCACATTCCAGCCGTGATGAAATATGATCACACTTGTCATGGACTCATGGTCTGACACTTGTGTCAGACCATGAGTCCGAGACTGCGGTTACAGGGGAGAATACAGAGCTGCATTTTAGGAATCGATTTACAGACAAAACAGCAAAATGAAAAACCCGGGATCACGTAGAGCGGATTAATACGAACATTTTAAGAGCAGAACGATGAGGCAGCAGTTACGGCCGACACACACTACAGGATTTTGAACCATTTTTAAACGTGCGACAGAAAGCGAACGCCACAGACATGAGGAGAATCTTACAAGACTTTAAATCCCCGATCGCAAAGACTGAAGCGGGATCTGTGTGCAGACCTGTGTGTCACCTGTTTCCTGTCTACAGTAAAACCACTCACTTTGAGACTCTTCAGTGTTCAAAGATCAGACTCTGCACTTCTAGTTCAGATACAAAACAAAACTGTGTTGTTATTATTATTTGTGAATTCAATTTGTATTTCTTTGTGTCAAACACCAGGACTTTTCTGAAAATGAACAGGTCAGACTTTACCCGCCCCTTTACCTGAGCAGTGAGGCCCCGCCCCTTTACCTGAGTATTTTCTGAGTAACTTTCCTTGAATCAGCAAAAAACAATGAAGTCGTGCAAATGTGTTGGTGACGTTTCAGCCGCTGCTTTCACAAACGCTCTGATGTCGGGCGGTTGTCCTGTCTCCTCCCTCTCACCAGAAGGTTGTGGGTTAGACTCCTGATCTGTCTGATCTAAGCCCCTCCCCTTCTGTCCCAGGTGAGATCGACTAGTTTTGTTAATTATAAAAAAAAAACAGTAAACATTCAACATGTGAAAGCTTCTACAAGAGCAGACCACCTTTCTGTTGCCATGGTTTCCATCTAATATTAATACAGATGGAAAAGTACATCGTAATCACCGGGAAAATGATTTAGCTTACCCTCTGGGACGATGACATCATCACATTCTAGAATCTAAAATAGTTTTGGAGCCTGAGAAGCTGTCGCCGTAGCAACGTGATGTTCTAATGCCGCCCTGGATCTCCATGGTGATAGAACTCTGCTTGATGACATCATCAACAAAGGACAAGCACAAAGCACAAAGCAATTTACTGTTTTGAAGAAGTGTAACACGAAACAAACACTACAGACACAGAATACTGCCACTTCTACTGCGACTATTACGACTACTGCGTCTACTAGAGCTACTACCGCACGTTTACACTAGAGCTTTTCTCTCTCTCTACTGCATATTTAAACAGAAAAAATGCCCTGGTGTTTTTTTAGAAAATCCCGACCTAAGGTCAAGCGCCAAATCTTAGAGGCTGAGAACCAGCAACAAAACAAAACGATCCAAAACTCATTAAATCATAACCAGGAACTGCTTGAGATGATCCAAAACTTAAACAATCAGAACCAGCGACAAAACCAGATGATCCAAAACTTAAACAATCAGAACCAGCGACAAAACCAGACGATCCAAAACTTAAACAATGAGGTCCTGGAACAAAATCGAGAGGATCCAAAACTTAAACAATGAGGTCCTGGAACAAAATGAGAGGATCCAAAACTTAAACAATCAGAACCAGCAACAAAACGAGACGATCCAAAACTTAAACAATGAGGTCCAGGAACAAAATGAGAGGATCCAAAACTTAATCAGAAACAGCAACAAAACGAGATGATCCAAAACTTAAACAATGAGGTCCAGGAACAAAATGAGAGGACCCAAAACTTAAACAATTAGAACAAAGATCTGCCCTGGTGGTTTTTTAGAAAATTACGACCTAAGGTCAAGCGCCAAATCTTAGAGGCTAAGAACCAGGAACTGCACGAGAGGATCCGAAACTTAGAAAATCAGAACCAGCAACAAAATGAGACGATCCAAATCCAATCCAATTTTTTTTTTGAAATCTTATAAGAAGCGCATGTCCGAAGATCTGAAAAGTGTGGAGAACAAGTTATCGGAGGAAGGTAGAGAGACAGAGAGACAACGATAAACAGGAGAAAACACGTCTGCAAGAGCAAATCCAGCAGATGCGTGAAGAGCTGCAGAAAGCCCACGCCGAGCTGGAGAGCTCCATGAAGACGTTAGCAGAGGAGCAGAGGAGAAACCAACTTCTCACACGACTGAAGGACAAATACGAACTCCACAATGAAGAAGAAGACGAGAACGAGAGCGCGACAGGAGAGGAAGAGGAGAAAGAG